>NC_143265.1:23840208-24486666 GCF_984573655.1 Nuphar pumila | reverse complement strand
TCTGGTGCTGATGAGAAGTGCCATATAGCCTCCCGTTACTAACAACTATGTAGGGCACTTATACATATTGCAGATTTGACATCGAAAAGTGAAGAAGCCTACTCATGAATGAGAAAAGTGTCAAGGGACTTACTTGAAAATGTGCAGTTAATTCACCATAACTCCATTGCAGCTCATGAAGAGCATTCTAAGAAAATGGGAGCGAACAACGAAGGTGAAAATCATGCTTCCCTTGACCCGCATGAGAAGTTGCACTAAACCGTAAACATCATCTTCAATAATTCACGAGTCAATGTTGTAGATTATGATGAAAATATTCACTTAGCGAAGGGTATTAAAAGGAAACCTGCCTCTGATCGCAGTCGTCGGAGGACAAAGGGTGCACTAGAATTGGTTGGCAAGAAAAGGTCTAAGAAACAACCAACCCCTAAGCAAAAGCAACCAAACCCTTCGCATGAACAAGTATGTAATACATTATTATATTGCTTTCCAAGTATTTTGCATTACATGAAGCTTATCAATATCTAACTTGTGTAATTTCTAACATGCATCAATACCCTACAAACGTGCACTCCAACGTTGTGGCCTTCAATCCTTTCGACCAGTTTCAGTGGAATGAAGACATCGGTTTTACAAGTCTTTTGGTATGTAATCAATGTTGGGAGGATGTTTGCATTTCTTGTTAAACTTAATATAGTGTCTTATATTGTTTTGTTTCATGACATGGTCAATTCAATTCAAATGCGAGCAATGCAACACAAAAATTGCGTGTGAATTCTTCAGATACATAATTATATTTGATTGTCTTTCCTGCATATTCGATCGTTGTAATATGTATCCTTCACATGTATAAATCGTAAAAGCAAATCGTGATAGGACAAAAACTGTTATTCTATGAAACTTAAAGAATTTTGGTTGTAAGTCGATTTTTATTTATCAAGTTACCTAGATTTGTAGTTTATCAATAAACATCGTGTCGATTTATTTTTTCTTCCTCTTTTTTGTCTTTTATCAATCATTGTGTAAATTGCGATACAAATCTTTTCCGCTTTATGTCCGTGGCTGTACAAATCGTTACAGTGAAATCAATTTGCAACTGTTACTTAAACCAGTATCAAGTTGTAAATCAATTTGTAGTTTACCAATAAACATCGTGTCGATTTGTTTTTCCTTCCACTTTTCTTCTTTTATCAGTCATTGTGTAAATCACTATATAACATATCGTTGACATAGACAAAGCCCGCAAAAGCAAATCGTGATAGGATAAATCATTTCCGCTATATGTCCGTGGCTGTACAAATCGTTACAGTGAAATCAATTTGCAACTATTACTTAACGGGTATCAAGTTATAAATCGATTTGTAGTTTACCAATAAACATCATATCGATTTGTTTTTCCTTCCTCTTTTTCTTCTTTTATCAGTCATTGTATAAATTGTTATATAACATATCATTGACATATACAAAGCCCATAAAAGCAAATCGCGATAGGACAAATCTTTTCCGCTTTATGTCCATGGCTGTATAAATCGTTACAGTGAAATAGATTTGCAATTGTTACTTAAACCGATATCAAGTTGTAAATCGATTTGTAGTTTACCAATAAACATCATGTCGATTTGTTTTTTCTTCTTCTTTTTCTTCTTTTATCAGTCATTGTATAAATTGCTATATAACATATCGTTGACATAGACAAAGCCCGTAAAAGCAAATCGCAATAGAACAAATCTTTTTCGCTTTATGTCCATGGCTGTAGAAATCGTTACAGTGAAATCGATTTGCAACTGTTATTAAACCAGTATCAAGTTGTAAATCGATTTGTAGTTTACCAATAAACATTGTGTCAATTCATTTTTCCTTCCTCTTTTTTGTCTTTTATCAGTCATTGTGTAAATCGCGATGCAAATCTTTTCCGCTTTGTGTACACGTGCATAAAACCATGCAAAATGTAAAACACTAATATAGATCTATATATAAAACCCTACCCTACCCGACCCGACCCGACCCGACCCGACCCGTTGTCCAGGTCTAAAATCCTAATCTATTTAACCTCTCTTCCTCTTTTTTTTCTGCGGCAACACATCTTCATCTTCTTTTTTCTCCTCCGCCTTCATCTTCTTCTTCTTCTTTCTTATATTTTTCTTTATTCTTTGTTCTTCTGTGTTCCTTCTACCTGTGCTTGATAGATGGGGTTTGATGCTGATAACATGGTTGTTTCACGCTGTGAGAAAAGATTTGTATAATCTTCGATGATGATTATGGTGGTTATCTGCATGATAGACAGGGGGTGATGCTGATGTCCATCTATTTGATCTATTCCTACTGTCGCACCCTCCATTGTTCGCAAACCATACTTCACAGTTGAAAAAATATCTGCCTAATATTCGATATACTTCATGACAAATTCGTAAAAGTGATTTATCATGTATCGGTATACTTCATGACAAATACGTAAAAGTGATTTATCATGTAGCCCCTCGACTCCTTCAAGGAGACAATGCCTGAGCTTAAGTTGTGAAGCATATTGTCAAGAGTGCACCAATGCTAGAGTCTCTAAGAATCAGCCTCAGTCCGAGAAAAATGGTACAGTGGGCTGACATTACTAATGAGCTCATTTTCTTGGAGAGAATGTATCCTAAGTTGCACATAGAATTGCTTAGCAGCAGAAAATTGACTTGATGATGAACGATATGGATGTTTTGGCGATCTTTTCTGTAAAAATGAGAGTCTCTAAAAGATAGATATGCGTTTGTCAGAAATGTTCTCCCATAGATATTGTAACTCAATACTAATATTTTTTGTATATGAATGTGGTTGTAAATCATGTAGATTTGTAGTTACGAAGTTACGGCGAGAATGACATGTCCTTGTTTATTTTTGTGAACGAAAATGATTTGTATTTAAGAAGTTAACTCATTTTGTATCGTTGAAGTAAAACCCAAAATCCTTAAACCCTAAACCCTCAACACCAATCGCCCATAAAAGCGATTAGGAAATATCGTTGACATAGACATAGTCCATAAAAGCAAATCGCAATAGCACGTAGCCTTAATACGTCATTGTGTAAATCACGATAGCATGTAGCCTTAATACGTTATTGTGTAAATCACGATGATACATATCGTTTACTTAGACAAAGTTCATTGTCTAAAAGATAAACGCCATTATGTAAATCGTGAGGATATAACGATTTACACAATGACATCTATGTCGGCCACATATGGATGAAAATCACACTGTGCATGAGTACAAATCGCGGTAAAAGTGCACTGTCAATGTTTGTGCAAATCATTTCAGTCGTTTATCAATGTTTGTGCAAATCGTTTCAGCCTTATATAAACGCTTGTTCGATTTTAATTTATGATAGCCGATCATTACAACAATTTGTTCAGTGACATTTGTGTGCTACCAATAAACATCATGTTGATTCATTTTTTCTTTATCTTTTTCTTCTTTTATCAGTCATTGTGTAAATCGCTATATAACATATTGTTGACATAGACAAATCCCGTAAAAGCAAAGCACGATAGGACAAACATGTTTCAGCCTATTATCAATGTTTGTTCAAATCATTTCAGCCTTTTATCAGTCATTTATAAATCACGATGGTACAAATCGTTTTGGACATAAGAAGAAGAATAAAGAAGTAGGAGAAGAAAAAAGAACGACATAAGAAAAAGAAGAAGAAGAGGTACTCGTGCGTAAAACCCTAATGAATGATAAATGCTGAAACAATTGTAAACGATTTTCAACCATTTACCTCATTTAATTGCAGACCATCTAAAATGAACTTATCATTATCCTCATTGACATTTATTCTAGCCCACCGACCGATCTTTGGAAAACCACAAATCGCAGGGCCACACTAAGGACGCAACGTGACAATATGCTTCCATGCCCAGGCCTACAAAATTAATATATTAGTAAGACTATAACCTTTAACGATCTTAGTCTACAACTACCAAATATGTAATAAACAATTACTTGAACAAATGGCCAAAACCTTACGACGTTTTTTGTACCATTACTCGCATGATAAAGTTGACTATACAAGTGTGCAAGCATAGCAACATCCTATGCATAGTTGTTGACTTCATCTAAGTCTTTCAAGAATTACAGCCACAGGTAACTTATTCTCAAACCAGACAAATCAGAAATTAAAGTAAGACCAAAAAAATAAAGAAGAAAGCTGCATAACTCTTGGTCAGCTCTTTTAGATGCATATGTAGCGGACTGGCCTTCCCATTTATTACGAAAAAAAAACTTTCATCAATGTGAAATTGCTTTCACCAGAAATACATTGACCCCAGTCCTCCATCGACATTCCTAGAAGAGTCGTGCACTTGGCCCTTGCGTTATAATTTGAATCCCGTAATAGGATAGCACTTTCGTGGCACTTAAGACCCGTAATCCGCATCACATCTTCTAGGGTCATGGTGATCTCAAAAGAATCAAACTGAAATGTGTTCGTCTTATGATTCTACTTATTTACTAGCTGGGTCATGGTGTTTCAGCACATTTCAAAATAATGCTGGTCTAAAAGGCCGTCGAAGTATATATTTCCTAATTGATCCTTCTGATATTCACTCAGCTGTCCACACCATGACAGAACTACTGGACACTGACACCGCCCTCTGAGCTTTTCACTTGGTGCTCTACTTCTCTTCTGACCTCTCTGTAACACAAAATAACATATTATTCGTATCAATTGTAAATTAGTCTCATTTCTACTTCTATCATAATAAACGCTATACAGAATCATACCTATAACAATAAATCGCTATACATAGTAATCGCTATCACATTAATCACTATACATAATAATACCTATCACAGTAAATCGTTCACAGTAATTGCCATCACATTAATCGCTATACATAATAATACATGTCACAGTAAATCGTTTATAGTAATCGCTATCACATTAATCGCTATACATAGTAATCGCTATCACAGTAATACCTATCACAATAAATCATGACAGACAAGATCGATTTATGTACCTTGGTCACAATTTTCTCCTCTTCATCCCCTCCCTCTATCCTCTGCCTTTCTTGGTCCTCCGCCGCCTCTCTCTTTTTTTCTACTTCTTCCTTTCTTCGCTCCTTCGCCTCTCTCCTCTGCTTTTCAATTTCTTTCTTCCTTTCCATTTCATTCTCTTCCTCCTCCTACTTTTTCCTTTCCTTGTCCTTCTCTTCCTCCTCTTGCTTCTTTCTTTCCCTTTCCTTCTCTTCCTCCAGTTTTTTCCTTTCTCTTTCCTTCTCTTCCTCCTCTTGCTTCTTCCTTTCTCTTTCCTTATCTTCCTCGTCCTCTTTCTCCTTCTCCTTCCATTGTCTTTCCTTCTCTTCCTCATCGTGATGCTTCTTCCTTTGCCTTTCCTCTTTCATCTTCATCATTTGCCTTTCCTTCTCTTCGTCCTCTTTCTTCTTCTTTAATTGTCTTTCCCTCTCCTCCTTCTTTTTATTCTTTTTTTGCCCTTCCCTCTCCTCCTTCTCTTTCTTCGTTTGCCTTTTTTTCCCTTTGCTTTTCAAAATATTTCTGCTTCATCATTTGCCTTTCCCTCTCCAACTCCTCCTTCTTCTTCTTCAATTGCCTTTCCCTCTTCTCCTCCTCCTTCATTTGCCTTTTCTTCCTTTGCTTTCCATTTTCCTCCTCCTTCTTCCTTTGCCTTTCCCTCTCCTCCGCCTTCTTCCTTTGCCTTTCCCTCTCCTCCTCCTCCTCCTTCTTTATTTGCCTTTGCTTTTCATTCTCCTCCTCCTTATTCCTTTGCTTTTCCTTCTCTTTGTCATCCTTCTTCTTCTTCATTCTTTCTTTGCTCTTCAGCCTCAATATCTGATGGATAATCCTTCACATAATACAATTCCAATGCTTTGTCCCTGTCTTTATCATTCTTAATCTTCATTATATTTTGGTACCTTTCATAACGCTCATATAGATGAGATTGACAGATAACTTCTCTAATAGTCATCCCATAGAACGACGGAGGATTCCTTGTCTGACGAGCTTTAGACATTACTAACCTGCACAACACATAAATTTAACCGCATCATTATATGTTACAACCGCCTTCCTAAGTATATAATAATACAAATTATCCCATTCGTTAAACAATTGCCAACATTACAAATCATCGCAATATTTAGCTTCATAAGTAAACATCATTGTAAGATTTAGCAAACTTAAGTACAAATCGATGTAACTTCATAAATACACATCACTACTGCTTTAAATGTATAAATCGTTGTTGATTCAAACTTATAAATCGTTGTATAAATCACAACCTTCATAAGTACATATTGTTATAACGTTTGGGCTTCATGCGTAAATATTGTTGTACGATTTATCAAACTTAAGTACAAATCGTGGTAGTTTCATTAAATCGTTACTGCTTCAAACGTATAAATCGCTGTTGCTATAAATCGTTCATGCTTCAAATATACAAATCATTGTAGAAATTTAGCCTTCATAAGTATATATCATTGAAATGTTTGATCTTCATAAGAACAAATCATGTTAACTGTTTTTCGATGCCCAGAAGGTGGATAGGTACAAATTGATTTGTTTCAGTATGAAAATATGCGTTATTTAGCATGAAGACAACTACCTAGTGGTAAGATTTAGTATTCAGATTTACAAATCGATTTGTTTGCATAACGAAACCTTGGTAATCCAACAGTGGAGGAGAAACACCTATAAGGTAGACGCAGCCGATAGTGGCAACGATGCATCCACTGCGCAGACGACAACAAAGGATGCTTTGATGACAACAGACGAAGGCAAAGGGTGCTTCGACGACAGCAGACGACAGCAAAGGGTGCTCCGACGACAGCAGATGAGGACAAAAGGTGCTTTGGCGGCAGCAGACGATGGCAAAGGAGGGTTCGGTGGGAGCAAACGATGGCAAAGGGAGCTCCTGTTACAGCAGATGGTGCAAAAGTTTACTGCTTAAGGCGAAAATGGAATGTTTGGGCTTTGAAGAGTTAACATCATTCTCGAATCGGCATTTCACTTTTCTAGATGGGGGATCTCGAACCATCATTTCCCTTTTTTGAATGGAGGACATTTTTTTCCTTTTCTCGAACTATCATTTTATGGCAAGAATGGCTCGAACCGGTGTTTCACTTTTTTAGATAGAGGATCTCGAAACGTCGTTTCACTTTTCTAGATGGAAGGCATTTTTGTCCTTTTCTTAAACCGTCGTTTCATGGCAAGAATGGCAGAAAAGGGTACTTAAGTTTTTGTAACCACACCGAATTTTGATGCTAACTGATGCTGACATACACGAGGATACACACCCCATGAACTTTTATACGTGACGCTCATTCGGACCCCCGAACATGCACTATAGCTAATGGGGGGGGGGGGGGACATATAACCTGCTTTGGACAATAGGTGGTCACCAGACTCATCATCATTTAGCACACAATAACCACCAACTATTATCAGAAATTGCCTCCCTCCTACTGTACCAAAGCAGTTTGAACAAAGTTTCTATAGAGTTGCAATCATTAAGAATGAACCATCACACACAAAAACACTGCATGTTGCCAGAAACCCTCAGGGCATGGTTAGAGGGTCTGCCACAATTATCGTTAGAATGGTGGAGCGACCGTCACCGACACAGACAAACATTGAGCGTTGTTTGATTAAGCAGTATGACAATGAATCAACCTTTAGAGACTTGGCTAAGGACCTCTTGACTTGGATAATGATCTCGTTGGTCGCACAGGGTGCGTGTAGGTTAGGGTTAATTCATTTCAGAGATCACATTAGGTGGTTCCAACCGAGTATGATAACTCGAGGTTAGGTGAGAGAGTCAAAGATTCTTTACCAAACACAACACTACCACTGCCAGAAGGGTCTCATTACCCAATCTTTGTCACCTTCTACGCAAATTCGATAAGGGAGTGAGACATCGTCAATCAGAACCCGATCAGCTACCTTCTGCCAGCAAAGCTCGACAAAGGTCAACCTCTCTCACTGGTCGGAACCTTGCCAGCCAACGCTGGTAAGCCAACGGAGGTTGGTGGGCTTCCCCACCCAACCCTATCTTCCTCTATCTCTTTACATTCTCCTTTATCAGCCTCCTATCTCCCTTCTCTTCCAACTACCACTGACGAGGATATCGCCAAACAGTGGTTGACAGCCATCGCAAACCACCAGCCATGATGGTCGCCAGATAGATTCATTTTGGAGCCACACCTTCTTCCCACTCATCTTTTTACTTGGCTGGCCATGGCAAGGTTAAAGCTAGTGGGGATCCTGCTGGCCACATCAAACCAATGAGATATCTGGCCGTTGGCCAATGGCTTCATTGGAGGATCCCAAAAGTGGGAGGGTGAGAGACGGTGGTCAAACACTAGCCCTCTCTACCTGTTATCATCGCAAAATTTTACTTTTGCAAGTCAAACTGACCTTTGAAAAAGTTTTGAAAATAACTCACCTCCGTTTTAAAATGCAGGAAAATTCCGTAGAATGGGACTCGCCTGTCGGTACGAGGTTCAACCGTTCCTGGTGCCTTTACCAGGGGTAATTGAACCAATGATCAAAAGTGTGCTTAGCTTTGCTCAACTTGTCTAAATCGTGTTCTATTTCCTAAATGCACAAAGAATCAGACATATGCTATGAATTTTCTGAAAATGCAGATTTGAAAATATGATGTTTGCTTCTGAGATTTGAAATACTTGGAAAATTCTTGGAAAAGATGTCACTTGGAAAATCATGAATCATGGTGAAAGAATATTTCTGGGGAAAATGAAAATCGATTTCTGAAGAATCCAAGTGTTTTGTGAAAATGAATTTCTGAGGAATTTCAAGTAACTTTGGAAAACTTGATTTTTTTAAATTTAAACTTTGAAATTGAATATATAACTTGGAAAATTGTGATTTGAACTTTGAAAAATACTTGAATTACCATTTAAAAGCTCAAAGTTTTGAGAAAATCAATTTCTGAGTAAAACTTAGAAAATTTTGAGAAAATCGATTTCTCTGGATTGAAATTGGAGTTTGCAAATGAAATGAATGGATATGGATTTGAAAGATATTTCTTTGAGGAATTGAGAAAATCCTTTTGAGTTTTGAAAAATGCAGTGCATTTTGAAGTTAGCCTAAGAGTGTAGGCTGAATGTGGCTAATACGAAGATCACAAATCTGGGTCTCATTTGTATTCTGACTATGGCCATAAATACGAATTCCACCGAGTTTGTCAACTCCCTAAGAGCTTGTGCATGTGCCATTCGTGTAGACCATGGTGGATTTATAAAAAATATGCATGAATGATGCATTCATCAGATATTAAAATTTGCAGAATTAAACTATATGCAATGCAAATCCTAATATAAGCAGAAATTGAAATTCTTATTCTAAAGTTTACATTTAATTTACATCACTAATTGAATTTAAATATAGGAAAATAAAGTCTTCAATATCCCTGCAAAACTAGAAAACTTGTTAGTGAAGATATGTTGGCTTTTCTAGATTTATCCAATAATATCTAGAAATTACTGGATTTTGCTAGATATAAGCATTTTTCCATGATTCCCTAAGATAAACATAATGAAATAAGAAATAAAATTGAAAAAATATGAAAATGGGATTTGAAAAATTTGAAATTTGGGTCAAAATGACCCTGATAGCAAGACTATGGCCTTGAAATCAGGTTTTTCAGAAAGATATTTTGTAAAAATGAAGTTTTGGGATTTAAATGAAGATAAATCAAACATAAAGTGATGTGATATGATAAAAAACAAGAAAATCTAGGTTAGGGATTTCAAAATTGAGGTCAAATGACCAAAATGCCCCGATAGCAAGACTATGACCTTGAAATCAGGGTTTTCAGAAAATATTTTGGTAAAAACTTTGGGTTTAGGATTTAAATAAAATCAAATAACAAGAAAATCAACCATAAAGTGTCCTAACATGATTCTAAACATGAAAAAACCCTAAAAACATGAACTTATACACAAAAATTCAGAAATATCATGAAAATCATGATTTTGGCAGGGTTTTGAGATCCTACGGGCCTCCTGTTTTGCAATTTGGCTCATCCAAACATTAAATGGGTTTCAAAATTGATAAAAATCGACACCTGCACTTTTTATCACTTTAAAATCAGATTGGAATAAGAAATATATATTTTTGACATTATTTCAATTCGAAAATTATATTAAAACCCTAAAATATGCTATTTTTACCCGTGGTCACATACCAGTTTTAGTGCTAGACCTGAATCAGGAAACAATTCACCATGGAAATTCCTGAAATTTTACAGAGACAAACTAGACACAAAAACACAAAATCTCCTTTTTACAGATAGGAAAAATCATATTCGGTTAGGGAGATATTATTCCAGCAATCCAAGCTTAAATTTAACGAATATAAAATTGATTAAAATAGGTCATTCTGGTTGTAAATACATGAAAAAATAGTAGACTTCATCAAAATTTTTTGAGATTTCAGCAGTGAATAACAGACAGAAAAATAATCAACTTACTTTTTTAAAGATCATGAATCGGATCTACGGTTAAGGATCTATGATCAACACAAGTTGAATTAGGGTTTTAGTAAATCATAACGAGTTTTAAAACATGGACCTGACTTTCTGACAGAGGAAAAATAATAAAATGAGATATAAACATACATAAAAATTATAGTAAATATTAGGCATTAACACAAATCTACTGCACTTTACGAACCTCAAATCGGATATCAGATGAAAGAAATAATGCATCTGCAAGTTATGCTTGAATTTGAACAACGATTTTAATCAACAGAAATCCCGATTTGACTTTATATTTTATTAACAGTCCTGAATTCCAAAATCTTTGATTTTTTATAGGAGCTTATTGACGCATCCATTAACCACATATAGAAAAATCAGAAATTTATAATGAATATTTCAATACAAACTAGCATGCTTTCTACAGATCTAAGATCAAAACATATAAAAATCTAATAAAACCCTAAAAAGACATGATTTAATAATGAAAAACAATAAAAAAGTATTAAAACAGCAAATTTTTTTTTATTTTAATGCTGAAACATATGTAATAAACATTAATATGCTAAAAAATAAAAATAAAATATGGAATCCATGGCTGAAATTAATTTTACCTTTGAAATCATGGATTTAATCCATTTAACGGATAAATCTCATGTTTCTTTGTTTAAGAACATGAAAAACAATAATGTAAACGATTCTAATGGATTAGAATCTCAAAATATAGCACTAAACAAGGTTAGATCATCTTCTTGGACCAAACTTGAGGTTCTTGGATGGATTCCATGGTTAAATCCATAAAACAAAAGACTTCCATGGTGAAATCATGGTAAAATAAGGAAAAAAATTAATAAAAGCATAAAAAAAATTAAAAAACATACCTTGGATGGATGCAGCTGTAAGGAGGAAGGAGAAGGCTGTAGAGAGGAGAGAGAGAGGCCACGAAATTGGGAGAGAAAAAGAGCCTCCTTTGACCCTTCTAAAGACCCTTTTTTATAGTTTTTCAAAACCTCCTTAATTAGGGTTAATTAAGGAGTTTTATTTTTTAGAACTCTTTCTAATAAATCTAATAAAGAGGGCAACGATTTTTTGTAGAATTGTAGCTTAGGTGAGACTCTATCTAACCTAATTGACTTAATTAATAAAAAGAAATTCCAAATGTGGCACCACCTAGACGGGCCCACATTTGTTTTTTTTTAAAACTCGAATTTAAAAGCTTTAAAAACTGTTGAAAAGCAAAGATGAAGTTTTAAAATCACTTTTGACTCTTCTAACCTAGCTAGGACACTAACTAACCCTAGTCTAACCCTAACTTCTTCAAATGTGGCACCACCCAGAGTGGGCCCCACTTGAATTTTCAAAAACGATTTTAAAACTTGAAATTGAGAGGTTTTTCAAAAGATATTCAAAAGTAGCCTTGAGATTGAAGATTTTGAAACAAAACAGAGTTCTAACTGGATTAGAACTCCTCTAGATATGGCGCCAACTGAGTGGGCCCCACATCCGAGTTTTAAAAATTTGAAATAAATATTGAAAATGGCTTTAAAAAGAGGTTAAAATCAACAAATGGAATTCAAAGGTTTGAAAATAGAGTTCTAAGCAGACTGGAACTCTGGACCAGAGTCCTGAGCTAATTAGGACTCTGAAATTTTTGGAATTTTGAAGGCCAAATGAAGAAGTTTTTGAAAGATTTCATCAGAATCGGTAAAAACAAGTTAAAAAATGCAGCCAGGGTTAGAGTCCTAACTCAACTGAAGCTCCGAAATAAAGTCTTGAATTAACTGGACTCTGCAAGATGACCTAATTTTTGAAAAAAAAAATGAAAAAAATAAAAAATAATGAAAATGGAAGTAAAAACAAACTTTAGAACAGACTCCTGACAGGATTAGGACTCTGGGACATAGTCCTGATCAGACTAAAACTCTAGATTTTTTTGGTATTTTCTGAAAAACAAATGAAAGAACTTGTGAAAACAGTGAAAACAATAACAAATATTGAAATCAAAACAGAGTTTTGATCCAACTGAGACTCTAGGGACAAAGTTCTAATTGAACTAGGACTCTCAGAATTTTGGATTTTCTACGAAAACAAATGAGAGGATTTTAAAAAACAAGTGAAAACAAGATAGAATCAAAGTTAGGTTCAGGTCATGATCTGATTAGGACTCTGAAGAAGAGTCCTAATTTGACTAGAACTCTACAAATTTTTGGTTTTCTGAGAAATAAATGATGAGATTTAAATAAAGCTTTTGAAAACCAGTGAAAATGAAGTAAGAAAACGAACTTTGGATAGAGTATTGATTCGATCAAGAATCTGGGATAGAGTCCTGATTCGATCAGGACTCTGGGATAAAACCTCAGAATTTTGAAATTCCATGATAAAGGTATAACAATTTTGATTCCTGAAAGGATAAATAAAAGAATTTTTGAAAGATTCTCTCAAAATTGAAATCAGGGTCAGAGTCCTGATCCAACTGGGACTCTTTAAACAGAGTCCTAGTTCAACTAAAACTCTGAGTTTTGACTTCTCTTTGAAAGATTTGATTAAAAATAGGTAAGAATAACGATGAAAGATAGAGTCCTGATTCGATTAGGACTCTAAGAAAAAGTTCTAATTCGATTAAAACTCTAAAGTTTTGGCTAAAATAAATGATTCTGAAAATCAACTGAAAAGGTTTTGAAATCAAGTGAAGAACAGGAATAGAGGATGAAATCGGGGTAGAGTCCTGATTCGATTAGGACTCTGAGAAAGAGTCCTAATTCGACTGTGAGTCTAGAATTTTTGCCAAAAACAAAGGATTTTGATAGGTTTTCTCAAAAACAGGTAAAAAGGGTAGTAAAAAATAGAGTTATGATCCGACTAGGACTCTGGAAAAAGAGTCCTGATCCAACTAGGATTCTAGAAAAAGAGTCCTGATTGGACTGAGATTCTGAAATTTTGGCCAAAAATGACAAGAATGGGCAAGGATATGACCACAAATGGTTTAAAATCAGAATGGGGTTTTAAAAAGATTCAAAAAGATAAAAATACAGAGTTCTGATCTAACTAGGACTCTGAAATTTGTTAAGATTTTTGATAAATAAAGAAATCCAGAAGTGACACCACTTACATGGGTCTCATTTGATAATTGAAATCAATTAAAATTGAGTTTCAAATAAATCCAGATTGTTTTCTTAGAAAAACACTTCAAAATATAAGATTCTGGAGGTTGACAAATGGTAGAATGTCGATTCAAAACCCAGGTTTTGAAATTGACTTTAAAAAAAAAGTTTTTAAAAGCTCGAATCTAGATTTAATATTTTGAAAACAAGAGTTCTGGATCTCGATAATGAGATGCAATGACATGCAATGCTATGCAATGTAATGAAATGATATGTAGAATGCATGCGATGATATGCAGTGACATATGAAATGTAAACACTGGATGAGGGTGAAAATTTGGGGTGTTTACACTACCCCTCTCCAAAACCAATCGAGAGTGAGAGAGGGTGGGTTGAAACTGGTTTTGTTTCTAACCGGTTATCATTCACTCCTTATTCTTGTTTTTATTTTGAACTGATGCCAAGAACCGATTTTAGTGTTTTAAACCGGTTCCCAAACCAACCCCATACACAAACTCCTATATTGGATCTGAACTCAATCTGAAACCCATTAGAACCACCCCAATTTGATGTTTGAACCATTTATGCCAATATCAAATCCAATTTTGTACCCAATCCCATCTGGACCTATCCAAACCCATCCTCAAGCCCCAAACTTAGTCTAATCCCTAACCCATTTCAAACCTGACCCAAACTTTACCCAATCACCCAAAACAAACACAACCCCCCAGGTCCACTTCTATCAAGATTCAAGACCAGTGAAGAGTTGACTTTGTTCATGATTTTAGGGCATGTTTGGAATCTCGGTGCTAGGATGGGCATTTTATGCATTTGGTGTTCTCGAGGCAAAATCTTGGTCAAACACCCATGGTGCTCTGTGAACACCCCAAAGTTTTCAAAATTTTATAAAAATTCCCCCTTTTGCCCCTAACCCCCATTTTCTGAGTAATTGAGTCAATTTCAAATTAAATTCCAGTTATTTCTCAGGTTTTACTGGAATCAAATCTATTTTATATATCTAACTCAATTTCGGATCCGAATCTAGTATCAAAATCCAAATCTGAGTCTCGTTATCTAATTTTTAAACCAAATTTTCAAAAATACCAAAAATAATTTCTGAAAGGCTCAGACCGTTCATCCGGTATCCATTTTGGATCCACTGTCCTATATTTCTCGATTCAAGGTCTAAAAACTTGAATATTTCCTCAAAACCTGGATTCAAACACGTTTTCTAAAGAAATTTCCAAAGAATAAACCTAAATTCTCAGGAAACCCTTCTTTTGTAAATAATTTTAAAATTTTAGCAAAAATAGTTTAAAACCCTTTATTTTTCCACAGTTTTAGATTTTTTATTTCAAAAACACAAAAAATAGAAAATACAAAAAAAAGAACAAAAAAATAGAATCGAAAAACAAAAACAAAAAGAAAATAGTTTAGAAACCCCCTTTTTCGAAAGTGCTTTTCTACTAGAACCCTTTTTTGAAAAACCCTTTATAGAGAACCACTCTTTTAAAAATATTAAAAACAAAGAGCGACTCATTGGAACCAACGGTCTCGGCTTATAAAAATCGACCTCCAGAGGGTCGAATGATCATCTGCCATTCACCTCCCCATGTGCGCTCTGATCCGTCTTCACCCTTCCCCCTTGACGCTTCATCCAGCTTCTGCCTATCCATTGTTCTCGCATCACGTTTCACCCCTCCATATGCATTCTTCCCTTCTCCTCACGATCCCCCTTTTTCCCCTCTTCTTCTCCTTCATCGAGAAAGAAGTCTAAGAAGAGAAGGGAAGCTCCTTCTTGTTCCAGCAGCGCAAGGCCATCCAGTGAGTCTCCCCTCTCTCCTTTGCTCTTCTGATTTTCTTTTTGTTCTTTTCTTTTTTTTCTTTTTTTCCTCTTTTTCTCTTTTTGCCTCCATTAGCGCATCATGGATGGTGTTGAATTGCCTATAGCAATTTCAACACCTCCTTATGCAACAGTAAAAGAGATAAACCGTCCCGACACTTCCCTTTCGTCTTCATAATTCATCTCAGATTTTTTTCTAGTTTTTACAGTTCATTCTTCAGTTTATGTTGTTTAGATTCAGTTCCGATTTCTGTTTATGCCCTTTGTTATGATGTTTAGTTCATTCATTTTTTTTTCTTTTTACAATATTATTAGTTTGATTCCAACATCATCGTAACCCCTAGAGTGTTATATTAATTTTGTATCGATTCCTCCATGAATTGACTCAGATTCACTGTTTTGTAATTCTCGGATTTCGGATTTTACATTCCAATCTACATTTAATTTACATTTTTTTTTATTTTCTCGTTGGTTTTCGATTTCCAGTCTACATCCTAACATCCCTTCTTAGCTTTCGTTTTTTCCTGTTTACCATTTTGATCTCTCTTGTGTCTATCTGTTCATGTCTTGATTTTTCGGTTTACACCATTACTTTCTGTTTTACGTTACCCATTATCTTTTCTTCTCATTTCACTAATATCACACACCCTTTGATTTCAATTTGTTTTACATGTTTTGATCTGAGCCCCTGTGTTTGATTTACATCTCTTGCCTGATCTAATTTGTACTCTTTACTTTCGTTACAGGTTTTGTTTCATTTGATATTATGTAATGTCATCATCACGTAATTGCTTTTGACTCAACTGTGCATCTTTGAGTATTTTTTTTTTGCATTTATCAAGTTCAACATAATCATCATGGTGTGCATTTAAATCATTTTAGTTAAATTTTCCTGTATGAATCACGTTGCTTCTGTATCCTGCATTTTTTTACATCTGTTATAATCGTTCACCATCCGTGTGTTCAACCAAAGATATCATGCTGGCATGGTTGTAGCCAAGGGTTTTGAGACAACAGCCACCATCGCACATTTTAGGGATCACACCAGTCCAACATCTGTTATTTGTTTCAATCTTAGTGGCATCCATTTTGATAAGGTAGACACCAGTCTACTACCCTGCATTTTCTACTTTGACGGTGAATCTGCTCTTCACTCACACAACCATCCCATTTGTGATCCTGTTCAAACATCAGCTGGTCATGTTACATGGTATCGGGATAGAAATCCTGCTACTATGGGCACGTTCTCTGTTTCAAAGCAATGGTGGTTCGGTTTTGTTGGATATGATGCAATAGAGAGTTGGGTACATATAAGATGCTATAAAAGTTTATGAGTGTATGCGAGGATCTTTTGTTTGGGGTACCTTCCTTCATATAAGACTCATAGATGTAGGATTAGGTCGTAAAGGGATTGTTAGTGGTTTCACAGTTGGAGATAGTTGCCACACCCGTGTTGGCAAAGTAACCAATAAGAATTCCAAGGAAGAGATGCTTCATGACCTGATTGTGGCATGATCAATCAGATCCCACATAGTCACTGATCTAGCCAGTGAAGGTGTATTGTTGTTTGGACCCCAAACTGTAGGAGAAGTTATTGTTGCAATGGTTTGCATCAAAAGGCAGCACAGAGAAAAAGGGTTTCTATCATTCATCACGTTGGAGCATGAAGAGAGCGTTAAGGTAAGTGTTATACAAGCTGACCAAAATTCTAGGAGGTTTGTATTCTCTGGAAAGCCAAAAGAAAATGAAGAATGAGCTGAAGAAAAGAAAGCCCTTATGGTATGTCAGCTTAGTACCTGATAAATTTTTGTGCATTTGGATTGTCAACTTATTGACATCATCCTTCTTTGCTAAATTTTCTTCCTCCATTTTTCTTTACCCACGACTGATATGTATGAAAAAGCACACATAATGACTGCACTGTTACTGCAAACTCCCCTGCTACCTGATAGCTCCATCATGCCCACTCACTCCGCAGCACTTTACATTTCTTCACCTTCAGCCTTTCTGCACCTGTGCAAGGGCATCACCAATACCACTAGGCACTTCACATTTGATAGGTAGAACAAAACATTTGCACTTCACAACATATCATCTCCCCTCATAGTATATTTGATCATTTGCATCTAACGTTGCATTCATACCCATTTCATCTTCATGTCACCTGCAGCGCCTTCAATCCTTGCCATTTTTCATCTACAGTAGTACAACACATGTGCTGCCTTTGCAGCAACATATATCCCTACATTCCAGCCTTATAACACCCTGTTTCCCTACTGCAACACTCTCACCTGCAACAATATCTATGCCTTCACCATCATATACACTCTGCATTTTCCTGTAGCATTGGTATGCCCTGCACTTGTACACTACTTCATACAACACCTACTCTCCTCACAACCACCTTTGCATGCCATCTCCATGTATCTGTCGTGCACGGCTATATTGTGCAGTTCTTCCATCCCACCTTGATGCTACCACCTGACACATGTCACCCACCTGCATTTTTTTTCTGCAAATAGCACTGTTCACCACATCACCATCACACAACATACTTGTTGTTTAGGCTCATTCTGCAAAATGCACTTTTTAGCATCTACTCCACCTCTCGCATACCAATATATCTTCATTGCATATCATGTACTATATGTGCATCTTAGGCTGTCACTATATTTCCCATTTCCCACATCACATACACGTCCCAGCCTTTCACTTTCACCTTTCACAAACTATGCTTTCTTCATACTCTCCAATACCGCCTACACATATTTTGCACACCATGTTCCCTGTTGTATTATCTGTCAATCATTTGCTTCAGCTCATACCAACACCTTCCCTTTGCATCTCTATAAAACCACCCTGTGCATTTATAATAGGCAGTAGCTGGTCTTCATATATATATATATATACATATATACCTATATATCTCTATATATTCCATGCCAACCTTAGAGAGAATACATATATGTATATGTTCCAATATACATTTGTTCCCATCAAAATGCATTAAACCCTTCATGAGTACAAGACATATATATGACCATTCCATCACATGCATTCTAGCCTTTTTATTTTTCATATTTCATATTTTCCCTCATGCTAACCCTGTTTTGCAGGAAATATGTGGAAAAATACTATTTTTCTTCCTAGATTAGGATTTTAATTTCCATTCAAGGATATAATAGTTAGATATTAATGAGAACTTTACATTTCCTGTACTAGATTAGAATATATGAGCATGTAAATATCATGAATTATCTGTTTTATATCATTTTCCTCTTATTTCTCAAAAATCTACAATGGTGAAACACGAATGGCACGTGCACCATTCTAATAAGAGGTAATTAATCCTAAGCAAATGACCCACATTAATGGCCATAGTCAAAATGTGGACAATGCTTAGGATTTTTATCTTTTATGGAATAACATTGGATCCACACTTGGATCTCTTTAAAAAATCATCATATTTTCTGAATTTTTCTTCCTTTATCAGAGTTTAACTTGAAATTAACTCAAAATATATATCAATGGCTATAGTCAGGATATATTGAGATTTAATTTCATTTCAAACTCTATAAAGGCACTAAAATGTGTTTTATTCTTCATTTGAATTTAAATATAGATTATCTTATAATATATTTTATGACCATAGTCAGAGATGTATTATATCTTCAATCTTATTTCAATTCACTTAAAGAATAAAATATGTCGTTCAAAGCCCAATTTCAATTTTTTTTTAATTCATTCATCATTTAGGATAGAATTACATCATTTTTTAAAGTATTTCAAGTTTTCTTCAAAATCCAAGTGATTTTAAGATAATTCTTCAAATATCTTCTTCATTTCTCAAATCAATCTTCAATTCTTATTCAAATTCATTTTCCTATTTTCAATTCTATCTTATTTTTTTCAAAATTCAATATCTCAATTTCAAAGTTCAATTTAACTTTGAAATTTCAAATTCATCTCTAAATTCAAAATTCAATTTCCAATTCAAATCAAATTTCAATTCAACTTTGAAATTCTAAATTCATTTTCAGGATTCAATTCCAAATTCAATTCAATATTCCATATTGAATTTCAAAGTTCAAACTTTAAAATTTCCAAATTCATCTCCTAATTTTAAAATTCAAGTTTAAAATCAAGTTTTTTATTCAAAATCTCCAAAGTTCTATCTAAAGATTGATTCTTGATTCTCAATTCAATTCATTTATCAAAAATCAAGGTTTTGAGATTGATTCTGAATCTCAAAATTTGATTCTCCCTAAATTTAAGTCCATTTTCAAAGATCAATCAGGATTTCTCAAATCCAAAGCCATCTTTAAGTTCTATCTGGATTTCTTGAATCCAAATCCAAATTTCATCTAGGTTCCCAAAATCTAGATTCATCAACTAATTCCATATTGGATTCCAGATTTCAAATCCAATTTCATCCTGAATTTTAGATTGCAAAATCCAATTCCATCTTAGATTCCAGATTTCGGATCTAATTCCATCTAGGATTCCAGAGTTTAAATCCAATTCCACCTTGGATTCAGATTTTCAAATCCAATTTCATCCTGAATTCAAGATTGCAAAATCCAATTCCATCTTAGATTCCAGATTCCAGATCCAATTCCATCTAGTATTTTGGATTTCAAATCCAATTCCATCTAGGATTCCAGAATTTCAAATCCAATTCCATCTTAGGTCCAGATTTTTCAAATCCAATTTCATTTTCCAAATTCCAAACTCAATTCCATTTTTCATAATTCATCTAGATCTCAAGATTCCAATTTTAATTCTTATTTCCAAAACCATTTTTTTCAAACCTATTTTTTGAGTCTGAAATCAATTTAATTCTTGTTTTCTGATTCTGAAATTAAGAATTCCTTTTTCAGAATCGATCCATTCAAATTCAAAGTCCATTTTGACTTTGAAAATTCATTCTTACTTCATAAATTCTATCTCAGTTTCAAATCTCCCCTTCTCTTTACTTCTTCAAATTCAAGATTTATTTTTAAGATCTCTGATTATTCCAAAACTTAGAATTTCAAAATCTCTTCTTCCAGATCCAATGTTCAAGTTATGAGTTAGATTCAAAATATAATTTTTTCAAACCAATTTCAACCCTTTGAATCATTTTTTTCAAGCATCTTCAAAATTTATTTCAAAAATCACTTGGATAAATCCCACAAGTTCTAAACTTATTCTTCTCAAAAGCATACATATTTGCATTTGCATTGCACAAGAATGATTCTTTGTGCATTTTCTAGACTTAGAATAAATTCTTTGACAATATTTAGGCAAAGCAAAAGTCATAAGTTCAATCCTTGGTTCGATTACCCCTGGTAAAGGTGCCAGGAACGGTCGAACATCGTACCGACGAGCAAATCCCGTCTCTCCATTTTACCACAAATTTTCAAAAACGAAGGTGAGTAATTTCAAAGCATTTTCAAAATTTAGGTCAAGTGAGACCTTTGCAAAAGAGTTCCTCTGTTTTCTTTCTTTTCTTTTTTCTCTTCTTTTCTCTCTTTTATTCCCCTTTAAAAAGGGAATAAAGGCTAGAAAGGCAAAGAGAAGGAAACCAGAGGAAATTTTTTGCAATGATCACATGCTCTCATTTGGAATCTCGACGCTAGGATGGGCATTTATGCATTTGGGATAGGAAGTGAGGCCCTTTCTCCTTTGTATTTACAGTGTTTGTGTGTCACGAAAAGTGAGCTATTTCTGTGGAAATGCATCAATGGGCATGCATTTTTTGCGGTGCCCATAGTGACAACACAAACGGTGAAAAGTGCCGGTGGGCGTGCCATTTTGCATGTTGGACATAAGTTTTCTACAGAAACGGTTCCCGTGAGGGGTTCGATTCCATTTCCATGGCAGATGAATCTAAGGAAGGAAGGAGGTGTCGCGGCACCTCGTTCCATGACATGCAAACGCCCCCTAAAGGATGGATTTGGTAGCCAGTTTCTCAAATGCATAAACTCCATAAACGTCCATCCCAACTGCCAATCCCAAACATGCCCTTAGTGGTGATGAGCATAGCCACAAGCAACTTAGGAGAGTGATTGAGTATGAGCATACATATGATATAAGTTAGATCGGATAAAGTATACAAGTTGAATTGTTGTGGACATCTTCTTAGAGTGATATGAGGCAACATAGCAGGTTTTGGATTGCCATCATCTAGCTGAGCATCACCAGGTGGCGCTAGCCGCGATTGTCTACATGGTTGGATACTACTTATGAGGGCATATTTGGCCTAGACTCATGAATATCAAGGTTTGAAAGTCATTGGAATGTGGGTCGGGATGAAAAAACTTATGTGTAACCAATTTGTTTCACCTATCTCTTCTTCCAAGATACCACATTATATTCCAATTTATAGAAATACCTAGTCCCAAGTAGGTGTAACCCATGAAAAACTTGATCCAAAACCTCTCTAAGAACCTAGTCCAAGTAAACCACCATTACTACCCATTCAAAAGCTATATTAAAACCATTTTTGGAACCTACTCAAACCTCAAATCCAATTAAAAAGGTTTTGGATCTGAAACCACTAAATGGACTCGAGCCTATTTTAATGAATCCACCTTAATCAGACTTAAGCCTTGAATACCCACAACAAAATAAAACTAATTTAGACTTAAACCCAAACACAATTGACCCTATCCAAAGTGTACTTCTCCAAAACACATTTATACCCAAATCTAATCAAGATCCAAAATCGCCTTATACCCATCTTTGTTAACCCGAACCCATTTAAGCCTTGTACTTGCTCAAATCAATTCAGTATGGGTTTATATAATTACCTATGGATAAGGTTCCTTAAAAAGTTGATGCAGATTTTATCTCAGTCTCTTGAGCCAAATCCATTCGATCTAGATGAAAATGAAGACACGTGATAATTTTGTATGGTTCAAAAAGAATGTTTCAGGCTTCAGTATGCACGTTGGGTCAAATCCTGCTTGGTTTATTCAATTTGTAGAGCAACAGAGATATTTTATTCCATATTGTTGGCCCATAACCACAAGGTATAGCAAAATTGGAGAAATTTTATGGAGGATCTAGACTTTAGGCATGTCTTCTCCAACCCAAGGAGAATGATGTAGGAGTGGAGTAAAAGACTTTGATCCATAAAGATCCATTTACATTTTGATTCTTTATTTGCTAGATATTTTTGTATTTAGATCATTATATTATATTCATATTTTAGGACAAGTTTTATCTTTTTAGAAGGTTATCATAATAGCTAGTTTGTTTAATTTAGGACTAGGAAATTCTTTCCTATTTATAGATTATTGATCTTTGTAGTTAATCAGCTGAAAGAGATTTGATATTAGTTATTTTCTTTCCTTTCATTTCCAATTGATTTAATTTCTCATTATTTCTTACTTTTTTTAGTTTTCCTTAGATAATTTGTAGAGGTATTCATAGTTGGGTAGATTTCCTCATAAATCCAAGATCAAGTTTACGTCAATTGGTATTGAGTAAGATCTTCACCTCGATTTGACAAGGGAAGATTCACTGGCATTGATCATAACATGGCTTATAACTCCTCGACACTCCATTCATATTGGCAACATCTTTGGTTATTGACCAACAAGCATAGGTGGTCACCAGACTCTTCATCATTTCAGTATAAAACAACCATCAACCATTATTGAAAATCACCTCCTTCTGCACTAGAAAAATGGGGAGGGTGTTGTGTGTTCTCTCTGGAACACAAATTTGCGTGTTCCACTGTGTACAGAGGAATATCTTGGGACCCATGATAATTCATATGCCAATGTTGCTCACGATGACTTTATAATAAAATAACATATAAAAAAGGTAGATATGCTTTTGACCAAAATGTCCTCCCGTAAGATAGATATGCATTGAACAAAAATGTCCTCCCACTCCCCGTATATAGATTTGCACGTTTTGCCTTTGTTTTTAGCTTGTGCTACAATACATGGCCGCCTTCTCATTCCTGCCTTATGTTAGATAGAAAACTTTTCCTAGTTCGTTCCTACCTCGTGGAGATAACTATAAATCAAACGACTGGTAAGATCATTAGTGGGCATTAAAGGAGGATTTGTCGGTCATCTCTTTTTACAGTCTTTTCTTCTTCTTCATTTTCATTAGGCAGTATGAAAAAAAGCAATGACTCACAAACATTTCAACAAGTGCCATTAAAGCATTGCTATTGTTGAAGAACATATGTCATCGTGAGTGTCATTAAGGCAATGTTTTGTTATTGCAGGTAGATTATATCATTTCAACGGTTGGAAACTTGAAGATATTTGTAAGGCGGTGGGATCTCTTGACAAGAATGCTTGGTTACAGATGCGAGCAAGGGCCTCTACCCCATCCGGTATCGTTCATTCACTCAGTATATGCAATATAACCAAATCACGGTTGTAGTAACATGTATATCGATTTGTGAGATATTGTTTTGTTTGTTAATATCAATTTATAATATATTATGCTGAATTGCCGTATATTGATTTGTAAGATATTATGTGTTTTCTAGTTTCGATTTGTGAGATATTGTTTTATTTGTTGATATCGATTTATAATATATTATGCTGAATTGCCGTATATCGATTTGTAAGCTATTATGTGTTTTCTAGTGACGATTTGTGGGATATTGTTTTGTTTGTTAATATCGATTTGTAATATATTATGCTGAATTGCTGTATATCGATTTGTAAGATATTATGTGTTTTCTATTTTCGATTTGTGAGATATTGTTTTGTTTGTTAATATCGATTTGTAATATATTATGTTGAATTGCCGTATATCAATTTGTAAGATATTTTGTGTTTTCTATTATCGATTTGTGAGATATTATTTTGTTTGTTACTATCGATTTGTAATATATTTTGCTGAATTGCCGTATATCAATTTGTAAGATATTACGATGAATTGCCGTATACCGGTTTGTAATATATCATGCTGAATTATCGTATATCGATTTGTAAGATATTATGTATTTTCTCGTGTCAATTTATGAGATATGATTTTGTTTGTTAATACCGATTTGTAAGCTATTATGCTTAACTAATCAGTAACCGTTGTTATATACATCTTGAATAAATCATAGTAAATGTATGCGCTGACTAACACAAATTGATATTTTTCTCATGACAGGGTTGAGCATATCAACTAGTTGCAGTGAAGATGATGTATCTCAATCATTGAGAAGTCATGGAGCAACGGACATCCGTACTATCGACGTACCAGAAGAATTGAGTATGTGCACTAATGATGCACATGATAAGAAGGGTGCAAGCATTGGATTCACTCTTGACTTGAATATTCTAGCAGACAAAATGCAATTCGATAATGAGGTAGACGATCATGACAGTGCACTTGACAAAGGTGCAGGCACCCCAAGTCTACATGATAGTACACTTGACTCTGTTCCCGTAGAGGGAATGCAGTTTAATAATGAGGAAGTTGCATACAAACTTTATAATGATTATTCCTTAAAACTTGTCTTCAGTGTTAGTAGGTATTCTTGGGCAAAAAATGCAAAGGGTGTTGTGGTGAGAAAGGCATATGTTTATTCTAAGCAAGGTTGGAAGAAGTCAAGTGAAAATCCAACAAGGAGCAAGCCAGATTCAAGAAGTGTCTGTCCAGCGAGAATGGTGTTAAGACGACTTCCGAATGAGAACTATGTAGTTCATACTTTAATCAATGATCATAACCATGAATTAGCTGCTTCATTTATGACTCCTATGTTAAGGTCACATAGTAAAGTAACTGAAGCGCATGCTGCAATTGCTGAAATAGCTGATAGCGCCGGTATTGCACCAAGAAAGACATACAATTTATAAGTGCACGCATTTCGTGGTCGCGGGAATGTACCATTCACACCTATGAATCTAAGAAACCACTTGAGAAAAAAAATGTCAGAAAACATGAAGAATGTAGGAATATGTTCTTTTGTTGATTACCTACAGAAGCATTCAAGCAATGACCCTGGTTTCTTTAGTGCAATGCAATTGGATGAAGATGGGTATGTTGTGAATATGTTTTGGGAAGATTCAAAGTTAAGAGTGGATTATGAATGCTTCAATGATGTGTTTATTTTTTATACGTCAGTGAAGATTAATACAGAACAGTAGCCATTTGCACAGTTTGTCGGAGTGAACCATCACTCACGGAGTTGCATGTTAGGCGGAGCTTTTTTGTATGACCAGACCAAGGAAACCTTTGAGTGGTTGTTCAGAGTATTTACATAGGCAATGAATAGGAAGCACCCTGTGTTGAGAAACTCCGTTTTGATGTCACATAATATGATACACTGTCGTATTTGATTTTATATGATATGATAATATGTCCTCTTGAAAAATGTTATATTATGACTGAATATGTTTTGCCACAAATCTAACGAGTATTTGATGCAAGGATATCTCACCCAAAAAGGATGGAGACTTCCTGTTCAAGTACAACTAGTGCAATCATACTCCTTGAAGAAAAAGCTTGATGAGCCATGCATTCCTAAAGATCAACTGAAGAGATCGGCTACCTCAAGATGAAGATTTTTTTCTTCTTTAGAGTCATATGTAACATAACCTTCAGGAACATGCATATTGCATATTACATACTCATTCATAAAAACTATATCATAAAAGTATACGATAGTTTCAAAAAGCTCCTTTTTGAAAACTAATAATTGTACCTTCTTACAACCATTTATGAAAAAGGTATTTTGACATGATTTCAAAATGTAATAATTGTACCTTACATCATATACAAGACAACATGAATAGAAATGTAGGAAAAAGACAAAACATAAAATCGGCTACATAAAGAAAACAAATATAATATGTTTTGAAAAGACTCTAGTTACCTTCTTTAAAGAAATGTTTTTAAATATGGGTAAAAGACAAAACATGAAATCGGCTACATAAAGAAAAACAAATATAATATGTTTTTGAAAAGACTCTAGTTATCTTCTTTAAAGAAATAATTTTAAAATATGAGTAAAAGACAAAACATGAAAATCGGCTACACAAAGAAAACAAATATAATAAAGGTTTTGATAAAGACTCTAGTTACCTTTCTACAAACCCATAGAATGTCGACTTACTTGAAGTCATCATTCTCTTTGTACAAGCATTAAATACCTCCTGTAAGAAATCCTTGCTTAATATCCTTCTCAAGAATGTCGACCTTCTTGTAGTCCTCATTCTCTCTGAAGACTTTGAAAAACACAACATAAAGAAAATACTTGACATGACTATGTACAAATAAATATCTCAAACACTCATTGTACTTACACTCATTTAAAGTAAAGAAGTACTTATGTACCTCAAATCATTAATTAGAATAAAGACAAAACTACAATCCAACGTTCAATGTACTATTGTAATAAATAGACTTTTTACATAAAATATGTATTACCTAAAATATTATATCGACTAGTGTACCCTATATTTTACTTTTATGGAAAAAGGGATTCTCGAATTTCTCTAAAAGATGTTTTTGAAATGACATAACATTTCACATTTCAAAAAGGCTACGATTTCAAAATGTAACGACTACTTTTTTAAAAGCTATATAAACACACTCAAATAAACTATTCAACAGGGAATGGAATAGACGTGTGAGCTTACAACGAGAAAAATTCTATTCATTATTTGAAAAGAGAGCCTTGAAAAAGAAAGAGAAAAAGAAAAGAAAGAAAAGAGAAAAAGTCAAGTCCAGCTCTTTGACAAAGAGTATCCTCTGAGTGACAAACAAAACATTCTGAGAATCCTTCATTCGTGCATTCATATCATTCTGAAGGTTCTATAGGAAGTATTGTAACTCTGTTATTCACTGTATTTCTTCTTTGTTGAAAGAAGTAGACCTCTGAGAAAGAGGGTGTTGTCCTTCTCTGTTGAGAGAAGAAGACCTCTGTGGAAGAGGGTGTGCCCCTTCTCTGTTGAGAGAAGAAGACCTCTGAGGAAGAGGGTGTTGTACTATTTATCCGGTGACTCGGATGTTATAGTGGAAAGCTCAAGTGGTTTGCTTGGGGATTGGATGTAGGTCTGGGTATTGACCGAACCAGTATAAATTCTGTGTTTTATGTGTTGTGCCTTATTGCCTGATTATTTTATTTTATCGATTTTTATCGTATTTCACTATTCACCCCCCCTCTAGTGGAATTTCATTTGGTATCAGAGCAGGTTTGCTGGTTTCGACATAACAAGTCTTCCAGCACAAATGACATCTACCTCTTATGCTCGTGATATTGAAGGTCAACACGCATCTCGTCCTCCTTTCTTCAATGACTCCAACTATGGATACTGGAAGTGCATAATGGCTATATTTCTCAAATCCATAGATTTTGCTGTATGGAAAATTGTTGAGCATCCATACACATCTCCATCAGCAGACTATAACTTATGGTCTGATGAAGAAAAGAAAATGGCAAATCTAAATGCAAAGGCTATGAATGCCTTATATTGTGCCATTGATCAGAACGAATTCAATAGAATATCTATATGTAAATCTGCATATGATATTTGGCATTCTTTGTAGGTTATTCATGAAGGAACCAACAAAGTAAAAGAAGCCAAAATCTCATCTCTTGTCAGAAAATATGAGTTGTTCAAAATGAACAAAGATGAACCCATCACAGAGATGTTTACCAGATTCACCAACATCACCAACGATCTGAAATCTCTGGGTGTAACATACTCCCAGACAGAAAAGGTGAAGAAAATCTTGAGATCTCTCATAACTGATTGGGAGAAAAAGACTACAGCTATTGAAGAAGCTCAAGATTTATCTAAGCTAACTCTGGACGACTTAATAGGCAATCTTATGGCATATGAAGTCCACATGAAAGAAAGAAGGGAAGAAGAACAACCAATAAAGAAAATTCTAGCCTTCCCAGCTCTATCTGAGAATGAAGACTCAGATAAAGAATCTGAAATTGCGCTACTAACCAGAAAATTCCAGCGCTTCATGAGAAGGAACCAGCTTCCGAACAAGCACAAGGAAAGAAAAGATCCTAAGGAAGATCCCATGTGCTATCAGTGTAATAAGCCAGGTCACTTGAGGCGTGACTGTCCCCTTCTCAAAAGAAAGTCCAAGACCGAGGAACCAAAGAAGAAGTTCTTCAAGAAAAAGGCTCTGCATGCTCAATGGGATGACTCAGAACCATCCACAAGTGAAGAGTCAAGTGATGATGAAGCCGAAACTGCAAACATGTGCTTCATGGCAAACGAAAGCTCTGTAAGTGAAATTTCTGATTTTTCCTTTGAAGATCTTCTAGATGCTTTTCAAGAACTATTTGAAGAATCTAGAAAATTAAGCTTCAAAAATAAAACTTTAAAATCTGAAAATTTAGAGCTTTCCCAGAAAAATGAAAAACTCAGTAGTGAAAACTCTAAGTTGAAAAAGAAAAATCTTCATATTACTTCTGAAATCTTATCTACTAGCTTCAAGACTAAAAATCTGCAAGTAGAAATTTCAGAATTAAAAAGTAAAACTGAAAACCTTATGAAAACGGTTTTCAAGTTTATCAAAGGAAAAGAGAACTTGGATAAACTCCTATCTTCTCAAAAAGTCTCTTTCTACAAGAATGGTATTGGCTACTCTCATTTCAACAAGCCTTCTTGTATGAATCAAAAGACCACTTTTGTGAAAAGTTCGTCTGAACCAAATAAGGAGTATTATAATGTTAATTCTTTTAACTCCTCTAAGGTTGTAGACAAACCCAAATCCAAATGGATATGGGTTCCAAGGTCTAACAAAAAGGGACCCGATTGGGTATCAAAAAGAAATTTTACTTGATGATTTGCAGGCTCCAAATAAGAAGAACAGATGGATTCTAGACAGTGGATGTTCAAAACACATGACTGGACATTCAGACCTCTTTGCTGTTCTTCATAAAAAGGAAGGAGGAACCGTCACGTTTGGAGATAACAACAAAGGTTTGATAATAGGTATTGGTAATATTGGAAATATAGATAAACCTCTTATCAAAGACGTTCTCCTGGTTAAAGGCTTAAAACATAACCTTTTAAGTATTAGTCAAATGTGTGATACAGGTTATAATGTTAGCTTTAATCATAATGCTTGTCTTATAGCAGACACCAACAAAAATATCATCTTAAAAGGTATAAGAAAAAATAATATATATGAACTATACCTAGAAAACATCACAGAACATTGCCTCATAGCTAATAATGAATCTCAACATCTATGGCACATGAGAATGGGTCATATCAATTCTAAATACATGTCTAAATTAGCTAAAGATAAGTTAGTACGTGGGTTACCCAAAATATCTTTTAAAAAGGATTATTTTTGTGATGCATGTCAATTAGGAAAACTGTCAAAATCATCTTTCAAATCAAAAAATATCATTTCAAGCAAAAGACCTTTAGAGCTTCTCCACCTGGATCTTTATGGTCCTTCTAGGATAGCTAGTCATAATCACAATAAATATGTTTTTGTCATTGTAGATGACTACTCAAGATTTACTTGGGTGATATTTTTGAAAAACAAAAGTGATACGTTTTGTCAATTTGAAATTTTATGTAAAAAATTACAAAATGAAAAATCTTGTTCTATTGTTAAAATTCGTAGTGACCATGGAGGAGAATTTGAAAATGAGCTTTTTGAAATTTTTTGTAACTTGCATGGTATTTCTCATAACTTTGCCTTTCCTAGAGCTGCACCTCAAAATGGTGTAGTAGAAAGAAAGAACAGAACCCTTCAGGAATCTGCTAGAACTATGCTCCAACACAACAATCTTGCTAAATCTTTTTGGGTAGAAGCTGTTAATACTGCATGCTACATAACAAATAGAGTTCTCATTAGACCCTTATTAAATAAAACTCCCTATGAACTATTCTATGACAGAACTCCAAGAATAGACTATTTCAAAGTCTTTGGTTGTAAATGTTTTATCCTAAACACAAAAGATAGCCTAGATAAATTTGATGCTAAATCTATTGAAGGCATATTTTTAGGATATTCAAGTCATAGTAAAGCATACAGGGTTTTCAATAAGTGTTCTAAGTCTATTGAAGAATCTATGCATGTTAGTTTCTGTGAATCTATTGATCAATCTGTTCATAAGCAAACTAACGATGATGATGTTGAAAGTACAAATTTATTTTTAGATAACACAGCTAAGTCTAATGAAGATGATCATCAAAGAACATTTGTCGATATCAAAGATCATCCTCAAAAGCAGATTTTGGGAGAACTGACAAAAGGAGTTCAAACTAGAGCTCAGCTAGAACGGATTGCAATTATGGCATTCATTTCTCAACTTGAACCAAAGAAGATTGATGAAGCCATCATCGATGAGTTCTGGATGCTAGCCATGACTGAAGAACTGAATCAATTCCAAAGGAATGAAGTTTGGGATCTTGTACCAAGACCAAAGGATCATCCGATCATTGGGACAAGATGGATCTTCAGAAACAAGCTAGATGAAACATGTAATGTTATAAGAAACAAGGCCAGACTAGTAGCTCAAGGATACAACCAGGAGGAAGGTATTGATTTTGATGAAACATTTGCTCCTGTTGCTAGACTTGAATCTATTAGAATGTTTTTAGCATATGCAAGCTATATGGATTTCAAATTATATCAAATGGATGTTAAAAGTGCTTTTCTAAATGGATTTATAAATGAAGAAGTTTATGTAAAACAACCACCAGGATTTGAAAATGAACAATATCCAGATCATGTTTTCAAACTCAAACGTGCTTTGTATGGTTTAAAACAAGCACCTCGTGCTTGGTATGATAGACTTAAAATCTTTTTGTTAAAAACTGGTTTTTCTGTAGGCAAAGCAGACTCTACATTATTTGTTAAAATAGTGAATAATCATACCCTAATTGTTCAAATATATGTAGACGATATCATCTTTGGATCTTCTAACAACACTCTTTGTGAAGAATTTTCTAAGTCCATGCAGAAAGAATTTGAAATGAGTATGATGGGAGAACTCACCTACTTTCTTGGACTGCATATTAAGCAAACCAAGGATGGAGTTTTCATCAATCAATCTAAGTATGCTCGTGAACTTCTGAAGAGGTTCAACATGAACTCAACTGCTTCAAAATCTACTCCTATGAGCACTACTACTGTTTTGGACAAAGATAAAGATGGTAAGTCTGTTGATACAAAGGTATACCGAGGTATGATAGGATCACTTCTATATTTAACTGCTAGTCGTCCAGATATTATGTTCAGTGTTTGCTTGTGTGCTAAATTTCAGTCAAATCCAAAAGAATAATGAGATATTTAAAAGACACAGTTGATTTTGGATTATTCTATTCAAAATCCTCTACATTTGATCTAATCTCATACAGCGATGCTGACTTTGCTGGAAGTAAATCTGATAGAAAAAGCACAAGTGGAACATGTCATATGCTAGGGCACTCTCTTGTATCATGGTTCAGTAAGAAACAAAATTGTGTATCCTTATCAACCACTGAAGCCAAATATATTGTTGCTAGCCTAGCCTGTACACAAGTTATCTGGATGAAACAAACCTTAAAAGATTTTGGTTTAAATTTTGAAAATACAACTATCTTCTGTGATAATACTAGTGCTATAAACTTATCTAAAAATCCTATTCTACACTCACGAACTAAGCACATTCAAATAAGACACCACTTCTTAAGAGAACAAGTCTTAAACAAAATAATTAAACTGGAATTCATACCCACTAATCAACAGTTAGCAGATATTTTCACTAAACCATTGAAACATGAAGACTTTACACGAATTAGAAGAGAACTAGGAATATGCAAACTAAGTGACTTATAAATTAATCACACTTATTATAATAAGTTTTGTTAAAGTCTTATTTTAAAAAGTTTTCTTCTTCTTGTCGATTTTTGTTAGTCAAACTAGATTTCCCTATTCACGTACACTTCAAAACTCTTATAAGACACACTCTTTATGTCCTTCAACATGTCATCTTTTCAAGTACACATCCATTATGACTTCTTGTCCTATCTCCTTTCACTTATATCCATAAAAACTAATTATATTAAAAGCTATCATGACATTGTTCACATCACTCATCTCATAACTCCTTTATTATTTTTGTCCTTTTGTGAAAACTTCTCTTACGATAAATTGATTCACCTTCAACATAATAACATAATTAGTTTATGAAAAATCTTGCTTTTCAAAATTTTGGTTAAATTCGGATGATTATTTTTTTTGGTTCTTTTACCTTATTCTAAAGATCTAGTTACTATGTTCTCACGTAAATCTTTTTTACTATATCATGTGATATCTCATATATTACGTACACTCTATTATATCTCACATACATTTTTACTATATCATCTTTTATATCATAGCCTAAAGAACTATCTATTATCATCTCTTCATGTTTTACATCTTTTACAAAAAGTATTGTAAAAACACTTGTACTCCACCCATTAGTACGTTTTGTATCACCTTTTTATCTCTCTCTCTCTCTCTCTCTACATTATACATAGCTCCTTCTCACCCGTGACCATGACTCTCTCATACATTTTATATCTCTCTCCAATCGAGACTCATTAAAACCTTGTCCTTCATATTTTTTTATTCTCATTAGTACCTTTAGTACTTTTTCTCTCTCTCATACGAATTGAGCCTCCATTCTTGTCAATTCATGTTTGTGACTCCTCTACTAATTTAAAACTTAACTTTATTCTTTAAAAACTATGAACTTCCTCAAATCGAGTTTCTTTAAAAATATGTTTATCAAATAAACATTAATTCATGTCAATCATAACTTTATCTCATGTCTTTCATCTCATATCAATCATGAATTTTTATTACTTCTTATCCTACTCGACAATCCATATATGTCATCTCACTTTTCTCCATGACTACTCTCACTCCTACTCATATCCATAAAATTTTTTCTTATACAAACAATTATTACTCTTCATTCATAAATATCTTTTTGTCTCATCACTATTTATAGTCAAAGTGTGTCCCTCTCATCTTTACGTATACTCATAAAACAATACAAATATGAAGACACATTAATCATGACACATTTTTTTTAAAGCATTCTTTTCCTTCAAAAATGTCATATCTTTCAAACCACATATCCGTATCACCCTTCTTTATGTCTATTCATTCTTCTTCCACGCCTATCAAAATATATATTTATTAAATAACCAATTATTGCCTCTCACTCACTCATCTTTGTTTGTCTTATTCCCAAATCACACTTCACGAATTTGGAATGCTTCCATATCAAGTAATATCATGTAGTTAAAGTTGTTTGTTTTATTAGGCCATTATTTTCTTCACTCTCTTCAATAGGTCACTCCATACTCCATTCATAACATCTCTCACTACTCGATACACTCTCCCATAGTATATTTGTTCAAATCTATGTCCTTCTTAACTTACATACCAATATGATACACTATCTTTCACCATTGATTTGATTTGTCATTCACAAGTCTCTTATTTTGCAACTCACGCATTTCCTCTTTCCTCTACAATCTAAAAATCCTTCACTTCCTTTGCCATTCAATTATTGTCACAATTATTTTCTCTCTTCTATTTAACCGTTTGGTTCATTCCTCACCAATACCACTCGTAGCTCTCTATCCTCCTACATACTTTCAAACTCCTTCTCAACTTCCTTTTGCAATGGCTTCCTCTTCAACCTCTGCAATCACTGCTGCAGATCTTAGATATCCAAGTCTTTTTCATGACTACAACTTACTTTGTTCTCGACCCATTCATGAAGGAAAATTAGTTCACTATGAAGACTTCATGCTATTTGACCTAGACAACTATCTCCCCGAACTCAAACATCTACTAGGATCTTCATCCCAAGCTGCCTATTTTCCTGAACTAGTTCGACTATTCTATACAAACTTTTCCACTAATCATGAACAAACTAAAATCACCAGTAAAGTCCGAGGAAAGCTGATGCTTTTCGATGCTTCCGACCTAGGTAGAATTCTAAACCTACCTTCCACCGCCACCGACCTCAACAACATAGTACCAATCGAACGATCGGTACTTCGAAAAATTCTCCTCTGCACCAACTGTCATCAACTTCCCTGGCACATGAGGAATCTCCAACCTCATGCTCAATTACTTGCCCAGATTCTTCTCCACAACATCTATCCCAAGCATCCCCACAAGGGATTGGTTCCACGAAAAATCTCTCTCCTTATCTACGCCATTTTCTCATCTACTCCGATAAACTGGTCCTCCATTCTTTTCAACCTTTTTATTCGTTATCAGAAATTCAAGCCTCTTCTTTTCGGGTGTTTCATAACTCCCATTCTCAAATACTTCAAAGTACCCCTTCACAACGAAGTTATCCTCCATCCCTCTCAGGTCCTCGATGCTACCACCTTCAATCTAAGGTCCCTGCACATGCCCGGCTCTGATGAAGAAGATCCAACATCCACCTTCAATTACTTCCCTGCTCTGATGGATGTCCAGCGCTCTCAGGATCGTATTCTTCGCCGTCAAGCCTCGTTGCAGCAAACTCTACGAACCCTCCAGTCGGATCAAATCAACCGAACACATCAACATCCTCCACCTTTGGGATAAATTTTTTTTTGGTCTGTAATAACTTTTAATTACTTTTGGTCTGTAATAACTCTCTTACTCTGATCCCTTCCTTTTTGTCTATGACAAAGGGGGAGAAATCCTGTCTCCATTATTGGAGAAATACTCTCTTTAAACATTTTTTCAATATTTTATCATATTATTATTTCTATGCATAATGTCTTTTTGACAAGGGAAGCATATTTTGTCATCATCAAAAAGGGGGAGAATGTTGAGAAACTCTGTTTTGATGTCACATAATATGATACACTGTCGTATTTGATTTTATATGATATGATAATATGTCCTCTTGAAAAATGTTATATTATGACTGAATATGTTTTGCCATAAATCTAACGAGTATTTGATGCAAGGATATCTCACCCAAAAAGGATGGAGACTTCCTGTTCAAGTACAACTAGTGCAATCATACTCCTTGAAGAAAAAGCTTGATGAGCCATGCATTCCTAAAGATCAACTGAAGAGATCGGCTACCTCAAGATGAAGATTTTTTTCTTCTTTAGAGTCATATGTAACAGAACCTTCAGGAACATGCATATTGCATATTACATACTCATTCATAAAAACTATATCATAAAAGTATACGATAGTTTCAAAAAGCTCCTTTTTGAAAACTAATAATTGTACCTTCTTACAACCATTTATGAAAAAGGTATTTTGACATGATTTCAAAATGTAATAATTGTACCTTACATCATATACAAGACAACATGAATAGAAATGTAGGAAAAAGACAAAACATAAAATCGGCTACATAAAGAAAACAAATATAATATGTTTTGAAAAGACTCTAGTTACCTTCTTTAAAGAAATGTTTTTAAATATGGGTAAAAGACAAAACATGAAATCGGCTACATAAAGAAAAACAAATATAATATGTTTTTGAAAAGACACTAGTTATCTTCTTTAAAGAAATAATTTTAAAATATGAGTAAAAGACAAAACATGAAAATCGGCTACACAAAGAAAACAAATATAATAAAGGTTTTGATAAAGACTCTAGTTACCTTTCTACAAACCCATAGAATGTCGACTTACTTGAAGTCATCATTCTCTTTGTACAAGCATTAAATACCTCCTGTAAGAAATCCTTGCTTAATATCCTTCTCAAGAATGTCGACCTTCTTGTAGTCCTCATTCTCTCTGAAGACTTTGAAAAACACAACATAAAGAAAATACTTGACATGACTATGTACAAATAAATATCTCAAACACTCATTGTACTTACACTCATTTAAAGTAAAGAAGTACTTATGTACCTCAAATCATTAATTAGAATAAAGACAAAACTACAATCCAACGTTCAATGTACTATTGTAATAAATAGACTTTTTACATAAAATATGTATTACCTAAAATATTACATCGACTAGTGTACCCTATATTTTACTTTTATGGAAAAAGGGATTCTCGAATTTCTCTAAAAGATGTTTTTGAAATGACATAACATTTCACATTTCAAAAAGGCTACGATTTCAAAATATAACGACTACTTTTTTAAAAGCTATATAAACACACTCAAATAAACTATTCAACAGGGAATGGAATAGACGTGTGAGCTTACAACGAGAAAAATTCTATTCATTATTTGAAAAGAGAGCCTTGAAAAAGAAAGAGAAAAAGAAAAGAAAGAAAAGAGAAAAAGTCAAGTCCAGCTCTTTGACAAAGAGTATCCTCTGAGTGACAAACAAAACATTCTGAGAATCCTTCATTCGTGCATTCATATCATTCTGAAGGTTCTATAGGAAGTATTGTAACTCTGTTATTCACTGTATTTCTTCTTTGTTGAAAGAAGTAGACCTCTGAGAAAGAGGGTGTTGTCCTTCTCTGTTGAGAGAAGAAGACCTCTGTGGAAGAGGGTGTGCCCCTTCTCTGTTGAGAGAAGAAGACCTCTGAGGAAGAGGGTGTTGTACTATTTATCCGGTGACTCGGATGTTATAGTGGAAAGCTCAAGTGGTTTGCTTGGGGATTGGATGTAGGTCTGGGTATTGACCGAACCAGTATAAATTCTGTGTTTTATGTGTTGTGCCTTATTGCCTGATTATTTTATTTTATCGATTTTTATCGTATTTCACTATTCACCCCCCCTCTAGTGGAATTTCACCCTGGAGTTGTACTTACAGATGGTGATCATGCAATTGCAGCTGCAGTGTCTCATGTATGGCCATATGCACATCATCGCCTATGTTTGTGGCATATCTTTCAAAATGCAACAAAAAACATAGGACACATTTTTAATCAGAAGACAGGGTTTGATAAAAGGTTTAGACAATGTGAACTTGAGAGCATAGACGAAGTCACCATTATGTCTGATTGGGAGCAAAAGATTCAGATGTACGACCTTGAAGACTGTGTGTGGTTACAACATTTATATGCAGACAAATCGAAGTGGGCATTGGAATATGGAAAATAATACTTTTATGCAGGTATGATAAGCACATAAAGAGCTGAATATATGCATGCCATACTGAATAAAACCTTGTATTCATGTTTAACAATGTTTCGTTTCATGGAACAATATGAATTATTTGTAGACGGTCTTAGACAAAATGAGATTGAATAAGATGTGAAATGCTTCAATACCTGCCCTGTAACTTTGGGCATAAAAATATTGATGCAACCTGCAAATCTGTGTACACTAACTGTATTTGAATGGACTAAGAAGAAGGTTATACAGGTCATGAATTGCAACATAAAAGAACGTATGCAATATGAGAATATGCACAAATACCATGTTGTATGAGAGAGCGAAGAACATCCAAGAAGGCAAGAAGCACATGTTACATACAATATTGACAACGAAACAATTGAATGTACGTGCAAAATGTTTGAATTCAAAGGTATTTTACGTCAGCATACATTAAAGACACTTAATCAAGAGAAGATACAAGAAATACCTGAGTCATATATAATGCAAAGAAGGACGAGATAAGCAAAGATTGAACTGCTAGATACAAATAATGTCAGTCCATCTAGTGTTGATGAGAAGTGCCAGATAGCCTCCCGTTATCAACAACTATATAGGTTACTTATGCATGTTGCAAATTTGTCATCGAAAAGCGAAGAAGCCTATGTATGTATGAGAAAAGTGCCAAGGGAATTACTTGAAAAAGTGCAGTTAATTTACCATGAGTCCATTGCAGCTCGTGAAGACCAATCTAAGAAAATGAGATTGAATAATGTTGGTGAAAATCATGCTTCCCCTGACCCTTGTGAGAAGTTGCACCAAAGCGTAAACATCATCTTCGACAAGTCGGGAGTAAACATTGTAGATTATGGTGGAAATATTCACCTAACGAAGGGTATCAAAAGGAAACCTGCCTTTGATCGCAGCCGTCGGAGGACAAAGGGTGCACTAGAATTCGTTGGCAAGAAAATGTCTAAGAAATAACCAACCCCTAAGCAACCAAGCCCTTCACATGAACAAGTATGTAATACAGTATATTGCTTCCCATGTAAATTGTATTACGTGAAACCTATCAATATCTAACTTGTGTAATTTCCAACATGCAGCAATATCATACAGACGTGCACTATAATGTTGGAACTTACAATCCACCCGACCTGTTTGAGTGGAACGATGGCATGAGTTTGACAAGTCTTTTGGTATGTAACAATTTTGGGAGGATATTTGGATTTCTTGTTGAACTTAATGTAGTGTCTGATATTGTTCTGTTTCAAGACAGGCTCTGTTCAATTCAAAAGTGAGCAACGCAACACAGGAATCACATGTGGATTCTTCAGCTACAAAATAGTTGTAGCATTTAACTTTCATATCTTACAAATTGTTGTAATGTTTAGTATTCTATAATTCTTTGTTGTAAATCGATAATTCTTTGTTGTAATTCTATAATTCTTTGTTGTAAATCAATAATTATGTGTTATAATGTTATAGTTCTTTGTTGTAATTCTATAATAGAAATCATACTATACATATCATAAAAATCGACACTAGAAAACACATAATATCTTATAAATTGATATACAACAATTGAGCATAATATATTACAAATCGATATAAAATTCAACATAATAGCTTACAAATCGATATTAACAAACAAAACCATATCTCACAAATCGATACTCGAAAACATATAATATCTTACAAATCGATATACGACAATTCAGCATAATATATTACAAATCGGTATACAACAATTCAACATAATATCCTATAAATCGATATACGATAATTCAGCAAAATATGTTACAAATCGATAGTAACAAACAAAACAATATCTCACAAATCGACAATAGAAAACACATAATATCTTACAAATCGATATTAAAAAATTCAACATAATAGCTTACAAATCGATATTAACAAACAAAACCATATCTCACAAATTGATACTCGAAAACACATAATATCTTACAAATCGATATACGACAATTCAGCATAATATATTACAAATCGGTATACAGCAATTCAACATAATATCCTACAAATTGATATATGACAATTCAGCAAAATATATTACAAATCGATAGTAACAAACAAAACAATATCTCACAAATCAATAATAGAAAACACATAATATCTTACAAATCGATATACGACAATTCAATATAATAGCTTACAAATCGATATTAACAAACAAAACCATATCTCACAAATCAATCCTAGAAAATACATATTATCTTACAAATCGATATACGACAATTCAACATAATATATTACAAATCGATATTAAGCAATTCAACATAATATCTTACAAATCGATATAAGGCAATTCTGCATAATATATTACAAATCTATATACGGCAATTCAACATAATATATTACAAATCAATATTAACAACCAAAACAATATCTCACAAATCGATATACAACAATTAAGCATAATATATTATAAATCGATATTAAGCAATTTAGCATAATATCTTACAAATCGATATACGACAATTCAACATAATATATTACAAATCGATATACGACAATGCAGCATAATATATTACAAATCGATATTAACAACCAAAATAATATCTCACAAATCAATAATAGAAAACACATATTATCTCACAAATCGATATACGACAATTTAACATAATATATTACAAATCGATATACGACAATTCAGCATAATATCTTACAAATCGATATACGACAATTGAACACAATATATTACAAATCGATATTAACAACCAAAACAATATCTCACAAATCGATACTGGAAAACACATATCATCTTACAAATCGATATACGACAATTCAGCATAATATATTACAAATTGTTATACGTTAATTGAGCATAATATTCTAAAAATCGATATAAGGCAATTCAGCATAATATATTACAAATCGATATTAACAAACAAAACAATATCTCACAAAACAACACTAGAAAATACAATATCTTACAAATTGATATACAACAATTCAGCATAATATATTACAAATCGATTTTAACAACCAAAACAATATCTCACAAATTGACACTAGAAAACACATAATATCTTACAAATTGATATACGGTAATTCAACATAATATGTTATAAATCAATAATAACAAACAAAATAATATCTCATAAATCGATACTAGAAAACACATAATATCTTACAAATCGATATACAACAATTCAACATAATATATTACAAATCAATATTAACAAACAAAACAATCTCTCACAAAAATCGATATAATATCCTTTAAAATATAAGATGTATCGATTTGCAAGATATTTGTATTATGATTTTGAAATATGTGCTTGCAGAATTTACATTGTTGCGATTTGGGTACTTAATGTGGCGATTTGCATATTCAAGACACGTGTGCCAGGTTGGTAATTTTGGTTTATGGATCTATGTGAATTTTGTATAGTCTTACAAAATTTGTTACAAATGTCTGTACACAAAAAATTTGAAAATTGAAAGTTGAACAAAAAATTGCTCTCTCTCTCTCTCTCAGCAATAGAACGTAACCCTCTTCACGTTATCCTTGAGAACATGTAGACGTTTAAAATGACTTCCTCTTACTCTTGGAGGGCTCACATCCTTAGTAGTTTTTTAGGTAATCTTGCAGTATGGGATTTTGTATCTTCCTCAACTAGAAAATCCTTCAATTTTTTGCATAGTTCTGTGCAGAATCTAGGTATATCATCCTGAAAAAAAACCCTGAAAGTCAAACCAATATAAAAATATAGTCACAAATATTATAGGATAATAAAACATGTTTAAGTGTATAGTATACAATGGTGAATTCTGGTGCTCGTGTATAGTCTATTGCTTCAATATAATTCATTACAAAGATGCCACAATCGACGCCATTATTTTGTAAAGGAGCATCCCTTGCGACGTGAAGCCTCCACGGGCCAATGTCGACACCCAACATGTCTCTGAAAAATCCAACCTGTGGTTTATGCAAAGGCAAGTAAATTTTGGGCCATGGTACAAGATACGGTAATCTTAAAGATAAAAGCTTACCAAATGCACAATGTCATGGTCTACACCAATGTCATAGTCCATGGAGTTGTATAGCCATATTTTTTATTCTCGTACATCCAACACGTATATGACAAAATGCTTTTCCAATTGCCACAATGTAGGAATTAATATCTGCAAATTGATTATAAAATATCTTAAAAAATAGATATGGAAATGCGTATTGATACTATAAAAATCAATGTTGAGAATCAGCATATAAATCGATATTAAGAATCAAACCAATATCTTAAATCGATATTAGGAATCAGCATAGAATCCGAATAACATCTTACATTGATATGAAAATTTCTATTGATAGCTTAAAAATAGATATTAAGAATCAACATAGAAATCGATATTAAGAATCAAAACAATATCTTAAATCGATATTAAGAATCAACATAGAAATCAATATTAAGATTCAGAGCAATATCTTAAATCGATTTAGAAATTCATATTGATATCTTAAAAATCGATATTAAGAATCAAAACAATATCCTAAATTGATATTAAGAATCAGCATAGAAATCGATATTAAGAATCAGAACAATATATTAAATCGATATGTTGATAGCTTAAAAATCGATATTTAGAATCAGCATAGAAATCAATATTAAGAATCAAAACAATATCTTAAATCGATATTAAGAATCTAAACAATATCTTAAAAATCGATATTTAGAATCAACATAGAAATCGATATTAAGAATAAAAAACAATATCTGAAATCGATATGCAAATTCCTATTGATAGCTTAAAAATCAATATTAAGAATCAAAACAAGATCTTAAATAGATTTAACATCTTACAAATCGATATGGTAACAAACCTTTTCACTTGAACAAAAGTCTGCCATTTGGTCATCGTTACCCCAGTATTATATTCTGTCTAGAAATCCAGCCACGTATGGCATTCAGCGGACAATACTCTGTTGAACGGAACAGTCATAATAGTAAGTTTAAAACACGAAGGTACATTCATAAATAAAAAAAGAAAATAAATATATAAGATAACCGATATACCATAAAATAAGGGATGACGACGCAGACCAACATGGTTCTTCCGTTGCTTTGAATATACATGACGAAATTGTGTATAGTCTGTTTACAATAAATGTACACTTGTTAATATACATACCCATGGCATACGTAAATGTAAAACTGATAATGGTTTCATATGTACAAAATTACTGATAGTGTGTCCTTCTGCAAATTCATCTTGCATCCGGTCGATGTTCTCTTTGAGCACTTTGTTGAGTTTTTTGGCACCTTGTTTTGTAGATGTTGCACTGAAATTAGTTGAATATTCAGTAAAATAACACTAGCATTATATTTAGTAAATGAACTATAAATGATGTAAAAAAGATAAACAGGTTATAGGAATCGAAGGAACCCTTTTGTGGGCATTCGACTGAATCGTAGCGTCCTTCTTCGACATCGATACAACTTTTGCAATGAAGGAGGTTAGAGGAAACATCAATTTTTCTGTTTGTTGCTCACGAAGCAGGTTATAGGAAAGACTTTTTTTCTTCTTTAAATGAAACATCTCCTGTTCCATGCGCTTAAAGGAAACGTCTTGTGTTCATTACGGAACACGACACTTCATGCATTTATTCTTCTGGCCGTTTCACATCCTGTCAGTTTTAAAAAATCATGCAAAAAGAATATTAACAAATAAATAAATTATATTATGCATTAATTAAAAGGCGTCATTTCATTTGCTAGTATCATTGAAATGATGTTAGTAAGTGTAAATGAATGACACATCGCATAACATCAGTAGTGTGTCAGATGACATCTCCCTAAACTCTAGACCCTAAACCCTAAACTAATGTTATGCGACGTTCCTTGCAACTAAAGGAAACACTATAAATAATAAATCCTAAACCAGTAATCGCTTAACGATTGAACAAACCTAAGTACAAATCGTGGTAACTTCATAATCACTATACATGATAAGCGCTATTACAGGAATCACTATACAAAATAAACTCAAAACTAGTAATCGCTATAGGATTTGGAAAACGTAAGTACAAATCGTGGTAACATCATAATCACTATACCTATTAATCGCTCTACTAAGTAATCACTATCACAGGAAACACTATAAGTAATAAAACCTAAACCGATAATCGCTGTACGATTTAGCAACAGTAAGTACAAATCATGGTAGCTTCATAGTCGCTATACCGAGTAATCGCTATTTGTTATCATTGCAAAATTTTACTTTTGCAAGTCAAACTGACCTTTGAAAAAGATTTTGAAAATAACTCACATTCGTTTTAAAATGCAGGATAATTTCAAAGAATGGGACTCTCCTGTCAGTATGAGGTTCAACCGTTCCTGACACCATAACCAGGGGTAATTGAACCAAGGATCAATCATGTGCTTTGCTTTACTCAACTTGTCTAAATTGATGTTCTATTTCATAAATCCACAAAGAATCAGGCATGTGCTATGAACTTTGGAAAATGCAGATTAAAAACATGATGTTTTCTTTAAATACTTTAAAATATTTGGAAAAAGGGGACACTTTGAAATCGTGAATTGTATTGATAAATACTTTTGAAGAAAATGAAAATAAGTTTCTGAAGAAATCCTGAGGTTTTGAGAAAATCGATTTTAAAGAAATTCAAATAACTTTGAGAAAATTAATTTCTTTGAATTCTAAAATTAAGAAGTTATTGAAACTTGGAAAATCGATTTTGGGACTTAGAAAAGCAATTGGAAATCTCTTGAAAATCGTTTTTAATGAAAAAGAAACTTTAATGTTTTGAGAAAAATCATTTTTCGAAGAAATTTCAGGATAACTTTCAGAAATTGATTTTCTTGAAATAGGATTCTTGATTTGATCAAAAGAGGGGTGTGTAGCCTTGTGAAATCCTTTTCATGATACATTCTAACCTAGATGATGCATGAATGCTATATTGTAAAAATATTCCTTTTAAAGAAATTTTGAGAAAATTATTTGAAAAAGGGATTTTAGGTGCCTTATAGAACTTCAACGAAGTAAATTCGCCTCATATCCCTGACTATGGCCATAGATATGGATTGAAAATAACCCATTTGATTCTAAAAGAAGAAAAACGTTTAGAAAACTTTGAAATATGCAATGAGTTTTGAAGATAGCCTAAGAGTGTAGGCTGATTATGGCTTAGAAAAAGATGATAAATCTGGGTTTTGTTCGTATTCTAACTATGGATATAGATACGAAACCCACCTAGTTTATCAACTCCTTAGAAGCTGGTGCACGTGCCATTCATGTAGACTATTATGAGTTTGAATATGCATGAATCATCATTCATCACACATTAACATTATTGAAAAATAAAATAAACTATATGCAATGCAATCCTATTCTAAGCAGAAAAAATAAATTCTTATTCCAAATTTATAATTAATTTACATCACTAATTGAATTGAAATAAAAGAAAAAAAAATACAATCTTGAATATGCCTGCAAAACTAGCAAACTTGTTAGTGAAGATATGTCAGCTTTTCTGGAATCATCCAGCAATATCTGGAAATTACTGGATTTATCCAGACATAAGCCTTTTTTCATGTTTCCCTTAGATAAACATAATAAAACATGATATAAAATTGAAAAAATAATAAAGATAAATAAATATGAAATTTAGAATTTAGAAAAAATGACAAAAATACCCCTAAAAACAAGACTATGGCCTTGAAATCAGGGTTTCAGAAAATATTTTGGTAAAACTTTGGATTTAGGACTCAAATGGATTCAAATCAAAGTCAAATGGGGTATGAAGTACCATAGCATGAATATAAACATGATCAAATATTAAAAACATGAAACATTTTATAAAAAAATCGAAATATCACAAAAATAGTGATTTTTGCCAGTGTTTTACTCGAAACGAGACTCTGCTGGCACCCTATTTTCATGATTTAAATAAATAATATATCAAATGACTTAAAAAACTGTAAAAATCGACATGGATAGTTCTGATAACCCTAAAATTAAATTGCATTCAAAAAAATATATTTTTGACAATGTTTTAATATGAAAATTGAATAAAATCCTAAAATACGCGATTTTGCGTGCGGGCACATACCTGTCACAGTGTCGAACCTGAATCAGGGAACAAATCACCATATAAATTCAAAACAATTTACAGAGGGATACTAGATAGAAAAATAAAGATTTCTTTTTTAACAGATCAAAAAAATCATTTTGGGTTAGGGAGATATTGCTCCGACAATATATGCTCGATTATGGCAAATATATAATGAGTTGAAGAAGTACATCTGGTTTTGGGTGCAGGGAAATATAGCAAATCAAATTAAAAAATTATAAAATTTTAGAAGTGAATATCAGATACATATAGAAAGGTTTTACTTTTTACGGATCATCGATCAGATCTCCGGTTAGGGAGATACGATCAATACTAGTCGATCTAGGGTTTAAACAAGATACAACAAGCTTTGTAAAACTGATTCTACTTTATGATAAAGGAAAAATAGTAAACAGATGCATACAAATGTGAAAAATTTACAGTAAATACTAGACATCAGGACAAAATCATTGCAACTTACGGATTGTCGATCGAATATTTGACGAGGGAGATATTACCTCAGCAAGTTATTCCCGAATCCACATAGTGATTTCATAGTTTAAAAAATAAAGTTCGGTTTTCTATTTTTTTGACAGTGTTCCAGAATCCAAAATAATTCAATTTTTTTTATGGGAAGTCAATGATAAACATGTGGACCAACCCTAAAAAAATTATAGTTTTTTAACAGAAACTTAAATATGAAATAATATGATTTCTGCGTGCTCGGGATTGAAAATCGCGTATTGTCAATAAAGCTTGCAAAACCCTAATCTAAACATGAAAAATAATAAGAAAAACATGCAAATAATGTCATAAATTTGGATTTGATGCTTGGATGAGTAAAATAAACATTAATACGATAAGAAAATAAAAAAAAATTAGGGAATACATGGTTAGAATTTGATTTAGCCTCCGAAAAGAGAGATTCAACCCATTTAACGGGCAAATCTCATATTTTAATGGGCTTAAACATAAAAAATGATATTTCTAACAATTTCATTGGATTGAAATCATGAAAAACGTCCTCAAACAGCATTAGATCACTTTCTTGAATTGATTTTAAGGCTCTTGAATGAGGATCGAGCTTGAAATCCATATGCAAGGGGCGGCAATGGTGAAATATATGAAATAAGCATTAAAAATTAATAAAATAAAGTGAATAAGATTTACCTTGGGCTGTAGCTTCAATGGAGGAAGAAGATGATGCTGGAAGGAGAGAGAAACATCAAGAAAGCAACGAGGAAGAGAGAGAATTCATGATGGGGTTGACCCCCTATACCCCCTTTTATAGGCTCTAGTTAGCATTAATTAGGAAAAGTCCTAATTGTTTTGAAATTCTTCAATTAAGTTAATTAGGGGGGGGGGAGACGGTTTTGGCTAATTGGGTTGACTTTTCAAATCTCCTAATTAGATCCTAATTAAGTTAATTGAATCCTAATTGGACTAAACAAAGTCCAAATGTGGCGCCACCTATTGTGGGCCCACATTTAGTTTTTGAAGGCTTAAATTTAAAAGTTAAAAATATGTTTTGAAAATACTAAAGTAAAATGAAGTTTTAAAATCAATTTAGACCTTTTCAAACCCCTAACCTAATTAGGACACTGGCTAACCCTAATCTAACCCTGACTCTTTCAAATGTGGCGCCACCCAGAGTGGGCCCCACTTGATTTTCAAAAATGATTTTTAAAGTTTGAAAATGAAAGCTTTCAGAAAGGGGTTTAGAATTTGGAATTGGTTTTGAAACTGAAAGTTTTTAATCAACCAGAGTCCTGACTGGATCAAGACTCCTCCGGTTGTGGTCCTGACTGGATCAAGACTCCTCCGGATGTGGTGCCAACTGAGTGGGCCCCACATCAGGGTTTTGAAAAAGCTAAAATAAAGACTGAAAATGGTTCCAAAATAGAGTATAATCACCGAATGAAAATCAGAAGTTTTAAAAATAGAGTCTTAAGTGAACTGAGACTCAAGACTAGAGTCCTAAACCAACTAAAACTCTAAATTTTAGGTTTTTGAAAGCCAAATGTTGAGGTCTTTAAAAGATTTTCTCAAAATAAGTGAAAATAAGTTAGAAAAAGCAGTCAAGGTTAGAGTCCTAACTCAACCAAAACTCTGAAATAGAGTCCTTAATTAACTGAAACTCTGCGAAATGGACTAATTTTTAAAAAAACAAGTAAAGAGAATGAAAATGGAAGTAGAAACAGAAATAAGAATGGAGTCCTAACCGGATTAGGACTCTGGGACAGAGTCCTGATCGGACTGAAACTCTAGATTTTTTGGTTTTTCTGACAATAACTGAGAGAGTTTTTAGAAAATGGGTGGAAATAAGGTGAAATTTGAAATCAGGATTAGAGTCTTAATCCAACTGAAACTCTAAGACATAGTCCTAGTTCAATTGAAACTCTAAAATTTTGGATTTGCGTTCCATAAACAAGTAAAATAAAGGTAGCAGATGAAATCATGGTAGAGTTTTGAACCAATTGGGACTCTGGGACAAAGTCCTGATTCGACTGAAACTCTAGAATTTTGCTTCTTTTGGAAAACAAATGAAAGGATTTTCGAAAACAAGTGAAAACAACAACAAGCAATTAAATCAGAATAGAGTTCTGACCCGACCAGAACTATGGGGACAGAGTCCTAATTCAACTAAAACTCTAGAATTTTGGCATTTTGAAAGATAAATAAATGAGTTTTTAAAAGATTTTCTCAGAATTTGATAAAATGAGCTGAAAAACGAAGTTAGAGTCAGAGTCCTAGTTCAACTGAAACTCTTGAAATAGAGTCCTAAGTTTACTAAAACTCTACAAAATTGATTTTTTTTTGAAAAACAGGCGAAGTGGTTTTAAAAACAAGTGAAAATGGGAGTTAAAACAGAAATCAAAACAGAGTCCTGATCTGATCAGGACTCTGAGACAAAGTCCTAATTCGACTAAAACATTAAATTTTTTGATTTTTTTGAAAACAGACAAGAAGATTTTGAGAGTTTTTCGCGAAAACAAGTGAAAACAAGAAGAAAATTAAAATCAAAATTAGAGTACTGATCCAACTAAGACTCTAGAACAAAGTATTAATTCGACTAAAACTCTCAGAATTTTGAATAAACAAGGAGGTTTTAAAAGCTTTTTTGTGAAAATAGATGAAACAATTTGAAAACTGAAATAAGAGTTGGAGTCTTGATTCAATTGGGATTCTCGGACGGAGTCCTAATTCAACTAAAACTCTTAAAATCTAGAGTTTTCTAGAAAACAAATGAGAGGGTTTTAGAAAACAGGTAAAAATAAGATAGAAATTGAAGTGAGTTTCAGAGTTCTGATCCGACTAGGACTCTGAAGAAGAGTCCTAATTCGACTAGAACTCCAAGAATTTTTTATTTTCTGAGAAGCAAATGATGAGATTTTAAAAGAGACTTTTGAAAATAAGTGAAAATGAAATAAAAAAATGAAATCAGGATAGAGTCCTGATTTGATTAGGACTCTGGGACAGAATCCTAATTCGATTGGGACTTTGAGAAAAAGACCAAATAAGGGGAGTAAACAAGGTATGGACCCACTTCTAACTCATAATCAATAAATGAAAGATTGAAAGAGCTTAAAAATGTAAAATGACAGAGTCTTAGTTTAACTAGAATTCTGAAATAATTGGAATTGTGCAAATTTTAAAAAAAATCATTGATTCAGAAGTGACACCACCTGGATGGATCTCATCTAAGGTTTAAAATAGATTGAAAATTGGTTTGGAATGAATCTAGATTATTTTTCTGAAGAAATGCTTTTGAAACAAAGCTCTGGGGGTTAGCCAAATGGCAAATGTTAATTTAAAAACTCAGGTTTTTGAAATTGCTTTCGAAAGAAAGGTTTTAAAATCGAATCTGGATTAGATGCTTAGAAAAACCAGAGTGATGGATCTCGAAAATGAGATGAAATACAATGAAATGATATGAAATGATGAGAAATGATAAGAAATGATGAGATATGATAAAATATGACACAGAATATCATGTAAAATGTAAACCCTGGATAAAGGATTTTAGGTATTGGACCCCGATCGAGAGTTGTACCAGTTTAAAAAGTGATAAAATTGATAAAAATGAACAAAATAATTCAAGAAATGGTTTTTGTCCCTGCAAGGCCAAGAGTGACACTGAAAACTAGGGTTTTAACTGGAATGAACTAAGTTCTAGGGTTTGAGAACTCAAATGAACTGACAAGACACTAGCTCAACTAAACTCCTAGACTGAACGATCGAGAAAAGATATCATTTTTTAGAGAAATGGTGAGAAATGATCACTGAAGTGAAGTGAGTTACGAACAAGAACTGGGTTTGAGCTGGAACAAAGATCAGTAATACTGAGATGAACTAAAACTAAAACTCAAACACTAGCTCAACTGACTGGACTTAGCTCAATTTCAGCTGAAATGAGCTGAAATGGGCTAAAATGGACTCATAGACTATGGGAAATGGATTTGAACCGGAACTACGCTACTTGAACTTCTGGTGAGCTCAGGTTAGACTCAAGAGAATAGGGTCGACTGGATTTGACTGACCCGAGAACAATTGACTGGGATTCAGGTTAGAAATGAGCTCATTTCTTAGGAAATGAACCGATTTTGGCAAGAATGGTCAGAAATGAACATGATCTGCTCATCGTGAGCTCAGATAAGCTTGAAATGAATGATATTCTAATTGTTTTGAGCTTAAAAATGAGCTTGGCCGACAAAATGAGGGTGAAATGACACCTAAAAGGGGACAGACCTAGGGTTAGACTCCTACACTGACCTACAGGTTTGGCATCTATGGCAGGGGGTGTCTAGAAGTGAACAAGAAAAAATTAGGGTATTTACATATGCCCCGCTTTGCTACTAAGCTGGTTGAGAGCCGCGCTTAGTGGCAAAGAAAAACATACCAAATTTGGACTATAAAATTGTCCAAATTAGAAGAAACTGATTGGATATGAAAGAATTAGCTCATATGATAGTGGTAGATATGGGATGAAGAATGAAGAAGAAAATTCACCTCATCAGAATGAGGCTTAGGCTTAGCCCTTAACTTGAATGAGACGAAAAATACCTCATGAAAGAATGAGGTTCAGGTTTGACCCTTAACCTGAACGGGGACAAAAAATGCGAAATCCTCAAATAAAGAAACCATGATGGAATCTTCAGATTTCGCACAATAAATCTGAGAGGGGTTTGCAAAAGGAAGAAAATAGGATTCCCTAAAGCTTGAGAAGGGATTGATCTTGGGCGTCGCATTGTTGATACTGAATGGCTTTTAAAACATATGACCTTTTACAGAAACAATTCAAGTTTAACCCTTACCCTGAACGAAAAAAAATGGAATCCTTGGAAGAAGAAACCATGATGGAGCCTTCGGATTTTGCACAATAAATCCGAGAGGGGTTTGCAAAAGGAAGAAAATAGGGTTCCCTAAAGCTTGAAAAGAGATTGATCTTGGGCGTCTCATTGCTGAGACCGAATGACTTTTAAAACTGATGACCTTTTGCAAAAACAATTTAGGTTTAACCCTTACCTTGAATAGGAAATGTCTATGGTGGGACAACGGGGAACAAAGGGAAGTATGTAAATCTGAGAGCCCAGGCGCTCAGATTAAAACAAGAAGGGAAAGATCTTGAAAACTCCTGTTATCAAGTTCTAAAGAGGGATAATAACAACACCAAGATATATCAAAATGGACATCAAGCTCTCACTTCATGTCGAGATGACTTAAAAATATTGTCAATAGGATAAAAATTGTAGTTGATTCAACATAATTAAAATATAAGCACATTTGTTTGAAAGATATTCCCTCTTCTACCTAGAGTATTACCTCCAACTGAGCTAACTCCGTAGAATCCAGAATCAAAATCAAATTTATTGTTGTTGAGTTTCTTCAAGGAAGCTATCTATTTCCTTGATATGAAAAGAAATGAATTTGTTCTCAGTATCATAAAAACGATTAATGAAAAGGATATTGATAAAAGAATTTCACATGAATAAAGAAGATTCTTGGCAGTTTTGGCAGTTTGATATCTGGGGTTTACCCATGATGATCTTTTTGCACTCTCTTGAGACATAGGGATTGAATTTTCAAGGGATTTGGCGAGAATTTCATCACATCAGCTTTCAACTCGGTCTAGAAGGACATGCCACATGCTCCTTCAACTTGGAGATGATCCGAGTCTTCTTTGGTCCTAGGAATTATATTGATAATGTTGTCTCTTTTAATTGAAATTTCTTGGTAATCTTTTAAACTCTTTGAGACATGAAAAGTAAACTCTCTTGGGATTTGACGAGAATTTCATCACATCAACCTTCATCTTGGTGATGTTCTGATTTTTCTTGGAAGGGCACGTCACATACTCCTTCAACTTGGAGATGATTCATATCCTCTTTAGTCTCAGGAATTATATTGATAAAATTGTCTTATTGGATTGAAAATTTCTTGACAATAACAACAATCAAATATCTTTAAGGGATTGGAGGAAGGTTCATTGCATCCGCCTTCAACTTGGCGATGATTTAAACTTTCCCTGGAAGGACACATCACATACTCCTTCAACTTGGAGATGATCTGAGTCTTCTTTGGCCCCGGGGGTCTAACTCATTCATCAGTCTTCATCTTGACGATGATAGGTGAGAGATCCCTTTTGTAGATAGTTGTTGTAACTTGACAGATTGGAGAGATATTGAAATCGAGTAGATTTTTTTTTTTTTGATCAGGATATTTTCATTGCCTTATTACCAAAAGAATAGTCTTTAGAAATATGCCTATAAACACCCCAATTTTTCTTCATCCATTCTCAGACAACCCTCCTCGTGCAGTGCCAACCCTGTTAGGTCAGTGTAGGAGTCAAACCCTAAGTCTGTGTTAGAAAACTACCATTTTAACCACTTTTATTAAGAAATTTACCATTTTACCCCTAGGTCATCCAAGGCCCCAGTTAGTCAGAGTCAACCAAGCTCATTGGTCAGTTCAAAATAGTTAGAATGTCAGTCATTTCTAGCTCACCCGAGCTCACAGTAAGAAGGCCATTTTTATTTCTGACCTTTCATACCAAAATGGGATCATTTTTTCAGAAATGAGCTCATTTCTCACTCAAATCCAAGCCAATTGTCCATGAGTCAGTCATTCCTAGTCAGTCATATTTCCCTGAGTCTAGTTTGAGCTCACCAGAAGTTCAAGCGCTCCAGTTTCAGTTCAAAACCACTTCCAAGTGTCTAGTAGCCTGTTTTAGCCCATTTCAGCTCATTTAGCTGAAATTGAGCCGTTCATTCAGTTGAGCTAGTGTTCGAGCTTTGATTTTAGTTCATCTCAGTATTACTGACCTTTGTTCTAGCTCAAACCTAGCTGTGGTTCGTAATTCACTTCACTCCAATTACCATTCCGTACCATTTCTCTAAAAATGACATTTTTTCTTGAAAATTTAGTTAAAGAGTTCAGTTGAGTCAGTGTCCTGTCAGTTCACTTGAGTTCTGAAACCCTAGAACCCAGCTCAATCCAGTTCAATCCAGCTCAAACCCTAATTTTCAATGTCACTCTGGCCCGGTAGAACCCGAAAACCATTTCTTGAACCATTTCGAAAGTTTTATCAATTTTAACACTTTTTGAACTGGTACAAGTATCAATTAAAGTCCAATATCCAAAATTCTTCATTCAGGGTCTGCATTTTGTATAGCATTTTGTGTCATTTCTCATCATTTCATGTCATTTCATAACATTTCATCACATTTCATTTCATTTTCGAGATCCAGAACTCCAGTTTTGAAAATTCCAATCCAGATTGAGTTTAAAAGTTTTCAAAAATCAATTTCAAACCCTGGGTTTCTAAAATTGACATTTTTACCCCCAAGATTCTAAATTTGGAAATATTTTGTCGAGAAAAATAATTTGGATTTCTTTTAAACTCAAATTTTCAAACTCTAAACTGGATTTGCTTTGCAACGGGGTATTGAACTTCAAATTCTGAGCTCGTTTTAAAAACTGTAAAAAATAGTTCGTTTCGTTTGGAAATTTTTTGAAAAGACTATCCTACCCCTATGATTCTCAAAATGAATTTCAAATTTGGAAAGTAAACCCACTCTGAGATGGCTTATCTACTTGTATTTTCTTTTAATAATAAAAAAAATATTTTCTTTTGATATATTTTCCTTTATTTTATCATTTTTTATTTATTTATTTTTATTTCCTTTTTTTAGAGGAGGGACCCACCAAGGTGGTCGACTCCCCCAATTCTTCTTCCTTCCTCTTCTTTCTTCCTCTCCTTTCCTTCTTCTTCTTTCTTTTCTTTCCTTTCTTCTTTCTTCTTTCTTTCTTTTCTTCTTTCTTTCTTTCCTTTTCTTTCTCCCTTCCTTTCTTTCTCTCCTTGGTCCAGCCTACTCACGTATCACCCTTCTCTTCTCTTCTTTTCTTTCTTCCTTCCCTCTTTCTCTTCTTTCTTTCCTTTTCCTTCTTCATTCTCCTTTTCTTTCCTTCTTCTTTTCCCTCCTTTCTTTCTTTCCCTTTCTCATTGTCCAGCCCCCTTATTACCCTATTCCACTTGCTATTCCTCTAGCATCTCACGCCCAGCCCCTTGGAATCCCCTCTCAGCCCATTCACGTACACTTTCACTCCCTCTCATTAACCCCTCTCAACCTTAGCCCTAATGGATTAAAAACCCTAAGTCTTGTTAAAAAAAAAAGGGAAGACCCATACGGCTGCCCCCCTTGGAGTCTCTCCTCTTTCAGCCCCAAACTCTCATCTCTCATTCCCTCAGCTTCTTTCCTATTGCTCCAACAATCCCAGCACCATTGAACCCTCATCACCACCGGCTGCAACCTCCCCTTCAACACCTCCAACAACTCCAGCCACACCTCTTTGCAGCAAGGCAGCCACCTTGGCAGCCATCTCTTCCAATTTGACGTCCAACGTTGCAGCCCTTCAACTGCCGACCATCTCCAACAACACTTCAATCTTCAAGGTTCAGCCACCATCTTCAACTCCAGCCACACCTCCAAGGCAGCATCAAGGCACCCCAACCATTTCCAGACTTGAACTGCTGCCACCGAGCCTCCAACCTCCTCCAAGCCACGACACACCCTCCTCGGTTCCAGTCATAGCCTACCTTCAGTCGACATCCACCTCTTCCTTCAAAGCACCTCCAACGCCTCCATCGCAGCCGATTCCTACCCAAACCTAAGGTAAGCCCCTCCTACTTTTCTGTTTTTTCTCAAAAAAAAAAAAGATTCATTGTGTTTCCCTTATAAATATGTTCATTTTGCTATGTGTTGCACATTAATGCTATATACGTGAGATGATCCATCCGGTAGATGGATCAGATCTCTCATGTTAGTAGCCAATATCAAAATAAAGCATACCCCCCCTGTCATTTCTCATTTTATTTTCGTTATCATGTAGTTTTTATGTTGCATTTAGAGAAGTTTTCGATTTCATGAGCATTTAATGTTGTTTTATTGATATTTAATTTAGGTTTGATTTATGCGTCGAATCCAGTTATGATCTTATGTGGATTTTTCTGTTAAAAAATCTAAAAAAAATGCATGATAGTATTAGTCATTGGCCTTGGTTTTCCTGCCAAAAGTTTGGATTAATTCGGGTTTCGGAATCCCATTGAACAAATCAAATCCCAAACTGGGATTTCACATTTCCAGAAATTTCAAGTTTTGTTTTAGCAGACAAGAACCTCCAAGATATCCTAGATGAACGATTCAAATTTCCCTCAAAAAAATACCATGGGTTCCTGTTAGAGTCTACTATTTACCAGAATTTTCCTAGCTTTTTCTAAGTAGTTTTGGTCCCTGCTAAAAATCTATTTTCCCAGACCCTTGGGAAAATCTCACTTTTTCCTTGTCAGGGCCTAGACCAACCCTAACCTACTGTGTCTGTTCAACCCATAGGCTTAATGCCAAAACTTACAACATAGAAGTTGTTCCTAAATCTTTCCTCTGTCGTTTTCCAAAATTTGAGAATTTTTAAAGCATTTTAGGTATTTTTCTCGGAATTAACTTCCCTGTCTGTCAGATTCCAATGTCTGAGAATTTCAAAGATCTTGGTATCTGATAATCCTCTGCTCTCTCCCAAACCATAACCCGAATACCAATACTGTAAAAATAGGAAACCTTTCTCTATTTGTCAGAGACATTTTTCCAGAATTTAAGCTATTTTATCATCTGTTTGCTATTTGTTTTATAATGTTTCTCAAAACCTGTTTGTCTGCCCTAGATCCTGGAGTCGCCAGATTCTGATCCAACTTGCCTGAGCGGTCCAGCTCCGACCATAGGTCAAAACCAGAATCTATAAAAAGAAAAAATCTTTTCCTAACTGTCTTCTGTCACCCCATAAAATTTGGGAAATTTTTATGGAATATTAGTACCCGAAATCCATTTTAGAATTAGCATTTTAGGCAAAATCTTGATTTTTTTAGTATTTTTAGCTATTTTCTATATTTAAAAAATTACAAAAAATAGATTTTTGAGCTTCATTCTATTATTAGGGTTAGTCTAGGTGTTCACGCTAAATTTGGCTCAATTTCAAGTTTATTTGCTTTGTATGTTAGTTTACTTTTAAATTCAGAAGCGAAAATTATGCGAAAATCAAGTCAAATTTGATATTTTGCGATATTTTTGCCATTTTAGGGTTTTTATCATGTAAATAAGCATATTATATCATATTAGGATTAATTTTAATATCATTTGCATTTCATATTTTCCATTTTTGCAAAATTTATTTCAAAAAACCCTGGTTTCAAGGCCATAGTCTTGTTGTTAGGGGAATTTTGGTCATTTGACCTAAATTTCAAAACTCTAATTTCTAATTCTATAAATTTTTATGCATATCATCATATTTCATCATATAATGTTTGATTTTATTTCATTTGATTTTCAAATTTCCAAATTTCATAAAATTTCTTTCAGAAAACCGCGATTTCAAGGTCATCTGGGGCATTTTGGTCATTTTTACCCCAATTTTGAATTTTCAAGTTTATGTTCAACTTTTATTACTTATTTCTCATGTTTATATCAAAGGGGGTATGAATTTGGGTTTATATCTGAATAATATCTGATAATTTCCAATATTTTTGGATAAATTCAGACAAACCAACATTTCTGTGATAACATATTTTCCAGTTTTGCAGGAATATCTAGGAAAAAGACTTTTATTTTCTTTTATTTCAATTCAATGTAATATCAGATGTAATAATTTGGCATAAGAGTTACTTTTCAGCTTAGAATAGGATTACATTGCATATAGTTTAATTTATGCAAAATTTCAATATCTGATGTATGATGCATATGCAGATTTTCCAAAATCACTATGGTTGACACGAATGGCACATGCACGAGCTCTTAGGGAGTTCACGAATTTGGTGAGATTCATATTTACGGCCATAGTCAGAATACAAAGAAAACCAAGATTTGTGATCTTCGTATTAGCCATATTCAGCCTACACTCTTAGGCTAATTTCAAAAATGCACTGCATTTCTTAAAATTTCAAAAGAATTTCCCAATTCCTCAAGGAAATATCTTTCAAATTCATGTTCATTCATTCATCTCATTCAAATTGCATTATTTTCAAACTCATTTCCCAATTCCATTTCAGAAAAATCGATTTTCCCAAAAATTTCTAAGTCTTTCTCAGGATTTGATTTTCTGAGAATTCTGAATTTTCAAATGAGATTTCAAAGTATTTCTCAAGTTCAAATCAAGATTTCCCATATTTTCCACATTCTCAATTTCAATTTCAAATCCCAAAATCGATTTTTCCAAAGTTCTTTGAATTATTTCAGAAGTTGGCTTCTCAAAATTCGCAAATCTCCTCCAGAAATTGATTTTCATTTCAAACCCAAATTCCAAAAATCAATTTTCTCAGAGTTCCCAATTTTTCCTGAGAATCCATTTTCCATGTCAGAAATCATTTCCATATGAACTTCTTGATTTTCTCAGAATTCTCAAATCTATTTCCTCAGAAAAGCAATCCAAACCTCAAAATCGATTTTCTCAAAGTCCAAGTCTTCCTGAGAATCCATGTTTCATTCAAGAATTCATTTTCCAATGCAAATTTTTGATTTTCAATGAAATTCAAAGATTTTCCCAGGAATTCCATTTTCAAGCATTTTTTCAGTCATTTTCCAAGTGCATCTCAATTTTCCCAAGCAAACATAATATTTCTCAAACTTACATCTTTTCAAAATTTTATAGCACATGCCTGATTCTTTGTGCATTCTAGGAAAATAGAACATGATTTAGATATTTGAGTCAAGTTAAAGCACACATTTGATCCTTGGTTCAATTACCCCTGGTAAAGGCGCCAGGAACGGTTGAACCTCGTACCGACAGGCGGATCCCATTCCACAGAATTTTCTCATAAATTTTCAAAAGCGGAGGCGAGTAATTTTCAAAACCATTTTCAAAACTTTGGTCGAGTTTGACTCGTAGAATCGTTTATCTCTCTCTCGCAGAGAGAGGGAAAAAATTTTTGCGATGATAATAGGTTTTGCGACCGTGATGAGACCTGTCTTCGTCTGATCAACTGTGTGCTTAATTATCAAAATCATGTTCTATGGAATGTCAACTTTTACTTTCTGATATCATGTGAACCTAAGAGCCTAGACTTGAACCCAGCTGACATGGAATTCATATAGACTTAAGCATGGTTTGGTAGGACTGATTTTGGAGGCATTATTCATGCTCACTTAGACTTAGGTCTAATACAATCCTCCTTAATCTAGGATCTGATTGAAAACAATGTTTGCTTCTTCAAAATTTTCAAAAAAACTCTACTTCTTTAGGATTTAGAGCCATCTGTTTGCTTGCATGTGCTCATGTTTTCAAAAACCACCCCACCTATGTCTACCTGGTCTTCACGTTGCTGGGCTCTCTTCCAGAACCATAGTTTGGGACAAAGCCTCACAACTGGGGCACTTATTTGGGCTAACGCCCCCCTGCCACGTACCAAGGACCATAGTCCAACGTATATCGGCAAACACTCAAGAATGTTGGGAAAACACAAGCCTAGAACCAGAGATGAATTTTATGCCACGTACTTCGGGTTTCTACTCGAGTATATCGGCATAGCATGATTGGACATAACTGATATGAGCTTAGAGTCAGGATTAGGGTCCTAAAGCTCTTTCAAAATTGATGCATTTAGAGTCAGCTTCTTAGGGAATGTTGTATGTGCATAATTGTTTGTGATTGAATGTATGATATTCATTTTCATCTTATTTTCCCATATTCTCCCCAATTTTTCTAAAATACTGGATAATTTTCCAAATTACCTCATTTCCATCTTTTATGAAATATCTCCTTTTTCTCGAAAACCCTGGACGATTTTTCTAAATTACCCACTTTCTCTTCAAAACTCCAGGTGATTTTCCATTTTTCCGTTCCTCTAGACTTCGAATTTCCAGCATTTTATTTTATCCTGCTTGCAATTTTCAAAATTCTTATATTTTTCCTAAGTCTAATTCAAATCTTCCTATCTTTCAGTCCAATGGCATCCAATTAGCTCGACTCTGTCTTTTTTGAGGGTCACATCTCCTACGAGGTGCGACAAAGTCTTCCCCAGCATCGAGCTCTCAGCACCAGACCTTTCTTTCCCCGGTGGTACTATATTTGGTTCAAGAACTTCTCTCGTATGTTTCCGGACCACTTGAGCGATTGCGGGTTGGAACTGGCATCTGCAGTGGGAAAGTTGACAGTCAACGGCAATCTGATTCACGCACTGGCAGAGCGGTGGAATCCGTGCATTGCATCTGAAGAAGTTTTATACTTGAAATGTTCATTTTAAGCCTTTTGTACTCTTTAAAGAGTCGTTTCAATAAAACAATGATCTTCTATCAATTCTCACATTCTTCTCTATGATACTGGGGCATTTTATTTTGATCTATAATTGTCTTCCCTTCATCATATGCAGGCAGGATTAGACAAAAATTCCTTTTCTCAGATTCTACTAATTTTCAATTGATCTGGTGATCTTTATTAATCTCATTCATTTGGTTCATTTCTCAAATTTAATCAAATTTTTATTAAACTATTGGCAGTTTTTGTCAAGTTTTAGCAATTTTTTCGTCTTACCAATCTTTATTTCTAAAATACCCTTTCAGGATAAGGGATAAACCTGATGCCTCCTTTCAATGAGGTATTCTTTTTATTGTTTTTCCCGTTCAGGATAAGGGGATAAATCTTGGAAGCAGACCACATACAGTTACACTATGATGGTCCATTGAATTCAGAATTTTCACCAAGAATCTTTGCTTTCTAAATTCTTTTTGAAAAACTAGCTCATCTTCAAAACTCAGTCCTCGCACTGTTATTGTTTTTCGCCGGTTATGTGTTTCAAAAGATCCAACACTCGTTGGTCATGTATTCCCAAAAGATCCAGCTTTTGCTGATCATGTATTTCAAAGGATCCAGCAGCTCGCTGGTCATGTATTTCAAAAGATTCAACACTCGTTGGTCATGTATTCCAAAAGATCCAGCTCCCGCTGGTCATGTATTCCAAAAAGACCCAGCTCTTGCTGGTCATATATTTCAAAAGTCCCAGCTCATGCTAAGTTGAGCTCCCAAATCAAATTACTTCATAATCAAACCTTCGGGTTTCAATTTCCCCATTCTATCATTTCCAAACCTGCAGATCTTTTAATCTCTCCATTTTATCAAATTCCCAACCTTTGGGTTGTGACATTCTCAAAATTTCAATCATTTTCAAACCTTCAGATAAAAACCTTTTTCTATCAAAATCCAGTTTCTCATAACTGGTCAAGATTTCAAAATCCAGTTTCCCATAACTGGTCGGGATTTCAAAATCCAGTTTTTTATAACTGGTCGGGATTTCAAAATTCAGTTTCTTATAACTGGTCGGGATTTCAAAATCCAATTTTTCATAACTGGTCGGAATTTTCAAAATCCAGTATTTTTCACTAGTCGGGATTATCAAAATATAGTTTCTTATAACTGGTCGGGATTATCAAAATCCAGTTTTTATAAACTGGTTGGGATTTCAAATCCAGTGTTTTCACTGGTCGGGATTTCAAATCCAGTATTTTTCACTGGTCGGGATTATCAAAATCCAGTTTCTCATAACTGGTCGGGATTATCAAAATCCAGTTTTTCATAACTGGTCAGGATTTCAAATCCAGTATTTGCACTGGTCGGGATTTCAAATCCAGTATTTTTTATTGGTCGGGATTTTCAAAATCCAGTTTTTCATAACTGGTCGGGATTTTCAAAGTCCAGTATTTTTCACTGGTCGGGATTATCAAAATCCAGTGTTTTCACTGGTCGGGATTTCAAATCTAGTGTTTTCACTGGTCGGGATTTCAAAATCCAGTTTCTCATAATTGGTTGGGATTTCAAAATCCAGTTTCTCATAACTGGTCGGGATTTCAAATCCAGTGTTCTCACTGGTCGGGATTTCAAAATCCAGTTTTTCATAACTGGTCGGGATTTTCAAATCCAGTGTTTTCACTGGTCGAGATTTCAAATCCAGTGTTTTCACTGGTCGGGATTTCAAATCCAGTTTTTCATAACTGGTCGGGATTTTCAAAATCCAATGTTTTTCACTGGTCGGGATTTCAAATCCAGTTTTTCATAACTGGTCGGGATTTTCAAAATCTAGTGTTTTCACTGGTCGGGATTTCAAATCCAGTTTTTCATAACTGGTCGGGATTTTCAAAATCCAGTGTTTTTCACTGGTCGGGATTTTAAATCCAGTTTTTCATAACTGGTCGGGATTTTCAAAATCCAGTGTTTTTCACTGGTCGGGATTTCAAATCCAGTTTTTCATAACTGGTCGGGATTTTCAAAATCTAGTGTTTTTCATTGGTTGGGATTTCAAATCCAGTTTTTCATAACTGGTCGGGATTTCAAATCTAGTGTTTTCACTGGTCGAGATTTCAAATCTAGTGTTTTCACTGGTCGGGATTTCAAATCCAGTTTTTCATAACTAGTCGGGATTACCAAAATCCAGTCTCTTATAACTGGTCCGGATTTCCAAAATCTAATGTCTTTCATCAGTCAAGTTTTCCAAAGTCTAATTCTTACACAATTTCCCTAAACTGCAACTAATAGTCTTATCAAAATCTATATTGAGTGATTATTTCACAAAAAGGATTCTAGAACATTATGCCAATTTGCTAAAAACATTCATTGATTCTAAAAATTTGACTACACAAAAGAATTACCTCAGATTACCTCTAGTATTCTTTCCAAAAAGGTAAAACTTTTTACAAAAAAAGGGATAAAATTCAAATCTTTTCCCTGTTGATCAACCAAAAGGATAAAAGAAATGTCCTCGATATGATTAATAAAAAAAAATATTCAATAATGTTGAAAAGCCAAAAGCAAATTGATATTGATAATGGCTATGGCGCATGTTTAAAGACGGCTATCTGGCAATCAAGCAGTGGAAATATCTTGAGCTATAAAAAAAATCCACTCAATTCATATCTTCTCATTCATTTAAAGTTGCAATCAAATATCTGCAAAAGGGTTCTCTCAACTGTCGTCAAGATGAAGACGAATATGCGAGCTAGACCCCCGGGGCTAAAGAAGATTTGGATCATCTCCGAGATGAATGAGTTTGTGACGGATCTTTTCAGGGAAAGTTCAGATCACCGTCGAGATGAAGGCGAATGTGATGAACCTACCGACAAACCCTAAAAGATATTTGATTTCTGCTATCATCTAAAAACCTTTTGAGCCAATATCATAAATAGAATTTCTGAGATAAAAGAAGGATCAGAACATCTCCAAGATGAAGGAGTTTGTGGCGTACCCTTCCTCGAAAAAGAGAGAAAAGTCAACACATCTCCAAAATAAAGGATGATGTTAAAAACCCAAGAAAGTTTAATGACTCAAAAAGAGTGCAGAAGGATCATCATGGGAAAACACCCAGATATCAAACTGCCAAAATTGCCAGAAGTCATCTTTTCTCATGCAAAATTCTTTTATCAATATCTTTTCACCACTTGCTTTTATGAAATTAAGATTATTTCTTTTCTTCTCATATCAAGGAAATGGATAGCTTCCTTGAAGAAAATCATTAGCGCTAAAATTTTGAATTTGACTCTTAAGACCGAAGAGTTAACCTCATTGGAGGAAATACTCTAGGTAAAAGAGGGAATATCTTTTTGCACATACGTGCATATTTTCAAGCATTTGAGTCAACTACAATTTTATCTTATTGGCAAAATTTTCTAGATATTCCGAGAATGAAATAAATATTCAATATCCATTTTGATGCAACCTAGCATTGTTTATATTTTTCAAAAGAGTTGTCTCCTTCAGAAGAAGTATCTCTTCCTGTCCCATCACGGCTTTCTCATTCAAGAATTCCGTATGGTCGTTCCCACTTAGGATAAGGGTCAAAACCTGAATTTTTCTGCGAAAGGTCATCCATTTTAAAAGCTATTTCAGTCTCAGCGATAAGACACCCAAGATTATCCCTTTTTCCAAGCTTTAGGGAACCCCATTTTCTCCTTTCGCAAACCCCTTTCAGATTTGTTTGTCCAAACTCCGAAGGTCCCATCATGGTTTCTTCATTCAAGGATTCCATTTGGTCGTCCCCCTTCAGGTTAAGGGTTAAGCATGAACCTCGTGCCACGAGGTATCTTCCTTTTTCAGGTTTGGGTTAAACCTGAGTCTCGTTCCGATGAGATTCCTCGTTTTGACGAGGTGTTTTCTTCCTGTCCCATCATGGTTCTTCCCATCGAGAAACCCATGCGTTGTATATCCATCCAGGACAGGATCCTACTTAAGCTTCATCTCATGAGACATTTTCCAAAATGTCCCATCAAGGTCCACTTATATTCCTTTCCTCATTCAATTCATCTTAATATATCTTCGTCCCATCCAGGTTAAGGGCTAAACCTGACTCGTTCAAAAAGTTGATCTTGTCTCACCCATGAGACTTGATCAAAATTCTTACCTTTCATCATTTCAGGATCTTCGCCCAAAGTCCCATCACAATTTTCTCATTTTCTACTCAATCATATCATTTTCGAGGATTTCGTCACTCTCAAAACCATTCAGGATAAGGTATTAAGCCTGAGAAATCACATCTTTCAAATAAATTCTTCCACACCCAGTTCAGATCTGCTGACTGGGGCATTTTCAAAATTTGGAGTGTTATCTTTGCCACTAAGCTCGGCTTTCAACCGACTTAGTAGCAAAGAGGGGCATCTGTGAACACCCCAAATTTTTCAAAGTTTTGTAAAAATGTTCTTATTGCCCCTGACCCCATCTTCTGAGAAAATCAAAGCAATTTCAAAACCAAATTTTAGTTATTCTTCAGATTTTCTGGATTAAATTCCATGTTGATATATCCAACTTGATTTTGGATCTGGACCCAGTGTTAAAATCCAAATATGAACCTCGTTATACAATTTACAAATTGAAATTATAAAAATGCCAAAATTATTTTTCTGAATGGCTCAAACAGCTCATCCGATATCCATTTGGATCCACTATTTTATATTTTCTCGATTCGAGGTCCGAAACTCAAATATCACCTCAAATTTCGCGTCCAAACTCACTTTCTGAAGATTTTTTTTTTTTAAAAAGAATACCGCGAATTCTCAGAAAACCCCTCTTTTGTAAATATTTCTCAAAAAAAAAATAGTTTTAAATATTTGTTTTCTCGTAAATTTTTGGGTTTTATTCCAAAAATACAAAAAAATATGGGAAAACAACAAAAAAAACCAAAAAAATCAGAAAAATTATACGAAGAATGAATAGTTTTAAACTTTTTCAAGCTTGTTTTATTAAAAAACTCCTTTTAAAAAACACTTTAGGAAAAAATGTTTTAAAGGGATCCTCTTTTTGGAAAAAAGGGAAATGTGCAACGACCTCTCTCTCGCGCACTCCCCCTCTGGAAGCCTTCATCTCTCACCATTGTCCATCCTCAACGAATCCTTCTCCTCTCCATCGTCCATCCTCAACCGATTTCCCCTCTCAAACCTTCCTTTCTCCTCTTTAAAGAAGACACTCGAGGGACCCTTTGGATCCATCCATTTTTCCTCTCGCACTCGCTCTCTCTCGCATCCACTTCTTCATATCGATCATCATCATGTTTCCCATCATCGACTTTTCTTTTAAAAGACCCTCTTCCTCTTTGGTTCAGTTCTAAAGGGAGCCCCACGGCAGATCGCGTTTCACCACCTTCATCCGAGCTCTCTCCTTAAAAAAAAAACGGAAAAAGCTCTGCAAAACAAGGTAAGAAGATCCCTTTCATAGTTCTTTTTTTCTTTTTTTTTGAGTTTCTTTAGTTTTGTTTATAGTTCAGACCCTTCTATTTTTAGCCTTCATCGCTGATTCATCTGGTAACATCAACATCAACATCAACATCAACGGAACATTCATGTTCCTATGATTTCTTTCTAATTTTGCTATTTTCTTTACCTAGCATTTTGGTTCTGTTTTAATTCCAACCTTGATCTGCATTTATTTTTCACTTTCTTTTTCTTGGATTCTTCTGCTCCCTCTTCCAGCTTCCCCTTTGCATTGGTCTCCATTAACGCATCATGGAAGGTGTTGGATTTCTTGTAGCAATTTCAACACCTCCTTATGCAAGAGTAAAAGGAATGAATCATTCCAACATTTCTGTAATTGCACCCCCCCCCCCCCTTTTAGACCTCTTATCTTCTGCTACTTTCGTTATCCATTTTGATTTCCTTTTTGTTTTATTTACTAACTATCATTATGAATTTCCAGTTCATATCAGTTGTAACAGGATGTCGGTATTTCATGGGATCCCAATTTTAGAGTCAGGACGTTATGGCATCTCATTCATCATCGTTTTGCTTTATTATTCCTCAGTATTTTGGTTGTAATACCAATCACCCCTATCTATCTTGTTCATAATGTCATTCATCCTATCATTGAAATTCTGCTTATCCCAGCTTCTATGTATATTGGGATTCATAATTTGTAACATCGTCATTCCCTTTGCAGGGAGCACCCTTCATTCATGAAATTTCATTTCGTCATCCTGTATTTTTTTTATTGATTTCCTGTACAATCCATCCTAAATGTACATTTTATATCAGTTACTTGAGCAAATTAAGCATTTGTATGTCATCTGATCTGAGCATTCTTAGCAGTAAAACACTGGCCTAGACATTCTTTTTATAACTGTATCAGCTGGCCACTTTGATTTGCAGTATCAACGTCATGACCTGTATACGAATATGTTGCTAAATCCCTATGTCACGATATTACTATGTTGTCCATTTGCTTCGCTATCAGGTGGTGGGGATAGAGGAACCTATTTGATCAGGATTATACAGGGAAGCGATGGAGATACCTTTCTTTTCTTTATATATACTCTCTATCATTTCTGAAGGGCCTGTGGTCTTTCTTAATTTGGGTTAGAATGGATCTGGTACTCACGTCGACTACCTCCCATATGCTTGAGCAATGCGAGCCAAAGAAGGATGCATCATTGTTAACCCCCTCCTCTGCATTTATCACAAAGAATGTGCAGATTTACCTTGGTTCTCCCTTTACATCTTAATTATACATTGGACCTCTGTATTTTCAGTGTTTTAGCTTGTTCTTTCATGGTAATTATATCATGGTCTTCATGTAACATTGTGTTGAATACATCTGTGAAGATTGAATTCTGGAACATCTATGAAGATCGCATTGGTAGCCATTGCCGATGGAGAGCTACCAGGGGATGATACGATGAATAATCATAAATGAATGAACGTAATGAAATACTTGGTGTTTATTGTCAATGCCTCTGATTTTTCTTTTCTTTTTCCCATGTCATTGGTGAAATGTTTTTTTCGATGGAGCAGGCACCTTGCCATAACCAGAACTCCTGGAAACAGCAACCAGGGTAGTTAAATTGCTTCCTTTTAGAGAAATCAGGGTCCACTGTTGCTGATGGTATATCGAATCCACTGAAGGGCCATCTTCCTGCAAAAATGGTTTATTATTTGTCCCACTGTGGTGCACACACGTTTATATTGAACACACCATTTATGCAGGATATCTTGCATACTGATTCTTTCAATACCAATGTTATACAGAAGGATGTAAAGAGGGAGTTCGAGTGCTTCCCTATCATGCATCGGCAGATGCTTTGCAATTCAATGTGAAGCATGCCAGTTTAAATGTTCAGTTATATATATCATTTACTGTAGATATATGCACTTAACACCCTTCTCATATCTTTCTCTCTGCATACTTATTACTCCATCTATGTTGTCCCAAAGTCATCTTCACTTATTGTACTTACCTGTCTGTGTATTCATTGTTGTGCCATCTGTCACATCTCCTCCCCTTGCCAATCCCACACATAGTACCTACCACTTACATTCTCACTGTTATTTCTCTGTTGCACAACAACCTACTTTCTATCTACAAGGCACAACTCACCACTATCACTGCTACACTTATGCATACATCAAACCCACCTGTACCCGCTCCATTCACTGTGGCACTTACAACACATACCACAATTTACACAACACCCACCTGTCTTTTGCTGTATTTTCCTGCAACAACACTGCCAGCACCCCATTCCCTCACCTTCACTTATATTAACACAGCAACCCTTTGATGTCACGACCTGCCATTCCTATATATAATTTACTTACACTCCCTTTTGCACAAACCTCACCACACAACAGCACTTTTTGCTGCAAATTACACTTCGCTCACCCAATCACACTTTCACAGTCCATCCCTTCGTCCCTTAGGTCATAATGCCTCTCCATTTAGCATATGCACCATAGGTAGATGCAATGCGTCTCATCATGAGCATCATGTTTAGACAATGCATAAACATTCTTTCATTAAGCATGTACATATTTAGGCAAATACCTATAGGTCTTCATTTTGATTAAAGGCATCGCATATGCCCTCTCAAATATAGATTTGCATTAGCCTAGGGTATGGTCTATATATATGAATTTTCTTGTCGGTGTAGAGCATGCCATATGCTTTTATCATCTAACATGAGTATAATATTTTGTATATGCATTTTTCATTAGAATAAGTGTAATTATATGCAATTCTGCTTTCAGTGTAGTATTCTCTTTTGTATTCTGCTTTGTGCTAACTCATTTGCTTGCAGGAAAAATCATGAAAAACTTGTGTTACATCAGAGATTTTATTGCTTCAAATGTCATTTTAAAATTGTAATAGCTTGGAATTAATGAGAATATTTACATTTCCTGCTCTAGCATAGAATGTATGAGCATGCATACCTTAGAAATTGCTTGTTTTCATATCATTTCCTTTTATTTGTAGAATTTCACAAATAGGAACACGAATGGCACGTGCACCATTCCAATAGGAGGTGATTAAATCCTAAGTTGATGACTTGCATCAATGGCCATAATCAGGATGTGAACAAAACTTAGGTTTTTCATCTTTTATGGAATAACACTAGGTCCACACTGGATCCTTTTAAAAAACCATCATATTCTTTTCTAAATATTTTCCTCTTTTATCAGAGTTTAGTTTAAAATTAACTCAAAATATATATCAATGGCCATAGTCAGGATATATTGAGAGTTAATTTCATTTTAAACTCTATAAAAACACCAAAATATATTTTATTCTTCACCTGAATTCAAATATGATTGTTATATGATATGTTCAATGACCATAGTCAGGGATATATTATATCTTCAATCTTATTTGCATTCATTTAAAGAGTGAAATATGATTTTTAAAATCCAATTTTACATTCTTTTAGATTCATTCATCATGTAGGATAGAATTGCATCATATTTTCAAAATTCTCTTTCAAAACTCTAAGTGGTTTTGAGTATCTTCTTCAAATCAATCCTTATTTATAGATTCAGATTCAAATTCCATCTCATTTTCAAGACTCAAAATTTTGATTTCAAAGTCCAAATTGACTTTGAAATTCCAAAATCATTTTGTATTCAAACTTGAAATTTCAAATTCAAATCCAAAATTCAAAGTTCCAAACAACTTTGAAATTCCAAATTCATTTTCAAGATTCAAATTCAAACTCAAATCAATATCTCAAAATCAATTTCAAAGTTCAAACTTAACTTTGAAAATTCTGATTTCAAATTCCAAATCAAGTTTGTTTCCTTATCTTCAAAATTCAAAATCAAAAGTTTGAGATTGATTCTGAATCTCAAAATTCGACTCTTCCTAAAATTTAAATTCAAACTGGGTTTTCAAAACCCAGACCCATCTTCAAAAGTCCCATTTGGACTTTCAAAATCCAAATCCAAAGTTAGAACCCAATCCCAACTTGGACCCAGATTTCGAAATGCAATCTCCACTCTTGGATCTCAGACTTTAGATCCAAATTCCATCTTGGATTCTAGATCTTGGATTCAATTCCATTTAGGATCCAGAATTCAACTTCATCTTGGATCTCAGACTTCAAATCCAAACTTCATCTTGGATCTCAGACTTCGGATCCAAATCCATTTAAGATGCCAGATTCCAAATCCAAGTCTATCTTGATTTCCAAATTCCAAAAACTAATTTCATTTCTCATATTTCATCTTGATCTCTTAAACCCAATTCTATTTGGATTTCTCAAATCTCATTCTGATTTCAAACTTCGAATATAGAATTCAATGCCATTTCAAATATTCATTTCCTCTCCTAAATCCAGGTTCAAAAGTCTAAATTCAAAGTCCATTTCTGACTTTGAAACTTCACTTCCTTTTCTTTTATCTCAACTTCAAATCATTCCTTTCAAAGTCTAGATTTATTTTCCAAAAACTCTAATTATTTCAAAGACTTAGAACTTCGAATCTCTTTTCCGATCTTTCTCAAGTTCTAAGTTAAAATTCAACTATTTCAAATCATTTCTTCATCACATTTACTTCAGAATTACTTGGAAAATCTCAGATTTCCAAAAGTGTTTTCTTAAGAAGCATACATTTCTGAATTTTTTTCATTGCACAAGCATGATTCTTTGTGCATTTTAGACTTAAAATAAATTCTTAGATAATATTTTAGCAAAGCAAAAAGACATAAATTCAATCCTTGGTTCGAATACCCCTGGTAAAGGCGCCATGAACGGTCAAACCTCGTACCGACGAGCGAATCTTGTCTCCTGATTTTCCCGCAAATATTTCAAAACAGAGGCGAGTAATTTTTTCTAAATACTTTTGAAATTAAGGTCAAGTGAGACCCCGCAAAAGAATTTCTCTCTCTTCTTCCTTTTCTCATTCTCTCTTCTTTTCTATCTTTTATTCCCCTTCAAAAAGGGAATAGAGGCTAGAAAGGCGAAGAGAACGGAAAAGAGGAACGAGAAGAAAAATTTTGTGATGATCACAGTCTCCAAATCAAAGATATAATTTCAGTGTTCAACTAGCAGTTGCCTTAATTTGGATTGATCACTATTGATTTCAGCCAGCTTAGTCCTTATAGCTTGTATATCTTCAAGTGTGGGATATCCAAATTGTGATCTCCACCAGTCCTCTTGCTCCCCGTGAGTTTGTGTTGTTCTTTTTTATCTAGATGTTGACACAGACACATGAGTGTAGGGTGTGTCTGAAGCATGCACATCATCATCTGATTTGGAAGGTGTGTCCTCCCTCTCAACAAATGCTTGTTTCCTTTTTAGAATCCACTGATGAGCTTTCTAGATATATCCCATTCTGTGTAGGGTTCCTTGATCAAAAGTATCTAAAAACTCTAAATCCTTAGTTTTTTCTTCTGTTATAGTCACTTCATAATGTTCCAAAATCCTTATAATCATTGATCCATATGGTAAGGTCCTCTGTGTTTGAATTCACATATCATGTGTTGAAGAATGAACTCAGACATATTCAAACAATGACCTCTAATGATGCAATCCAAGAACATCAACTGAAGATTGGATACTCTTCCAAGTTTACCACTTATAGGAAGAAGAATAATAACAACAATATAATGGATTAATCGATAATCTACTCTAAACTTAGTGGCTATAACGGTTTCAGTACCTGATGCTGATGAATTTTTAGTAATAAATCTCAATACTTCACTTCCACTTCGATCAAACTTTTCTAAATTATCTAATCCCTGGTTTGGTATATGCAGGACACTGCTCAAAATATCTTTGTTCACTACAATCTCATTCCCTTTTATGAATATGGAGAATCTATTGTTGGATACCTTCATATTCGCATAGAAATGTCCAATTAAGATGGGGTATGCGGGATTCTTAATGGTTAAAAACTCTATCCACCCCAATACTTTAAATTTCTCTCTCAATGGAATAGAAAATTTATCCACAAAATCAAAATCGACTATTTTGTTGTTCAATATCCTTCTATCCCTAAAATTTACCTCATATAGTACTCGATCGGCTTTGGTAGGAAAGTATCTATGGTCAAAATCTAGTAGAGGAGCCGAGGTTTCATGAAATCATTTTGATCAAACTTCATATTTTCTAGTGGAAGGAGAAGCCATATATTTCTTGTTTGCAAGGCTTTTCATACTCATCTTCACTATTTCTTCAAGAACTTGGATGTGATCGGGCAAATGCACAACCCAAAAGAACGGTTATCCACACACGAAATTGGATTAAGGTGTTGTATCAGTTTGGGGTCGATAGAGCCCTAAACGTAGGTAGGGTGAGAGAGAGACACACAATGTCAATTTAGGGTCAACTCTGCCTTAAATACGTCACAGAGGAGTCGACTCTCGAATTAGAGGAGTTGTGTGATCATCGCAAAATTTTTCCTCTCTTGTGGTTTCTCTCTCTTCCTTCTCTTTTCCTTTTCTAACCTCTTATTTTCCTCCTTTTTGAAGGGAGAAGAATAAAAGATAGAAAAAGAAAGAGAGAAGAGAAAAGAAGAGAAAAGAAGAAAAGGAACTCTTTTGCGGGGTCTCACTTGACCTTAATTTTGAAAATATTTGAGAAAATAACTCGCCTCTGTTTTTGAAATATTTGCGGGAAAACTGGGAGACGGGATCCACTCGTCGGTACGAGGTTCGACCGTTCCTGGCGCCTTTACCAGGGGTAATCGAACCAAGGGTCGAATTTATGCCTTTTGCTTTGCCTAAATATTATCTAAGAATTTATTCTAACTCTAAATGCACAAAGAATCATACTTGTGCAATGCAAGGATATATGCTCTTTTTGAAAAGATGTTTTGAAATTTTTCAAGTATTCTGAGAAGAACTTGGTAAAAGAGTGAAGAAATGATTGAATCTAACTTAGAACTTGAGATAGATCAGAGAAGTTCTAAGTCTTTGAAGTAAATCAGAGTTGGAAGAACGTATTTTGAGAAAGAATGATTTTGAAGCTTTTGAAAATGAAGTTCCAAAGTTGGAAATGGATTTTGAATTTGAACTTGAATTTAGAAAAGAAAATGAATACTTGAGATGGAATTGAATTTTGAAGTTTTTGAATTTTTAGAATGGATCTGAGAAATCAAATGGTATTTAAGAATAGAAGTGGATTTTGGATTAGATCCGAAAATGGAATTGAAATCTAGAATTGGAATTGGATTCCGGATCCTAGACAGAATGGGATCTGAGATTTAGAAATCAAGATGGACTTTTGGTTCTGGATCCTAGAATGGAGTGGATCTGAAGTCTGAGATCCAATGTAGAGCTGGACTCTGGACCCTAAGATGGAATTGGATCTGAAGTCTAAGATCCAATATAGAGCTGGACTCTGGACCCTAAGATGGAATTGGATCTGAAGTCTAAGATCCAAAATAGAATTGGATTCTAGATCCTAAAGTGGAATTGGATCTTTGAGTCCGAGAACTAAAGTAGAATTGGGATCTAAATCCTAAATGGAATTTGGATCTTAAGCCTGAGACCCAAAGTGGAATGGAGATTTGGATCCTAGAATGGATATTGGATCTGAGATCCGAGATGAGATTGGATTCTGGATCCTAAAAGAGAATTTGGATCTGAAGTCTAAGATCCAAAGTAGAACTAGGTTCTGGATCCTAAAGGTGAAACTGGATCCAAGATCTGGAATCCAAAGTGAGATTGGGATTCTGGATCCTAAAGGGGATTTGGAGTTGTTAAATTCAGAAGATGAAATCAGAACTTTCAAGTTTAGAATTTGAATCTTGAATATATAAATGAATTTCAAAGTCAAATTAGACCTTGAATTTTGAAGTTTGAATTTGGAATGAACTGAGAAGATCAAATGGTATTTAAGAATAGAAATGGATTTGAGAGATTCATATTAGATCCGAAAATGGAATTGAAATCTAGAATTGGAATTGGATTCCGAATCCTAAACAGAATGAGATTTGAGATTTAGAATCCAAGATGGACTCGAGTTCTAGATCTTAAAATGGAGTGGATCTGAAGTCTGAGATCCAAATGTAGAATTGGGTTCTGGATCCTAGGATGGATTTGGATCTAAGGTCTGGAATCCATGATGCAATTTGGATCTGAAGTATAAGATCCAAAAGTAGAATTGTATTTAGAAAACTGGATCCAAGTTGATCTATCTTTGGATTTAGGTTTTGAAAGTCCAAATGGGACTTTTGAAGATGGATCTGTGTTTTGAAAACCCAGGTTGAATTTAAAATTTAAGAAGAGTCAAGATTCAAAATCAATCTCAAACTTGTGATTTTTTTTAATTTGAAGATAAGAAGATAAACTTGATTTTTGAATTTGAAGATGAATCAGAAACTTCAAAGTTAAATTGAGCTTTGAAATTGAATTTTGAATTGAGTTGGAAATTTGAAGTTTGAATATAAAATGATTTTGGAATTTCAAAGTCAAATTGGACTTTGAAATTGAATTTTTTAATCTTGAAATGAGATAGAATTGGATTTGAATAAGATTTGATCTGAGAAAGGAAGAAGAAGAATCACTTGGAATTTTGAAAAGGAAATTTTGAAAATATGATGCAATTCTATCCTATATGATGAATGAATTTTAATAAGTTTGAAATTGGATTTGAAAATCATATTTCATTCTTCAAATGAATTTAAATAAGATTAATGATATAATACACTCCTGACTATGGTTATTGAATGTATTATATAATAGTCATATCTAAATTCAAATGAAGGATAAAATACCTTTTTGGTGCTTTTATAGAATTTAAAATGAAATTAACCCTCAATATACCCTGACTATGGCCATTAGTATATATTTTGAGTTAATTTTAAGTTAAATTCTGATAAAAGAAGAAAATATTTTAGGAAAATATGATGAATTTTGAAAATGGATCTAGTGTGGATCCAGTGTTATTTTGTGAAAGATAAAAATGCTAAGTTTTGTCCACACCCTGACTATGGCCATTGATGTGGATCATCAACTTAGTATTTATTATCTCTTACGAAATGGTGCATGTGCCATTCGTGTATCACCATTGTGAGAATTTTGAGAAATAAAGGCAAAAATGCATGAAAACAAACAATTCATGATATTTTATAATGCTCATTCATTCTACCTAAAGCAGGAAATGTAAATTCTCATTCCAATCTAACTATTACAATAGATAAAATCAAATGTACAACCCCAAGTAATGATATCTTTTCTATATTTCCTACAAAACAACCAGGTTAGTAATGAAAAGAAAAGGAAAATCATATATATATGGAAATCAAATAGTAAAAAGAGGCTTATATGCCAAAGACATTGATGATGCATGAAATGCACATCATGTTAATAAGTTTTTCATGCATTTTGTAACAAGTTTAAGGTTTTAAACCCATGTTTAGATGTATTTTGATAGTAAGGGGTTATGGTTCGAATTTCAGAAAAATCGAAGTTAAAACGAGAGAGTTATGGCTATTTCAGTGTTTGGGCATGGATTTCGAGGTGGATCGGATCCATATCCGACCCAATTAGGTTATTTGGACTTTGGATCAACCCTTAGAAAGCCCAAAACCCAACCCACACGCCTATCCATATCCAATTTAAAAAGTTTTGCAGAAAACCCCCCAGAAAGTGACGCCTAGCAAAATTTTATTTTTTAAACCTCTTTCTGGAAAATGTCAAAATTATAAATAGTTTTTTTTGAAGAACCCTAGGCGTCTTTGGCTTTGTTTGGACGCCCCCTGCAGTGCTTCTAGCTCCAGCACCTCCTTCCTCTCCATCCTCCCACGTTTTGGCCATTGAAGACCGATTTATGCTTGGGTTCCAAGCATACTTCGATCTCCCTTTTGTTTTCTTTGCATTTCTTTCTTCTTCCTTGCTGTGTTTTCACCATTTTGTTGTGTTTTTTCAGGTGTAGCAGAGGTGGAGACTACTAACCTTTTGTGGGAGTGCAAAACACACCAACAAGGTGAGCCGGCCCTACCTCCATCCGGTTTTCTACACCATCCGATCGAGAATCGACGCATACTCCATCTTCGGTGGATCTCCAACGTGTAGCAGCTGCAAAGGTGCTGTTTTTTGGTGAAGTCCAGCATTCTCGAACTGTTTGGGATGTCAAGATCAAGCCACGGTCCGCTCTTCTTCATCCCCCCGGTCGTCGGATCTTCCAAGAGGTAGGTCTTCTTCTTTCTTCTCTTCTAGCTAAAACCGAAATTGTGTGTTTGATTTTATTTTTTTATTTTCTGTGTATTTCTTATTTTTCTTTTTGTTTCAACCTTAGATTAGATTTCGTGCATAGGCCAGCACATTAGCTTAGGTGTATTTGTTTGATTGATTCATTTGAATCGAGTTTTTATAGATTTTTCAACCAAATCGTGAAAATCGGCTAGATCTTCATCTAGCCGATTCTTCAAGTTTGTCATAGGTGTTCTTGGTTCTGTTCTACTGAAAATCCAATTATAAAATTTCATTTTGATTCATTTTATTCGTGGGATTTGATTGTGTCTTGTTTTGCTTTCATTTTTAAAAAGAAAAAAAAATCGGCAAGATTTATACTAGCCGATCTTTGCATTTTCGTTAAATGTGTGTGTTTAGGTTGGTAAGTCATGTGGTTTGCTGTGTGTTTTGTATGTTAACAGCAGCATAAAATTGTGTTAGTTCATTTCATTGTTTTAGGATTGTTCTAAATAATTGTTTTTATCATTTTGTGTTTTTGTGTTTTGGGTCTATTGAGAAAATTACAAAAATTGAGTTTTATTTCTTTATGTTTTTAATGAATTCCAGCATAGTGATGTTCATGTTTGCATTTGTGTAATTAGGAGTTCTTTTTATTATATTTTACTTTAGTTTTATCAAAATAGTGGTTACTTAGTTTAATCGTTTTTTGTTAGTTTATATTTTTATTTTTGTTGGTCTTCTTCTTCCCCAAGGTGGAGCGGCAGCCATTAGAGCTCCAATTGAGCTCTAGGTCAATTTTTTAGAAAGTATTAATTGCAATTAGGTAGGTTAGGAAGGTGTCTAGGTTCAATGTATTAGGGTTTATTGCCTTAGCCGTTTTTAGAGGTCATTTAAGTAAGTTTTGGGAATTAGGGTAGCATTTAATCCTAGAAAATCATTTTTCTATTTAAATCCTTGTATTCCCTAGGTAGTTTTACTTGCATTAGTTTAGAAAGTAGCACCATTAGGGTTGGCGATTTTTGAGAAGGAAGGTAATTAAGGTAATTGCATTTGAAAAGTTTTTGGAAAGAGTAGTTTCTTCAAAAATCGTGTGGAGCATTCAAAAGAGCATTAAATTTTGAATGTGCATTAAAGAAAGGAGTTACTCATTGGCTTTGGAAAGTGTTTTTGAAATTTAATTAAACCTCCAATCTAGGCTCCACGATTTCCATAAAGAAATAAAAGCAATTTAATTCCATCTTGAAAAGCAAAAATCATGGGTTTCTAGATTGGACTTTTCATTTTTCCAAAGAGAGCCTTTAAACATAATTAAGGAGTGTAACTCCCTCATTAAGTTGGTGATTTTTGAGAATCCAAATCATTTCAAATTTTGAGCATTGCTACTTATTACCTTATTTTCCAACCTTCTACATTAAAATCGTTAACTTTGAATTAATTTTAGGATAATTAAGAGGCTACTACTTTAGTCGACCCAATTAAGTGAGTCAAACCCTAGTCTAAACCCACCCGAGCCTACCTTACCCACCTCGAGCCTAGTCAAACCTAACCTAAGCTTGGGTCAACCAAGTCCAACCTAACCTAGTCAAAGCCAAGCCTAGCCTAAGTCAAAGTATAGACCAAACCTAGGTCGAGTCAACTCTAGGTCAAGTCATAGACCAAGACCTAACCCTAGTCAAGTCTTAGTCCAACCCAGGGTGAGTCAAGACCGAGTCTAGGTTGAGTCAACCTTAGTCCAAGTCAAACCTAATCTAGGTCAAATCTAGGTTGAGTCAACCGAACCTACCTATTGAAACCTAACCTAAGTTTAAGTCAACCGAGTCTACCTAACCTAATCTAAGCCAAGCCTAGTTGAGTCAACCTTAGTCTGAGCCTATCTTACCCAACCTAACCTAAACCGAGCCCACCTAAATCAAACCGACCTTAGTTGACTAAGTCAACCCTAAACCGAGTCCAACCTAGTCTTAGTTAAACCTAACTTAGTCAAGACCTAACCCTAGTCGAGCCTAGTTTGAGTCAACCTTAGCCAAGTTAACCCAACCTTAGCTAAGTCAAAACCGAGTCCACCTAAGTCAACCGAGCCTAGTCGAGTCGACCCTAGTCCTAGTTCAACCCCGTATTTTATTGTTCCCTTTTATTCTCGTTCTTTTTAGATTTAATCCATAGTGATTTTAGAATAGCTAGAATAGTTATTTATTTAATTGTTTTAGTTAAATTTTATATTTGTTGATTCGATGTGTGCTTGTTGGTTTGTCGTATGTTAATAATTTAGTTAGTATAGTGCATTTAGTTTATATTTGGTGCAGCACTTAGTCATATAGTTAATTGCATGATTTAGTGCCTTAGTTGTAATTGCATTATTATTTCATTTAGCTATTAGTCATAAAATGCATATCATACTTCATTTAGATTCATTATAGTTAATATCAGCATATAATCAGTCATATAGGATAATTTAAATCTGCATTACATTTAGATTACATTCTTAGTGTGTAAAATAGATTAATAGAGTGAATAGTGCATTGAAAGAAAAGACTGATTTTTGCTGCATCGCACTGTCGTAATTTTGTATGCAAAAATTTTGAGTTTTTATCAAATTTTTGTTCTATTCACTTTATCAACGTGTTATCTGACTGCAGACCAAATTTCAGCTCTTTCGGAGTTGATTGGTCTGATTTTTAAGCGTTTTGCGAAAACCGCTTTTTCTGGTTTTTAAATTACAGGACTTTCAATATCCTGATTTTTCCCAGTTTTGAAACACTTATATCTGGAGTTCCAGATATTTTTTTTTCATTTTGTAAAAACTGTCAGATTTTTTAATCTGTCAGTTGCAGAACAGAACAAATTTCGGGAAAATCGGACCTCGTTTGCTTTGTCAAACAGTGGTTTTCTGACAACCTGTCAGAATTCTATTTTACACTAGTTAGGGGCAGTTTCGTAATTTTCTTAGTTTCAGCATTTTAGATCTGTTTTCAGTAGTTTCTGCATTTTAGGAGTTGCATAATCATCATACAGCATTAGTAGAATTAATTTAGCTAATTTTAGAATTAGTTTAGTATTTTATTTAATTATTGTCTGATAATTAGCATTTGTTTTATTAATTTCGTAAAATTAGACTTAGTTTTATTTATCGTTTTCATTGTTAGAATAGAATACTAACTTTGTCTTTTCTTCATTTTAGGTTGAAAAGCATAATCATTATCCAGGGTTATTGTTCAAATGCGAAGAGTGATTAATTGGTGAAAAGACGGAAATACCCTTGGCGTGGAGCAGAAGACTTAGTTGCTTTTTCATTTTCATTTTAGTGATTAATTGTAGTTGTATTAGTTTTGTAATTGTAGATTGATATTTGTAATTAATAGATTAAATTTTATAGAAATATCTTGATTAATTCCTGTTCCCTGAGGATTCGACCCGTACTTACCACTCTGTGGAAAGTCGGTTTTTATACTTTTGGTTGACGATTTTCCAAAGTTTTATTGAAAATAATTGTTTTAAAGATATCATTTCAAAATATCAACCAAATTTTGGCGCCGCTGCCGGGGAACAACGAATTAATTACTTTATTTCTTAGAGTTTGATTTATTAATTTGTTTTAGTTAGTTAATTAGTTGTTTTCTTTTTAGTTAGTAGGATTAGTAAGTGAATATAGGATTAACATAGTTAGTAAATATAGGATTCACGTACTGTTCTTTCTAGGATTCACTTAATTTTCATTCTGCAAGGAGCGATTAGACAGGTGGGTTTTAGAAAAACTTAGTTTGTGATTTCCTGTATTTATTTGTTTCAGTATTTTAGAATAGTTTACTTTGTTATTTCTTTATTTAGTTATAGAATTCTGACATAGATAGATAGCATCTCTGTTTCGTAGTACTATTATTTGTTTTATTTACATTTTAGTACCTGTGTTAGTTTAGATTTAGATTTAGGTCGTTGGCTTACATCTGGTCTTAGTACCAGTGTATGCAGGGGCGACGAGGTCTAGGAACCCCATTACACCCATTTGTTGACAACCCAAAGAGAATTTTACATTCTCATCGAAGTTCGACAACAATGGCTGACATGGATCCTCCACCCCCAGCTCATCCACGTCCTCAGCGGGAATACTTCATTCCCACAGATTATGTTCAAGCATCCTGCATTCGGAGACCCGAAGTAGGAGCGCCTCATTATGAGATTAAGGCCAACATTATTCAGATGCTCCCATCTTTTTATGGCCTTAGCCACGAGGATCCCTACCGCCATTTAGATGAATTCCTCGAAATCTGTTCTACGGTAAAGATACAGAATTTCGATAATGACGCCTTGCGGTTGACTCTATTCCCTTTTTCATTGAAAGACAAAGCCAAGTATTGGCTAAAGTCCTTAGATTCTATAGAAATAGAGTCTTGAGAGAAGTTACAACAGGAGTTTCTTCAGAAATACTTTCCCATTGGTCGTACGAACCAGTATCGTCGAGCCATCACTAGTTTTGCGGAACTAGATGGTGAGCACTTTCATGAGACCTGGGAGAGAATGAAAGATCTCCTCAAGAAATGTCCCCATCATCAGGTGCCGAAATGGCAACTGGTGCAGAGCTTCTACGATGGATTGTCTGACAAGAATCGTCAGATGATTGACTCTTCATGTGGAGGGACATTCATGCTAAAGAGCGAGGACGAAGCATGGAGGTTATTTAATACATTGGCCGAGAATTCCCTACACCATGCTTCGAGCTCTCATTCGGATAGAGCCACACCCAGCATTCAGAAGAAAGCTGGTGTTCTTGAGATTGGTCCATCTACTGCACTACAGTGCAAGGTAGACATGATTGCTCAGAAGCTGGACCAGCTTCTCTCAGGACCAGCCACTACACATCAGGTGTGTACTCTTTGTGCCAGTCCGGCACACGATATCACTGAGTGCCCTTCGGCAGCTCAGTACCCTGAATTTGTTCAAGAACAAGTTCAGGCAGCTCAGGGTTACGTCAGACCGCCGAATAACCCATTTTCATCGACATATAATCCGGGTTGGCGTAACCATCCCAATTTTTCATGGAAGAATCCACAGTCTTCCATGCAGATGCCTACATCCTCTCAGCCAGCTCGGCAGCCATCTTTTACTCAGCCATTCCAAAGACAGAGCTATTCTCAGTCTTCTTCTTCTTCAGTCCCTCCCCCGGTTCAGCAGGAGTCTGCCCCGCAGACATCTTTTGAGGAGAGACTTCTCCAGGCATTCCAAGAGGTGAAAACCTCTAATCAGAACGCCTTCGAGAAGTGTAGCCAGATATTAAGCTCTCATACGCAGTCCATTGCGAAGTTAGAGTCGCAAATGGGACAGTTAGCTGAGGCTATTAGTAGGAGACCCGAGGGTACATTGCCGAGTCAGGATGTCATGAACCCGAAGGGCAAGGACCAGATGACTGGAGGCCTGTTTCATACTGAGACACAGCAGCAGGCCAAATCTGTTATGGCCCTGAGGAGTGGACGTGAGTATCACGTCGAGAGCAGAGAGAGAGAGTAGAGAGAGGATAGAGGAGCCAGAGACCATTGTTTCACCTACGTCGGCTCAGCCATCATCATCAGCCTCATCCCCATCATCATCTTCATCTTCAGTGCAGAAGAAGGATAGGAGTGAGACTTCTCACAAAGAGAAGGAACCACCCGAGTATATTCCCCCACCACCCTATCCCAAAGCATTAGAGTCTCCCGGTTTTAGAGGGAATCAAGGTGCGAAGATCCAGGACATGCTTGACATATTCAAGCATGTGCAAATCAACTTACCTTTGCTCGATGCGATTCAACAGGTGCCGGCATATGCCAAATTCCTGAAGGAGCTATGTACGCAAAAGCGTAAATCTAGAAAGAGAGTTCCTAACAGGGTCCATCTGACTGAGCAGGTGAGTTCAGTACTTCAACATCAGACACCATCAAAGCTCAAGGACCCTGGAGCCCCTATCATTGCGTGTACCATAGGGAACATCCGGATAGAACGCGCATTGCTCGATCTTGGAGCAAGTGTGAATATTCTGCATGGGTATTTCTTTGATTCTTTCGGGCTAGGAGAGATGAGATCGACTCCGATTACACTGCAGCTGGCAGATCGTTCTGTCAAGGTACCGAGAGGTGTCTTGGAGGACGTGCTAGTTAAAGTGGATGATTTTTATTTCCCAGTTGATTTCATTATTCTTGATATGGAAGGAGTAGACAGCCAGCACCAGACTCCGATTATTTTAGGCAGACCATTCTTGGCGACTGCCAATGCGTGCATCAACTGTAGAACCGGAGCCATGGATCTCTCATTCGGCAATCGAAAGGTCAAGCTGAATATTTTCAATGCCGCGATGGGACCAGCGAGAGACATGGACTGCTTTCATGTAGATATTGCACATGAGTTAGTGGAGGAGCAACCCGAGTTGTATATTACTGAAGATTCTTTAGATTTGTACCATATAGAGAAGAATAGTGGTATAGATAGTGTAGATGTGTCTAGAGTGTCGTCAGAGAGACCACCTTGGGGAGCCATCATTGAGACTCTCCCACCACTTGCGGAGACCCCCGCCAAATCCTCGATCGAGTCACCTCCGAAACTCGAGTTAAAACCCTTACCGGATTCACTCAAGTATGCTTATCTCGGAGACAATGAGACTCTGCCTGTGATCATCTCGTCCCTGCTCACTGAAGAGCAAGAGCAGAGATTGCTGACTATTCTTCGAGAGCACAAGGCCGCGATTGGCTGGGGAGTTGCTGATCTGAAGGGGATTGATCCTTCATTCTGCATGCATAGAATTCATTGTAATGAGGAAGTCAAGCCTGTTAGGGATATGCAGAGAAGGCTAAACCCCAACATGAAGGAAGTGGTGAAGAACAAGGTGGTTGTAAACACCCCAAATTTTCCTCCTCATTCAGTATTCATCCATTTCATGTGTCATTGCTTATCATTGCGTGAATTCAGCATATCATTGCATTGCATAGCATAGCATTGCATGTCATTACATCTCATCTTCGAGATCCAACACTCCTGTTTTCAAAATATTCAATCCAGATTTGAGTTTTAAAACTTTTTTTTCAAAATTCAATTTTAAAACCTGGGTTTTTAATCAACATTGTGTCATTTGCCAACCCCCAGGACCTTATATTTTGAAGTATTTTCTCAGAAAAAAATCTGGATTCATTTCAAACTCAATTTCAATTGGTTTCAATTCTCAGATGAGACCCATTTACGTGGTGTCGCTTCTGGATTCCTTCATTTATCAAAAATCTCAAAAATGTTAGAGTCCTAATTGGATCAGGACTTTTTTTCCAGAGTCCTAGTCGGATCAAAACTCTACTTTTCACTACCTTTTTACCTGTTTTCGGAGAAAACCTTTTAAAATCTTCTGTTTTGGCCAAAATCTTAGAGTCCTAGTTGGATCAAGACTCTTCTTCAAGAGTCCAGTCGGATCAGGACTCTTCTTCAGAGTTTTAATCGGATTAGAACTCTAATCTTTCACAACCATTTTCAATCAAATCTTTCAAAATCTTTCAAAATGAGTCAGAAACTCAGAGTTTTAGTCAAAACAGGACTCTGTTCAGAGAGTCCTAGTTGGATCAGGACTCCGATCCTGATTTCAAATTTTGAAAGAATCTTTCAAAAATCTTTTCATCTATCAAAACTGTTGCGCTTTTATCAATGAATTTTAAAATTCTGAGGTTTTATCTCAGAGTCCTGATCAAATCAGGACTCTACCCCAGAGTCCTGATCGAAGTAGGACTCTATCCAAAATTGATTTTTCTCACTTCATTTTCACTGGTTTTCAAAAGCTTTGCTTAAAATTCATCATTTGCCTACCAGAAAAACCAAAATTCTTAGAGTCCTGATTGAATCAGGACTCTTTCTCAAAGTCCTAATCAGATCAGGACTCTGAACCAAAACTTCAATTTCATCATGTTTTTAACTGTTTTTCAAAACTCTCTTATTCGTTTTCTCAAGAAAATCCAAAAATCTGAGAGTCCTAGTTCAATCAAGACTCTGTTTTCAGAGTCTCAGTTGAATCAGAACTCTGTTCTATTTCAATACCTGTCATTGTTTACATTGTTCTTTCAACTGTTTTTCAGAAAATACCAAAAAAAAAATCTAGAGTTTTAATCCGATCAGGACTCTGTCTCGGAGTCCTAGTCTAGTCAGGAGTCTGTTTTGAAGTCTGTTTTATTCCATTTTCATTTATTTCCATTTGTTTTCAAAAATTAGGTCATTTTGCAGAGTCCAGTTAGCTCAGGACTCTATTTCAGAGTTCTGATCGAGTTAGGAGTCTAACCCTGACTGTATTTTCTGACTTGTTTCATCATTTTCGATGAAATCTTTTCAAAAATTTTTTTATTTGGCTTTTAAAAACCAAAATCACAGAGTCCTAAAAATCCAGGACTCTAACCCGGAGTTCCAGCTCGCTTGAGACCCTATTTTCAAAAACCTTGAATTTCAAATATTGATTTTAACTTTTTTTTAAAGCCATTTTCAGTATTTATTTCAAATTTTTAAAACTCAGATGTGGGGTCCACTCAGTTGGCGCCATATCCAGAGAAGTTCTAACCCAGTTGGAACTCTATGTCATTTCAAAACTTTTAATTTCAAGCTTACTTTTGAAAATCTTTCGAAAACTTTCTCAATTTCAAGTTTTAAAATCATTTTTTTTGAAAAACTCAAGTAGAGCCCACTCGGGGTGGCGCCATATTTGAGTAAGTCAGGGCTAGACTAGGGTTAGTCAGTGTCTTGGTTAGTGTTAGAGGTTTAGAAGGGTCAAAAGTTATTTTAAAAACTCATTTTGAAGTTTGGATTTTAAAACTAGTGTTTTTAAAAGGTTTTTAAAGAACTTTAAAAACCCAAATGTGGAAAATGCCAAGTGGCATCACATTTGGGGATTTTTTAGGATTAGCTAGGGGTTAATTAGGCATTATTTAGGATAATTTAGGCTAGGGGTATATAGGTCATTCCACCCCAAAATCGCCCCCCCCTTTAGAATTCCAAAATTTCCAAAATTGCTAATTTTCAAAACCTAAAAAGTTTCTATAAATTGAGACCCATAGAAGGTCGATTTTTCCAGCCACCTTTAGAGCAAGTCTTGGAGCTTCTCTCTCCTCTCCAGCCCTTCCTCCATTGCTGCAACTCCAAGGTGAGAAATTTTATTAATTTCTTTAGTTTTATTTAATATTTTTCATGATTTAATGCTAGTTTAACCATTGGTACCATCTATTTCATGGATTCAACCATGATTCAACCTCAATAACCATCAAGAACGGTCCAAGAAGATGATCTAACACTGTTTTTAGTGTTTTCCAGGGATTCTAATCCATTAGAATTGATTTTAGCACTATTCTTTTTATTATTAACCAATAAAACATGTGATTTACCCTTTTTATGGGTTAAATCCATGTCTTTAAAGGTAAAATCAAATTCCAGTCATTGATTCCTTGATTTTATTTTATTTATTTGTTTATTTATGTTTATTTTACGTTTTCCAGTACAGAAATAATTTTTATTTACTGTTTTAGTGTTTATTTTATTGTTTTTCATTAATTAATGCATGTTTTCTCAAGTTTCTTAGATTTCTGTGTGTTTTTTTAGTTTAGAACAGAAAAGAGCATGCTGTTTCGGATTGAAATATGTGCTGTTAATTTCTGATTTTTTTATATGTGATGCATACATATGCTATTGATCTACTGTAAAAAAATCAGAGTTTTTAGACTTCGGGAACCCTGTCAGAAAAATCAGACATCAAATCGTAATTTTAAAACTTTAAAATCGTTGTTAAAATCAAGAAGGTCACTTGCTGTTATGATATTTTTCTCATCTTATATCCGATTTTAGATCTGTAAAGTGCCATGGATTCACATTGATTAGATCTAGCTACTGTGAAATTTTCAGAATTTTTTATTACTGTTTAGTATTTTGCCTCTGTCAGAAACTCCGATTTTCAATTTAAAATTCGTTAGGGTTTATCAAAACCCTAATCAGACTTGTGTTGTTTATAAATCCCAAACCACAGATCCGATTCATGATCTGTAAAAAGTGAGTATTATTATTTTTCTGTCAACTATTCACTGTTAAAATATCAGATATTTTTAATGAGTTATGCTATTTATCCCGGAATTTTCAATTGAAAGTATCAGTCAGGACCAAAGTTAAAATCAATATATTCAAGTCCGGATTGTCGGATGGGTATCTCCCTGGTTTTAAAGGCTTTTTCAGATCTGTAAAAAGGCAAAGTTCTGTTTTCCTGTATATTTGTTCTCTGTAAAATTTCATAGATTTACATGGAGGTTTGATCCCTGGTTCGGGTCCTGGACTGAGACTGGTTGGTGAACTACGTCAAAAATAGCATATTTTTAGGGTTTGATGCTATTTTCGGATTAATTTAAAGCCAAAAAAAATATTTTTATAATTCTAATTTGATATTAGGGTTATAACAAGTTCAGGTACCAACTTTGAGGATTTTTAGAATCTGTTTGATGTTTGAATGGCTTGAATTGCAAAACAGGGCACCCGAAGAATTCCAAAACACTGCAAAAATCACAAAATTTGTGATATTCTTGGATTTTCGTGCATAAGCATGTATTTTTAGGGTTTAATCATATTCATAATCATATTAGTATGCTTTAGGTTTAATTTGATGCTCATTTGATTTCATTTAGTGCATAAAACCTAAGTTTTTACCAAAATATTTTCTAAAAACCCTGATTTCAAGGCCATAGTCTTGCTATCGGGGGCAATTTGGTCATTTGACCTAAATTTCGAAATCCCTAACCCTAATTTTCATATTTTTAATCATGTCATAGCATATTTAGTTTGATTTATCTTCATTTGAACTTCAAAACTTGCATTTTATCAAATATCTTTCTAAAAACCCTAATTTTAAGGCCATAGTCTTGTTATTAGGGGTATTTTGGTCATTTTGACCCCAATTTCGAAATTTCATATCTTATCTTTCTTATTTATTCAATTTTATTTCATACTTTATCAATTTTGATTTAAGGGAATCATGGAAAAGGCTTATATCTAGCAAAATCCAGTAATTTCTAGATATTACTGGATAAACCTAGAAAAGCCAACATATTTTCATTAACCAAGTTTTTTCTAGTTTTGCAGGTACATTGAAGACTTTATTTTTCATGTATTTAAATTTCAATAGTGATGTAAACTAAATTAAACTTTGGAATAAGAATTTACATTTCCTGCTTAGCTTAGGCAGCATTGCATATAGTTTATTTTTTTAAATAATGTTAATGTGTGATGGATGATGATTCATGCATATTCAAACTCACTATGGTCTACACAAATGGCACATACACTAGCTTTTATGAAGTTTATAAACTTGGTGGAATTTGTATTTATGGCCATAGTCAGAATACGAATGATACCCAGATTTATGATCTTCACATTAGCCACATTCAGCCTACACTCTTAGGCTAATTTCAAAATGCACTGCATTTCTCAAAAATACAAAAAGTATTTCTCAATTCTTCAAATCCATATTCATTCATTTCATGCATTTGCCAATTCCAATTCAAATTTCAATTCAGAGAAATCAGTTTTCTCAAATTTTTCTAAGTCTTATTCAAAATCGATTTTCTCAAAATATTGATTTGCCAATGATATTTCAAGTATTTCCCAAGTTCCAAATTCGATTTTCTAAGTTATATTTTCAATTTCAAAAGTTTGAATTCAAAGAAATCAAGTTTCTTTAAAGTTATTTTATATTTCTCAAAATCGATTTTCACAAAAATCTCTTGAATACTTCAGAAATCGATTTTCACTTTCTCAAATACAGTATCTCAATCATGATTCATGATTTCAAAAGGGTTTATTTTCCAAATATTTTCCAATCTTTGAAGCAAACATCATGTTTTCAAATGTGCATTTTTAGAAATTCATAGCACATGCCTGATTCTTTGTGCATTTAGGAATTAGAATATGGTTTAGACAAGTTGAATAGAGCAGAGCAGTAGATTGATCCTTGGTTCGATCACCCCTGGTAAAGGCACCAGGAACGGTTGAATCTCGTACCGACAGGCGAGTCCCATTCTTCGGAATAATCCCGCATTTTAAAAACGGAGGTAAGTTATTTTCAAAATCTTTTTCAAAGGTCAGTTTGATTTGCAAAAGTAAAATTTTGCGATGATAACAGGTTTGACGACCGAGATGGGACCTGTCTTTGCCTGATCAATCTAATGCTCTACTTAGTTCAAATTGTCAAAATCGATTTCCATGGAATGTCAGCTTTGCTTTATGATATCATGTGAACCTAGGAGCCTAGACTTGAACCCAGCTGACATGGAATGCATATAGACTAGGTATGGTTTGGTAGGACCATATTGAGGAGAATTATTCATGCTCACATAGACTTAGGTCTAATACAACCCTCCTCAATCTAGGTTTGATTGAAAACAATGTTTGCTTCTTCAAATTTTTCAAAATCTCTATCTCTTTAGGTTTTAGAGCCTTCTGATTTGATTGCATGTGCTCATGTTTTCAAAAACCACCCTACCTATATTGTCCCGGTCTTCACGTTGCTGGGCTCTCTTCCAGAACCATAGTTCGGGACAGAGCCTCACAACTGGGCCACTTATTTGGGTGAAACCCCCCCTGCCACGTACCAAGGGCCATAGTCCAACGTATATCGGCAGGTGCTCAAGGATGTTGGAAAACTTGAACCTAGAACCGGAGAAATTGATTTTATGCCACGTACATCGAGCCTTGGCTTGAGTATATAGGCATAACTGGATTGGATACAGTTGATCTGAACCTTAGAGTTAGGATTAAGGTCCTACATCTATTTCAAAATTTGTGCATCTAGAGTCAGCTTTTAGGGAATGCTGTATGTGCATACTTGTTTATGCAGAATGTGATTGAATGTGTTATTTCCTTTTTATTTTCCATATTTTCCCAATTTTCTAAAATACTAGACGATTTTCTCAAAATTCCCCAATCTATGTCCATGTACTGTCCATGTTTTAAACCTTGGACGATTTTCCAAATACTTCATTTTCCATTTATTTCTTCATATTTCATCAAACCCTGGATGATTTTCCAAATTTCCCTTAATTTCCTTCAAAACTCCAGGTGATTTCCCATCTTTCCTGTCTTCTGGATCTCGAATTTCCTACTTTATTTTTATCCTTCCTGCATTTTCCTTAAATTTCCTGTATTTTCCCAAGTCTTATTCCAATTTTCCATGTTTTCCAGTCTGATGGCATCCAGTCAGCTTGATTCAGTCTTCCCTGAGGGTCACATCTCCTACGAGGTGCGACAAAGTCTTCCCGAACATCGAGTCCTCAGCACCGGATCCTTCTTTCCCCGGTGGTACTATTTATGGTTCAAGAATTTCTCTCGTATGTTTCCGGACCACTTGGATGATTGTGGGTTAGAACTGGCGTCCGCAGTGGGAAAGCAGACAGTCAACGACAACTTGATCCATGCACTAGCAGAGCGGTGGAATCCGAGCACTTCTACCTTCTGGTTCCCATGGGGCGAGATGACGGAGCTGATAGATGAATTTTCAGAGATTATGGGATTGCCCGAGCCAGCCGGTTAGCCTGGAGATCCATTGGAGAAATAGTTTTTGATTAATGTCAAGGGTCTGGACCCTAAGGATGCCTTAGCTCGCATGACAGGACGTAAGTCGTGGCCATTGATTGAGGAGGATGGAAATGAATATGTGGACCTGCTCGAAATCTACAAACAGTATGGAACATTTGCAGAGGTCAGCTCATTGTCCAGGACAGCTCGAGAGAGAATCCAGCACGCGATGGTTCTGTGCACGGTGGGATTAGCCTTCTTTCCTGATGGGCGAAATTATATAGATATCAGAATAGTTCAGCTTCTAAAGAGATGGGGAAGTCGACAGACCAGCCACCTCTCCATAGCCATGGCCGCACTCGCTTTTCTATACCGAGGGTTGACCAGTTTCACACTTGGAGAATCAATTCTAGTCGAAGGGTGCACCTACGCATTACAATCTTGGTTCCTCTGGCATGTGCCCGCCCGAGCCAGTTCATTCAGATATAATGGTGAAAAGCTTCTTCCGGTTACTCGATACCGGTTCTTGATCGATAATCTTCAGAAGGAAGAGGTCGTATGGGACTACTTTGATCGTCAGGAATCACCTCCTAGATACACTTATGCATACGACAAGCGGTTCAGGCTACTTGGTCCATTCTTCTGCGCATACTACCATTCAGAGCGGTGTGTCAGGCAGTTCTCTCAGAGACAAAAACGTGTAGAGATTCGTCCACTATCGGGGGTCTTGCTAGAGTTCGATCTCACTTCAGATCAGTGGTCCGGAGCATACCATTCTGCCAGACATGGCTGGGATTCCTTTATTACTCTTACTATTTTTCCTGGTCCTCGAGTGTCCTCTGATTATCAGGAGTGGTGGAAAATTGTCCGTCCCCCTCCCCTTTGTCGAGTCTATTATTAATAAAATCATGTCTTTTTTTTTTCTTCAATAAAATTCCTTTAAATTTCATCCTATCTTGGTTTGACGACCTCGCCTAGGTAACAAGGCATATTTTTCAGCTGTTTATTTTTGCAAAGGAATAGCAGCGCAATTGTCGTAATCCCAGCGACGACTCAATCCCTAGTAATGGGATACTCTTTCAATTGTCTACCAAAATTCTCAATAAATATTTTCCTCCAAACCAAATTTCCTTCAAAAACCTAATCAATCAGTTCTACCTTGCAGAGAGCATCAGAGACAAACCACACAACAACGATGGTCCAATGGCAAGGACCACATTTCTTTAAGATCGGAGGTCGTCTCGATTACAGTACTTTCAAAGACCATCCTCTTTTCCCGCAGTTTGTTAGAACCAAGAAAGGATTTGACCTATTACTGAAGCATGGTTATCAGCCTTTCAGAGGATTGGGCAAGAACGGAGATGGCCGGCTAGAGCCAGTGATCCCTGATCATCATCCGCGCAGGGAAGGATTGGGATTCATGGGCAAAAGATCTCACAAAAATACTGTCTTCATTAAAGGGATCCATTAAAAATTTTCTACCATCTGTCTTTTCTATTTCATAAATTCGATTTCTGCAGTTTGTAGGGACAATGTCCCATTTCAGCTCATTTTAAATGTCCTTATTTCATTCCAAGTCTTCAATAAAGTTATCAATTTTCTCGTCTATCTAGATGTCATCTTTCTCTTATTCCTCCGTAATTTGTCTTCAAAATTCATTATTCTTATCTTTTTTATTCTCATACAATTTATGTCATAGTGAATGAACTTTTTCTAAAAGCTATTCTTTTTCAAAAATTTCAGAATGTCTTCTCAACCGATAAAAAGATTAGTCATCAATCCTTCAATCCTATCGAAACCGGCAAAGATACATCAGGTCCGGGTAAGAGAAGAGGACAGTAAGGTCACAAAGCAGTCAGAAGAAATGGCAGAATTTGATTCGTCGCTTACAGAGTTGCCAGAATTTGCAGCGATTCAGAAACAAGATGAACCATCGACCCTAGTCTAGGATCCGACTGAGGACATCAATATTGGTTCAGAAGATAGTCCGAAAATTCTCAAGATCGGCACCAGCCTAAGTACAGATGAGAAGGAAAGGCTCATCGACTTTCTCAAGCAGTACCAAGAAGTATTTGCATGGACTTATGAAGATATGCCCGGTTTAGATCCTAAATTGGTGGAACATCGACTCGTTCTGAAGCCTGATGCGAAACCTGTTAAGCAGAAGTTAAGAAAAATGGATCCTCGAATCGAGCAATAGGTCAAGGAAGGACTTGAGGACTTGCTTAAAGCAGGATTCATTCGAGCAATAGATTATCCAGACTGGTTGGCGAATATCGTTGCAGTTCCCAAGAAAAATGGCAAAGTGCGAATTTGTATTGACTTTCGCGATCTCAATAAAGCTACTCCGAAGGATGACTATCCACTCCCAAATATTGATCTCCTAGTTGATAGCACGGCTGGGCATGCCATGTTCTCCTTCATGGACGGATACTCCGGATATAATCAGATCAAGTTAGCCACTCATGATCAATCCAAGACATCCTTCACTACGCCATGGGGCACTTTCTGTTATACAGTCATGCCGGTTTGGACTCAAGAATGCTGAGGCAACCTATCAGCGTGCAATGGCTGCCATTTTCCATGATCAGATGCACAAGACTATGGATGCATTGTTGATGACATCCTGGTCAAATCCAAAGAAGAAGAAGATCATATCGATGCTTTAAGTCAAGCGACTCATTCTTTACAAAATGAGACTCAATCCTCAGAAATGTGTCTTCGGGGTTGAATCAGGCAAATTGCTAAGCTTCTTGGTCAGCAAAAAGGGTATAGAAATGGATCCCGCTAAAGCAAAGGCCATCATTGACATGCCACCTCCAACTACTCTTAAGGAATTGCGTAGTCTTCAGGGACGTATGCAATCAATTCGGAGATTCATATCCAACCTTGCCATGAGATGTGAACCTTTCAATCATCTACTCAGAAAAGGAGTGAAATTTGAGTGGGGACCAGAGTGTCAGCAATCGTTTGAACGTATCAAGAGATATCTTCTTAATCCGCCCGTTCTGAAGCCACCAGAATTGGGAAAGCCTCTCTTGCTATATGTTTCAGTCAACCAAGCCGCTTGTGGTGGATTCTTGGCACAAAATGAGGAAGGCAGTTTGATTGAACATGCCATCTATTATGTAAGCAAGACCTTCATTGATTACGAGAAGAAATATTCTCAGATAGAAAAGGCATGCCTAGCACTACTATGGATGTGTCAGAAGTTGAGACATTACTTGTTAGCATCAGAAGTCAAGATTCTCTCAAAACTTAATCCTCTCAAGTATATTCTCGAACAACCATTTCTCAGTGGACGGATTGCTAAGTGGCAAGTCCTGTTAATACAGTATGATCTGGGGCATGTTTCTCAGCAATCTATCAAAGGTCAGGCAATTGCGGACCAATTGGCAGATTTTCCTTTGGCAGAAGATGTTAAAATCGAGGATAGTTTTCCCGATGAGCGGATCTGTAATGTTCAACAATCCCCAGTTTGGAATCTATTTTTCGATGGATCCAAGAACATGGCCAGCATAGGGGTCGGAATCTTGCTGATCACACCAGAGAAAGAGATGATCCCCTTTTCTCTGAAACTGGATTTTCAATGTACCCATAACATGGCTGAGTATGAAGCTTTAATACAAGGTATGAGAATTTTGCAAGACTTCAATGTTCAGAGGGTACACGCTTTCGGTGATTCATTGCTCGTAGTTAGCCAAGTCAAAGCTGAATGGCAGGTAAAAGATCAGAAGTTGCTCCCTTACCAAAAGATCGTTTTAGCCCTTATCAACAATTTCGAGGAATTTCAGCTTTTCCATATCAAAAGAGAGTTTAATCAAATAGCTGATGGTTTGGCCAGTTTGGGCTCCATTATGTCTTTCAAAAATGGAGAATCCTGTCGCTCTTTTGAAATCGGTAGACTTGACCAACCTGCCTTCATTCCAGTAATGCAAGTCAACCAGGCGGAACAGAAAAAGAAGCCTTGGTATCAAGATATCAAAAACTTTATTGAAACTGGTGAGCTTCCACTAGAACTATCAAAGAAAGAGCAAAAAGCAATTCAGCATATGTCCGCCTGCTATTTTATCCTTGCCAATGTTCTTTATCATCGTGGGTTCAGTTCTGAGTATTCCAGGTGCTTAGACGAAGAAGAAGCCAAAGAAATCGTGCGAGAAGCGCATGAAGGTATTTGCGGTGGTCATGTCGGCTACCAAACCCTTGTTAAACAAATCATTCGGGCATGATACTATTGGAGAACCATGCAGCAAGACTGCTATCGTTTTGTGAAGAAGTGCGTTCAGTGTCAGATACACGCACCTTCCATTCATGCGCCAGCCACGTACTTGCAATCAGTCGTGTCTCCATGGCCATTTTCTATGTGGGCCTTCGACGTTGTAGGACCCATCTCTCCTTCAGCTTCTAATGGTCATAAATATTTCCTTGCCGCAGCAGAGTATTTCACCAAATGGGTTGAAGTCGTCACTCTGCGTACAGTGGAAGGTCGACATGTAGTTTCGTTCATTCATAAGAACATTCTTTGTCGTTTCGGTATACCGCACGACATTGTGTCAGATAATGGTACTCATTTCAAGAATGAGAGAATGAAAATCTTTTGTTCAAATTTCAGAATTCATCATCATTTTTCAGCTCCTTATTATCCACAAGGAAATGGTCAGGCAGAAGCAACAAACAAGAGTTTGATTCGCATCTTGGAAAGAACCGTTGAGACGGGTCATGATTGGCACGAGAAAATCCATGATGCACTTTGGGCATATCGAACTACCATTCGAACCCCAACCAATGCGACTCCTTCAGAACTTGTTTATGGGACTGAGGTGGTATTACCCCTTCATGTTCAGAAGCCCGCCCTTAAGTTCGCATCTCTTTTAGAGTTACCACTCGATCAGTATCAACAACAGAGATTGGTACAGTTAGATTTACTTGATGAGAAAAGACTCAAAGCAGCAGAGCACGCTCAGTCTTATCGTCAGAGGATAGCCAGACAATATGCCAAGTCAGTCATCGAAAGGAGATTCCAAGTTAATGACTTGGTCCTTAGATCAACGACTCATCTCAAGCATCGTCCACGTGGCAAATGGTCACCAAACTGAGAAGGTCCCTACGTGGTGAAAGAAGCGTTGCCCCGTAATTCATATCGTCTGATTAATGCAAACGAGGTAGAACTATCCGACCCCATTAATGCTCGACATCTGAAGAAATTCTATACCTAGAAAATCTCTATTCTATCTTTTGTATTCTTCAAAAAATTCCTTTCAATAAATGATCAATTATTCTTTTGTCAAAATATCTCTCTTCCCCATAATATACTGGGGCATTCTTGTTAAGGTTGCCTTTTATCCAAAACAATCTGTGTGCAGGCAGGATCTAATAAATCTCTCATGTTGCACGCATATGCACTCAGTTGCATCCACTTGCATTTGCATGCATTCATTCGCATTCATCTGCATCAATTTGCATTGAATCACCCATTCAGAATAAGGGATAAATCCTGAGACCCTGACAAGTCGTCCAAGTCATCATCAATTGATGACCCTTCAAAACCCAGTGCTCGTACTGGTAATCCTTTAAAACCCAGTGCTCGTATTGGTAATCTTTTAAAACCCAGTGCTCGTACTGGTAACCTTTTAAAACCCAGTGTTCGTACTGGTAATCTTCCAAAATCCAGTGCTCGTACTGGTACTCTTCCAAAATCTGATGCTCGTACTAGTTGAACTAGTCCCAAATGTCATCTTTATACTTATCAACATTTCTTTCCTTTGAATGTCTTGAATTGGTCTAGAAGAGTCGAGTTCCGATTCGAATCTTCTTCCAAATCCAATTCAGAATTGGTCTAGAAAATTCAAGTCCCGACTTGAATTTTCTTACAAATCCAATTCGTATAATTTTCTTTCCTCTAGATTCTAGAATTGGTCTAGAAGAGTCGAGTTCCGATTCGAATCTTCTTCCAAATCCAATTTAGAATTGGTCTAGAAAATCCAAGTCCCGACTTGAATTTTCTTACAAATCCAATTCGTATAATTTTCTTTCCTCTAGATTCTAGAATTGGTCTAGAAGAGTCGAGTTCCGATTCGAATCTTCTTCGAAATCCAATTCAGAGTTGGTCTAGAAAATTCAAGTCCCGACTTGAATTTTCTTACAAATCCAATTCGTATAATTTTCTTTCCTCTAGATTTCAGAATTGGTCTAGAAGAGTCGAGTTCCGATTCGAATCTTCTTCCAAATTCAATTCAGAATTGGTCTAGAAAATCCAAGTCCCGACTTGAATTTTCTTACAAATCCAATTCGTATAATTTTCTTTCCTCTAGATTCTAGAATTGGTCTAGAAGAGTCGAGTTCCGATTCGAATCTTCTTCCAAATCCAATTCAGAATTGGTCTAGAACATCAGAGTTCTGACTCGAATTGTCTTTCAAAATCTAATTCATCTAGTCTTTCCTTGAAGATTTGAATTTCGATTCGAACCTTCAAACCGAACCCAGTCTTACACCGGTCTGGTTAAATCCAATTTTCAAAATTGGTCCTTTTATGAAATCCAATCTCGCCTTGGTTGCTTTACCAAATCTCGTATTGGTAATCTTTTAAAATCCAGTGCTCGTACTGGTAATCTTTTTAAATCCAGCGCTCGTACTGGTAAATCTTTTGAAATCCAATGCTTGTATTAGTGATCTTCCAAAATCCAGTGCTCGTATTGGTAATCCTTTAAAACCCAGTACTCGTACTGGTATTTTAATTCGGTCTTCATACTGGTCGCAACATGACTCTCACATTGAGGTTCAGACTCGATGTTAATCTTCAAACCTGCGAACCAAACAATCTGTATCAGACCCTTAGGTCGTTCCATTCTGTTAATCTGACATTCGGGTTGCCAATTTTGTCAGACCTCTAGTCATTCGTGTTATCAAGCAGTTCTTTGAGTTATCAAAAGCTATCAAAATCAATCGTCAAGTATTTCTCTTGCAAGGGACCCTTTTTCCAGGGAGAGTTCGAGGGAGCTCATTTCTTTTCGCATGTCTTTATTATTCGTTCGTTGAACCCCTTTTTCTAGGGAGAGTTTGAAGGGACTCGTGCTTCACGAACAGTTTGCAAAACAATCTTTATTGTCACAGAAGGAACCCTTTTTCCAGGGAGAGTTTCGACGGAAGCTCGTCCTCCTTGTAACCCTAAATGTCTTTTGTTAGGCCACCCCCGTCGTCGAGGACCCTTTTTCCAGGGAGAGTGTGATGGACTTGTTCCTCTATGATATCCTTTCAATCTTTGTTAGCGGCCCCCTTTCCATAAGAGAAGCCTAGAAATAGGGAGTTTTGACAAAAACTCTATTTCTCTTCGAAAGTTCGTTTTGCAAACACCTCCTCTTCAGGGAAGAAAGGAGTATCTTTTGTTACCCGTTCAGGTAAGGGTCAAGCCTGAGTCTCTCCTTTGGGGAAAGGAGAGGAGAATCTAGCCACGGATGTGTCATTTAGATTTCAAGTGATTTCTTTCACCAAGGATTTCAGGAATATTTTGCCAATTTGTCATGAAAAATAGTTGTTGATCTCAAAATCTTTACTGCATAAAATCGTACCTCAGAATACCTTTAGTATTACTTCCGAAAGGACAAAGTTTTTGTGAAAAAAGATTCAAAATTCAAAATCTTTCTATTGGCCAACCAAAAGGATGAAGAATAAATCCGCGATATGGCCAGCAAAGAAAATTCAATGTTGCTGCAAAGCCATAAGTGATTGATATTGATCGCAGTCAATGGCACACTTTTAAAGATCATTCTTGGAAAATAAGCAGTTGAAATATCCTGGGTGATACAGAAAAATCCACTCAATTTTCATATCTCCTCAATCACCTAAGCTGCAATTAAATATCTGCAAAAGGGATCTCTCAATTGTCGTCAAGATGAAGACGAATTATGCGAGTCGACCCCCGGGGCCAAAGAAGATTTGGATCATCTCCAAGATGACGGAGTTTGTGATGGATCCTTCCAGGGAAAGTTTAGATCACCATCGAGATGAAGGCGAGTGTGATGAGCCTACCGACAAACCCTAAAAGATATTTAATTCTAGCTATCATCAAGAGATTTCCAACCAATGAGCCAATAACCGTCAATATAATCCCTGAGAGAAAAGAAGGATCGGAACATCTCTGAGATGAAGGAGTTTGTGACGTACCCTTCCAAAAAAAAAAAGGAAAGAGACAAGTCAGGACATCTCCAAAATGAAAGATGATGTAATTCCCGGAAAATCCAAGAGAGCTCCAATCTGCTAAAAAAAAAAAAAAAGAGTGCAGAAAGATCATCATGAGAAAAGAATCCCAGGATATCAGACTGCCGAATCTATCAAGAATCTTCTTTAATTTTGTGAAATTCTTTTATCAATATCCTTTCGCTAATAGCTCTCGCAATATCAAGAATACATTCTTTTCCGTCCATATCAAGGAAATTGATAGCCTCCTTGAAGGAAAGTCAATTGCAAGTAATTTGAATTCGAATCTTGATTCTACGGAGTTAAGCCCAGTCGGAGGTAATACTTCAGGTAGAAAAGAGGGAATATTTTTCATATATATATGTGTTTATCATTCTTGAATTAACTACAATTTTTTATCTTATTGGCAATCTTTTTAAGTTATCCTGACATGAAGTGAGAACTTGATGTTTATTTTGATGTATCCAGGCGTTGTTGTTATCCCTTTTAGGATCGGATGATGGGAGTTGTCCAAGATCCTTCCCTTCTTGTTTTGATCTGAGCGCCTGGGCTCTTAGATTAGCACACTTCCTTGTGTTCCCCACTGTCCCACCATAGACAGTTCCCGTTCAGGTTAAGGGTTAAACCTGAATTTTTCTGCAAAAGGTCATCTGTTTTAAAAGCCATACAGTCTCAGCAATGAGACGCCCAAGATCAATCCCTTTTCAAGCTTTAGGAAACCCCCTTTCCTCCTTTTGCAAACCCCTCTCGGATTTATTGTGCAAAATTCGAAGGTCCCATCATGGTTTCTTCATTCGAGGACTCCGTATATCGTCCCCTTTCAGGTTAAGGGTTAAGCCTGAGCCTCGTTTTTCCACGAGGTATTTTCCCCTTTCAGGTTAAGGGTTAAGCCTGAGCCTCATTTTTCCACGAGGTATCGTCCCCTTTCAGGTTAAGGGTTAAGCCTGAGCCTCGTTTTTCCATGAGGTATCGTCCCCTTTCAGGTTAAGGGTTAAGCCTGAGCCTCATTTTTCCACGAGGTATCGTCCCCTTTCAGGTTAAGGGTTAAGCCTGAGCCTCATTTTTCCACGAGGTATCATCCCCTTTCAGGTTAAGGGTTAAGCCTGAGCCTCGTTTTTCCATGAGGTATCGTCCCCTTTCAGGTTAAGGGTTAAGCCTGAGCCTCATTTTTCCACGAGGTATCGTCCCCTTTCAGGTTAAGGGTTAAGCCTGAGCCTCGTTTTTCCACGAGGTATCGTCCCATTTCAGGTCAAGGGGTTAAACCTGAGCCTTATTCTGATGAGGTATTTCAATTTGTCGTCCCATCCAGGTTAAGGGCTAAGCCTGAGCCTCATTTCGATGAGGTGAATCTTCTTCTTTATTCTTTATGCTATATCTACTACCACCAATTGAACTAATTCTTTTATACCCAGTCAAATTTATCCAACTGGGGCATTTTTATAGTCTGAATTTGGTGTGTTTTTCTTTGCCACTAAGCTCGGCTTACAACCGGCTTAGTAGCAAAGAGGGGCATCTGTAAACACCCCAAATTTTCCTCCTCATTCAGTATTCATCCATTTCATGTGTCATTGCTTATCATTGCGTGAATTCAGCATATCATTGCATTGCATAGCATTGCATGTCATTACATCTCATCTTCGAGATCCAACACTCCTGTTTTCAAAATATTCAATCCAGATTTGAGTTTTAAAACTTTTCTTTCAAAATTCAATTTTAAAACCTGGGTTTTTAATCAACATTGTGTCATTTGCCAACCCCCAGGACCTTATATTTTGAAGTATTTTCTCAGAAAAAAATCTGGATTCATTTCAAACTCAATTTCAATTGGTTTCAATTCTCAGATGAGACCCATTTAGGTGGTGTCGCTTCTGGATTCCTTCATTTATCAAAAATCTCAAAAATGTTAGAGTCCTAATTGGATCAGGACTCTTTTTCCAGAGTCCTAGTCGGATCAAAACTCTACTTTTCACTACCTTTTTACCTGTTTTCGGAGAAAACCTTTTAAAATCTTCTGTTTTGGCCAAAATCTTAGAGTCCTAGTTGGATCAAGACTCTTCTTCAAGAGTCCAGTCGGATCAGGACTCTTCTTCAGAGTTTTAATCGGATTAGAACTCTAATCTTTCACAACCATTTTCAATCAAATCTTTCAAAATCTTTCAAAATGAGTCAGAAACTCAGAGTTTTAGTCAAAACAGGACTCTGTTCAGAGAGTCCTAGTTGGATCAGGACTCCGATCCTGATTTCAAATTTTGAAAGAATCTTTCAAAAATCTTTTCATCTATCAAAACTGTTGCGCTTTTATCAATGAATTTTAAAATTCTGAGGTTTTATCTCAGAGTCCTGATCAAATCAGGACTCTACCCTAGAGTCCTGATCGAAGTAGGACTCTATCCAAAATTGATTTTTCTCACTTCATTTTCACTGGTTTTCAAAAGCTTTGCTTAAAATTCATCATTTGCCTACCAGAAAAACCAAAATTCTTAGAGTCCTGATTGAATCAGGACTCTTTCTCAGAGTCCTAATCAGATCAGGACTCTGAACCAAAACTTCAATTTCATCATGTTTTTAACTGTTTTTCAAAACTCTCTCATTCGTTTTCTCAAGAAAATCCAAAAATCTGAGAGTCTTAGTTCAATCAAGACTCTGTTCTCAGAGTCTCAGTTGAATCAGAACTCTGTTCTATTTCAATACCTGTCATTGTTTACATTGTTCTTTCAACTGTTTTTCAGAAAATACCAAAAAAAAAATCTAGAGTTTTAATCCGATCAGGACTCTGTCCCGGAGTCCTAGTCTAGTCAGGAGTCTATTTTGAAGTCTATTTTTATTCCATTTTCATTTATTTCCATTTGTTTTCAAAAATTAGGTCATTTTGCAGAGTCCAGTTAGTTCAGAACTCTATTTCAGAGTTCTGATCGAGTTAGGAGTCTAACCCTGACTGTATTTTCTGACTTGTTTCACCATTTTCGATGAAATCTTTTCAAAAATTCCTTTATTTGGCTTTTAAAAACCAAAATCACAGAGTCCTAAAAATCCAGGACTCTAACCTGGAGTTCCAGCTCGCTTGAGACCCTATTTTCAAAAACCTTGAATTTCAAATATTGATTTTAACTTTTTTTTAAAGCCATTTTCAGTATTTATTTCAAATTTTTAAAACTCTGATGTGGGGTCCACTCAGTTGGCGCCATATCCAGAGGAGTTCTAACCCAGTTGGAACTCTATGTCATTTCAAAACTTTTAATTTCAAGCTTACTTTTGAAAATCTTTTGAAAACTTTCTCAATTTCAAGTTTTAAAATCATTTTTTTTTAAAAACTTAAGTAGGGCCCACTCGGGGTGGCGCCATATTTGAGTAAGTCAGGGCTAGACTAGGGTTAGTCAGTGTCTTGGTTAGTGCTAGAGGTTTAGAAGGGTCAAAAGTTATTTTAAAAACTCATTTTGAAGTTTGGATTTTAAAACTAGTGTTTTTAAAAGGTTTTTAAAGAACTTTAAAAACCCAAATGTGGAAAATGCCAAGTGGCATCACATTTGGGGATTTTTTAGGATTAGCTAGGGGTTAATTAGGCATTATTTAGGATAATTTAGGCTAGGGGTATATAGGTCATTCCACCCCAAAATCGCCCCCCCCCCCCCCCCCTTTAGAAGTCCAAAAATTTCAAAATTGCTAATTTTCAAAACCTAAAAAGTTTCTATAAATTGAGACCCATAGGGGGTCGATTTTTCCAGCCACCTTTAGAGCAAGTCTTGGAGCTTCTCTCTCCTCTCCAGCCCTTCCTCCATTGCTGCAACTCCAAGGTGAGAAATTTTATTAATTTCTTTAGTTTTATTTAATATTTTTCATGATTTAATGCTAGTTTAACCATTGGTACCATCTATTTCATGGATTCAACCATGATTCAACCTCAAGAACCATCAAGAATGGTCCAAGAAGATGATCTAACACTGTTTTTAGTGTTTTCCAGGGATTCTAATCCATTAGAATTGATTTTAGCACTATTCTTTTTATTATTAACCAATAAAACATGTGATTTACCCTTTTTATGGGTTAAATCCATGTCTTTAAAGGTAAAATCAAATTCCAGTCATTGATTCCTTGATTTTATTTTATTTATTTGTTTATTTATGTTTATTTTATGTTTTCCAGTATAGAAATAATTTTTATTTACTGTTTTAGTGTTTATTTTATTGTTTTTCATTAATTAATGCATGTTTTCTCAAGTTTCTTAGATTTCTGTGTGTTTTTTTAGTTTAGAACAGAAAAGAGCATGCGGTTTCGGATTGAAATATTTGCTGTTAATTTCTGATTTTTTTATATGTGATGCATGCATATGCTATTGATCTACTGTAAAAAAATCAGAGTTTTTAGACTTCGGGAACCCTGTCAGAAAAATCAGACATCAAATCGGGTTTTTAAAACTTTAAAATCGTTGTTAAAATCAAGAAGGTCACTTGCTGTTATGATATTTTTCTCATCTTATATCCGATTTTAGATATGTAAAGTGCCATGGATTCACATTGATTAGATCTAGCTACTGTGAAATTTTCAGAATTTTTGATTACTGTTTAGTATTTTTCCTCTGTCAGAAACTTCGATTTTCAATTTAAAATTCGTTAGGGTTTATCAAAACCCTAATCAGACTTGTGTTGTTTATAAATCCCAAACCACAGATCCGATTCATGATCTGTAAAAAGTGAGTATTATTATTTTTCTGTCAACTGTTCACTATTAAAATCTCCGATATTTTGAATGAGTTATTGTAAACACCCCAAATTTTCACTCACCTCCCCGACATCTTCACCAAGCATCATCATCCAGCCTTTTTGAAATCACCGAAGGGCAAAATGGTCATTTTCTGAGCTCGGACCTTGCAAAAGTCTAATTTTCATCTGCAACTCTCAAAATTTCTCTATTTTTAGCTCAGATGTTCAAAATTTTACTCCTGACAGGAGACAGACATCTCCAAGTCTTGATTCAAGATTACATTTCATAAGACATGACATCGCATATCATTGCATGAGCATTTCAAATCACTGCACTGCACAGCATGTCATTTCGAGGTTCAGAACTCTTGATTTCAAAATTTTCAATCCAGATTAGAATTTCAACTCTTTTCAAAACTGATTTCAAAACCCTGGGTCATTCAAAATTATCAATTCTTCCCATTTTACCCCCAGGGCTCTGAATGTCAAAATATTTTCTCAAGAAAACGATCTGGATAGTTTTTAATATGGATTTCAGTCACCTCACCTCAGATTTTGCCCTTTTTGACAATTTCAAATATCTTTCTTTTACAAAATCACCCTACAAGGGCCAACTCTTTCCAAAATTCCTGTTTTGCCCATTAGTCCAGATTTTATGAAAATTCCAAAAAGAAGTTGTTGTTTTATCCTTATTTCAATAAAGAAGCAATGTGGGACCCACACTGAGGTGGTGTCACACAAGCTTTCCTTTTGAAAATTTGAATTTTGAAAAACCCAAAAATATAGGAGCCTTGTCCCCTGGATTGGCACCACTTGTCATTTCTCTCTCCTCCCATTTCCATGCCAAGTGTCAGTGTGGGGCTACCTTAAGAAGCCGCCACATGTCATCCCATTTATCTACCATGTGTCACCCTATCCATCATGCGCCATGTGTCATTCCAAGGTCACCATGAGATGCCACGTGTCATGTGTTGTCCTGTTCAGAAAAAGTAGAACTTGTCTCCTCTGAGGTGGCACCATTTGAATTATGTCTCCTGCAAGTGACACATGTCACTCTCTCCTTTTCTCAGGAAAAGCAAGCGACACGTGTCAATCTCTGCTCCTTTCAGAAAAAGCAGAGGACACATGTCTCCCTCCTATTTTTCTCAGAAAAGTAGATGACGCATGTCATCTCCAGCTTCCTTTATAAAAAGTAGAAGACACATGTCACTCCCTGCTTTTCTCAGAAAAAGCAAGTGACACATGTCACCCTCTGCTCTTCTCAGAAAAAGCAAGGGACACGTGTCTCTCTCTGCTCTCTTCAGAAAAAGCAAGTGACACATGTCACTTTTTGCCTCCTTCAGAGAAAGCTAGAATTCAAATGTTCAAACTCCAGTCTAAGGTGGCGCAAATCCTGAACTTCACCTTTTCTATTTTGTGTGAGATGGTGCCACGTGTCCCTTTCCCTCCTTTTCCTCCCTCTTGCCACATGGCATTGTAGGAGTCACCCTGAGGTGGCGCCACATGTCCACCCTCCATTCCTCCAGGGCCAACCTCCATTTGAATTTCAAACTTCCCCCTGAGGTGGCGCCATTTGAGAAAGCCTCTCCAGACAGCTGACACTTGTCTGCCACATGTCCAGATCTCCTTTCTCCAGAAAAGGTAGAATTCAAATTCCTCTGAGGTGGCGCCTTCTGAGCCCACTGCTCTGACCTGCTGACATGTGTCAAACACCTTTTGAGGTGGCACCATTCCAGGACTCCACTTGGCTCCATTTTTTTATTTTTCATAAAGGTAGCCCACCATGAGGTGGCGCCACCTGAGGACTCCCTACAAAAAGTGAATTTGAAATTCAAACTCCAAGAGAGAACCCTCTGAGGTGGTGCCTTCTGGGAGTTCCCTGCAGAGAGAATCAAGCAAACTTTTGAAAAATTCCAAATTCCCCCTGCTGAGGTGTCTCACCCACAAAATTTCCATTTTTTATTTTTCTCAAAAAATCAAAATAGCCTTTTGAGGTGGCGCCACCTGAGGGCTCCCTGCAGAAGACAAATTCGAATTTCAAACCCCTCAGATGGCACCCCCTGAGATGGCGCCACATGGAGGGCTCAGATTGAGCCTGTTTGAATTTCAAAAATTTTCAGAAAATTTATAAAAACAAGGGTTCACGCCCAGACTAGGAGATCATTTTTTTTAGTTCTTGTGAACTTGAAAAATCCGACCTAGCCTTCCTAACATCTGATTTTGAACCTTGGAAATCATGCCCCCTTTGGCGCATTGAAGAAGGTGGAGTAAAGTTCGTGCCGTGGCCAATCCGATTCCAACAGAGCTCGATTTTGGTGGACCATCCGAAGCTCGGAGCGAAGGACGAAGGAATCTCATGATAGCTGCCCCTTTCAAGAGCTCTTACGCTGCGTAACGAAGCAAGGTGCACTTCTTTTTCCCTTGATGTGATTCTATAATCCGAATCGGGAGTCGTTTGAAGAAAGAGCTCATCCGAGGGATGGATTGAGCTATTCTCATAAAACGACATATATAAAAATGTTTTGTTATGCTTCCTTGATGATTTTTAACATTCATATAGTTAGCTAGGTTTAATTTGCATTTTATTTCATTAATTTAGCATATTTCATGAATTAATTAGGATTAATTTAGCATTTATTTCAATTCTGCTTATTTTCAGTAGGTTTCTGTTTTTGTCAGTCAGTCCACACATCATTTCATGCATTTATTTTTTATTAAGAATCCCAAAAAAATCACGGAATGCGCCCTTAGGTGTCCCTGAAATTTTGCCAAAAATTCGGAGGCATTTGAATTTGTTTACTACAGTAAACATTCAAAATGGCAAGTCGGGTTTTCTTACCCGGGATGCGTTTTGAAAATCATTTGCCGACTTGTAAAATCGAGATATCCCTCATGGGAGATCCGATTTTCGATCCGAAAAATGTTATAAACTCAGGAGAAGGTCTAGTTTTTAATATGATTTTTTCAGATTTTGATGATTTTTTTTTATGTCTGACAAAAATCAGAGAGTTCGGGACACGTGTCAGAGCCTAATTTGGGCCTCTGAGATCTTGGATCGACTTAGGGCTATGGTTTCTCTTTGTGTGTTGCTCCAAATACAAAACTTTAAAAAGTGAAAGTGGTATCCGAGATGTCTTCTATTTGAATCTGAAAGCCTGTAATTTTTAGAACAGTATTGACCCCTGCTTCGGATTTTTCTTGTCAGTCCCCTGTTTTGCTACATTTGTCTGTTCTGTTAGTTTAGGCAGGAATAGTTATATTTTTATCTGTGTTTTAGTTGATCAAATGCCGAAGTCATAAACATGAAAGTTGTTTATGTAGGTGTCGTTCATAACTCTGATTAATTTCATAAATTTCCATGGCCTTTTTGTATTTATTTAGCATTTTTCATCAGATTAGTGTGATTTTTACCTCTATCAGAACTAAATCTCTGTTATTGAACTCACCATGGCTCAAATCCCGAGGCTATAAAAACCAAAAATGTTCCATTTCGGCTCTTTTAGCATTCTTCAAAATATCAAAAGTTTCAATGGTGTAAAACTTGCATTATCATATTAGGCATTGCATTTGGTTCGGATCCATATGCAAAATCCATCATTTTTAGGACTTTCCTTGAATTTTAGCATTTAAATCAGATCATTTCGTGATTTTTAGCATTCTAGGTTGTTTATCAGAGTGTTTAGATGCTTCATACCGAATTTGGTGCAATTTGGAATCCATTTGAGGTTCGGATCATCCATAATACCAAAACAGGGTCCCGCAGGACCCGGATCCAAGCGAAAAACAAGCGAAATTCGTTATTTTGAGTAAATTGCAAAATGCCAAATTCTGATTTTACAGTCCTAATGTGTTTAGCAGCATGTCATCATGTCTCTTACTACATTTTATCATCATTTGATTCAATTTGAATTTCAAAATCTCAATTTTACCAAGTTTTCTTTCAAAAAACCCTGATTTTAAAGGTATAACTTTAATTTTAGGGGTATTTTGGTCATTTTGACCCCAATTTCGAATTTCAAACTGTTTTCCACTGAATTCCCTGCATTTTCATCATTTCAAATATCAAGGAAGCATGAGATTAGGGTTTATATCCAATTAAATCCAATAATTTCATAATATTATTGGAAAATCTTGAAAAAAACCCACATATTTGAGCTAACCTTATTTCAAGTTTGGCACGGACATTCAAAAGAAGGAGCTGAAGTCTGCAATTTCCATTTATTTCCTTTATTTAGTGATGTAATAATGTAAATTTTGGAATAAGAGAGTTAATTTCCTGCTTAGACTAGGATGCATATTATATAGTTTGAATTTATGCAAATATCCTGCTTATGTGATGCATACATCTTATTTCAAAAGCACTATGGATGTTCACGAATGGCACGTGCACCAACTCTTGGGGAGTTGACGGACTCTGTGGGATCCATATTTACGGCCCTAGTCGGAATATGGGCGAGACCCAGATCCGTCATCTTTCTACTAGTCACATTGAGCCTACACTCTTAGGCTATCTTAAAATGCACATCATATTTCCAAAGTTTTCAAAATCATGTGCATCAAATCAACTAAATTCTAAACATATTCATGGCCACAGTCAGAATATGTGAAGGATTTATCTTGACTTAATGCACACATTTTTCAACAAATCTCTTAGGAAATCTTTTCAAAGTGCATTTATTCACTCATGTCATTTGCATCATGAAATCATTGATTTTCTCAAGAAAACTTCATTCTCAAGAAATCGATTTCTCAAGAAACTCTAAGGATTTCTTAAAATCGGTTTTCAAAGACAAGTTTTCCACAGTTTTCCCTGAAAAACGATATTTTCTTAAGATATTCAAAAGAGTTTTCCAATCTTTCTTCAAGATCCAAAATCGATTTCCAAGTATTTCAAAAGGTAAAATTCCCAGGATTTCGATTCCCCAAGTTTTGAATTTCCTTCTCCAATGAGTTTTCCTATAAATTTTCTATTATTTTCCTAAGAAAACTCTCAAAGTCCAAGTTTTCCTAAGAAGTATTTCCCTTTTCAAAGGTTCACCTTTTTCAAGAATCACTTCCATTTTCCCAGGATTTTCAACTATTCCTGATTTTCTCACATCTTTATAAGCTTTCTCATGTTTTCAAAAACCCTTTTTATCTGAGTTTCCTGAGAAATTGACCCTTTTCTTGAGAGATTCTTTCCAACTCCAAATGTTTTCTAAGCATACATCATGTTTTCCAACTTGCATTTTCCAAAATCTCATAGCACATGCCTGAATTCTTTGTGCATCTAGGATAGAACACGATTTTGATGATTTAACTAAGTCAAGCATAGTTTTGGTCCTTGGTTCGATTACCCCTGTTAAAGGCCGCAGGAACGGTCGAACCTCGTACCGACAGGTCGAGCCCCATCCCATGGATTTTCCCGCAATTTTCAAAACGGAGGCGAGTATTTCAAAATAATTTCCAAAATCCGGTTAAGTTTGAAGCGCGAAAGCGTTTCTCTCTTTTTCTCTTCCGCAAGGAAGGGAAAAAGGGGGAAAAATTTCGCGACGATAACAGTTATGCTATTTATCCCGGAATTTTCAATTGAAAGTATCAGTCATGACCAAAGTTAAAATCAATATATTCAAGTCCGGATTGTCGGATGGGTATCTCTCTGGTTTTAAAGGCTTTTTCAGATCTGTAAATAGGAAAAGTTCTGTTTTTCTGTCTATTTGTTCTCTGTAAAATTTCATAAATTTCCATGGAGGTTTGATCCCTGGTTCGGGTCCTGGACTGAGACTGGTTGGTGAACTAGGTCAAAAATAGCATATTTTTAGGGTTTGATGCTATTTTCGGATTAATTTAAAGCCAAAAAAAATATTTTTATAATTCTAATTTGATATTAGGGTTATAACAAGTGCAGGTACCAACTTTGAGGATTTTTAGAATCTGTTTGATGTTTGAATGGCTTGAATTGCAAAACAGGGCACCCGAAGAATTCCAAAACACTGCAAAAATCACAAAATTTGTGATATTCTTGGATTTTCGTGCATAAGCATGTATTTTTAGGGTTTAATCATATTCATAATCATATTAGTATGCTTTAGGTTTAATTTGATGCTCATTTGATTTCATTTAGTGCATAAAACCTAAGTTTTTACCAAAATATTTTCTAAAAACCCTGATTTCAATGCCATAGTCTTGCTATCGGGGGCAATTTAGTCATTTGACCTAAATTTCGAAATCCCTAACCCTAATTTTTATATTTTTAATCATGTCATAGCATATTTAGTTTGATTTATCTTCATTTGAACTTCAAAACTTGCATTTTATCAAATATCTTTCTAAAAACCCTAATTTCAAGGCCATAGTCTTGTTATTAGGAGTATTTTGGTCATTTTGACCCCAATTTCGAAATTTCATATCTTATCTTCCTTATTTATTCAATTTTATTTCATACTTTATCAATTTTGATTTAAGGGAATCATGGAAAAGGCTTATATCTAGCAAAATCCAATAATTTCTAGATATTACGGGATAAACCTAGAAAAGCCAACATATTTTCATTAACCAAGTTTTTTCTAGTTTTGCAGGTACATTGAAGACTTTATTTTTCATGTATTTAAATTTCAATAGTGATGTAAACTAAATTAAACTTTGGAATAAGAATTTACATTTCCTGCTTAGCTTAGGCAGCATTGCATATAGTTTATTTTTTTAAATAATGTTAATGTGTGATGGATGATGATTCATGCATATTCAAACTCATTATGGTCTACACGAATGGCACATACACTAGCTTTTATGAAGTTTATAAACTTGGTGGAATTTGTATTTATGGCCATAGTCAGAATACGAATGATACCCAGATTTATGATCTTCACATTAGCCACATTCAGCCTACACTCTTAGGCTAATTTCAAAATGCACTGCATTTCTCAAAAATACAAAAAGTATTTCTCAATTCCTCAAATCCATATTCATTCATTTCATGCATTTGCCAATTCCAATTCAAATTTCAATTCAGAGAAATCAGTTTTCTCAAATTTTTCTAAGTCTTATTCAAAATCGATTTTCTCAAAATATTGATTTGCCAATGATATTTCAAGTATTTCCCAAGTTCCAAATTCGATTTTCTAAGTTATATTTTCAATTTCAAAAGTTTGAATTCAAAGAAATCAAGTTTTTTTAAAGTTATTTCATATTTCTCAAAATCGATTTTCACAAAAATCTCTTGAATACTTCAGAAATCGATTTTCACTTTCTCAAATACAGTATCTCAATCATGATTCATGATTTCAAAAGGGTTTATTTTCCAAATATTTTCCAATCTTTGAAGCAAACATCATGTTTTCAAATGTGCATTTTTAGAAATTCATAGCACATGCCTGATTCTTTGTGCATTTAGGAATTAGAATATGGTTTAGACAAGTTGAATAGAGCAGAGCAATAGATTGATCCTTGGTTCGATTACCCCTGGTAAAGGCGCCAGGAACGGTTGAATCTCGTACCGACAGGCGAGTCCCATTCTTTAGAATAATCCCGCATTTTAAAAACGGAGGCGAGTTATTTTCAAAATCTTTTTCAAAGGTCAGTTTGATTTGCAAAAGTAAAATTTTGCGATGATAACAGTGGTGAAGTGGTTGGATGCCGGAATCATTTACCCTATTTCTGATAGCCAGTGGGTCAGTCTGATTCAGGTTGTGCCGAAGAAATCAGGACTCACTGTGGTCGAGAACGAGAAGGGTGAGAGAATTCCGATGAGAACCACCACAGGATGGCGAGTTTGTATCGATTATCTGAAGCTGAATGTGGCAACTAGGAAAGATCATTTCCCATTGTCATTCATTGATCAGATCTTAGAGAGGCTCGCAGGACAGAGCTACTACTATTTTCTAGATGGATATTCAGGATACAATCAGGTAGCTGTCCATCCTGACGACCAGGAGAAGACTAAGTTTACATGTCCTTATGGCACCTTCGCATTTAGACGTATGCCGTTCGGGCTCTGCAATGCCTCAGACACTTTTTAGAGGTGCATGCTTGCTATTTTCTCGGACATGATAGATGATGTGATGGAAGTTTTCATGGACGACTTTTCAGTGTATGGCTCTTCTTTTGAAGATTGCCTCCAAAAACTTACTCGAGTACTGAGTAGGTGTGCGGAGACAAATCTTGTCCTTAGTTGGGAAAAGAGCCATTTTATGGTCCAGGAGAGGATTGTGCTTGGACACATTGTGTCCAAGCGAGGCATTGAGGTTGACAGAGCGAAGGTGTAATCCATTTCCCGTTTGACTCCACCCACCTCTGTGAGGCAGATTCGGTCATTTTTAGGGCATGCGGGCTTTTATAGGCGCTTCATAAAAGATTTCAGTAAAATCTCGCGAACGCTATGTACTTTATTGGAGAAAGATCAGCCCTTTGTTTTCGGTGAGGATTGTATGAAGGCCTTTGAGATTCTCAAAGAGGCCTTGATTACTGCACCCATTTTGAGACCTCCGGATTGAACTCTCCCATTTGAGATTATGTGCGATGCATCTGATTATGCTATGGGGGCTATTTTAGGACAACGCATTGATAGGAAGCCCTATGTGATCTACTATGCTAGTAGAACTCTGTCTGATGCTCAGATGAATTATACTACGACAGAGAAGGAGCTACTTGCGGTAGTTTTCGCATTGGATAAGTTCAGGTCCTATTTACTCGGTTCGAAAGTGGTTGTCTATTCTGACCATGCGGCATTGAAATATTTGTTGAATAAGAAAGACACCAAACCGAGACTGATTCGTTGGGTTCTACTACTACAGGAGTTTGATCTCGAGATTCGAGATAAGAAGGGAAGCGAGAATGTAGTAGCAGACCATTTTTCCAGACTGATTGTAGAGACCACGCAGGATCAGAGGCCGATCACTGATTCTTTCCCCGACGAGCAGATCATGACAGTTAGGACATCGCAGTTACCCTGGTTTGCAGATATTGTGAACTATCTAGTTTCGAGGCAGATACCTGAGCATTGGAGCAAAAATGAGCGTGAGAGATTCCTATCTCAGGTGAGGCACTATTATTGGGATGAACCAGAGTTGTTCAAATACTGTGCAAATCAGATCATTAGGAGATGTGTTCCGGAGGAGGAGTACCAGTCCATTCTTAATTTTTCCCATTCATTAGCCTGTGAAAGGCATTTTAGTAGTAGGAAGACAGCTGCAAAGGTTTTGCAGTCGGGATTTTATTGGCCTAGACTCCACAGAGATGCTCATGAGTTCTGTAGGTGATGTCTTCGATGTCAGCAGATTGGGAACATGTCCAAGAGGGACATGATGCCCTTGCTTCCGATTTTGATAGTCGAGATTTTTTATGTTTGGGGCATTGATTTCATGGGACCATTTCCGCCTTCATTCGAAAATTTATACATTCTGGTTGCGGTTGATTATGTGTCCAAGTGGGTCGAGGTTGTGGCAACCAAGACCAATGATCATAGAGTAGTGCTTAAGTTCATTAAGCACAACATTTTCAGTCGTTTTGGTGTGCCACGTGCGATGATTAGCGATGGTGGCAAGCATTTTAGGAATGTACAGATAGCTTCTCTGCTGAGAAGATATTCTGTCAATCATAGATTCACCACTCCATATCATCCGCAGACTAGTGGACAGGTTGAAGTGTCCAGTAGGGAGATTAAGCGGATTTTAGAAAAGACAGTTCGCCCGGACCGCAAGGATTGGTCCCAGCGCTTAGATGATGCACTTTGGGCATATAGAACTACATTTAAGACTCCCATTGGCATGTCCCCGTATCGCCTTGTATTCGGAAAAGCATGTCATCTTCCTGTCGAGCTAGAGCATAGAGCATATTGGGCTATAAAGAAATTGAATTTTGACCTCACCCAGGCTGGCAAAGAGAGAACACTCCAGCTCTCAGAATTAGAGAAACTCAGAAATGATGCGTATGAGAATGCCAAATTATACAAAGCTCGCACGAAAGCATTTCATGATAAGCATATTGCCAGGAAAGTGTTTGAGCCAGATCAGAAAGTGTGGCTATATAATTCTTGTTTGCATTTATTCCCAGGGAAGTTGAGATCGAGATGGACAGGTCCTTACATTGTGAAAGAAGTATTTCCCCATGGAGCAGTGACATTATTCGATCCTATGACCCAAGGTACATTCAAGGTGAATGGGCAAAGATTGAAGCCCTTTATTTCAGATTCCCTGCAGGATGGTGAGTGTGAGATAGTGCATCTCGTGAAGGCATGAGGATTCAACCAGAGGGATGTATCATATGTACACTAGTTTATTTTTCATTTCAGTATTTTTCTTTATTCAGTATTTCATTTCATATGTGCGAACATTTGTTTTGATGTATGCAAGATGAATCTAACACTTAGTATATCAAGTTACCAGGTACAGAGAAGAGCTTTCAAAGAATTCAAAGATCAGATGAAATTCAACTTCAGAAGCTCAGAGCAGATCAGGTTGTATCTATCCTTTCTCCCATATTCTTATGGTCTTTTAGTGTATGTGCATCGTATTGTTATATATTTGGTATGCCACTAGGGACAGTGTCATTCAAGCATGGGGGGTGGTTTAGATGCAAAAAAATTTCAAAATTTTTTTTATGACTGGTAATTAAAGTAGGCATTTGAGAACAAGTTGTAGCATATATGATTGTTTTTGGCATAATCTAACAGTTTATAAATTTTTAAAGCCCCATGAAAATATTTTTTTTCCTGAACTGAGTCAAATAGAGTAGTTATTCATGAGAAAATTCAAAGAAAAGATAATATTTGATTGTTAGAAAATTTTGAATCACTTTAGTATAAGTATGCATAGTGTATTTTGTGAAAGAAATAAGCAATGGAAAGATGTTTTTGAAAAATGAGTTTAAAAAGAATAGAGCTGCGTTTAGTTGTTGATGTCTTCGTGAATCCTAGTAGTAGAACTCAGACACGAGATGAAGGGTTTGAGTCTCTTAACGAAAAGGATAACGAAGGAGATCATCCCCTTGTCTAGTTGATATCTGTGGCCTTTGTAGTTCGAGTAAGTAGAATCTGAAGGGTGTTTTACACCTGGTGCCCCAAAGCCAGCTGGTTTGGGAGCCACCGGTTCGAAAGCTTGTTACATGGATTGCATAGAAAGCCTAAGAGATAGAGACATTGCACATGACGAGAGGAAGACTATACGTAAACTATTAGAATAGAAGGTCTAGTGACTCGAGCAATTAAGTCTGAGGGATACTTTGTATCTAGTGCCCTAAGGCTGGCCAGCCTGGGAGTCACTGACCCAAAGCTCGCTACACGGGTCACGAAAACTGACTATTCGAAATAGTGCTCATATGAGAAGAATGCTCAAGAGAACAAAAGTTGAAAAAGGAGTGAAAATGAAAGAAAAAAAAGATAATGTGCTGAATGAGTTTGCTTAGGCATATATGTGTATTACTGTGCAGAAAATATACAAGTGAGAATAAATGAGTAAAACATGGGAATACTTGACTTTCTGAGAAAAATCATAAATTAGCTACAATATTAGAAAAGTGAAGGAAAAATAATTTTTACTGTGGTGGCATGAGATTTTTAAACTTGTTTTGAGAATGTCAATTACATGAAATATTTGTTCCAACTGCATTCTTAAGAGCTTCATATTTTTGAAAAAATCATCCTTGCATTTCATTGATGTTTGTGGGTAGCATCTCTGCAAACCCTCACGAGACCTTACTCGTCCACTAGTGTAAGCTAGGGGTTTACACGGCTTGTTGCATACGCTAAATGCAACTGTGATTCCTACGAAAGTGAGTTAGTATTATGCATTCATGCTTAGCATTTCTTGTCTTCGTTGCATAGCATAATTAGGGTTTGTTAAGGGACTAACAAACATTCAAGCATGGGGGTATTTGATGATGCATGAAATGCACATCATGTTAATAAGTTTTTCATGCATTTTGTAACAAGTTTAAGGTTTTAAACCCATGTTTAGATGTATTTTGATAGTAAGGGGTTATGGTTCGAATTTCAGAAAAATCGGAGTTAAAATGAGAGAGTTATGGCTATTTCAGTGTTTGGGCATAGATTTCGAGGTGGATCGGATCCATATCCGACCCAATTAGGTTATTTGGACTTTGGATCAACCCTTAGAAAGCCAAAAACCCAACCCACACGCCTATCCATATCCAATTTAAAAAGTTTTGCAGAAAACCCCCCAGAAAGTGGCGCCTAGCAAAATTTTATTTTTTAAACCTCTTTCTGAAAAATGTCAAAATTATAAATAGTTTTTTTTGAAGAACCTTAGGCGTCTTTGGCTTTGTTTGGACGCCCCCTGCAGTGCTTCTAGCTCCAGCATCTCCTTACTCTCCATCCTCCCACGTTTTGGCCATTGAAGACCGGTTTATGCTTGGGTTCCAAGCATACTTCGATCTCCCTTTTGTTTTCTTTGCATTTCTTTCTTCTTCCTTGCTGTGTTTTCACCATTTTGCTATGTTTTTGCAGGTGTAGCAGAGGTGGAGACTACTAACCTTGTGTGGGAGTGCGAAACACACCAACAAGGTGAGCCGGTCCTACCTCCATCCGGTTTTCTACACCATCCGATCGAGAATCGGCGCTTACTCCATCTTCGGTGGATCTCCAACGTGTAGCAGCTGCAAAGGTGCTGTTTTTTGGTGAAGTCCAGCATTCTCGAACTGTTTGGGACGTCAAGATCAAGCCACGGTCCGCTCTTCTTCATCCCCCCGGTCGTCGGATCTTCCAAGAGGTAGGTCTTCTTCTTTCTGTTCTTCTAGCTAAAACCAAAATTGTGTGTTTGATTTTATTTTTTTATTTTCTGTGTGTTTCTTATTTTTCTTTTTTGTTTCAACCTTAGATTAGATTTCGTGCATAGGCCAGCACGTTAGCTTAGGTGTATTTGTTTGATTGATTCATTTGAATCGAGTTTTTGTAGATTTTTCAACCAAATCGTGAAAATCGGCTAGATCTTCATCTAGCCGATTCTTCAAGTTTGTCATAGGTGTTCTTGGTTCTGTTCTACTGAAAATCCAATTATAAAATTTCATTTTGATTCATTTTATTCGTGGGATTTGATTGTATCTTGTTTTGCTTTCATTTTTAAAAAGAAAAAAAAAATCGGCTAGATTTATTCTAGCCGATCTTTGCATTTTCGTTAAATGTGTGTGTTTAGGTTGGTAAGTCATGTGGTTTGCTGTGTGTTTTGTATGTTAACAGCAGCATAAAATTGTGTTAGTTCATTTCATTGTTTTAGGATTGTTCTAAATAATTGTTTTTATCATTTTGTGTTTTTGTGTTTTGGGTCTATTGAGAAAATTACAAAAATTGAGTTTTATTTCTTTATGTTTTTAATGAATTCCAGCATAGTGTTGTTCATGTTTGCATTTGTGTAATTAGGAGTTCTTTTTATTATATTTTACTTTAGTTTTATCAAAATAGTGGTTACTTAGTTTAATCATTTTTTGTTAGTTTATATTTTTATTTTTGTTGGTCTTCTTCTTCCCCAAGGTGGGGCGGCAGCCATTAAAGCTCCAATTGAGCTCTAGGTCAATTTTTTAGAAAGTATTAATTGCAATTAGGTAGGTTAGGAAGGTGTCGAGGTTCAATGTATTAGGGTTTATTGCCTTAGCCGTTTTTAGAGGTCATTTAAGTAAGTTTTGGGAATTAGGGTAGCATTTAATCCTAGAAAATTGTTTTTCTATTTAAATTCTTGTATTCCCTAGGTAGTTTTAATTGCATTAGTTTAGAAAGTAGCACCATTAGGGTTGGCGATTTTTGAGAAGGAAGGTAATTGAGGTAATTGCATTTGAAAAGTTTTTGGAAAGAGTAGTTTCTTCAAAAATCGTGTGGAGCATTCAAAAGAGCATTAAATTTTGAATGTGCATTAAAGAAAGGAGTTACTCATTGGCTTTGGAAAGTGTTTTTGAAATTTAATTAAACCTCCAATCTAGGCTCCATGATTTCCATAAAGAAATAAAAGCAATTTAATTCCATCTTGAAAAGCAAAAATCGTGGGTTTCTAGATTGGACTTTTCATTTTTCCAAAGAGAGCCTTTAAACATAATTAAGGAGTGTAACTCCCTCATTAAGTTGGCGATTTTTGAGAATCCAAATCATTTCAAATTTTGAGCATTGCTACTTATTACCTTATTTTCCAACCTTCTACATTAAAATCGTTAACTTTGAATTAATTTTAGGATAATTAAGAGGCTACTACTTTAGTCGACCCAATTAAGTGAGTCAAACCCTAGTCTAAACCCACCCGAGCCTACCTTACCCACCTCGAGCCTAGTCAAACCTAACCTAAGCTTGGGTCAACCAAGTCCAACCTAACCTAGTCAAAACCAAGCCTAGCCTAAGTCAAAGTATAGACCAAACCTAGGTCGAGTCAACTCTAGGTCAAGTCATAGACCAAGACCTAACCCTAGTCAAGTCTTAGTCCAACCCAGGGTGAGTCAAGACCGAGTCTAGGTCGAGTCAACCTTAGTCCAAGTCAAACCTAATCTAGGTCATATCTAGGTTGAGTCAACCGAACCTACCTATTGAAACCTAACCTAAGTTTAAGTCAACCGAGTCTACCTAACCTAATCTAAGCCAAGCCTAGTTGAGTCAACCTTAGTCCGAGCCTATCTTACCCAACCTAACCTAAACCGAGCCCACCTAAACCAAACCGACCTTAGTTGACTAAGTCAACCCTAAACCGAGTCCAACCTAGTCTTAGTTAAACCTAACTTAGTCAAGACCTAACCCTAGTCGAGCCTAGTTCGAGTCAACCTTAGCCAAGTTAACCCAACCTTAGCTAAGTCAAAACAGAGTCCACCTAAGTCAATCGAGCCTAGTCGAGTCGACCCTAGTCCTAGTTCAACCCCGTATTTTATTGTTCCCTTTTATTCTCGTTCTTTTTAGATTTAATCCATAGTGATTTTAGAATAGCTAGTATAGTTATTTATTTAATTGTTTTAGTTAAATTTTATATTTGTTGATTCGATGTGTGCTTGTTGGTTTGTCGTATGTTAATAATTTAGTTAGTATAGTGCATTTAGTTTATATTTGGTGCAGCACTTAGTCATATAGTTAATTGCATGATTTAGTGTCTTAGTTGTAATTGCATTATTATTTCATTTAGCTATTAGTCATAAAATGCATATCATACTTCATTTAGATTTCATTTAGCTTCATTGTAGTTAATATCAGCATATAATCAGTCATATAGGATCATTTAAATCTGCATTACATTTATATTACATTCTTAGTGTGTAAAATAGATTAATAGAGTGAATAGTGCATTGAAAGAAAAGACTGATTTTTGCTGCATCGCACTGTCGTAATTTCGTAGGAAAATTTTTTAAGTTTTTAGCAAATTTTTGTTCTATTCACTTTATCAACGTGTTATCTGACTGCAGACCAAATTTCAGCTCTTTCGGAGTTGATTTGGTCTGATTTTTAAGCGTTTTGCGAAAACCACTTTTTCTGGTTTTTAAATTACAGGACTTTCGATATCATGATTTTTCCCAGTTTTGAAACGCTTATATCTGGAGTTCCAGATATTTTTTTTTCATTCTGTAAAAACTGTCAGATTTTTTAATCTGTCAGTTGCAGAACAGAACAAATTTCGGGAAAATCGGACCTCGTTTGCTTTGTCAAACAGTGGTTTTCCGACAACCTGTCAGAATTCTATTTTACACTAGTTAGGGGCAGTTTCGTAATTTTCTTAGTTTCGGCATTTTAGATCTGTTTTCAGTAGTTTCTGCATTTTAGGAGCTGCATAATCATCATACATCATTAGTAGAATTAATTTAGCTAATTTTAGAATTAGTTTAGTATTTTATTTAATTATTGTCTGATAATTAGCATTTGTTTTATTAATTTCGTAAAATTAGACTTAGTTTTATTTATCGTTTTCATTGTTAGAATAGAATACTAACTTTGTCTTTTCTTCATTTTAGGTTGAAAAGCATAATCATTATCCAGGGTTATTGTCCAAATGCGAAGAGTGATTAATTGGTGAAAAGACGGAAATACCCTTGGCGTGGAGCAGAAGACTTAGTTGCTTTTTCATTTTCATTTTAGTGATTAATTGTAGTTGTATTAGTTTTGTAATTGTAGATTGATATTTGTAATTAATAGATTAAATTTTATAGAAATATCTTGATTAGTTCCTGTTCCCTGAGGATTCGACCCGTACTTACCACTCTGTGGAAAGTCGGTTTTTATACTTTTGGTTGACGATTTTCCAAAGTTTTATTGAAAATAATTGTTTTAAAGATATCATTTCAAAATATCAACCAGACATATATGACAAAAAGGATGAAGAATGATATATGTATGTATATATATATATATGTATACATATATATATATATATATGTATATATATATATACCACCGATGACACATATGTAACATAGATAGATGAGAGAGATTCTGGCATCTACAGACTAGGAAGAAATGCTATCGGTATATTGCAGTGTTATTTTACATGTATTTTAGAAAAAGGAATACAGCAGGGTAAAAAGCTGTTATGGAGAGGCCGAACTCCTATCAGACCCTTCCCCACCAGTGACCATTGCAATGGGGCTCAATGGATCGGCAGTCGTTGGCCAGGACCTTGCATGAGCCAGACTAAGCAAGCTCAACGACTCATTTTGCTGATTAAACTATGCAGAAAATGGTGTGCTGGTAGTGCAGGGGATGGTTGCTTTTGCAGCAAACATTGCTACAGATGACAGGTAGGTTGCTGAGTGACATTTGCAATGCTGGGAATTGTAGAGGCTAACTGGACATGGCCACAATAGCGACAGGTGATTTGAAGGCCTTCAATAGATGGAACATGGTGATTTGAAAAAAAAAAAAAACAGTTTGCAGAAAATACTGTAAAACACAGGTGATATGCACTATCAAAGGTACTTTAAAGATGGAGGACTTGCAAAATGAGGCACTGTGCAATGAATATATGTTGTGAAACGAGGAGTAGTTCATAGTGGGTGTACGGCAAATGAGGGGTGCTTCAAAAATTTACAGCAGTAAATAGAGAAAAGATCTAGTGTCTGCTTTTTATAATTCAATACAATAAAGGTAAGGATATAGGTGGCAGAGGTTTAGAAGGCATTGCCAAATACAACATGCTATTACAACACCCTGGCAATATACCTGCTGAAACTGATTTTTATGTTACCGACTTCTTTCATCCTTACCCACCTCCTTTCTTTATGACCTTCAGAACTTGAACCACTGAATCCTCCCCAGATTGAATCATGAATTAATGCATATTGACTGGACTGGGATATGTGAAATACACGTGATGCCATGACTGGAATAGTGACAATGATGTGCAGGTAAACAAAACTGGCATCCTGTAAATGCCACATTACCTGGCAATCCAAGCCATATTTCCTACATTCAAGTACTTTTTCATTCACGCTGGCAGATAAAATGGAGTTTAAGCTGGAAGGTAAGGTGCTTGTGTATACAAAGGGATGATGGCCATGGGTTACTGTTGGTAGCAGTAAAGTGTTATTTGAGATGCTTACGGCAGACAATATAAAGGGGGGGGGGGGGTGAGATGGAAGGTGGCAAGACAAGGACATACCAATGATGAGGCCGATGCCTAATAGATGATATATGACACATCATTCAGCAATGTTGCTGAACCTAATACATGAATACATAAGAGACTATTAGCATATAGATGACTAAGTGCATAGTGTCTGCGGGGTGTTGTGCCAAAAAAAATCTGTATATACGAACTAAGATGTAAAGACATGCATTATGTGGACTGATGTAATGACATTCACGGACATAGGTTGATACAAAGATACATATCAGTCCTGAATCAAAATGCTAAGATATTCATAATCACAAACAGAAATATGACATTCTAAAAGGAAAAGAAAAAGAAAAAAAAAACGTCTGCAGCTAAGAAATGAAAAGAATTTATATTGAGACACCTCTAATCTTCCCTTCTCTTTTCAGCTTTTGTCATAAAGGCCTTTTCGTGCAATATCTTTACAACTGGATTATTTTGGAGGACCTGTGATAAAGAGTGAACAAAATATTTTCCAAGAAAAAAAAATCTATATATGTTGTATTCACAAAGAATTAACCTAAAGTGCAGACACTAAGTTACAGTTCCATCAATCCTCTTGTGACCTCTCTAACCTTCATTTATATTCTTTGCTTCAGCTGGTTGAGAGAAGGGAAAAGACCCTCACTATACTGGAACAGAGGTTAATGTAGGCCTGAGTGGACGAACACATGGAAGAGCATTATCGTTCCCATCCAATTTTAAATAACAGCATGTTAACCCTGTCATTCTCCTTTTGGAGGGATATGGGTGGTATTAGAATGTGATGAGATTATAAGTCAATGCACAGGAAAAGTATAAAGACTAAATATACAGGATTCCAGCTGATATATAACATGTTGGGGAGTGATTGATTTTAAAATGAAAGGATGCTGGTAAGAATGATATAATGATTGTAAAGGTACTGGTGCTACATTCAATCCTTGTAGAATGCATATAATGGGTATGTAAACACAATGAAATATGGGAAAAAGTGAATGTTGTTGACATGGTGATATACAGGGGATTACAAGAACAGTGGGGTTATTTATATTTATGTTGTTGAATGATACAAACCTGTAAAAAAAAAAAAGGCAACTATCAGACGGATATTGCTGCCCCAAAATGGGAGTTACTCAGAAGTTTCCACCCAGTTCAGTAACTCGTGGCAAGCACCTCTATACCTTATCTTCGATGTAATGTGCAGGTGTAGACCAGAACGCAATATATAAGATATAACAAGATGTATAAGATCAAGGCATACAATAAATCATTAAAGTCCAATATAACGTACCAATAGAATCACGCCAATAGGAAAAAGGTTTTGATGAACCGATATCCAGGTGAAAGGGGATAATACACAGATAGTGCATGTGATGTTTCAGGTTATCAAAATCGACCAAGAAATTCAGATCAACTGAGAAACAAGAAATCTAAAACCAATAGACTATTAATATAAACTGGTTACTGAAAATTGGGTATGAATGAGAAATAGGAATTGAATCATCAGAAGGAAATCAAAAAAAAAAAGGGGGAAATTGATGTAATGCAGAAATCGGAATGCAATGTAAATGAAAAAAAAAAAGAGAAGATGTCGTGACCATCAAGATCGGCCAGTCATCCTAATCAAATGGGAATCTGACCATCAACAGATATTCGGGGCAAACGAGAATGCTACCATCACCCGGTGGTCAAACATTCATCGATTGTAGATAGAGGAAATAAATTTACCATCAAAATGGGAAAAGAAAAGCAACCAAGGGATGTTGGAATGAGCTCATTCCAGTGTTAATATAGCAGTAAGTGGGTCGTTCCTGCTATTTGCAGGTCGACCTCACCGTTGATGCTCCTATAAGCTAACGAAAGAAAAGAAATGAGGAAGAACAAAAAGCAACTGAGACAGGGAAATACTAGAAATCAATAAAAGGAAAAGATGTTTACAAAAAAAAGAAGAAGTAAAAAAAGAGAGAAGATCGGCTACTTACTTATAGAGGAGGCACCGTGAAGAGGATTGGTGGCTGTTGCTTGCAGAGGATGAATGAAGTGGAGAATTGTAGATCCTTCAGGGGAAAACCTCGATGCCTTGTGACGAAAGGATGCCGATGAGGGGTGAAGGCAGAAAGATGGATTGTTGTATGCAATGCTAAGAGAGGGATGGATGATCCGATCATCAGATGGGGGGTCTCCTCTTAAAGGGAAAAGGGTGGTTCGAGAGTGAAAACTTTTGCAGATGAATGGAGGAGAACGAGAAGGCTGTTGAAAATCGGACGATGGAGAGAGGCAGCGAGCCTGCAGCCGTTGCAAATCTTCTCTATTTCAAAAAGGAGGTCCCCTTTAAAAAGAAATTTTTTGTAAAATAGTCCAAAAATTGAGGTTTTCAGCAAGAAGCTTTTTTTTTTAAACCTTGAGAATCATTTGCTTTTCTTGTAGTTTTTTTTTTTCAATTTTTTTGGTTTTTGTTATTTTTCATTTTTTTTTGTATTTTTAGAATAAAATTCTAGAGTTTTACGAGAAATTAAAGGTTAAAACTATTTTTTTGGGTGTTTTTGTAAAATATTTACAAAATGGAGTTTTTCTGAGAATTAAAATCTATTTTTGGGGAAATTTCTTCAGAAAGTGGATTTATGTCTGAATTTTTTAGAAATATTCGAGGTTTATAACCTCAAACTGAGAAATATAGGGTTGAGGATCCAACAGAGTGCCAGATGAGCCGCCCAAGCCTTTCAAAATCATTTTTTGGTATTTTTGCGATTTTATTTTGGAAATCGGACAACGGGGCTCAGATTTGGATTTAAAACACTGGGTTCAGACCCAGAGTTGAATTTGAATATATCAATGTGGAATTTAATCTAGAAATCTGAAGAAAGACTGAAATTTAGTTTTGAAAATCGCTTTGATTTTCTCAGAAGACGGGGTTTAGGGGCAAAAGGGTCATTTTGTAAATCTTTGAAAAAATTGGGGTGTTCACAGATGCCCCTCTTTGCTACTAAGCCGGTTGAAAGCCGAGCTTAGTGGCAAAGACAACACTCCAAATTTTGAAAATGCCCCAGTCAGCAAGTCTGAACTAGGTGTGGAAGAATTATTTTGAAAATATGGCTTTTCAGGCTTTGAAACCTTATCCTGAATGGTTTTGGGGAGACGAAATCCTCAAAGATGGTGTGATCAAATGATAGAAATGAGGAAATCGTGATGGGACTTTGGGTGAAAATCCCGAAATGGTGAGAAATGAGAATTTTGATCAGGTCTCATGGATGAGACAAGATACTCTTTTTGGAATGATTCAGGTTTAGCCCTTAACCTGGATGGGACGAAGATATATCAAAAGTGTATTTGAATGAGGAAAGGAATAAATGAGAACCTTGATGGGACATTTTTGGAGAATGCCTCGTGAAATGATGCTCAAGTAGGATCCTATCCTGGATGGATATACAAAACACGGGCTCCTCGATGGGAAGAGCCATGATGGGACTGGAAGAAAATATCTCATCCAAACGAGTAATCTTGTTGGAACGAGACTCAGATTTAACCCAAACCTGCAAATAAGATACCTCGTGAAGCGAGGTTTCGAGTTAACTTTTAATTGGAAATAGGAAATCTACCATATGGGTTTCTCAAATAGAGAAACCATAATGGGACCTTCAGAATTTGGACGAACAAATCCGAAAGGGGTTTTTGCGAAAGGAGAAATATAGGGTTCCCTAAAGCTTTGAAAAGGGGAAGAAATTGGGCGTCTCTTTGCTGAGACTGAAATAGCTTTTGAAATCAAATGATCTTTCGCAGAAGGTTCAGGTTTGACCCTTATCCTGAGTGGGAACACCATACGGAGTCCTTGACTGAAGAAACCGCGATGGGACAGGAAGAGATACTTCAACTAAATGAGGCAATTCTTCTGGAAGATATAAACAACACTAGGTTGCATCAAAAATGGATATTGAATGTTTATTTCATTCTTGAAATAGCTAAAAATTTTTGCCAATGAGATAAAATTGTAGCCGATTCAAATGCTTGGAAATATGCATGTGTGTGCGAAGATATTCCCTCTTTTACCTAGAGTATTTCCTCCAAATGAGGTGAACTCCTCGGTTTTAAGAGTCAAATTCAAAATTTAGCACTGATGATTTTCTTCAAGGAAGCTATCAATTTCCCTGATATGAGAAGAGAAGAAATATTCTCGATTTCATAAAAGCAAGTAATGAAAAGATATTGATAGAAGAATTTCGCATGAGAAAAGATGACTTCTGGCAACTTTGGCAGTTTGATATCTGGGTGTTTTCCCATGATGATCTTTTTGCACTATTTTTGAGTCATTGGGCTTTCTCGGTTTTTCACATCATCCTTCATTTGGATGAGTCCTGACTTTTCTCTCTTCTTCTTTTTTTCAGGGAAGGGTACGTCACAAACTCTTTCATCTTGAAGATGCTCCGATCCTTTTTTTATCTCAGGGATTCTATTGATCTCATTGGCTCAAAAGGTCTTTAGATGATAGCTGGAATCAAATATCTATTAGGGTTTGTCGGTAGGTTCATCGCACTCGCCTTCATCTAGACGGTGATCTGAACTTTCCCTGGAAGGATCCGTCACAAACTCCGTCATCTTAGAGATGTTTCAAATCTTCTTTGGCCCCGGGGGTCTACTCGCTTAATTCGCCTTCATCTTGACGACAATTGAGAGATCCCTTTTGCGGATATTTGATTGCAACTTTTTAAACGAAAATGAGAAGATATGGGTTGAGTGGATTATTTTTATAGCTCAAGATATTTCCACTGCCTGATTGCGAGAAAGTCATTTTAAAACATGTGCCATAGCCACGATCAATATCAATTCGCTTCTGGCTTTTCAACATCATTGAAGATTTCTTTCATTGATCATATCGAGGATATTTCTTACATCCTTTTGGTTGATCAACAGGAAAAGATTTGAATTTTACCTCTTTTCCGCAAAAAGTTTCACCTTTTTGGAAAGAAATACTAGAGGTAATCTGAGGAAATTTTTTTGTGTAGTCAGACTTTTAGAATCAACAAATGCTTTTAGCAAATTGGCAAAGTTTTCACGAATTCTTTGTGAAATAATCACTCAATATAGATTTTGATGAGACCTTGAGTTGCAATCCTCGATTTTGGAAATACATGACCATCAAAAGTTGGGACTTTTTGAAATACATGACCAGCGAAAGCTGGAACCTTTGAAATACATGACCAGCAGAAGCTGGAACCTTTTTTGAAAATATATGACCAGCGAAAGCTGGAACCTTTGAAATACCTGACCAACGAGTGTTGGATCTTTTGGGAAATACACGACTGGTTATAAACATTGTACCTGGAGGTTGGAGAATTTGATAGAATTGAGAGGTTGAAACTCGAAGGTTTGGAAATGAGAGAATGGAGAAATTATACCCTAAAGGTTTGATTTATGGAATGGGTTGATTTGGGAGCCCGAAAATTGTGAGCTGGGACTTTTTGAGATATATGACCAGCGAGAGCTGGGTCTTTTGGAAATACACGACCAAAAGCTGAGTCCTTTTTGGAAATACATGACAAGCAAAACTGGAACGTTTGAAATGCATGACCAGCGAAAAGCTGGAACGTTTGAAATATATGACCAGCGAAAAGCAGGAACGTTTAAAATACATGACCAACGAGTGTTGGTTCTTTTTTTGGAAATACCTGACCAGCAAAAAGCTGGAACGTTTGAAATACCTGACCAGCAAAAAGCTAGAACGTTTGAAATACATGCCCAACGAGTGTTGGATCTTTCAAAATACCCGACCAGCAAAAGTTGGGACGTTTGAAATACCTGACCAGCGAGAAGCTGGAACGTTTGAAATACATAACCAACGAGTGTTGGATCTGACCAGCAAAAAGCTGGAATGTTTGAAATACCTGACCAGCAAGAAGCTAAAACGTTTGAAATACATGCCCAACGAGTGTTGGATCTTTTGAAATACCTGACCAGCAAAAGCTGGGACGTTTGAAATACCTGACCAGCGAGAAGCTGGAACGTTTGAAATACATAACCAATGAGTGTTGGGTCTGACCAGCAAAAAGCTGGAACGTTTGAAATACCTGACCAGCAAGAAGCTGGAACGTTTGAAATACATGCCCAACGAGTGTCGGATCTTTTGAAATACCTAACCAGCAAAAGCTGGGACGTTTGAAATTCCTGACCAGCGAGAAGCTGGAACGTTTGAAATATATGACCAACGAGTGTTGGATCTTTTTGGAAATACACGACCAGCAAAAACTGGAACGTTTGAAATACCTGACCAGCAAGAAGCTGGAACGTTTGAAATACATCAAATTTTGGGAGATTTAAATCAGAACTTGAATTTTTGTGGAAGAAAAAGATTTTGATCAAAAGACTGAATGTAAAAAGTTATTGGTGCGAGGATCAGATCCTCCAAATGAGCTCAATATATGTTTGAAGATGTTGGGAAATACCCTAGTGCGAGGACTGAGTTGTAAAGATAAGCTAAAACAAAGTGAATTTTTTAGAGAATAAAGATTCTTTGGTAAAAATTAATGGACCATCATAGTTTAATTGCATATGGTCGACTTTCAGGATTTTGTCCCCTTGTCCTGAACGGGGGAAATAAAAAGAGAATACCTCATTGACAGGAGGCATCAGGTTTATCCCTTAACCTGAAGGGGTAATTTTAAAGATAAAGGTAGATGAAATTTTAATAAGATTGAAAAATTTGTTAAAACTTGACAGAGATAAGCAATAGCTTGATGCAAATTCGGTCAAACAAAAAAGTGAACCAAATGAAATGAAAAGACCACAAGATCAATTGAGAATTAACAAAATTTGAGGAAAAGAGCTTTCGTCTAATCCTGCCTGCATATGATGAAAGAAGATGATTATAGATCAAAATAAAATGCCCCAGTATCATGGAGAAGAATGTAAGAATTGATAGAAAATCATTATTTTATTGAAATGGCTCTTTGAAGAGTACAGAAGGCTTTAGAATGAAAATTTCAGGTATAAAACTTCTTCAGATGCAGAGCATTGATGGGATCTAGCATTTCCACTCCATCTGCATTGATTAGACGATATGAATTACGAGGAAGTGCTTCCTTAACCACATAAGGGTCTTCCCAATTGGGTGACCACTTGCCCCGTGGTCAGTGCTTGAGATGAGCCGTTGATCTGAGTACCAAATCGTTAACTTGAAATCTTCTTTCAATGACGGACTTGGCATAATGTCGATCTATCCTCTGCCGATAAGCTTGAGCGTGCTCTGCTGCTTTGAGCCTTTTCTCATCCAGTAAATCCAGCTGCACCAATCTCTGCTGTTGATACTGATCAAGTGGCAATTCTATAAGTGAAGCAAATTTGAGAGCGGCCTTTTGGATATGGAGAGGTAACACCACTTCAGTTCCGTAAACAAGTTCCGACGGGGTGGCATTAGTTGGGGTCCGAATGGTGGTCCGGTATGCCCAAAGTGCGTCATGAATTTTCTCATGCCAGTCTCGACCTGTCTTCACAGTCCTTTCCAAAATACGGATCAAAATTTTATTGGTGGCTTCTGCTTGGCCATTCCCTTGAGGATAATAAGGAGCTGAGAAATGATGGGAAATTCTGAATTTAGAACAGAAGGTTTTCATCCTCTCATTTTTAAAATGAGTTCCATTGTCTGAGAAAATATCATGTGGTATGCCGAAGCGGCAAAGGATGTTCTTATGAATGAAAGAAACCACATGGCGGCCTTCTACCGTGCGTAGAGTAACAGCTTCAACCCATTTGGTGAAATACTTTGTAGCAGCCAAAAAGTATTTGTGGCCGTTGGAAGCAGGAGTAATTGGGCCGACGACGTCAAAAGCCCACATAGAAAATGGCCAAGGAGAAACAACTGATTGTAGATATGCGGCCGGAGTATGAATGTAAGGCGCGTGCAATTGGCACTTGACGCACCTCTTCACAAATCTATGACAATCCTGCTGCATGGTATTCCAATAGTACCCTGCTCGAACGATCTGCTTGACGAGAGTTTGATAACCGACATGGCCACCACAAATCCCTTCACGTGCCTCTCGGATAATTTCCATAGCCTCTTCTTTATCTAAGCATCTTGCATACTCAGAACTGAACCCACGGCGATAGAGGACATTGGCAAGAATGAAATATCGGGTAGACATACGTTGAATCGCACGTTGCTCCCTTTTTGGCATTTCTGGTGGAAATTCACCAGTCTCAATGAAATCTTTGATGCTTTGATACCAAGGCTTTCCCTTCTGATCGACCTGGTTTACTTGCATAACTGAAGCAAAAGTAGGTTGCTCAAGTCTGCCAACTTCGAAAGAACGACAAGACTCACTGCTTTTGAAGGATAAAATGGATCCCAAGTTGGCAAAGCCATCGACTATCTGATTGTGTTCTCTTCTGATATGGCTGAGCTGAAATTCTTCGAAGTTGTCCACAAGAGCTAGGACGATCTTCTGATATGGGATCAATTTGGAATCTTTCACTTGCCATTCAGTGTTAACTTGACTGACAACAAGTAGTGAATCGCCAAAGGCATGCACTCTCTTGACATTGAAATTTTGCAGAATTTTGAGGCCTTGTATTAAAGCCTCATACTCGGCCATATTATGAGTGCATTGGAAACCAAGCTTGAGGGAATAAGGGATTATTTCTTTTTCTGGAGTAACTAACAGGACTCCAATCCCTATGCCTGACATATTTTTAGAGCCATCGAAGAACATGTTCCAAACTGGGGGCTGTTGGATATTACAGATGTGTTCATCAGGAAAATCATCCTCTGCTTTAATCTCTTCCGTCAGGGGGAAATCCGCCAACTGATCTGCGATCGCTTGGACTTTAATCGACTTTTGAGAAACATACTCTAAGTCATATTGCATCAGAAGGACTTGCCACTTCGCAATCCGTCCAGTGAGAAATGGTTGTTCCAAAATGTATCTGAGAGGATTAAGTTTTGATAGAAACTTGATTTCAGAAGCCAATAGGTAATGTCTTAACTTCTGGCACATCCAAACCAGAGCTAGACAAGTTTTCTCCATCTGAGAATACTTCTTTTCATAATCAATGAAAGTTTTGCTAACATAGTAGATGGCGTGCTCTATCAGGCTACCTTCTTCATACTGCGCGAGGAATCCACCACAGGCATTTTGATTGACAGAAATGTATAATAGGAGAGGCTTCCCCAACTTGGGCGGCTTCAAAACGGGCGGATTAAGGAGATACTGCTTGATGCGCTCAAATGAGAGCTGACATTCTGATCCCCATTCAAATTTAACTCCTTTTCTTAGCAAATGATTGAAGGGTTCACATCTCATGGCTAAATTTGAGATGAATCTGCGAATAGACTGAATACGCCCCTGAAGGCTTCGCAGTTCTCTGAGATTAGTTGGAGGCGACATATCAATAATGGCTTTTGCTTTAGCTGGATCCACCTCGATTCCTTTCTTGCTGATAATGAAGCCGAGTAATTTTCCGGACTCAACTCCGAAAACATATTTCTGAGGATTAAGTCTTAATTTATAGAGAATAAGTCTTTCAAAAACTTGACTAAGAGCATCAAGGTGATCTTCTTCTTTAGACTTAACCAGAATGTCATCCACATATGCATCCATATTCTTGTGCATTTGATCATGGAAAATGACGGCCATTGCCCTTTGATAAGTTGCTCCGGCATTTTTGAACCCAAATGGCATCACAGTATAGCAAAAGGTACCCCATGGGGTAGTAAATGAAGTCTTCGACTGATCACGAACGGCCAGCTTGATCTGATTATAACCTGAATATCCGTCCATGAAAGAAAACATGGCATGACCTGTTGTGCTATCGATTAACAGGTCAATATTGGGGAGTGGATAATCATCTTTCGGGGTGGCCTTATTGAGGTCCCTGAAATCAATGCAGATCCGAACTTTTCCGTTCTTTTTAGGGACTGCCACGATATTTGCCAACCAATCTGGGTAATCAATAGCTCGGATAAAGCCTGCTTCTAGCAAATCTTCAAGTCCTTCCTTGACTTGCTGCTCAATTCGAGGGTCTAACTTCCTCAGTTTCTGCTTGATTGGTCTGGCTTCTGGTTTCAACTTGAGTCGATGCTCAACCAGCTTGGGATCTAATCCTGGCATATCTTCATAAGTCCAGGAAAATACTTCCTGATGCTTCTTAAGGAAATGGACGAGTCTTGTTTTTTCAACTTCGCTTAGACTCGACCCGATTTGGAGAATTTTCGGATCATCTTCTGACCCAATGTTGATATCCTCAGTTGGATCTTGAACCAAAGATGATGGTTCATCCTGCTTCTGAATGTGAGCAAATTCTGGCAATTCCTGAATGGTGGAATCAAATTCGGCTGGCTCTTCGGTCTGCTCTGCTGCCTGACTGACCTCTGCTTTGTCTTTCATCTTAGGAAACCTTGCCAATTTTAGATACTTGGGATTGATAACGAATTTTGTCATCGATTCAGGAGTTAATGGTCCTGAAAATGTAAGAAAGGTTTTATTTAAGAGAAAGTATAAGCCAAATCAAATTTTTGTATAAGGTAAAGAACAATGACATAGACAAAAATATAAGGAGTGATAGATGCCCGAATATGAGAAAAAAGATTAATCTTTCATTAATTGAAGCAAAGTATTTACAAGACACTGACAAAAGATGGGACGGTATTTCCCCTGTAAGATTTAAACAAAGACATGAGAACAGAAAAGCAGGAAAACTGAGGCATCATCTCTTCATTGGCTTCCTCTGACAAAAATGGTCTTCTTGCTGGAATCCTGGCCGGTGAACCCCAACCCTGAATTGTCTGCATGTTGAACTGGAATGATAGGCTCTACCATGCCATCTTCATTTTTCCCCATGCCTTGGAACAGCTGGTATCCATGTTTGATCAACAAATCGAATCTCTTTCTTGCTTTGGAAAACTGAGGGAATAAAGGATGATCTTTGAAGGAGGTGTAATTAATGTGTCCTCCTAGCTGGAAGAAACAAGGTCCCTGCCATTGGACCGTGGCTGCAACGCTCTCTTCTTCCATGACATCTTTCAGTTTTAACATCTCTAGACTGTCACTGAGATTGATTTCCTCTGCCTCCCGGATGCTGGGAATATCTGCTGTAAATGTCGGCCGAGGAATCATAGGCTGTGACAGTCTCTCTTCAGGGTCTTTGCCCAAGATGGTAGTAATCATTCCGCCCTTGGACCACTTGATGCATTGGTGGAGAGTTGATGGAACGGCATTGACATTGTGGATCCATGTTCGTCCCAACAGAAGATTGTAAGTCGGCGGCACATTGACGACATGGAATAAGACGGTGTGCACTGAATAGTTGATAAAAATTTCTAGGAAGATCTTGCCCTTGGCAGTCTGCCCGTGATTATCAAAGTCGTAGATGGTGATGGGATCAGGCACATGAAAGTGCACTAGGATCGAGGCAACGAGCACTAGAGGGGGGTGAATAGTGCTTTTAAAAATTTCTGCGGAATATTGAATGATTTTGCAAATCTCAAAGCAAACACACAAAGAACACAAGATTTTATCCTGGTTCGGTCAAACCCGACCTACATCCAGTCCCCAAGCAAAACCCGCTTGAGATTTTCCACTATCAACCTTGTAAACTACAAGATCACACAGACCATAACCGGTCCCACTTTCAGTAACAATCCTACTGAAAGCAACAACTCCTTTACACCAAGGAGTCCTTCTTTTTACACAAAAGAAATAACAACTTACAATACAACCTATGAGCCTTCCTTTTGAATGCAAATGAGATGCAATTAGCTTTTGAGGTTGTTGAAACACTCTACTCACGAATTCACTATCTCTCAAAGTGATTTGAGTGAAAAACTGAAGTGAAAATATCACGTGAGTGAGAAAACAAATACTTGAATGAATAGGAGTGAAAAGCAAGAAGTAATTCAATATAATTCTATTGAATTTGATGTTTTTTAGTGTAGAATGCACTCATATTTATAGTTAAAAGATTCCATACGTTGAGAGTATGAAAGGGTGTCAAAACTGTCTATTTTGAATGATCAAAACGTTTGAAAAATGAAAAGACACGCCTTTTTGAAGTTTCAGGAAAACGGCAAAATTAGTCGACTGAAACATCAGTTAGTCGACTAATAGTTAGTTATTAGTAGACTGACAGTTATCGTCGGTCGACTGATCTGTTAATCGAGCCGTTTGAAAATCTGAACTTTTGAAACTTAGTTGACTTGAGAAAAGTTAGTCGACTGATAATATCATCAGTAGACTGAAAAACCTTTTAGTCGACTGCTGCTAAAAACTTCTAAAAAAAACAAACATTCTGTTCAGTCGACTGATAAAAAGCATTAGTCGACTGCTGCTAATTTTTTTTTAGAAAACACATGTTCTGTTCAGTCGACTGATAAAACCATTAGTCGACTGCTGCTAATTTTCCAGAAAATAGACATTTTGTCCAGTCGACTGATAAAATCTTCGGTCGACTAATTTGACAAAAATGACTTTTTAAAAAATATGGCGCGAAAGGATTAGTCGACTGATAAGTCTATTGGTTGACTAATAAACATGAAAATTTAAGAAAAGAGTTTTCTAAAAAGAGTTTCAAAAGAGTTTCTTTTAGAAAAGTTTTTTCTAAAGACTTTTAAGGTGAAATGCAACCTAAATATGCACTCTAAGTAAGGCTCTTACAAGAATCTAAGACTTTTAATGAATTAAACATTTGCACACTAGTCTTCAAGGATTCTTCACCGAATTCTTCAATTTCTTCATAGCCTTAGCTGAAATGCAGTTGATTCTACTTGCTCATCATCAAAACCTTGTACTTGAAGTATCATGTATGGCTTCATTGTTGTAACAATCTCTCCCTTTTTGATGATGACAAACTTAATCAAAGATGAAGCATTTAGATGCATAGATGGAGATTTTACTCCCCCTATCAATATGCTGCAAAACATTAAAAGTTAGCACATTTAAAGCACATATATCACATATTGATTGGTTTGCATTTCCATTCATCATTTCTTCATGCATTTAGAAATACATTCATTCAAAGCTTTCTTTTTCTCTTAATTTTGCATTTCTCATGCAAGATCTCCTGTAATGTAATTGCTATCATCTTTTTCTCAAGATCTCCCTGCAATTTCAAAGTAATGCTATCTTTATTTTTTTCTCCCCCTTTGTCAGAATCAAAAAGAGTAAGGGCAAAAATAGCATAAGCAAAATAGACTTTTAACTCGTATCTCTATTTTAAAACACGGCAAGAGAGTTCCAGCGTGTTTTGAAGATGCGTCAGTCACTGCAAGAGGATTCCGGCGTTTCAAGATCACGTCCAGAAGATTCCGGCGTCTCCCTGTTACGGTAAGAAAATCCCGGCGAAGATGGAGTCGAACGGCACTCCGAGGGTTTTTCGGAAGAGAGAGAGGCAATAGAGAAAGAGGGGTTTAAGGGTTTCATTTTTTAAGAAAAACGAAAAGGTACGAAGTGAAACGATGCCTCTTTTTTAAAAAAAAAATGGGTTTTAAAAACAAATCCAAGGGGTGTCGGGTCCCTTCACTTAAATTTTTTTTAAAAAAATTTAGTCGACTAAAACTTTATCGGTCGACTAAAAAGTGCGACTTATTCAAAAAATATCATCAGTCGACTAGAAATATATCGGTCAACTAATATGGTGCGATACATTCCAAAATATAAAACACCAGTCGACTAAAATTTTATCGGTCGACTAATATAGTGCGATTTTGAGATTTTGTTCAAAAATCAGCATTTTTATAAATCCAAAAACGAGCAAATACCTAGTTCTCTCCTAATGCTCATAAAATCTTCATTTTTAAGAGGTTTAGTGAAGATATCAGCATGTTGTTCTTTAGTGGAAATAAAATTTAACGAAATATCTCCTTTTAACACATGATCTCTTAAAAAATGATGTCTAACTTCAATATGCTTAGTTCTTGAGTGCTGAATAGGATTTTTCGAAAGATTTATAGCACTAGTGTTATCACAATAAATAGTTGTTGTGGAGTAATTCAAACCAAAATCTTTTAAGGTCTGTTTCATCCAAAGTACTTGTGAACATGCTAAACTAGCCGCTATATATTCAGCTTCAGTTGTTGAGAGTGATACTGAATTTTGCTTTTTACTAAACCAAGAGACTAAAGAATTTCCCAAGAAATGACAAGTTCCACTAGTACTCTTGCGATCAGATTTACTTCCTGCAAAATCTACATCACTATATGAAACTAAATCAAAGGAAGATGATTTTGGGTAAAACAAACCGAAATATGAAGTATCTTTCAAATAACGAAGAATTTGTTTTACTGCAGTTAAATGAGATTCCTTTGGATAAGCTTGAAATCTTGCACACATACAAACACTAAACATAATATCAGGTCGACTAGCAGTTAAGTATAATAGAGATCCGATCATACCTTTGTAGAGCTTAGTATCTACACTTTTACCATTTTCATCTTTATCAAGAGAAGTAGTTGTACTCATAGGATTCCTTCTTGATTTCGATGAGTCCATCCCAAATCTCTTGAGAAGTTCTTTTGTATACTTAGCCTGATTGATGAAGATTCCTTCTTCAGTTTGCTTTATTTGAAGTCCAAGGAAGTAGTTTAATTCGCCCATCAAGCTCATTTCAAACTCTTCCTGCATAGCCTTAGCAAATTCTTTACAAAGAGAATCATTAGTAGAACCAAATATTATGTCATCAACATAAATTTGCACAATAAGAATATCTGAATTAAAATGTTTAATAAATAAAGTGGAGTCTACCCGACCAATGGAAAAACCAGATTGTTCTAGAAAATTTCGTAGTCTTTCATACCACGCTCTTGGTGCTTGTTTGAGTCCATACAGAGCTCTTTTCAATTTGTAGACCTTTTCTGGATATTTCTCATTTTCAAAGCCTGGAGGTTGCTCTACATAAACTTCTTCATTGATGTGTCCATTTAAGAATGCACTCTTAACATCAATTTGATATAACTTGAAGTTCATGTAACTAGCAAAAGCAAGCATCATACGAATTGACTCTAATCGAGCCACTGGTGCATAGGTTTCATCAAAATCTATGCCTTCTTGATTATAGCCTTGTGCCACTAGCCTTGCTTTGTTACGAATGACTTCACCATTTTCATCCAGCTTATTTCGGAAGACCCATCTTGTTCCAATTACTGGATGATCCTTTGGTCTATCAACTAGATCCCAAACATCATTCCTAGTAAATTGGTTAAGTTCTTCAGACATGGCTAAAAGCCAAAATTCATCATCACATGCCTCATTGATATTCTTTTGGTTCTAATTTAGATATAAAAGCAACATTTGCAATATATTTTTCTAACTGCCTTCTAGTTTGGACACCACTCTTTATTTCACCAATAACTTGTTCATGTGGATGATTAGGAACTTCTTTCCAAACCGGTTGAAGATGAATATTTTCTTGAGAAGTACTCTCTATCAAGGGTTCTTCTTGAATTATTGCTTCTTCTTCTTCGCTTAGAGGAATAACCTGCTCATAATTCTCATCAAATGCAACATGTAGAGATTCTTCAATACAAGATGTTCTTTTATTGAAAATACGATATGCTTTACTTCTAGAAGAATATCCAAGAAATATTGATTCATCTGATTTTGAATCAAACTTATCAAGATTATCTTTGGTATTTAACAAGAAACATTTACTACCAAAAATTTTAAAATATGAGATCTTTGGTATACGATCATAATACAATTCAAAACATGTTTTATGTAAAATTGGTCGAATAAGAACACGATTTAAGACATAACATGCTGTATTAATTGCTTCAGCCCAAAAATATTTTGGTAAATTTTTATCTTGAAGCATGGTTCTAGCACATTCTTGCAAAGTTCTATTCTTTCTTTCAACAACTCCATTTTGTGGAGCCGCTCTAGGAAAAGCAAAGTTGTGAGAGATACCATGTAAATCACAAAACTTTAGAAAAGATTCATTTTCAAATTCACCACCATGATCACTACGAATTTTAATAATAGATGTAGATTTTTCATTTGTAATTCTTCTACAAAGTTTAGAAAATTCTGAAAAAGCATCATTTTTGCTTTTTAGAAAAATCACCCATGTAAACCGAGAATAATCATCTACTATAACAAAAGCATACTTGCTACCATTCAAACTTTGAATTCTAGATGGTCCAAATAGATCTAAATGTAAAAGTTCAAGAGGACGTTTTGTTGAAACTATATCTTTTGCTTTAAAAGAACTCTTGATTTGTTTACCCCTTTGACAAGCATCACATAAGTGATCCTTTTTATATGGTATTCTAGGTAGGCCTCTTACAAGATCATTCTTGGATAATTTTGAAATAATTTTAAAGTTAACATGTCCAAGTCTCTTATGCCATAACCATTGAATTTCATTTGAAATAATAAGACATTTTTCATTAAAAGAGGGTAATTCATCTAGATATAGTTCATACACATTGTTTCTTCTTTTACCTTTAAAAATGATCTTTTTAGATTGAAAATCAGAAATTAAGCATAAATCATTTTCAAAAGAAACATGAAAACCTTTATCACATAATTGACTAATAGATATTAAATTATGCTTTAAACCATCCACTAAAAGAACATTTTCTATCAAGGGAAATTTTGGATTACCAATATTACCAATACCTATCACTTTTCCCTTGTTATTGTCACCAAAGGTGACGGTTCCTCCATCCTTATTTTGGAGGGTGGAAAATAACTCCGGCCTTCCAGTCATATGTTTGGAACAGCCGTTGTCCAATATCCATTTGCTCCTTATGTTGTGTACCTACAACAAAATCAGAAAACAGAGCATTTGACCCCTTTCTATTTTTGGGTCCATGAGAGTTAGTCTTAGGAACCCATATCCATTTGGATTTTGGTTTCCTTTGATAATAAATATTCTTTCTATAAAAGGATTTAGAATAAACATTTCTAGAATAATCATTTCTAGATGCATTTCTATTAGAACTAGAAAGTTTAGTTTTATGAACAAAAGGTTGAGAATAATGTCTTTGATTTTTCACCACATAGTTTGGTCTATTTTGAGTATTGATGTCTTCTTTTAATCGTTGTAATTTTGAAAAGATTTTTATATGAAAAACATGTGAAAACCAGACATCAAATAATAAAAACCGGTTCTCACTAGTGGATGAGACCGAGTCGAACTCAGGGAACGGGAATATTTTGTATTCAAGCACACAATTCTAAACTATTCTTTATTGCTGAATTATTGAAATGTAAACTGTTTTAAGAAAAGTAAAAACAACTAGCTATTACAACAAATGAATACCCTTCGCAGAGGGCGTAAAGTGCAATATTTACAAACCCAATTAAAATTCTAAGTCTAAACTGAAAAGTAAAAATCTTCTATCTTCGTATTTCGTGTCACGTAGTCTCTTTAGCTCCAATCTCGTGCAATCCTGCACAAGTCAAAAGGACACGAGCAGTACCAGAAATAGAAATATACTTGCTAAATGATCTAATGAAATCACAATTCGCTAAGAAATGCTAAACAAGTAACTACTTAATCTACTGGCAAAGCACTTAACAACAACTAATTATATTTAGCTAATTATTTACTAACATCTAACAATTAACTAATATTCAATTAACTAATGTCGAACCAAAAACAAGGAATGGACAAAATAAGAGATTTATATAAGGAAAAGCAAAACAGTTATTGAAACAGGAACAAAATAGTGAAATTCAACAACAAATGAAAAAATACTAAACAAGGAAAATGATTGAACTAAGTAATTTGAAAAAGATATGAATCATAAAAAAAACATTGAAAACAAAGAATGCAAACAATCGGAAAATGAATAGTAACAGCTATTAAACTTTGAATAACGGATTGAGTTCAATTGATTAATTGCCAGCTTCTATCAGACACTTTAAGAAAATCACAGTTCAGCTTTGAATAGTTTCAAATTGAACAGAATTTTACATTGCTGAACAAAATTTCTGCATATTAGTGAAATACAGTCAATTCAAATATTCAACAACTCCAATGGATGCCTGGATTCACTCATGCGATCAATTTCAGTTTGATCGAATGCATATGTATGTATATAAACACTGGAGATGCAACAGTTTCAGGAAATCACTGTAAATTTAAAGCTCAACAACAACTTCAATTCACCAGAAAGATCAGATGATCTATTACCGGAAAAAAACAGAGATGCCGGAAAGAGAAAAAAAATTAGAAACAAATATATCGATTTGCATTTTAATCACTTAGAAATATCTCAATCCGATTTCTTCAGTTGATCAAATAATGCTCACTCATACTGAAATTTCTTAAACATCATTCAGTTGATCAATCCAGATTTTCATTATCCAAGATTTACTCACCGGAAAACAACAACCGCACGGTGATCAGAATTCCAGAATTTATCTTTCACCAGAAAATGCAAATATCGATCCAGATAATCGATAATGCTTAGAACAGAAATTTTTTTTTTTATTTTCTGATAACAATAAACGAATTCACTAAATCTGAATCAAGAATTTGATCAGATTATTAAGATTTATTCATCAGAACATCATTCCGGCAGAATAATTGTCAATCACCGGAGTTCTTCACAGAATTTTTTTTCGTTTTATGTTTCTTGTTTTTTTTTTTTCCATTTTGAAATTCAAACATTATGATTCAGAAAGAATTAAACTGTAGAAGAAGAAGAAGAAGATAGAAGTAGATGACTTACCGGGAATTGAAGGAGGAAGTGGCTTCCACTTCAGGCACCGCAATCGACGGGAGTTTTCTTGCCACCGGATGAGGATCGGCTGCTGGAAGAAGAAGAAGAAGAAGAAGTATCGTAAGATCCGGCAACTGTGAAACGGAATGAAGAGGGGAAAAGCAGAGGGGGGAAAAGAAAATTTTGGCGCAAAAATGGAGCCCCCTCCGATCTGTTGTACGCCCCTTTTTAAAAGGATTTACACCGGTTGGAACCGGTTTGAAACAACCCCTTTTTATTTTCAAAACTTCCAAACCGGTTCCAACCGGTTTGGTTTTTATTTGCTATATTTTTTTTTTAAAATACAAACCGGTTCCACTCGGTTTGTATTTTTATATATTTTTTTATTAATTATTTTTTTTTTATTATTTTATTCTTTTCAAAAGTAAAGAAAACTGTGAAACTTTTCAAAAACAAAACTATTTATAAAAGAACTTCAAAACTAATCTACTATATTTTTTCTTTTCTTTTCTAAAAAAAAAACTTAAATTGAATAAAACTATTTTTCTAATTTTTTTTTCTTTTTAATAAAAACTAAAACCAACTAAAACTAAAAATAGGCATAAGAATGTAAAATAAAACTATTTTTTTATTTATTTTCTAATTTTAAATTATTTTAGCACATTTACTCAAAAACTAACATAAAATTGGGTTTTTGAAACATTATTTCATAAAATCATGCATATTTAAATGTTAATAAACCCTGAATTATATGCATGATCAAGTATCAAAGAAGCTATATCCCAATCCGGTTTTATTAACCGAGCATCTTTGAGAGCCAAGAAGTTTTTCTAGATTCTCTTGACCATTTGTGAATTTGGTCACTATAGAAAGAAGATCATTTGACTTTTCTTTAAGACTAGATATTTCCTTTTGTAAGAGATTGGTTCTAACTCCAATTTCTTTTATCTCAATTGCTTGGCAAGAATTTTCCTTCTTGAGATCTTCTATTTCTTGAAGTAACACTTTATTTTGAGAGTCGAGTTAAATTTTCAGTTTTTAACTCTTTATTTTTAGAACTAAGACTCTTAAATTTAGCATATAAATCATTAAATGCTTCAAATAACTCATCATAGTCAAATTGACTTACCGAATCTTCTTGTGCTACAAAACATATGTTGGCGACTTCTTCATTTGATTCATCATCGGAAGAGGAGTCACTATCATCCCAACAGGCTTGAAATGCCTTTTTCTTCTTGAATTGGTCCTTGGGTTTGAATTTGAGAAGAGGACAATCTTTCTTGATATGTCCTGCCTTTTTGCAGTTAAAGCACTTTACTTCATTGGGAATGGAAGAATCAGCTTTCTTTGCCTTTCTTTGAAATCTTCCCTTTTTGATGAATCTTCTGAATTGCCTTGTGATGAGGGCAATATCTTCATCTTCATCTTCTTCAGAATTTTCTGAGTCAGAAGTAGCCTTAAAAGCAATAGATTTCTTTTTAGGCTCTTCTTCTTGTCTATCTTGAAGTTGGACCTCATATGCCATTAGGTTACCAACTAAGTCTTCAAGAGTGAGAGTATTGAGATCATTTGCTTCTTCAATAGCAGTGGTTTTTCTCTCTCATTCAGGAGTTAAAAACCTTAGAATCTTTCTGACTAAATCCACTTGTGAATATTCTTTTCCAAGGGATTTCAAAGTGTTAGTTATATCGGTCATTCTAGTTACCATATCCGATATAGATTCATTTTGCTTCATTTTGAACAATTCAAATTTATGAACTAAAGAAGCAATTTTAGATTCTTTTACCTTTGACGTACCTTCGTGTGTTACGAGAAGAGTATGCCAGATTTCATTAGCTGTAGAGCATTGAGAGATGCGATTGAACTCTACCTTGTCAACGCCACAATATAAGGCATTCATTGCCTTGGCATTAAGTGAAGCAGTCTTCTTTTTATCATCGGTTCATCGGCTGAAATCAGTTGATGGAGTTTGGTACTTTTCTGAAACAACTCTCCAGATATTGAGATCCATGGATTGCAGGAATATTGTCATTCTTACTTTCCAGTATCAAATAATGCTCACTCATACTGAAATTTTCTTAAACATCATTCAGTTGATCAATCCACATTTTCATTATCCAAGATTTACTCACCGGAAAACAACAACCGCACGGTGATCAGAATTCCAGAATTTATCTTTCACCAGAAAATGCAAATATCGATCCAGATAATCGATAATGCTTAGAACAGAATTTTTTTTTTTTATTTTCTGATAACAATAAACGAATTCACTAAATCTGAATCAAGAATTTGATCAGATTATTAAGATTTATTCATCAGAACATCATTCCGGCAGAATAATTGTCAATCACCGGAGTTCTTCACAGATTTTTTTTTCGTTTTTCGTTTTATGTTTCTTGTTTTTTTTTTATTTTCCATTTTGAAATTCAAACATTATGATTCAGAAAGAATTAAACTGTAGAAGAAGAAGAAGAAGATAGAAGTAGATGACTTACCAGGAATTGAAGGAGGAAGTGGCTTCCACTTCAGGCACCGCAATCGACGGGAGTTTTCTTGCCACCGGATGAGGATCGGCTGCTGGAAGAAGAAGAAGAAGAAGAAGAAGAAGAAGAAGAAGAAGAAGTATCGTAAGATCCGGCAACTGTGAAACGGAATGAAGAGGGGAAAAGCAGAGGGGGGAAAAGAAAATTTTGGCGCAAAAATGGAGCCCCCTCCGATCTGTTGTACGCCCCTTTTTAAAAGGATTTACACCGGTTGGAACCGGTTTGAAACAACCCCTTTTTATTTTCAAAACTTCCAAACCGGTTCCAACCGGTTTGGTTTTTATTTGCTATATTTTTTTTTTAAAATACAAACTGGTTCCACCCGGTTTGTATTTTTATATATTTTTTTATTAATTATTTTTTTTATTTATTTATTATTTTATTCTTTTCAAAAGTAAAGAAAACTGTGAAACTTTTCAAAAACAAAACTATTTATAAAAGAACTTCAAAACTAATCTACTATATTTTTTCTTTTCTTTTCTAAAAAAAAACTTAAATTGAATAAAACTATTTTTCTAATTTTTTTTTCTTTTTAATAAAAACTAAAACCAACTAAAACTAAAAATAGGCATAAGAATGTAAAATAAAACTATTTTTTTATTTATTTTCTAATTTTAAATTATTTTAGCACATTTACTCAAAAACTAACATAAAATTGGGTTTTTGAAACATTATTTCATAAAATCATGCATATTTAAATGTTAATAAACCCTGAATTATATGCATGATCAAATACCCCCATGCTTATGTTTTGCTAGTCCTCGAGCAAACTAGAAAAATGCAAGAAATCAAACTATCACCTAACTCACTTTCGTAGGAATCACGGTTGCATTTAGCTCATGCAACAAGCCCTTTCAACCCTTGGGTTACCCCAGTGGACGAGTAAGGTCTCGTGAGGGTTTGCAGTGATGCTACCCACAAACATCTCTGTCATGTATGCATAATATTACACATCCTCATAATCAGTAGGTAATCAAAGACTTTATTTTTACAAATATTTCCTGTTATTTCAAAATCAAAATATAATTAGTCTTTTATGTACCACCATAGAAAAAGAATTTCTTTCACTTTTCTAAACATCACAATTATTTATGTTTTATTCTTAGAAAATCCAATAAAAACAAATTATTATTTACTTATCCTCACTCATATGTTTTCTGCACAGGTTTTTTCAATCATACTTCTAAGCACTGAACTTTTCTTTCTTTTTAAGCTCTTTTCTCTAATTTTTTCTTTTCACGCTTTTTCTTTTTGAGCACTTATTTTTCTCATATAGCTTGCGTGTGGTCTGCTTTTATGCCTTGTGCAATGTCAATATCTTCTATACTTTTTCATACCAAAAGATATCAACTAAGACATAAAAGTGACTTCCTTCATTCACCCTTATAACATGAGAGTCAAACATTTCAACTTGTATCTGTTCTCAGTTACTTAGGATCACGAAGTTTTCCACTCTCCCTATGCAAATGGACTTAAAAGTTTCAACTTACATCTAAGTTCCATCTACTAAGGATTGTGAAATTATCCAAACAACCTAACGCATGCTTTTTCTCACTTTTTGAGCTCATTTTTATGCTTTTGTTCATTTGCTTAGTTTTTCAAAATAAAACTGTGCATATTCATATTTATGATTCAAAATAAATTCTAACATGTATCTATCATCATTTCTTTGAAATCCACATAAACAACCATAATTTTTAGATCTATGTCAGAAAAATTTTTCGTGGGGCTTAAAAATCCTCTAAAAACATTAGATTTGAAATATTCATATAAGTTCAAATTCTTTCTTTTAAAAAAAAATCTACTTTTTATGAGAGATGTGTAAACATGTGCAAGTAGACAAAAATATTCTGGTGAGCTACTACACCCTCCCCCATGCTTGACTTACACTGTCCCAGTGGCATTCCCCCATGCTTATGTGAAACTAAGTGAATGCACATGAGATAAAATCAATGAGGGAAAGAAAGTAAACTCAATGAAATCTAAAATGTGAAAATATGCCTACCATGATTATGGTTTATGAATTATACACATGAACTATATGAAAGTACTCTTAAAAAAATTGTTTTTCTATGAATATTTACAAAATTTTTAATATATACAAACTTATGTGAGTCCTAAACTTCTAAAAGATCAACATCCTCAATGTCTTGTCCTGTCACAATATCTGAGATATAAGGCTTCAGCCGTTGCCCATTTACTTTAAAAATAGCACCCGTACGAGGGTCAAAAAGATCTATCGCTCCATATGGAAACACCCTATGCACAACAAATGGACCATTCCATCTTGACTTCAACTTACCTGGAAAAAGATGAAGACGTGAATGATAAAGCCATACCTTTTGCCCAGGCTTGAACTGTTTCCTAACAATATATCGATCATGAAAATGCTTAGTTCGAGCTTTGTAAATCTTTGCACTCTCATAGGCTTCATTACGCAATTCCTCTAGCTCACTCAACTGAAATTTTCTCTCGACTCCAGCTTGGGTCATGTTGAAATTGAATTTTTTTATAGCCCAATATGCTCTATGTTCTAACTCAACAGGAAGATGGCAAGGTTTCCCGAAAACTAATCAAAATGGTGACATACCAATCGGGGTCTTGAAAGCAGTCCTATAAGCCCACAAGGCATCATCAAGGCGCTGAGACCAATCCTTGCGGTCTGGTCTGACTGTCTTTTCAAGAATCCTCTTTATCTCCCTGTTAGATACCTCAACTTGGCCACTGGTTTGTGGGTGGTAAGGTGTAGCAATTAGATGATGCACAAAATATTTCCTAAGTAAGGAAGCTACCTGCACATTACGAAAATGCGTACCACCATCACTGATGATCGCTCTAGGAACTCCGAACCGACTAAAAATGTTGTGCTTGATAAACCGAAGCACCTCTTTATGATCATTGGTCCGGGTGGCCACAGCCTCGACCCATTTTGAAACATAATCAACCGCCACTAAAATATATGTAAATCCAAATGATGGCGGAAAAGGACCCATGAAATCAATGCCCCAAACATCAAAAATTTCCACAATCAGAATAGGTAAAAGAGGCATCATGTCGCGCTTGGTAATGCGACCTGTTTGTGTAAACACCCCAAATTTTCCACATCCATTCTCAAACAATCCTCCTCAGGCAGTGCCAACCCTATTAGGTCAGTGTAGGAGTCAAACCCCGAGTCAGTTTCAGAAAATCACCATTTTACCCATTTTCACTAGGAAAATTACCATTTTACCCCTAGGTCATCCCGGACCCCAGTCAGTTGGAGTCAACAAAGCTCACTGGTCAGTTCAGAACATTTAAAATATCAGTCATCTCAAGCTCATCTGAGCTCACAATGAACAGACCATTTTCATTTCTGACAATTCCTGCCAAAATGGGATCATTTCTTCAGAAATGAGCTCATTTCTTGCTCAAATCCAAGCCAATTGTCTCCAAGTCAGTCATTTATAGTCAGTCATACTCCCCAGAGTCTAACTTGAGCTCACCAGGAGTTCAAGCGCTCCAGTTTCAGTTCAAAACCATTTCCAAGTGTTCAGGAGCCCATTTTACTCCATTTCAGCTCTTTCAGCTGAAATTGAGCTGAGTTCAGCCAATTGAGCTAGTGTTCGAGCTTCGATTTTAGTTCACGTCAGTATTATTGACCTTTTTCTTAGCTCGAAGTCAGTTCAAGTTCGTAATTCACTTCACTCCAGCGACCATTCTGTACCATTTCTCTAAAAATGGCAGCTTTTCTTGAAAATTCAGTCGGAAAGGTCAGTTGAGTCAGTGCCTTGTCAGCTCATTGGAGTTCTGAAACTCTAAAACCCAGCTCAATCTGGTTCATTTCAGTTCAATCCAGCTCGAACCCCAATTTTCAGTGTCACTCTGACCCAATAGAGTCTCGAAAACCATTTCTTGAGCTATTTTGCAAATTTTATCAATTTTAATGCTTTTTAAACTGGTACAAGTGTCAATCGGGGTCTGACATCCAAAATTCTTTATTAAGGGTCTGCATTTCGCATGTCATTTCATGTCATTTCTCATCATTTCATATCATTTCTCAGCATTTCATAACATTTCATCACATTTCATTTCATTTTTGAAGTCCAGAACTCCAGTTTTATAAATTTCAATCCAGATCGAGTTTTAAAAGCTTTCATAAATTAACTTTAGAACCTCGGGTTTCCAAAATTAACATTTTTACCACCGGGAGTCTAAATTTGAAAGTATTTTCTCGAGAAAAATAATATGGATTTCTCCCAAAATAAAATTTTCAAATTCTATACTGGATTTGCTTTGCAACGAGCTATTAAACTTCAAAATCGGAGCTCATTTCAAAAACTGCCAAAAATAGCTCGTTTCGTTTTGAAAATATTTTCTCAAGAAAAACAATCTGGATTTCTTTCAAAATTACATTTTTAAATTCTACACTGGATTTGCTTCGCAACGAGCTATTAAACTTCAAAATTGGAGCTCATTTCAAAAACTGCCAAAAATAGCTCGTTTCGTTTTGAAAATATTTTCTCAAGAAAAACAATCTGGATTTCTTTCAAAATTACATTTTTAAATTCTACACTGGATTTGCTTCGCAACGAGCTATTAAACTTCAAAATCGGAGCTCATTTCAAAAACTGCCAAAAATAGCTCGTTTCGTTTTGAAAATATTTTCTCAAGAAAAACAATCTGAATTTCTTTCAAAATTACATTTTTAAATTCTGCACTGGATTTGCTTCGCAACGGGGTATTGAACTTCAAAATCCGAGCTCGTTTTAAAAACTGCCAAAAATAGCTCGTTTTGCGTGAAAATTTTCTGAAAAGACTATTTTACCCCTCTAATCGTCAAAATAAATTTCAAAAGTAGAATTTGGACCCGCTCTGAGATGGCCCATTCATTTACAATTCTCTTTTATAAAAAAAAAAAAAAAAATTGTGTTTCTTTTCAATTTTCTTTTTATTTGTTGGTGTTTATTTATTTATTTTATTTATTATTTTATTTTGTGAGGTGGAACCCGCAAGGAGGTCACCCAAACCTCCAGCCCATTTCCTTTCTTTCTTCCTCCATTTTCTTTTTTTATATATTTTTTTTTATTTTATTTTCTTTTCTTCTTTATTTCTTTTCTTTCTTTTTTTTCCCTTTTTCTTTCTTTTTCTTTCTTTCCTCATTTCTTTCCTCTCCCTCCATTCACGTATAGTCTTTCCAGCCCCTCCTTCTTCTCCTTTCCCTTCTTCCCCTCTTCTTTCTTTTTCTTTCCCTTCCTTCTTTCCCCTTTCTTCCCTACTTCCTTTCCATCTTTTTCAAAGCAAAAGCTGCAGCCATAGCCATTCACGTATGGCTCATTAGATAACAATGGAAACTTAGGTTTTGATGAAAATCAAAACCTAAGTTCAATACAAAAAGAAAAAGAGGGTTACGGCTGGCCGGATCTTCCCCATTCAACGCCTCTCTCTCTCTCTCCCTTGAACTCTATCTTGCTCTCCCCTTTGCTTCTACAGCCCACAACAGCTCTCTCTTACTCTCTTTACACCCAGCCATCATCTTCCTCTCCTTGGCTGCCATCTGCTCCAGCCGGTTCAACATCAGACCAGCCTTCTAGCAGCCCACCTTGTTGCACCTTCAACTGCACCAAGGCGGCCACCACCTTGAAACACCACCATTGCCCCAGCTTGCAGTGGTTATCTCCCACTCCAGCCTCCTTCCAACCTTGTAACAGACCATCTCCTTTGGCTGCAGCACCAAAGCAACACTCTCCTTCAACCATCTTGCTGCATCTTCTCCATCACAGCAAGTCATCTCCAACCATCAATCCTAGAGTAGCTCCAGCATACACAAGGGAGACACCCATACGGCTGAAGCACCTTTGCTCCAACCCTCTTGGTGGTAGATCAAGACGTCGGCCATCAGTTGCAGCAGCTCTAGCCACCTGCACCAACCACAACTTTGATCCAGCTCCGGCCATCTTGAAGCCTAGCCGCAACCTCCATTTCAACCATCGCACCGCCACCTTCCTATTGCTTCATCCCTCCCCTTTGCAACAGCCCTCTCCAACCACTGTGAGCATCTTCCAAGGTAAGACTTCTTGGTCATATGTTGTGTAAAAAAAAAAAAGAGGAAGTTAGAACTAAGTTATATTGCTGAAAACTCGATATTTCATGATAAGGCTAGGTAAAGAAGGGATCCATTCAAAGGATGGATCGGATCCCCTCTTGTCAATAGCCAACATTAAAGAAACTTCTTATCTCCCTGATTATTTTTATTTAGTTATAATTTTTATATAGATTTTATGTTTTCAAGCATCACATTTAGGTTTACAGCAAATTTTTTATTATTATTATTTCATATGCTTAGGATAGTTTTATTAAAGATATGTTGTTATTTTGTAAGTTTTAATTTTTGTGCACTGTCCAATCGTTATTTCATGTTCGGTTCCTCATCAATAAATCTCGAAAATTTTATTATAGTTGGGTTTATTCATCTGTGTTTCCCTACCAAAAATTCAGATCCATTCAAGTTTTATAACCCCATTTTAAAATTCAAATCCAAAATCAGGTTTTAAACCCTCCTGAAATTTCAATTTCTGCTTTATCAGAAAAGAACCTCCGATACCACCCTTGTGGGAGATTCGGATTGCTCTCCAAAAATCACAGTGGATTTATGATTGAATCTACTAATGATCTGGAAATTTTGAGGTTTTTCCAAGAAGTTTTGGCCTCTTTCAAAAATCGTATTTCCCAGACCCCTGGGAAAATCTTGATTTTCTTTTGTCAGGGTATAGACTGACCCTAATGCACCAAGTCCATACAATCTGTAATCCTTATGCAAAAACTTTCAACATGAACGTTTTTCCTAACATAATTTCCTGTCATTTCTCAAAATTTAGGAATTTTTGAATCTGTTTCATTATTTTTCCCGGATTTTATCTTTCTGTCTAACAGATTCCAATGTCCAGAAATTCCAGAGATTTAGGTCTCTGATAACAGTGTGGCCTTTTCCAAATCGTAACCCGAATCCCAATAGTGTCAAAAGATCAAATCTTCCTCTATTTGTCAGGGACATTTTTCCATAATTTCAGCCATTTTCCCATCTGTCTGCCATTTTTCCCATATTTGCTACCGAAACCTGTCTGTTTCCTTCATTTACTAGAGTCGCCGGATTCCGATCCGACTTGCCGGAGTGGTACAGCTCCGACCATAGGTCAAAACCATAAAGTGTAAAAGGAAAAAATCCTTTCCCTACTTTCCTCTGTCACCCCATAAAATTTGGGAAATTTTTATGGAAATTTGATATCCTAAATCCCCTTTAGAATCAATATTTTAGGCAAAAATCATAAAATTTAGGGTTTTTATTTGAATTTTCATATTTAAAAATACAAAAAAATTAGATTTTCAAGCTCCATTCTGTTTTTAGGGTTATTTTAGGTGTCCATGCCAAATTTGGTTTAATTCCAAGTTCATTTGCTTCATGTGTTAGTTTATCTTTAAATTCAGAAGCGAAAATCAGGTTAAATTTGATATTTATGATATTTTCGCCATTTTAGGGTTTTTATCATGTACATAAGCATGTAGAATCATATTAGGGTTAATTTCAATGTCATTTTCATTTCATATTTTTCAATTTTACAAAATTTATTTCAGAAAACCCTGGTTTCAAGGCCATAGTCTTGTTATTGGGGGTATTTTTGTCATTTTGACCTAAATTTCGAAATTTCAATTTCTAATTCTCCAAAATTTCATGTATATCATCATATCTTATCATATTATGTTTGATTTATTTCATTTGATTTTCAAAATTCCAAAATTTACAAAATTTCTTTCAGAAAACCCTGGTTTCAAGGTCATCAGGGGTATTTTGGTCATTTTGACCACAATTTCGAATTTTCAAGTTTATTTTCAAAATTTATTCATTATTTATCATGTTTATATCAAATGGGGTATGATTTTGGGTTTATATCTGAATAATATCCGATAATTTCCCATATTTTCGGATAAATTCAGAAAAACCTACATTTTTGTGATAGCCTTGTTTTCTAGTTTTGCAGGAACATTCAAGAAGAAGACTTAGCTTTTATTTTTTTTTATTTCAATTCAATGTAACCTCAAATGTAATATTTGGAATAAGAGTTACATTTTCTGCTTAGAATAGGATTGCATTGCATATAGTTTAATTTCTGCAAATTTCAATATGTGATGTATGATTCATGCACATTATTTCAAATTCACTATGGTTTACACGAATGGCACGTGCACAAGCTTTTATGGAGTTTATAAACTCGGTGGGATTCGTATTTATGGCCATAGTCAGAATACGAAGAAAACCAAGATTTATGATCTTTATATCAGCCACATTCAGCCTACACTCTTAGGCTAACTTCAAAAATGCATTGCATTTTTCAAAACTTCAAAAGGATTTCTCAATTCCTCAATTAAAATTCCCTTTTCAAATTCATATTCATTCATTCATATCATTCAAATTGCATTATTTTCAAACTCATTTTCCAATTTCAATTTCAAAAAATTCAATTTTCTCAAGAATTTCCAAGTCTTTCTCAGGATCTGATTTTCTCAAAATCCTAAGTTTTCAAATGACATTTCAAAGCATTTCCCAAGTTCAAATCAAGATTTTCCTATGTTTTCAAATTCTCAAATTTCAAAATCCCAAGTTTTCAGAAATTCATTTTCTCATATTTTCCAGTTTTCTTGAGAATTCAATTTCCATTTCAAAAGTCAATTTCCAATGAATTTCTTAGATTTTCTCAGAATTCTCAAATCCATTTTCTCAGAAAAGCAATTCCAAATTTCAAAATCGTTTTTCTAAAGTTCAAATTTTCCTGAGAAATCACTTTCCAATGCAAATTTCTGATTTTCAAAAAAATTCAATGATTTTCCTAGAAATTCCATTTTCAAGCATTTTCCAGTCCTTTTCTAAATGCATTTCAATTTTCCAAAGCAAACATCATGTTTTTCAAAACTTGCGTTGTTTTCAAAATTGCATAGCACAAGCCTGATTCTCTGTGCATTCTAGGAAAAATAGAGCATAATTTAGATATTTGAGTCAAAGTTAAAGCACATAATTGATCCTTGGTTCAATTACCCCTGGTAAAGGCGCCAGGAACGGTTGAACCTCGTACCGACAGGCGGATCCCATTCCACGGAATTTTCCCGCAAATTTTTCAAAACGGAGGCGAGTTAATTTTCAAAACAATTTTCAAAACTTTTGTCGAGTTTGACTCACGAAATTCGTTTCTCTCTCGCAAGAGAGGGGAAAAATTTTGCGATGATAACAGTTTGCTGACATCGCAAACACTTCCTACAGAATTCGTGAGCATCTCTATGAAGTGTGGGCCACCAAAATCCAGACTGAAGGACCTTTGCAACGGTCTTCCGACTAGAAAAATGACCTCCACAAGCTAAAGAATGACAAAATGATAAAATGGAATGATACTCTTCTTCAGGCACACATCTCCGAATCATCTGGTCCGGGCATGATCTAAATAATTCTGGTTCCTCCCAAAAATAATGTTTCACCTGCGCAAAAAATCTATCTTTTTCATTTCGGTTCCAGTGCGTAGGATACTCTCTAGTAACCAGAAAATTTACAATATCCGCGAACCAAGGTAAACGCTTGACATGAAATAACTGCTCATCCGGAAAAGAATCAACAATCTGTCCTTGATCAATAGATGAATCTATAGTCAGTCTAGACAGATGATCTGCTACAAGATTCTTACATCCACTCTTATCTCGAATCTCAATATCAAATTCTTGTAACAGAAGAATCCAACGAATGAGACGCGGTTTAGCATCCTTTTTACTCATCAAATATCTCAATGCAGCATGATCTGAGTAAATGATAACTTTGGAGCCTAACAAATATGATCGAAACTTCTCAAGTGCAAATACAACAGCTAGTAACTCCTTCTCAGTGGTAGTATAATGCATTTGTGTGTCAGACAGAGTCCTACTAGCATAATGAATAACATGAGATCGTTTCTCAATTTTCTGTCCTAAAATAGCTCCAACCGCATAATCTGAAGCGTCACACATAATCTCAAAAGGCACTGACCACTCAGGAGATCTGAGAATAGGAGCAGTGGTCAATGCTTCCTTTAGGGCTAAAAATGCCTTCAGACAGGCATCATCAAACACAAACGACTGATCTTTCGACAACAGGTTACACAACGGTCTAGAAATCTGACTAAAATCCTTAATGAACCGTCTATAGAAACCTGCATGCCCTAAAAATGAACGCACTTGCCTCACAGAGGTCGGTGGAGCTAATTTGACAATGGTCTCCACTTTGGCCTTATCGACCTCAATACCTTTCTCAGACACAATATGTCCAAGAACAATCCCCTGCTGTACCATGAAATGACTCTTTTCCCAACTCAACACTAGATTTGTCTCCCTACAGCGCTGAAGTACACGAGATAATTTTTGGAGACAATTATCAAAAGAAGAGCCATAAACCGAGAAATCGTCCATGAAAATCTCAAGGACATCATCCATCATGTCAGAGAAAATCGCCATCATACATCTCTGAAATGTAGCCGGGGCATTACAAAGCCCAAACGACATCCTCCTATACGCAAATGTACCATAGGGACAGGTAAATGTCGTCTTATCCTGATCCTCGGGATGAACGGCCACCTGGTTATATCCGGAATATCCATCTAAAAAGCAATAATATTGCTGGCCTGCAAGTCTTTCTAAAATTTGGTCGATGAACGGTAACGGGAAATGATCTTTCCTAGTTGCACTGTTCAACTTCCTATAGTCAATACATACTCGCCATCCCGTAGTAATCCTCATGGGAATGCTCTCTCCTTTCTCATTCTTTTCCACAGTGAGCCCAGACTTTTTGGGAACAACCTGGGTAGGACTCACCCACTGACTATCGGAGATAGGATAAATAATCCCAGCATCTAACAATTTAACTACTTCCTTCTTCACCACTTCTTTCATGTGAGGATTTAATCTCCTTTGTGGTTCTCTTGAAGGTTTAGCTCCCTCATCCATAATAATCTGATGCATACAAAAGGAGGGGTCAATCCCCTTTAAATCCGCCACAGACCATCCAATAGCTTCCTTGTACTCATGCAAAACCTGTAACAACTGATGTTCCTGTGAATCTGTCAGGTTTGCAGAAATAATAACTGGAAGAGTCTGCTCTTTTCCTAAAAAGACATACTTGAGTGAAGCTGGTAAAGGCTTCAACTCCAACTCTGGGGGACTCTCTATCGATGGCTTTGCAGGCTTCTCAGCTAATTCTGGAAGTGGTTCAGGATGCCAAATCCCACTGACATTATCTGCCTCACTATCTATCATATCAAGGCAATCCTCTTTGAATGATTCATCAATCTCCTCTTGAGGTGTATCACTCAACAACCAATCATGTTCAGCTTCTATAATATCTTGAATGATATCAACCTCAAAAGAAGCTTCTTCAGTATCAGACTCCATTGATGCACAAAAAATGTTCATCCTCATTTTCCTATTTCCAAATGAAACATCCATTTCACCAGTGCGGCAATTAATGCACGCATTGGCGGTAGCTAGGAAAGGGCGACCAAGAATAATAGGAGTCTGTCTGATGCTATCAACTCCCTCCATATCTAATATCACGAAGTCGACAGGGAAATAACAATCCTCCACCTTGACTAACACATCTTCAAGTATCCCTCTCGGGACCTTAATCGATCTATCCGCTAATTGAAGCGTCATAGGTGTGGATTTCATCTCTTTCAATCCAAATTTGTCATAGAAGAAACCCGGCAAAATGTTAACACTTGCCCCAAGGTCAAGCAAAGCACGCTCAACAGTAATGTTTCCTATGACACATGATATGATAGGGGTCCCTGGGTCCTTAAGTTTGGGTGGAGTCTGGTGTTGCAATACTGCACTGATCTGCTCCGTCAAATATATTTTCTTCTGCGCATGGGACCTCAACTTCCTTTTCTGCGTACAAAGCTCTTTGAGGAACTTTGCATATGCAGGGACTTGCTGGATGGCATCTAGTAAGGGAAGGTTTATATGGACGTGCTTGAATATCTCAAGCATCTCTTGCATGTTTACTCCCGACTTACCTAATGCTCTCGGTTTCTCTAACGCCTCAGGAAAGGGGGCTTTAGGAATATGGGTTGTGGAAGGCTCAAATGGAAGAACCTTCTCGCTTTCCTGAGGTACAACATTAGGGACTGGCTGCTTCTTACTTATCTTCTCTCTTTCTTCTGCAGCCTCCCTCGAATGGTACTGCTTCCCACTTCTAAGGGTTACTACTGCCTGAGCCTGCTCTTGATGTGTATCTGTCATATGCAAACTCTGCAGAGGTTCTTTACCCCTAGGGTTAACTATAGGCTGACTAGGCAATGCTCCCTCAGTTCTCCTGCTAAGTGCTTCAGCGAGCTGCCCCATTTGAGTTTCTAATTTTGAAATTGACTGGGTATGTGAGCTCAAATTCGCCTTAATATCTGAAAATGCTTGTAGCATTTTGTCCTCGAAGGACTGACTATGTGAAGGCTCCTGAAAATGGATTTGATTATACGCAGGTTGGGTTGAAGGATCATTGGATCTGTGAAATCCAGGTGTATAACCACCTTGCCTGGATTGATTCTGGGAAGGGTTAGGAGCTTGGGCTTGTGAGTTACGCCATGAGAAATTTGGATGGTTTCGCCAGCCCGGGTTGTAAGTATTGGCAAATGGATTGGGTGCGGGCCTAGCGAAGTTCTGAGCCATCTGAGCCTGCTCTTGGACAAACTCAGGATACTGTGACGCAGCTGGACACTGGAGAACATGGTGTGCAGGACTCGCACACAACGCACACACCTGCATGGCAGGAGAGGGACCCAACAACAATTGATCTAATTTCTGGGACAGTTGGTCTACCTTGTTGCTCAACTCAAGGTTCATCCCTATTTCGAAAATACCTGCCTTCTTAGCACTATCCTGTACAGGTGTAACTCTATCAGACCGTGAAGCTGTCGCGTGGTGCATCGAATTCTCACTTAATGTCTCAAAGATCAACCACGCTTCATCCTCACTCTTGAGCATGAAAGTGCCCCCACATGCGGCATCAACCATTTGACGATTCTTCTCAGTAAGACCGTCATAGAAATATTGCACCAGTTGCCATCGAGGCACCTGGTGGTGGGGACACTTGCGGAGAAGATCCTTCATCCTCTCCCAAGTCTCATGAAACAGTTCCCCCTCTATTTGCGTAAAACTGGTGATGGCTTTTCGATACTGATTCGTCTTACCGATTGGGAAATATTTCTTTAAAAATTCTCTTTGCATATGTTCCCACGTGGTAATTCTAACTGTATCTAATGCCTTCAGCCAGTGTTTGGCTTTATCCTTCAGAGAGAAGGGAAACAGGGTCAACCTCATAGCGTCATCTCCAAAGTTGTTTATTCTCACTGTAGAACAAATCTCTAAGAATTCGTCGAGATGACGATATGGATCTTCATTGCTAAGGCCATAAAATGAAGGTAACATTTGGATTACACTGGCCTTAATCTCAAACTGATTTGCTCCTACATCAGGTCTTGTGATGCAGGAGGCGGGAGTATAGGTGTTAGGCATGAAGTACTCCCTAAGGGGACGAGTAATCTGCTGATTCTCAGCCATGGTTGCAGATCTCTGGGCTCTCCTAATAAGGGACTCGGGGTCCTCAATCGGCTCTACCAGCTCAGGGTCAAGTGAGCGTCGCCCTTGCATACACCTTAGAGTAGACCGGTGTAGCTCACATCCTAACTTTGGGTTTTCTACCTAACTAACGCACTAAGCGGCCAAACCACGCAAACCACAAAGCGAGTAAACTAAAAACAACAAAAACTAAACAAACACCACGCAGTTACACATAACAGAGATTATGCAAAGAAATATAAAATCTATGTGTACGGTACCAATCGTACACAGTCACCTCTAAGGGAATCCTAATAGGTGGGCTGTGCAGAAAAGTAAGCTCTTCTCTAAGATATGCACATACGCGGTGCTAAACCTAAATGCAAAGCAAACACTAGGCAATAAAGTGAATACTAATATTACGCCGTTCCCCGGCAACGGCGCCAAAAATTTGATGTCTTCTTTTAATCGTTGTAATTTTGAAAAGATTTTTATATGAAAAACATGTGAAAACCAGACATCAAATAATAAAAACCGGTTCTCACTAGTGGATGAGACCGAGTCGAACTCAGGGAACGGGAATATTTTGTATTCAAGCACACAATTCTAAACTATTCTTTATTGCTGAATTATTGAAATGTAAACTGTTTTAAGAAAAGTAAAAACAACTAGCTATTACAACAAATGAATACCCTTCGCAGAGGGCGTAAAGTGCAATATTTACAAACCCAATTAAAATTCTAAGTCTAAACTGAAAAGTAAAAATCTTCTATCTTCGTATTTCGTGTCACGTAGTCTCTTTAGCTCCAATCTCGTGCAATCCTGCACAAGTCAAAAGGACACGAGCAGTACCAGAAATAGAAATATACTTGCTAAATGATCTAATGAAATCACAATTCGCTAAGAAATGCTAAACAAGTAACTACTTAATCTACTGGCAAAGCACTTAACAACAACTAATTATATTTAGCTAATTATTTACTAACATCTAACAATTAACTAATATTCAATTAACTAATGTCGAACCAAAAACAAGGAATGGACAAAATAAGAGATTTATATAAGGAAAAGCAAAACAGTTATTGAAACAGGAACAAAATAGTGAAATTCAACAACAAATGAAAAAATACTAAACAAGGAAAATGATTGAACTAAGTAATTTGAAAAAGATATGAATCATAAAAAAAACATTGAAAACAAAGAATGCAAACAATCGGAAAATGAATAGTAACAGCTATTAAACTTTGAATAACGGATTGAGTTCAATTGATTAATTGCCAGCTTCTATCAGACACTTTAAGAAAATCACAGTTCAGCTTTGAATAGTTTCAAATTGAACAGAATTTTACATTGCTGAACAAAATTTCTGCATATTAGTGAAATACAGTCAATTCAAATATTCAACAACTCCAATGGATGCCTGGATTCACTCATGCGATCAATTTCAGTTTGATCGAATGCATATGTATGTATATAAACACTGGAGATGCAACAGTTTCAGGAAATCACTGTAAATTTAAAGCTCAACAACAACTTCAATTCACCAGAAAGATCAGATGATCTATTACCGGAAAAAAACAGAGATGCCGGAAAGAGAAAAAAAATTAGAAACAAATATATCGATTTGCATTTTAATCACTTAGAAATATCTCAATCCGATTTCTTCAGTTGATCAAATAATGCTCACTCATACTGAAATTTCTTAAACATCATTCAGTTGATCAATCCAGATTTTCATTATCCAAGATTTACTCACCGGAAAACAACAACCGCACGGTGATCAGAATTCCAGAATTTATCTTTCACCAGAAAATGCAAATATCGATCCAGATAATCGATAATGCTTAGAACAGAATTTTTTTTTTTTATTTTCTGATAACAATAAACGAATTCACTAAATCTGAATCAAGAATTTGATCAGATTATTAAGATTTATTCATCAGAACATCATTCCGGCAGAATAATTGTCAATCACCGGAGTTCTTCACAGAATTTTTTTTCGTTTTATGTTTCTTGTTTTTTTTTTTTCCATTTTGAAATTCAAACATTATGATTCAGAAAGAATTAAACTGTAGAAGAAGAAGAAGAAGATAGAAGTAGATGACTTACCGGGAATTGAAGGAGGAAGTGGCTTCCACTTCAGGCACCGCAATCGACGGGAGTTTTCTTGCCACCGGATGAGGATCGGCTGCTGGAAGAAGAAGAAGAAGAAGAAGTATCGTAAGATCCGGCAACTGTGAAACGGAATGAAGAGGGGAAAAGCAGAGGGGGGAAAAGAAAATTTTGGCGCAAAAATGGAGCCCCCTCCGATCTGTTGTACGCCCCTTTTTAAAAGGATTTACACCGGTTGGAACCGGTTTGAAACAACCCCTTTTTATTTTCAAAACTTCCAAACCGGTTCCAACCGGTTTGGTTTTTATTTGCTATATTTTTTTTTTAAAATACAAACCGGTTCCACTCGGTTTGTATTTTTATATATTTTTTTATTAATTATTTTTTTTTATTATTTTATTCTTTTCAAAAGTAAAGAAAACTGTGAAACTTTTCAAAAACAAAACTATTTATAAAAGAACTTCAAAACTAATCTACTATATTTTTTCTTTTCTTTTCTAAAAAAAAAACTTAAATTGAATAAAACTATTTTTCTAATTTTTTTTTCTTTTTAATAAAAACTAAAACCAACTAAAACTAAAAATAGGCATAAGAATGTAAAATAAAACTATTTTTTTATTTATTTTCTAATTTTAAATTATTTTAGCACATTTACTCAAAAACTAACATAAAATTGGGTTTTTGAAACATTATTTCATAAAATCATGCATATTTAAATGTTAATAAACCCTGAATTATATGCATGATCAAGTATCAAAGAAGCTATATCCCAATCCGGTTTTATTAACCGAGCATCTTTGAGAGCCAAGAAGTTTTTCTAGATTCTCTTGACCATTTGTGAATTTGGTCACTATAGAAAGAAGATCATTTGACTTTTCTTTAAGACTAGATATTTCCTTTTGTAAGAGATTGGTTCTAACTCCAATTTCTTTTATCTCAATTGCTTGGCAAGAATTTTCCTTCTTGAGATCTTCTATTTCTTGAAGTAACACTTTATTTTGAGAGTCGAGTTAAATTTTCAGTTTTTAACTCTTTATTTTTAGAACTAAGACTCTTAAATTTAGCATATAAATCATTAAATGCTTCAAATAACTCATCATAGTCAAATTGACTTACCGAATCTTCTTGTGCTACAAAACACATGTTGGCGACTTCTTCATTTGATTCATCATCGGAAGAGGAGTCACTATCATCCCAACAGGCTTGAAATGCCTTTTTCTTCTTGAATTGGTCCTTGGGTTTGAATTTGAGAAGAGGACAATCTTTCTTGATATGTCCTGCCTTTTTGCAGTTAAAGCACTTTACTTCATTGGGAATGGAAGAATCAGCTTTCTTTGCCTTTCTTTGAAATCTTCCCTTTTTGATGAATCTTCTGAATTGCCTTGTGATGAGGGCAATATCTTCATCTTCATCTTCTTCAGAATTTTCTGAGTCAGAAGTAGCCTTAAAAGCAATAGATTTCTTTTTAGGCTCTTCTTCTTGTCTATCTTGAAGTTGGACCTCATATGCCATTAGGTTACCAACTAAGTCTTCAAGAGTGAGAGTATTGAGATCATTTGCTTCTTCAATAGCAGTGGTTTTTCTCTCTCATTCAGGAGTTAAAAACCTTAGAATCTTTCTGACTAAATCCACTTGTGAATATTCTTTTCCAAGGGATTTCAAAGTGTTAGTTATATCGGTCATTCTAGTTACCATATCCGATATAGATTCATTTTGCTTCATTTTGAACAATTCAAATTTATGAACTAAAGAAGCAATTTTAGATTCTTTTACCTTTGACGTACCTTCGTGTGTTACGAGAAGAGTATGCCAGATTTCATTAGCTGTAGAGCATTGAGAGATGCGATTGAACTCTACCTTGTCAACGCCACAATATAAGGCATTCATTGCCTTGGCATTAAGTGAAGCAGTCTTCTTTTTATCATCGGTTCATCGGCTGAAATCAGTTGATGGAGTTTGGTACTTTTCTGAAACAACTCTCCAGATATTGAGATCCATGGATTGCAGGAATATTGTCATTCTTACTTTCCAGTATCCATAGTTTGTTCCGTCGAAGAGAGGAGGACGAACAGAGGAGCTTCCTTCTTTGTGCTGAGATGTTGTAGTTGCCATGCTAGATGATGGTCAAATCAAAGTAATAGCAAACCTTGCTCTGATACCAAATGAAAGTGCACTAGGATCGAGGCAACGAGCACTAGAGGGGGGTGAATAGTGCTTTTAAAAATTTCTGCGGAATATTGAATGATTTTGCAAATCTCAAAGCAAACACACAAAGAACACAAGATTTTATCCTGGTTCGGTCAAACCCGACCTATATCCAGTCCCCAAGCAAAACCCGCTTGAGATTTTCCACTATCAACCTTGTAAACTACAAGATCACACAGACCATAACCGGTCCCACTTTCAGTAACAATCCTACTGAAAGCAACAACTCCTTTACACCAAGGAGTCCTTCTTTTTACACAAAAGAAATAACAACTTACAATACAACCTATGAGCCTTCCTTTTGAATGCAAATGAGATGCAATTAGCTTTTGAGGTTGTTGAAACACTCTACTCACGAATTCACTATCTCTCAAAGTGATTTGAGTGAAAAACTGAAGTGAAAATATCACGTGAGTGAGAAAACAAATACTTGAATGAATAGGAGTGAAAAGCAAGAAGTAATTCAATATAATTCTATTGAATTTGATGTTTTTGAGTGTAGAATGCACTCATATTTATAGTTAAAAGATTCCATACGTTGAGAGTATGAAAGGGTGTCAAAACTGAACATTTCGAACAATCAAAACGTTTGAAAAATGAAAAGATACGCCTTTTTGAAGTTTCAGGAAAACAGCAAAATTAGTCGACTGAAACATCAGTTAGTCGACTAATAGTTAGTTATTAGTAGACTGACAGTTATCGTCGGTCGACTGATCTGTTAATCGAGCCGTTTGAAAATCTGAACTTTTGAAACTTAGTTGACTTGAGAAAAGTTAGTCGACTGATAATATCATCAGTAGACTGAAAAACCTTTTAGTCGACTGCTGCTAAAAACTTCTAAAAAAAACAAACATTCTGTTCAGTCGACTGATAAAAAGCATTAGTCGACTGCTGCTAATTTTTTTTTAGAAAACACATGTTCTGTTCAGTCGACTGATAAAACCATTAGTCGACTGCTGCTAATTTTCCAGAAAATAGACATTTTGTCCAGTCGACTGATAAAATCTTCGGTCGACTAATTTGACAAAAATGACTTTTTAAAAAATATGGCGCGAAAGGATTAGTCGACTGATAAGTCTATTGGTTGACTAATAAACATGAAAATTTAAGAAAAGAGTTTTCTAAAAAGAGTTTCAAAAGAGTTTCTTTTAGAAAAGTTTTTTCTAAAGACTTTTAAGGTGAAATGCAACCTAAATATGCACTCTAAGTAAGGCTCTTACAAGAATCTAAGACTTTTAATGAATTAAACATTTGCACACTAGTCTTCAAGGATTCTTCACCGAATTCTTCAATTTCTTCATAGCCTTAGCTGAAATGCAGTTGATTCTACTTGCTCATCATCAAAACCTTGTACTTGAAGTATCATGTATGGCTTCATTGTTGTAACAGCACATATTCCTCTTCCTTCAATCCCAGGGCTTTCGCTGTCATCTCTGGGCAAATGTTGAGGTTGCTGCCTCCATCAACGAGCACATGCGGGACAGTCATGCCCCGAGTCCTTACTACGATGTACAGCGCATTGTTATGAAATGAATGAGGCTTAGGCAAGTCCTCATCAGAGAAGGTAATAGGCACGTTTTTCATCGTCTGGTTTACAATCTGCACCAAATCTTCGGGCGTGGTGTTTGGCTTCACTTTGATCTTTCTTAATAGATCATCCAACTTTTCCTGATGTTTGGGAGAATCATGAGTTAACTCAAAGATGAAAATGTTGGAGAGCACTATAATTGGCTTCTGAAAATCATCGGCCCGCTCTTCTGCTGCCTTAGAGGTTTCTGCCTTCTCTGTGCAGGGTTCTTTCTTAAGGAAACTTCTTGGGAAAATTTAAGTTCTTTCATTCTCGACTGGTACACTTACTTGGTCAAGAAGTGAGAAGATATCCATTTTCTGAGATACAGGCTGATCCTGATGTAGAACCATTACCTGATGTTGGAGATTTAGCTCTTCACTAGAGCATGGATGTATATGACTCTGTGGGAGGAAAGAATGTTCTGAGATGGTTGATGCTGAATGCTTTGGGAATGGAGCAGATAAAATTTCCATTTTGCCCTCCTCTTCATCTTCTACGAGGATGCTTTTGTCGATACAGTCCTAGACCAAATGCTTCAAGACGAAGCAGTGTTCTGTATCATGTCCCATGGCTCTATGGAATTTGCAGTATTGCTCTTTGTACTTCCCCATGAATACTAGAGGATCTGCAATTTTGGGCAATTTCACCATCCCATGGGACAACAGGTATTCCAGCACTTTCTCCAGAGGCTGGTCCAAAGGAGTGAATTTCCTATCCCTGCTCCAATTGATGTGTTTTGGTTTTTCTTGAAAGTCCCCTTTTTGTTGAGGACCGGTTGGGAGAGACTTGTCACTGTTTTTGAAGAACTTCCCCTTTCTGCCTCTATTATGTTCAGGCCTCATGCCACTGTCGTTGTCATTCTTAATGCTACTGCCCTGATTGTCTTCGGGGATATCAGCTGAGTAGGTAAAATGGGCCTTTTTCTTTGGGTCCAGGATGTTTTTGGCTAAAGCGACGCCTTCATACATCCCATTCTCTACCCCCATTTCGAGCCATTCCGCTCATTCTGTCAGTTCGATGAATGATTTGGAGGGATATGGGAAAAGGAGACTTTTTAGAGGCTAGCAAAAATTGTTTAGGATGACCTGGAGGGCATGCTCCTCAGAAATGGGATTCTTCATTTTGTTACAGATGCTCCTCTATTTATGGATAAAATCCCTAGCTTTCTCGTTGGGCTCCTGTTTGAGGTTGCACAAGTGGTTTAGGGTAGGTAGGGCTTCCGTGTTGAACAGGAAGCGTTCAACAAACATATTAACAACTTTGTCAAAATCCCTCAATTCGATGGGATTGACATGTTTATCGTACCATTTGGCCGCTATCTCGTCCAGGTTGCGGGGAAAACAGAGAAAAAGGGCGTCGTTATCTTCACTAAACCGGGCACATTCTGAGAAGAACATTGCCAAATGAGCCTTTGGATTGCCAGTTCCATCAAACTTGATGAATTTCCGGGGGAGGTTTTCCAGATCCTTGTCCCCTTTTAAGCCGAGATAGAAGTCCTGCCTGGTGTATGACCTTTTTCCTTTATCCCGGATTTGCAGGTCTTTGACTATCTTGGTCAAGGCCTGGATTGAATCCTCTACGGGGGGGCCATATTTGGGCTTGTTTACCGACACTGGCCTCTTGGACTGCCGCAGATGCTTCAGAATGTAAATCAGCTACTCTTCTTCGGAGTTCTTTTCTGCCGGTTCTGAATTTTCTGAGGTGCTGTCACGCTAGATCTTCTGCTTACTGATCTTGACCGGCTTCTTTATGGGCTTCTTTTTAGCTTTGCTCTTAGAAGCTGCCTTCTTGGGACCAGCTTTAGCCTGCTCGGCCATCATCTTGGTCATCATCTTTTGAAAGATCTGGTACATGGCCGGATCAATGTTGCTCTCATCCTCTGAGTCATGCTTCTTGGATAATCTAGGAGAATTCATCTCCTCTGTTTCGTTGTCGCTGTGCCGTTGAGCAGCCTGCTTACCAGCCCTTGTCTGGACCATTTTTCAGATGCCAAAGTTTTCCTATAGAATATGAGAATGGTTAGAGTATGGAGAAGCTTTTTTTAAAATTATAACCTTTTTGAGGAAAAAGAATGAAGGATTTTGGTAGACAATTTCAAGAGATTATCTCATTAACCGGGATTGGGTCATCACAAGATTTGTGATAACTGTGTTACCATTTGATGATAACAGAGAAATGTGCCTTGTTACCTAGGCGAGGTCGTCAACCATGATAATATATTGAAGATCAATGTGAGAGGAATGTCCCTTTTACCCAGGGTGAGGTCGTCACCAAAATTGTGACTATTTGTGCCACAAACAAAATACAAGAAATAAAATTTTGGCCAAGAAGTAATTTTTATTGATATTAACATTCAAAGACAAAGAGAGGGTGGGCAGACAGTTTGCCACCACTCTCGATATTCAGATGATACATTTGGCCCAGGAAATATAGACAGAGAAACAAAGGAGTCCCATGTATATTTAGTGACATGGTATGCCCCAGACCACTGATCCGACTGCAGGTTGAATTCTGGCATGTTGCCCGTCAGGAAGCGGGTGTTGGCACAAATCTGCCGCTGCGAAAACTGCCTGAGACATCGTTCTGGCCGATAATCAACACAAAAGAAAGGGCCCATCAACCTGTAGTGCTTATTGCGAGCATAGGTGTATCGAGGAACGATCTCTCTCCTGTCGAAGAAATCCCAAGTAATCTCTTCCTGATGTAGTTTCTCGATCAAAGCTCGGCACTGAATGGCTGACTTCGGCTGCTTACTGTTGAATCTGAAAGAACTGGCCTTCGAGGGAACGTGTTGCAGAAACCACGACTGCAGGGCGTAAGTGCATCCCTCTACCAGAATGGTCTCTCTAAGAGCAAATCGAGCCAAGCCTTTGTAAAGGAAAGCCAAGGCTGCCATAGAAACCGAAAGCTGACGGGTCTGCTTGCTTCCCAATCTTCGAAAGAGTTGAGCGACTCTGATATCTATGAAATTCTGGCCATCTTGGAAGAAAGCTAATCCTACTGTGCATAGAATCATGGCATGCTGAATTCTGTCTTTCGCTGCTCGAGACAAAGTGTCAACCTCCTCGTAAGTTCCATACTTGCGATAGAGTCCGAACAGGTCGATGAATTGGTTCCCACTAATCTCAGTGAGAGGCCAGGATCTGCTTCTGGTTGCTCTGGCCAAAGCTTCTCGAACATCTACCCCTTTGATGTTGATCAAAAACTGCTGCTTGACAGGATCATCTGGTTGACCAGCTGGTTCGGGCAATCCCATAATATCATTGAATTCATCTATCAGTAGAGTCATCTCTCCCCAAAGAAACCAGAATGTGCAGGTACGTGGATTCCACCGTTCTGCCATGGCCTGGATCAGAGCTCCGTTGATGGTTCGTTTGCCTGCCGCCGATGCCATTTCCAACCCACAATCATCCAAGTGGTCTAGGAACATACGTGAGAAGGTGGCGAACCAAGAATAATACCACCGAGGGAAGAAAGGACGAGACTGGATGACCCGCTGATCCGGGGATCCATCCTGAATCTGATAGAAGACATGATCTCGGGGAAAAACAGCATCGAGGGAATTTGACGCCATTGAAATGATACTGGGGTAAAGAAGAGATAAGGAGAATTAGATAGAATGCAGGACTTACGGATAGACACTTTGAAGAATCAAATCCTGGAATATTTCGAAAAGGTTGAGGAAATTTTAAAGGAATTTTCCAGGGTTTTTGAAGAAAATTTGATCTAAAAGAGAAAAAGAAATGTAGGTAGATAGAAATATACACGTGGGGTTTTTGAAAATAAGGGTAAGTTTTGAATAATACACCCAGGGTTTTTGAAAAGGGTCTGATACATATATATGAGAGAATAAGAGAAATATCACACAACTAAAGCTGCACAAACAATGATGCGCATACAGCACTCCCTAAAGGCTGACTCTAAATGCAATATTTGAAATAGCTTGTAGGATCTTAATCCTAACTCTAGGGTTCAGATCATCTGATTCCAATCAAGATACACCGATATACTCGAGCTGAGGCTCGAAGTACGTGGTATAGAAATATTTCTCTGGTCCTAAGGTAATGGCTTCCCAACATCCTTGTGCACCTACCGATATACCTCGGACTATGGCCCTTAGGTACGTGGTAGGGGGGTGTGAACCCAAATAAGTGGTCCAGTTGTGAGGCTCTCTCCCGAACTATGGTTGAGTGAGACAGCCCAGCAACGTGAAGACCGGGACAACATAGGTAAGGAGGTTTTCAAAATATGCTCAACATGCAAGAAACCAGATGGCTCTAATGCAAGTCCTAAAGAGATAGATTAAAAATGAAGAGAAGCATACACTTGCATACATTGTTTGCATTCAATCCCTAAAATTGAGGAGAGTTGTATTTCAGACCTAAGTCTAATATGAGCATGGAATAATCTCCTCAATACGGTCCTACCAAACCATACTTAAATCCTATATGCAATGAATGTCAGCTTTAGGACATAATCTAGGCTTCCTAAGGTTTGTATGGAAAATGTAGCTGACATTTGAAGAATAAAGACTTAGATAATATCAAAGCAAAGAAGAAAAGGCATAATTCGACCGGACGGAGACGAGTCCCATCACGGTCGCCAAAACTGTGATCATCGCAAATTTTTTCCTCTCTTGTGGTTTCTCTCTCTTCCTTCTCTTTTCCTTTTCTAACCTTTTATTTTCCTCCTTTTTGAAGGGAGAAGAATAAAAGATAGAAAAAGAAAGAGAGAAGAGAAAAGAAGAGAAAAGAAGAAGAGAAACTCTTTTGCGGGGTCTCACTTGACCTTAATTTTGAAAATATTTGAGAAAATAACACACCTCCATTTTTGAAATATTTGCGAGAAAACTGGGAGACGGGATCCGCTCGTCGGTACGAGGTTCGACCGTTCCTGGCGCCTTTACCAGGGGTAATCGAATCAAGGGTCGAATTTATGCCTTTTGCTTTGCCTAAACATTATCTAAGAATTTATTCTAACTCTAAATGCACAAAGAATCATACTTGTGCAATGCAAGGATATATGCTCTTTTTGAAAAGATATTTTGAAAATTTCCAAGTATTCTGAGAAGAACTTGGTAAAAGAGTGAAGAAATGATTGAATCTAACTTAGAACTTGAGATAGATCAGAGAAGTTCTAAGTCTTTGAAGTAAATCAGAGTTGAAAGAACGTATTTTGAGAAAGAATGATTTTGAAGCTTTTGAAAATGAAGTTCCAAAGTTGGAAATGGATTTTGAATTTGAACTTGAATTTAGAAAAGGAAATGAATACTTGAGATGGAATTGAATTTTGAAGTTTTTGAATTTTTAGAATGGATCTGAGAAATCAAATGGTATTTAAGAATAGAAGTGGATTTCGGATTAGATCCGAAAATGGAATTGAAATCTAGAATTGGAATTGGATTCCGGATCTTAGACAGAATGGGATCCGAGATTTAGAAATCAAGATGGACTTTTGGTTCTGGATCCTAGAATGGAGTGGATCTGAAGTCTGAGATCCAATGTAGAGCTGGACTCTGGACCCTAAGATGGAATTGGATCTGAAGTCTAAGATCCAATATAGAGCTGAACTCTGGACCCCAAGATGGAATTGGATCTGAAGTCTAAGATCCAAAATAGAATTGGATTCTAGATCCTAAAGTGGAATTGGATCTTTGAGTCTGAGAACTAAAGTAGAATTGGGATCTAAATCCTAAATGGAATTTGGATCTTAAGCCTGAGACCCAAAGTGGAATGGAGATTTGGATCCTAGAATGGATATTGGATCTGAGATCCGAGATGAGATTGGATTCTGGATCCTAAAATAGAATTTGGATCTGAAGTCTAAGATCCAAAGTAGAACTAGGTTCTGGATCCTAAAGGTGAAACTGGATCCAAGATCTGAAATCCAAAGTGAGATTGGGATTCTGGATCCTAAAGGGGATTTGGAGTTGTTAAATTCAGAAGATGAATTCAGAACTTTCAAGTTTAGAATTTGAATCTTGAATATATAAATGAATTTTAAGTCAAATTAGACCTTGAATTTTGAAGTTTGAATTTGGAATGAACTGAGAAGATCAAATGGTATTTAAGAATAGAAATGGATTTGAAAGATTCAGATTAGATCCGACAATGGAATCGAAATCTAGAATTGGAATTGGATTCCGGATCCTAAACAGAATGAGATTTGAGATTTAGAATCCAAGATGGACTCAGGTTCTAGATCTTAAAATGGAGTGGATCTGAAGTCTGAGATCCAAATGTAGAATTGGGTTCTGGATCCTAAGATGGATTTGGATCTAAGGTCTGGAATCCATGATGCAATTTGGATCTGAAGTATAAGATCCAAAAGTAGAAATGTATTTAGAAAACTGGATCCAAGTTGATCTAACTTTGGATTTAGGTTTTGAAAGTCCAAATGGGACTTTTGAAGATGGATCTGGGTTTTGAAAACCCAGATTGAATTTAAAATTTAAGAAGAGTCAAGATTCAAAATCAATCTCAAACTTGTGATTTTTTTGAATTTGAAGATAAGAAGATAAACTTGATTTTTGAATTTGAAGATGAATCAGAAACTTCAAAGTTAAATTGAACTTTGAAATTGAATTTTGAATTGAGTTGGAAATTTGAAGTTTGAATATAAAATGATTTTGGAATTTCAAAGTCAAATTAGACTTTGAAATTGAATTTTTTAATCTTGAAATGAGATAGAATTGGATTTGAATAAGATTTGATCTGAGAAAGGAAGAAGAAGAATCACTTGGAATTTTGAAAAGGAAATTTTGAAAATATGATGCAATTCTATCCTATATGATGAATGAATTTTAATAAGTTTGAAATTGGATTTGAAAATCATATTTCATTCTTCAAATGAATTTAAATAAGATTAATGATATAATACACTCCTGACTATGGTTATTGAATGTATTATATAATAGTCATATCTAAAATCAAATGAAGGATAAAATACCTTTTTGGTGCTTTTATAGAATTTAAAATGAAATTAACCCTCAATATACTAAAATCAAATGAAGGATAAAATACCTTTTTGGTGCTTTTATAGAATTTAAAATGAAATTAACCCTCAATATACCCTGACTATGGCCATTGGTATATATTTTGAGTTAATTTTAAGTTAAATTCTGATAAAAGAAGAAAATATTTTAGGAAAATATGATGAATTTTGAAAATGGATCCAGTGTGGATCCAGTGTTATTTTGTGAAAGATAAAAATGCTAAGTTTTGTCCACACCCTGACTATGGCCATTGATGTGGATCATCAACTTAGTATTTATTATCTCTTACGAAATGGTGCATGTGCCATTCGTGTTTCACCATTGTGAGAATTTTGAGAAATAAAGGCAAAAATGCATGAAAACAAACAATTCATGATATTTTATAATGCTCATTCATTCTACCTAAAGCAGGAAATGTAAATTCTCATTCCAATCTAACTATTACAATAGATAAAATCAAATGTACAACCCCAAGTAATGATATCTTTTCCATATTTCCTGCAAAACAACCAGGTTAGTAATGAAAAGAGAAGGAAAATCATATATATATGGAAATCAAATAGTAAAAAGAGGCTTATATGCCAAAGACATATATGACAAAAAGGATGAAGAATGATATATGTATGTATATATATATATATATGTATATATATATATATATATATGTATATATATATATATATATATATATATATATATATGTATATATATACCACCGATGACACATATGTAACATAGATAGATGAGAGAGATGCTGGCATCTACAGACTAGGAAGAAATGCTATTGGTATATTGCAGTGTTATTTTATATGTATTTTAGAAAAAGGAATATAGCAGGGTAAAAAGCTGTTGTGGAGAGGCCGAACTCCTATCAGACCCTTCCCCACCAGTGACCATTGCAATGGGGCTCAATGGATCGGCAGTCGTTGGCCAGGACCTTGCATGAGCCAGATAAAGCAAGCTCAACGACTCATTTTGCTGATTAAACTATGCAGAAAATGGTGTGCTGGTAGTGCAGGAGATGGTTGCTTTTGCAGCAAACATTGCTACAGATGACAGGTAGGTTGCTGAGTGACATTTGCAATGCTGGGAATTGTAGAGGCTAACTTGACATGGCCACAATAGCGACAGGTGATTTGAAGGCCTTCAATAGATGTAACATGGTGATTTGAAAAAAAAAAAAAAAACAGTTTGCAGAAAATATTGTAAAACACAGGTGATATGCACTATCAAAGGTACTTTGGAGATGTAGGACTTGCAAAATGAGGCACTGTGCAATGAATATATGTTGTGAAATGAGGAGTAGTTCATAGTGGGTGTATGGCAAATGAGGGGTGCTTCAGAAATTTACATTAGTAAATAGTGAAAAGATCTAGTGTCTGCTTTTTATAATTCAATACAAGATAGGTAAGGATATAGGTGGCAGAGGTTTAGAAGGCATTGCCAAATACAACATGCTATTACAACACCCTGGCAATATACCTGCTGAAACTGATTTTTATGTTACCGACTTATTTCATCCTTACCCACCTCCTTTCTTTATGACCTTCAGAACTTGAACCACTGAATCCTCCCCAGATTGAATCATGAATTGATGCATATTGACCGGACTGGGATATGTGAAATACACGTGATGCCATGACTAGAATAGTGACAATGATGTGCAGGTAAACAAAACTGGCATCCTGTAAATGCCACATTACCTGGCAATCCAAGCCATATTTCCTACATTCAAGTACTTTTTCATTCACGCTGGCAGATAAGATGGAGTTTAAGCTGGAAGGTAAGGTGCTTGTGTATACAAAGGGATGATGGCCATGGGTTACTGTTGGTAGCAGTAAAGTGTTATTTGAGATGCTTACGGCAGACAATATAAAGGGGGGGGCTGAGATGGAAGGTGGCAAGACAAGGACATACCAATGATGAGGTCGATGCCTAATAGATGATATATGACACATCATTCAGCAATGTTGCTGAACCTAATACCTGAATACATAAGAGACTATTAGCATATAGATGACTAAGTGCATAGTGTCTGTGGGGTGTTGTGCCAAAAAAAAATGTGTATATACGAACTAAGATGTAAAGACATGCATTATGTGGACTGATGTAATGACATTCACGGACATAGGTTGATACAAAGATACATATCAGTCCTGAATCAAAACGCTAAGATATTCATAATCACAAACAAAAATATGACATTCTAAAAGGAAAAGAAAAAGAAAAAAAAAACGTTTGTAGCTAAGAAATGAAAAGAATTTATATTGAGACACCTCTAATCTTTCCTTCTCTTTTCAGCTTTTGTCATAAGGGCCTTTTCCTGCAATATCTTTACAACTGGATTATTTTGGAGGACCTGTGATAAAGAGTGAACAGAATATTTTCCAAAAAAAAAAAAATCTATATATGTTGTATTCACAAAGAATTAACCTAAAGTGCAGACACTAAGTTACAGTTCCATCAATCCTCTTGTGACCTCTCTAACCTTCATTCATATTCTTTGCTTCAGCTGGTTGAGAGAAGGGAAAAGACCCTCACTATACTGGAACAGAGGTTAATGTAGGCCTGAGTGGACGAACACATGGAAGAGCATTATCGTTCCCATCCAATTTTAAATAACAGCATGTTAACCCTGTCATTCTCCTTTTGGAGGGATATGGGTGGTATTAGAATGTGATGAGATTATAAGTCAAAGCACAGGGAAAGTATAAAGACTAAATATACAGGATTCCAGCTGATATATAACATGTTGGGGAGTGATTGATTTTAAAATGAAAGGATGCTGGTAAGAATGATATAATGATTGTAAAGGTACTGGTGCTACATTCAATCCTTGTAGAGTGCATATAATGGGTATATAAACACAATGAAATATGGGAAAAAGTGAATGCTGTTGACATGGTGATATACAGGGGATTACAAGAACAGTGGGGTTATTTATATTTATGTTGTTGAATGATACAAACCTGTAAAAAAAAAGGCAACTATCAGACGGATATTGCTGCCAAAAAATGGGAGTTACTCAGAAGTTTCCACCCAGTCCAGTAACTCGTGGCAAGCACCTCTATACCTTATCTTCGATGTAATGTGCAGGTGTAGACCAGAACGCAATATACAAGATATAACAAGATGTATAAGATCAAGGCATACAATAAATCATTAAAGTTCAATATAACGTACCAATGGAATCACGCCAATAGGAAAAAGGTTTTGATGAACCAATATCCAGGTGAAAGGGGATAATACACAGATAGTGCATGTGATGCTTCAGGTTATCAAAATCGACCAAGAAATTCAGATCAACTGAGAAACAAGAAATCTAAAACCAATAGACTATTAATATAAACTGGTTACTGAAAATTGGGTGTGAATGAGAAATAGGAATTGAATCATCAGAAGGAAATCAAAAAAAAAAAAGAGGGGAAATCGATGTAATGCAGAAATCGGAATGCAATGTAAATGAAACAGCAAAAAAAAAAAAGAGAAGATGTGGCCATCAAGATCGGCCAGTCATCCTAATCAAATGGGAATCTGACCATCAACAGATATTCGGGGCAAACGAGAATGCTACCATCACCCGGTGGTCAAACATTCATCGATTGTAGATAGAGGAAATAAATTTACCATCAAAATGGGAAAAGAAAAGCAACCAAGGGATGTTGGAATGAGCTCATTCCAGTGTTAATATAGCAGTAGGTGGGTCGTTCCTGCTATTTGCAGGTCGGCCTCACCGTTGATGCTCCTATAAGCTAACGAAAGAAAAGAAATGAGGAAGAACAAAAGGCAACTCAGACAGGGAAATACCAGAAATCAATAAAAGGAAAAGATGTTTACAAAAAAAAGAAGTAAAAAAAGAGAGAAGATCGGCTACTTACTTGTAGAGGAGGCACCGTGAAGAGGATTGGTGGCTGCTGCTTGCAGAGGATGAATGAAGTGGAGAATTGTAGATCCTTCAGGGGAAAACCTCGATGCCTTGTGATGAAAGGATGCCGATGAGGGGTGAAGGCAGAAAGATGGATTGTTGTATGCAATGCTAAGAGAGGGATGGATGATCCGATCATCAGATGGGGGGTCTCCTCTTAAAGGGAAAAGGGTGGTTCGAGAGTGAAGACTGTTGCAGATGAATGGAGGAGAACGAGAAGGCTGTTGAAAATCGGACGATGGAGAGAGGCAGCGAGCCTGCAGTCGTTGCAAATCTTCTCTATTTAAAAAAGGAGGTCCCCTTTAAAAAGAAAATTTTTGTAAAATAGTCCAAAAATTGAGGGTTTCAACAAGAAGCTTTTTTTTTTAAAACCTTGAGAATCATTTGCTTTTCTTGTAGTTTTTTTTTTTCAATTTTTTTGGTTTTTGCTATTTTTCAATTTTTTTTGTATTTTTAGAATAAAATTCTAGAGTTTTACGAGAAATCAAAGGTTAAAACTAATTTTTTTGGTGTTTTTGTAAAATATTTACAAAAGGGAGTTTTTCTGAGAATTAAAAGCTATTTTTGGAGAAATTTCTTCGAAAAGTGGATTTATGTCCGAATTTTTGAGAAATATTCAAGGTTTACAACCTCGAACTGAGAAATATAGGGTCAAGGATCCAACAGAGTGCCGGATGAGCCGCTCGAGCCTTTCAAAATCATTTTTTGGTATTTTTGCAATTTTATTTTGAAAATCGGACAACGGGGCTCAAATTTAGATTTAAAACACTGGGTTCAGACCCGGAGTTGAATTTGAATATATCAATGTGGAATTTAATCCAGAAATCTGAAGAAAGACTGAAATTTAGTTTTGAAAATCGCTTTGATTTTCTCAGAAGATGGGGTTTAGGGGCAAAAGGGTCATTTTGTAAATCTTTGAAAAAATTGGGGTGTTCACAAGTTGACACTAGTGAGAGACTTCAATATAAAACGAAAATGAGGGGTCAACACTCGAGTTCAATGTTAATCAAAAGACAAGTGTGGGGTTGACTCTCGAAAAGAAAGGGTCAACACTAAAAATAAAGGGGTCAGCTCTCAGTGCTTAAAAATAATTTTGAGAGAAAACAATGTGAGATTCTGATGGGGAGATGACTCTTCTTTGTGAAGGAGTCGACTCTTCTTTATAAAGGAGTCGACTCAAGCACACTTGAGTCACAAAATTTGAGAAAATTCAAGATAAAACTTGATGGATTAAGATGATGATTTGAAATTCTTCCAATATCCTAACAAAATTCTCTTTTTGGCTCACCTTCGTTTTAGAGTAATAAACATTCAAATCAATCACATGATTCAAACAATTTAAAACAAATCTTTTTCATTTAAGTGCATATATCTAGGAGCATACATTCACATAGAAAATCAAGAACAATTACACATACCAAGCTCTCTTGTAATTTTAGAAATTCTTTCTTCACTTAAGGGTTATGTAAAAATATTTGTCAATTGTTTATCGGTATCAACAAACCATAGCTCTTTATCACATTTACTTACATGATCCTTAATGAAATGATGTCTAACTTATACATGCTTAGATCTAGAATGTTGGATGAGATTCTTAGAGATTTATTGCACTAATATTATCACAATAAAGAGGTATAATACCAAAATCATGCAATTGATGCATAAGTTACAATATTTGAGCACAACAACTATCGGCGGCTACATACTCGATCTTGCTAGTGGATAATGTCACGATCACGGAATGTTGTTTCTTAGAAGACCAAGAGATCAAGCACCCACCAAGGAATTGACATGTTCTACTTGTGCTCTTTCTATCTATCTTGCATTTGGCATAATCCGGATTAGAATAGGTTGATGAATATCTTTTTAGATACTAAAGACCAAGATCCAAAGTATCCAATAGATATCTAAAAATTCTCTTAACAGCACTTAGATGAGATTTTTTAGGATTGCTTTGATATCTAGCATATAAACACACATTAAACAATATGTTTGGTCTACTAGTTTTTAAGTATAACAAAGATCCTACCATTCTTCTACTTAGTGTCAACAAATCTACCTTTTTCATCATTTTCTAACTTGTTTGAAATAGACGTAGTGTAACGCCCCGGATTTTCAAAACAAAGCTAAGTTAAAATTTTCATGAATTTCTTTTTTTTTTCTTTGCAGCGGAACTTAGAAAAGCTTTTAGCAGCGGAATAAGACGATAATGAGTCGTCGGTTTTAGAAAACTCCGAGCACGTTGCAGGTATGTGGCCAAGCAATTCATTGACCACCAAGGTGTTCCATTTTATCGAAAACTCATGTTTATTACAACACTACTGCTTAGAAAAGCAGTGTAGGTTCAATAAAAGGAAGCAGTACAACTCTGTCTAGAGAAACCCTGGAACTCGATGCCGCCTTGCTCCGCATATCGCCACGCAGGTCCAACACCTAAAATCCCCATAAAACGGGGTCAGAACCACTGATGGTCTGGTAAGCATGCAGTCATACATCCATTCAACTTAAATACGATAATGACCACTCAGGGTCGCAATGCGCAATAACGACGCTCAAGCCTCCAAGACTTAGCGTATTTCGCAAGAGCCTCCTCAGGGCTATGAGTTGAGCATCCGCTCAAGTCCTCATGACTTAGAGCAAGCCTTTTCAGGGCTGTGATTTGAATAGCCGCTTAAGTCTCCACGACTTAGCCATGACCTCTTCCGGGTCTCAAAGTGATGTCTAGCTCAAGTCTTCATACTTGGCACATCCGTATCCCACGCATCTAAGGACAACTCCTCGAGCTTCGCTTAGTCGTGCGGATACAACACGGGTCTTTGCCCAGTCGGTCCAGTAGTATACCGAACATGACACCTTCACAAAGGTTATGCAGGACTGACTCAACACGTCATCCACTCATGCATTCAAAGCATCGCTGTACCTAGAACTAATGCATTGTTTGATAATTAACCGCTCCCGCCTTTGGTACGCAGGTAGAGCTATTGTCCGGGTATCAACGCGACGTTCTGGGGGTTGATTATTCTATGTATTTTAGATACCCCAGAGGCCTGTTGACCCTATCCATAGTAGGGCAGTGTGTTTCAACTGGGAGAATCCTACTAGGCCCATATTCGGATGCATCCTCTACTTGCAGTAGTTGGGTTCAATCCTTAGATCTTAAGGATAACCACGACCCCAAAACCCATGAGTGACTGAGGCCATCGTGGACTCTATCAGGTCCAAAGTAAAATACATGTCACTCAAGGCTGTACCATCACTGTCATTCCACAGTGAGCATAATTCCTGAAGGGGTCTGCCAGTCTTACAATTACTTGGACAGAATCTGCATGCCATTTAGGCAGCCCGTGCTTTCAGCACTACGGGAGTATGTACCCGACCCCATTCAGTCTTCCCCAACACAGTCATTACTGAGGGGGTACCCCTAACACGATCTTCAACCGCGGGGTATGTGCGACCTTAAGTCTTATTCATATGCATGCAGAACACCGCTCTTTGGCACTTCGGCCACCACGAGCATCACACCTCTTTGGGTGGAAACAACACACTCTGGCTCTTCGGCCCTTACGAGTCTGGTTGCGTAACCGTTCTCAATGAGCATGCATATGACTCGATCTAAATAGATCGGCTACTCGGCGTATTTTTACGCAACGAGTCCAAACCTAGCCAAGGCGCAACCTCTACTCCGGCTCAGCGGCCCTTACGAGCAAGGTGCCCTTGCAGGCACAAGGATACGAGCCGATCTGGCATCGTTCCATCAACGGACATCATTATGCCGTTCCATTGGTTCCGGCAGCTCTTCTGCCAACCATTTCGTCAGCACCTCCCCTGCTCTACCGGCAGTGGTGCGACGAACCCTTCTACGTTGTAGAGGGCAAACCATGAACTGGGTAGCACTCTGCTATATGTCAGAGTATCCTGCTACGTTCTTTCTGAGCTATTCATAGCTTCTTCAGAAATTTCAGCAGCACTTCCTCTCTTTTACGGAGAAAGCGTGTGTTTCTTTTATCCATTTCAGCGGCATCTCCCCTCTTTGGTAGGAAATCGCCACGCTTAATTCGGGAAATGGATGCGCACCGTTGTGCGTACTTTGCATCCATCAAGGTTGCAAGAACCCTTGGCCATAGCCAGGCCATACGAAATTGACTTAGTCATTACGTAAAGAGCATTTTGCCAAAAAACCGAAGCCTTTCCAATAGGGGCTTCATTCGTCAAGCAGAATCTTGAGCGAGGAGCGGTCAAGGAATCGCATGGGCGATTTGGAGTTGATCTCCATTTGAACGCTCATTTATGCGCTATATATGTAGTATAAGCAGAAGCCTGTGCTTTATACAGCGGCGGCGTAAAGAAATGCATATACTATTGTTCAGGGTGTGTAACTGAACGAAATATTCTACATATATAACAAAGCAGAAGCCTTGGCATCGTTCGACGCGACGGCGTAAGTAAAGACATTGCAGAAAGCAGGAGCCTTGGCATCGTTCGACGCGACGGCGTAAGTAAATGCATAATCGGAAGTGCAGAAAACAGGGAGCCTTGGCATCATACGACGCGACGGCAAAGGTAAATTACATAGCCTGTGCGATATAAGACGCGTCGGCAGAATCAGCAGATATACACCTAGATTCGCATCCAACGATAGTTACGAGGCGAGCGGGTGAACACCGAAGTGTCCTAAAGGGCTCAACCAAGAACTAAAGCGAGATACCATTTTGAAGAACGCATATACTGCGCGTTTGAACATAGATATATCCGACGATAGTTACGAGACGAGCGGGTGAACACCGAAGTGTCCAAAAAGGGCTCAATCAAGAACTAAAGCAAGATACTACTTCAGAAAGTATATTCTATATACAAACAGTCAAATACTTGAGAGAGATGGATCAACGAAGCGAACTTACTTCAAATCGTGGAAGAAACGGCTCCGGGTTGCTTCTTTGGCTTCGAGCCTTCCTTCGAGAGGTCAGACTAAGTCAGATGAAGCTGACTTAGTTGAGAAAGAGGTAGAGTAGGTCAAGCTACTCAACCTAAGTGGTTTGAACCAAACAGGGTTCGATCCAAGTCAACTAGGTTCAGCAGGTTCGAACTCAGCTCAAGTAGGCTAAGTCTGGGTTCAGAAATCCAAACCGGAATCTGGACCAAAACGGACTTTGACTTTGACTTTAAACCCAACTAGGTTCAAGTCAAGTCAACTAGGTTTGGACTAGGTCAAGTGGGTTCAGACCCAGGTCAGGTGAGCTAGGACCAGGTCAGGCAGGCTCAGACCAGGTCAGGTGGGTTCAGGCCAGGTCAGGTGGGCTCAGACTCACTTGGGCTCACTAGGGGAGGTTTAGGAGAGAGAGAGGAGGCAAGAGAGAGAGAGGGGGTCGAAATTATGAGAAGAGAGAGAGTGGGGAGGGCTATTTATAGCCCAAGCCCACCTCCTCTTGGGAATTTTTATCCCCCTTTTGCCCCTGAGCTTTATTTTAATTCCAGGAGGTTCCTTTTGAGGTGGGGCCCACTAGATATTTCCATAGGATATTTTGTGGGTCCCACAAGATATTTTCTGAGGAATATTTCTGTGGGTCCCACCAATATTTCCGTGGGTCCCGCAAGAATTTCGGGTTTCCGGCGATTTTTTTCCGAAAAATTCTGAGTACGCCATTCTCTTCGTATTGACGTAACTAAGAAAGTTGGCTCGAGGAAATCCTTTGTTTTTGTTTAGTTAAGAGGTTATGGCTTCCAGAGTGTTTGAGCATATATTCGCAAAGCGACGAATATCTCAAGTATAACTGGTTCGTACAAATCGATCTGATTTGTATTTCGGGTTGAGATGTTATTTTTACTTGAAAATGCCTCGTGAATTTCTTCAGAAAGATACTGAAAAATTGCGGGTCTTACACGTAGGGGTTGAGCATCCCTTGGAGTTGTGCAAGACATACTTCTTCAAAAGTTCTCTAGTATACTTGGTTTGGTTAATAAAAATTTCTTCTTTGTTTTGTTTGACATGAAGTCAAAGAAAGAAACTTAGTTCTCCCATCAAGCTCATCTCAAACTCCCCTTGCATAAGATTAGAAAATTTCTTACTCATTGATTCATTAGTAGCTCCAAATATAATATCATCAACATAAATTTGAACTATGAAAGTTCCAAGATCATTCATTTTAATAAAAATAGTAGTATCAACTTGACCTTTAGAAAAAACTTAATTTATTAAAAATATGTTAAGCCTTTGGTACCAAGCACGATGAGCTTGTCTTAATCCATAAAGAGTTTTCTTAAGTTTAAATACATGGTTTGAAAATTGATGATCAAATTCAGGAGGTTGTTTTAGATAAACTTCTTAAGAAAGTGATGATGCATGAAATGTGCATTATTTTCATACAATATTCATGTATTTTCATGTAATTTTAAGGATAAAACTCCATGTATTTATGTATTTAGGTGTGAAGAAGCTATGGTTTGAATTTCACTCGAATCCGAGCTAAAATGAAGAAAATGGAGCAATTTTAGGGTATTTGGAGTGAATCCCAAGGTAAATCGAATCCAAACCCGATCCAAAATTGAAAGATTGGATCATGGACTAGATCTAAACCCTAAAGATCCATAGACCCATTGATTCAAAGTGCAATCCATAAACTTTTGCTAAAAAAAACCCTCTTTATAATGCATTTAAGTAGTTAGTTGTAAATAGTAACTAGTGTTAGCATTTAGTTAGAATTAAATTAGCTTTTAGGTAGGTTTTAGAATTAGGTAAGACTTTAGATGTTCAAATATTTCAAAATTTTAGGGTTCAACATTTTTTGCTGTTTGGAATTGCCGCCCCCTCTCTCTCTCCTTCCTCTCTCTCTCTCTCTCTCTCTCTCTCTCTCTCTCTCTCTCTCTCTCTCTCTCTCTCTCTCCCTCTCTCTCACGCCCTCCCTTGCGTGTTCTTCTTCTTCCTCTTTTCTTTTCCTCCTTTCTCCATTTCTTGTTTTTATTTTTCTTTGGTGTACTATTGTGTTTTCTTTACAGGTGTTGCAGATCGTGTGCAAGTCTTCCTCGGTTCAGTGTGCCGTCTGCATCAACGAGGACCAATCGTGCTTTTTCCCCAAGCGGCTCTCTTCCTTCTCTTCACCAACATCTTCTTCTTCGCAACTCCGCTCCCAGATGGGTGCCGCAGCTTGAGAAACACTACAGATCACCAACGAACATGTTGGGCGTGCCCTCCAACTCCATTAACCTCTCTTTCTCTCCCCTCCATCGTTGGACAGCCCTTAAGGTATGTCTTCTCAACCCTTTCTTCTAGTTAGTGTCGAGTCAAGTCATGTCGTATGTCCAGTCGTGGGTCTGTCCTTAGGGTGTCATGTCAGTCCAAAGTTCATCTTTTTAAGGTTTAAAATTTTGTCAAGATTGAGTTTTTGCTTGACCAAGAACCGATCTTGAATCCGATATTCAACTGGTTGAATCCAATCTATTGATTTCAATTCTTAAAAAAATTGATCAGTTGAATAATGTATATAGAGTATATAATGTAAATAGTGTTAATTCTTTTATTTGTATTTTTCTTTTAGTTAATTAAAATTCTGGTTTTAAACATTTTAGACAGATCTGGGCATGATCTAGCTTCAGCTAGATCCGGCCATCAGTTGTTCGGTTAGGATTAGTGTTAGTTGACTAACTTAAGGTTAGTGTTAGAGTTAGGCATTAGCTTAGTTTAGATTAATGTCAAGTGCATGACTGATTTCAATTTTAATTTTATTAATTTTACTTCTAATTTTTAACAGTATGTTAATAGTAGGTTAATGCTAGGAAATCAAGTTTTAGGTGGTTGTTATATAATTAGAATAAATTAGTATAGTTGTAACGCCCCAAATATTTAGCTTTAAAATTTTGGAATAATTTTTTTTTCTAAACAACAGCGGAAAAGCTTTATTAAATCCTTAGTCAAATTATTTGGGCAGGTTACAAGTAATAGTACAGACTCAAGGCATTTAAGTAAAATAAATGCTTGCATTGAAATACTACAAGTTATCATTTACTACTTGAAGATTTATTACAAGTCAGAAATCCTCAGGACATCCGAAGAAGATATAGTCACATGGCACTGTCCGCAGCAATGATCGCAATTGCTCGCCATACTGTCTCCTAAAAATATTAATTTCGAAGGAGTCAGACTACCACATCTGAGTAAGGAGCATAATATCCATATGAGTGTGCACAGTGTCATGTGTACAAGTATATGTGCAACATGTTTAGATAAAACTAATAACCATTTAATAAATGATAAATGTACAGGTCACTAAAGTCAAGTATTTCATGATATATTCCATCAACATCAACACACGATGAATCACATGCATAAACCATATTCATATAAGTAATAACAACTTTGGAACGAATGTGGATGCACACCTGACTTAACTAAAGCATTTCATGTAAAGTGTGCATAAAACACAAACACCAATGTTCAACACATCGTTCATAAGTTATCACAATTTCCATGCAAAGGAAAACCGATTTGAATCATGCCCTACAGGAGTCACAGCTTACTCCAACTATTTCAGCATCAAGCAGTATGCAACTACTTGAAGATTTTTCTTAATACACTAACTTTATGTTTCATCTTGTTAATTACCATGTGGGTATGCACAGGCATTCGACATCGTAGCGGACTGAGATCACACGGGGGTCTATTATTTTGTAACCCGTGTGACTAGCCGTACGGATATCCAAAGAGGACGGTTCGTGACCGAGAGAGTACTCCCCAATGGCTAGAACAAGAATTAGGATGCACCCTGTACTTCTGCAGAAGACTTGGATCTACCACCTAGGACGAATTGGTGGTCCTGGCCCCCTAACTCCGTGGATTAGGGACCGGGTGAGACGCCTAGCTCTCAGAAAAACAAGAATGTCCACGAAGCTTGTACCACCTACCATCTCCAAGGTAGACCATAGGTCCAGTAACATACACCATCTTTCAGGTGTACCCAGAGCTCTGGGAAACCAGTAACATATACCATTTTCAGGTATACCCAGAATCCTGGGAAACCAGTAACATATACCGCCTTTCAGGTATACCCCTAATCCCATATATTTATTTTATGTGTATAAATTTTTATTCTTGTTTGTTTGGGTCTAGTAACATACACTGCCTTTTAGGTGTACCCAGAACCCAGGGAAACCAGTAACATATACCGTCTTTCAGGTATACCCAGTATCCCACATTTAAGTTATATAATGCATATTTTGTATTTTGTTTAATTCTTAGTGTGAGTCATTGCACCACAAGGGTTTTCCAAAATCCCAACCCACATTCGGGGTGATCTTAGTGAATGTACATTACCCACTAGATGCCCAATAGGCAGCAACCATAATTTCTCAGAATTCTGGTTCAACTTTATGTCGAGTACTTATACATTCGGCATTTAAGTTTTGTTTATGAGTTCGAGTGTACGTTTTGTACCCCCACTGGTTACACCGCAACATGGCATTATCCAACTTTATCATTTCTTAAGTGCTCGTTTGGCACTCTCAACATTTAGTAGAACCACATGTTCATTTTTGAACTCTTATTTTATCCTGAACAAGAAATGATCTTCGCTGTGCAAATATCTGTATCATGTGTGTTCCATGTATTGGACATAATCCTAAAGTTCATATGTGAATCGCATATTTAGTTTACCATCAAAACTATTTCCTTCATGGATATTTCATTTTCTTTCAAAGCACAGTGGTGGCACAACATTATTTCATATGTATGTGATAAAATTACATTTTTGAGAACATGCAAATATACCCATTCCAGTCAGTTAATGGCCTAAATAATAAGGTATGCTTTCTTCTAACAATTCAATGGTTTGCCCAGGACAACCACCCGATTGAGTACCTGATAACCCTTTTTGAGAATTCAATTCTATAACCAAATTCATATATGAAATGGAGCATTTTATAATCTGAACCAGGGTAAAAAGAACTCATGGGTGCGATGAACAATTGTTTGAGAGACCCGATCATGCTTGGGTACATCGCTGGCTTAGATTTGTTGGTTCACCTATACAGGTAATCATTTAGTTCCCAAGCATACCCGTGTATGCAGTTGTATAGTCAGGGCTAGGTGGTTCATCTACTACAGATTTGCACACATACTAGGTTGTACACATACCCGAATTGCATGCATAGATGAATTCTATGTTTACTTATGTAGCATAGACTCTTCTGTGCCAAAAGTATGTATGACGCCATGTACTGGGATATTTTTGTCATTCCCACACACATTCATGTGTAAACATTTCTCACCGTGTGAGTAGATTATCTACAGGCTAGAATATTATTTGACGGCTTCGATCATGTATGGTTAGGTTTGTATTGAGTGTTACGACAATGAAGCCGTACACGAGACTTCAAGTACAAGGTTTTGATGATGAACAAGTGAATCAACTGCATTTCAGCTAAGGCAATGAAGAAAGATGACAAAAATTGAAAAATTCGATGAAGAATCTTTTGAAGACTAGTGTGCAAATGTAAAGTTTATTAAATAGCTTAGATTCTTGTAAGAGCCTTACTTAGAGTGCATATTTCGATTGCATTTCACCTAAAAAATCTTTAGAAAAACTTTTCTAAAAGAACCCCTCATGAAAATTATTTTAGAAAACTCATTACTTAATTTTTCATGTTTATTAGTCGACCAATAGACACACTAGTTGACCAACCTTTTTGCTCCAAATTTAAGCAAAAATGTTATTTTTTTTTGGAAAATTAGTCGACTGAAGGTTTTATCAGTCGACCGGACAGAATGTCTGTTTTCTGGAAAACTTAACAACAGTCGACTGAAGGTTTTATCAGTCGACCGGACAGAATGTCTGTTTTCTGGAAAAACTTAGCAGCAGTTGACTGAAGGTTTTATTAGTCGACCGGACAGAACGTGTGTTTTCAAAAAAATTTAGCAGCAGTCGACTGGAAGATTTTTCAGTCTACTGATGATATTATCAGTCGACTAGTTATTGTTTCAGTCGACTAATTTTGTCATTTTTCTGTAACTTTTAAAAGGTGTGTCTTTTCATTTTTCAAACGTTTTGATCTTTCTAAATAGACTGTTTTGACACCCTTTCATACTGTCAACGTATGGAATCTTTCAACTATAAATATGAGTGCATTCCACACTCAAAAACATCAAATCCAATCGAATTACCCAATATGAATGATATATCTTTATTTTACCATGATGTGAAATAGCAATCACGTATACATAACTTCAGACTTGATTAAGACCATTCAATCTACAAAGTATGAAAGGTGTATTGAACAAGAAAATAAAACAACCAAACGATAATTTCATGAATAATAATCTGAGATACACATTAGGTGATACTCATATATATATATATATATATATATATATATATATATATATATATATATATATATATATATATATATATATATATATATATATATATATATATTATTTTTTTTATTTTTTTATTTTTTTTCCTTTGTGAGCGTTTAATACAAGTCTAATACTACCGATCCCACTGTATAGAGTGGATCGATGCACGAACCAAGGCATTTTCCAGCATCCCCTCATAGGTTCCACGCCATTCGCCTACCTAAGATTGTTTCGATCTTGGATCCGCCATGGCTAACGCCCACACCAAAATATATATATTTCCTTACATATATTCGAACTGTAGGTTTTGATATGAGTACTACACGTCACTAGGCATACACATAGAAACATAATGTCCTTACCTTGTGTAGACGCAGATCTGAGGATGAGACGTCCTTCTTCTCCACGAATGTCCCGTAGCCCTACACATGTTTCTTGCCTGAATCCATGGTGGAAGGAAAGGGTTGTTCCTACGACTGGTTGAGAGAGAGAGAGAGTGTTGGGAGAGGGAAGGAGAGGAGCCATCAAGGCACCTCAATCTTTGTAGAATCTTCTCAAAAAACAAATTTTTTCATTCTGGCCCTCTTTACTCCAGTCTTGTAACTCCCTTCCACCTCAAAAATAGGGAAGGGAGGCCTTTCCTTTTATGTTGGACGGTTGGGCTTCCGAGGTGGCCCAACCGTTCAAGCCACTTTCTTTGGAAAGTTGTCCCAGCCTCTTAAGTGCTTCCTTAATTGCTTATTTTGAACTTCCACAAAATTCCAAAAAAGTTTCATAACCGTTTTGGTAAAATTTAATTTCTTGAGCACACCAGGGGAATTGAACTGAGGACCTCTTCCCTAAGGGTAACGAGCCCCACCAATGCACCATACTCAATTTCGTTGCATATCTTTGCAACAAAATTTTACTTAACCTCTATTAACGTTTTTGACATGTTTGGCCAAAATGACATTTTTTGGCAAAACCATTTGGCGCATAGGGGGATTTGAACCAGAGTTCTCCTCCCCAAGAGGCAATGGGCCTCACCACTGCACCATAGTACATTTCATTGCACATCTTTGCAACTTTAATCTACTTATTTCCTTCTGACGTCTGACGTCTGACATTTTTGACAAAAAGACACTTCCTCTTTCTAAAATCCGTTTGTCTGTCTATTGAGATTTGAACTCGGGTTGCCTCATAATTGGGCAAGACCTCTTGCCATTACACCACATCACCTCGAGTTGTGATATTGGCCTTGTTTAATTCTTTTATATACGAATTGAATTTCGACGAATTTCAAATACGAGTTGGATGAAAATTGTTTTTTTAGATCTTCTAAACTTTCTAACTACGTTTCTGGATCTTGATTGTGGTTCGACCCCGATTTGGATCCCTTAAGATCCAATTGGATTCTAATTGGGTTTTGTATCCATCCATGATCTGAATCCATTCGTCGTATCTGAATCCAGATACTGGATCCAATTGATCCAGTTTGGATTCAAAGATCCATTTGGATCGACTTTATATCATTTTATCGTATTTATTTTCAAGAATGTAATATTTATTTATTTTGATAATTATCAAAATTTTGCGGGTTTTACAATAGTAGGTTAGCTTAGCATAATTCGGTATTTTCAAAATTTTGAGTAGTATAGTTTGTTTTAATATCTTCTTCTTGTGTCACTAATAAGTATTTAATCTAATTAGGTTAGGTTATTGTAATCTAGAGTTAGGCAACGTATGTTAGTGTAATTAGTATATTAGGTTAGTTTAGAGATTTCTTGAAATTCGTTGTAATAAGATTTGACTTTTTAGGTAGGGTTTCATAAAACCATGTTGAGTATTATTTAAGGTAGTAAATTATATTTTCCTTAGGTTCAATCTGATTTCCAATTTTAAGGATTAGGTAGATTCTGAATTTGAATGGTGTAAACTTATTTCCAGTTGTTACTTGCTTGTTTTAATTAGGGTCTAGTAATTAGGTGTGAGTCAACAATCGTGTATGGTATTTTAGGTAAGTCCTTTAATTGTTTTGTTTAGCTTTAGGTAAAATCTTGTATTTTGAATTGTAGGTTGGTTATTATATTTGGATTCCTTCTTTTCATTTTTAGTAAGTACTTATTTTGATAGGCTTAAAGTAGCAATTAGACTTTTAATTAGGGTATTCATGCATTTTGTTTTGTTTTTTAGTAATAATTGACTTTAAAGTAGGTTTTGCAAATTCGTGTGGTAGGCAAGGGTTAGTTTAGGTAAGTAATTGGTATTTCTTTCTTAAATCTTAATTTAGTTTCCATTTTAATTCTTAGCATTAGATCCTTAGCTTGAATTAAGTATAGTGTTTCCATATTTTAAATTGATTTGTTTGAATTAAGTTTAGTGATTAGGGTTAACCAAAATTGTGTAAGGTGTTACTTTAGGTAAGTTCAATTAATTGATTCCTTTAGGTTAGTTACTTTCTTATTTTTGAATGCTTAGTTTAATTTCCAGATTTTATTTCTTTGTTTGTAATTAGAGCAAATTTTATTTTGGTAACTCATTTAGGAGGTCTTAGTACAAGTAGACGTTTCAACCCTTGCCTTTCTTGTTCATTGCAGTAATTTTAGTAATTTCTTTAATTGCTTTCATTAATTACTAGTCTAGGTTAATCTTTTATTCTTAGTAATTTGAATTAGCCATAGTGGGGTCCACTAGGGGGCATGAGCATCTAATCTAAATCATTTCAAAATCGCCCCTGGTGCCCTAATTAGATTAGTTAACTTAAGTTAGTTTTAAATTAGTTTTTAGATTTAAGTAAGTTTTAAATTCCACTTTTAAATTCAAGTTAAGTTAGATAATCTATTTTATGCTAAGTACAGTAGGCCAGTTTACTTGTATTGTTTAGAATTAAATTCATTGTTTGCTTAGTGAGTTTAGTTAGATTATGCCTTAATTAGTTAGTTAGTCCAAGTTAGTTAGTCATGTAACATTCTTTTCTTTGCTTAAATTTTGTTTTGTTTTAAGTATTGTAGTTAGATTTTAATTTTATTGCATTTGCATTCCTTAGTGTTTGAACTTGTAATATTTACTTCTTGCTTGAGTTTATTTAAGTTATTTAGAATTTAGTGATCAATATTTAGATTGTTAGTGTAATAGTAGATTAGTTAGTTAAGTAGTTGTGTCATTTTATTTTTAAAATTATCTTATTTAATTCTCTGTTTTAGAGTAGATTTAAATTCATGTAATTTCTATTTTCTGTAGCAGTAATTAAATGTTCATTAATTAGTTCTTTAGTTTTTATATTTTTTAGTTAATTAATTTGTCGAGCAAGAGCCAAAATAGTTATTTTTGTATGAGTCAATTTTTTATCAACTTTGGGTCATCATTTTATGTGTGTTTTTAATGATTTTTTACTCAAAAAATTACACTGACTTAATTAGTATGTCTACTACCCCTTTGCCAAAATTCAGAATTTTTCATGCTAATTTGGTCAAGTAATTAAATTGATTTTGAAAATCGGTTCTGCAGACATTACTGTTTTGGTTTATTGTTGTCAAGGGGTATTTTCATAAATTAAAAAATCATTTTCTTTGGATTTGGTGGAATTTTTAAACTTTGTAAATTGGGTATGATCTCTGAGTGTTTTCAGAATGTCTCTGTAAAATTTCATAGCAATCAGACCCCGTTTACATTTTTCAAACCCCGATTTTCTGAAGTCTGCCCCTATATTTCCTGCTTGACTAGTAATTAGGGTAATTTAGTAAATTCTCTTAGAATTAGATTTTGATTTTCAATTCTGTTATTTTTTTACTTATTTACAGTTAGATTAGGTTCTATATTTTGTCAGAAAGAGTAAATTAGTTTTGATTCACTTAGTTAATTATTTAATTAGTTATTTAATTTAATGATTTACTTGCTTTGTAGTCTAGTAAATAGTTAGTTGATTAATGTAGAATAGTTGCAGTTTTATTAGTGTTAGCTTTAGTTTAATTGCATTTTATTAATTGCCTTTGTACTGTTTTAGTTAGTTAGATATTTAGTCAGTAGTTATTTCATTAAATTGTTCTTTACTTGATTTAAATCTGTGTTTTAGTGTTAAATAGATTAAGTACTAACTTGTTATTTTAGTTAGATAGTTTTGGTTATTTTGCAGGTTCAATTGCATAAGGAGGAAGGTGGTCAGTGAAGTTCAATCATTTGGCTTCTTCAGTTAACATCGGAGTCTTAGAGCTTAGTTAGATTAGCATTTTATTATTTGTTATTTGTGTTCTTGTAATCGTTATAATTCTTTTTTTTAAGATATTAATAAAGTGAATAATTTCAGTGAATTGTTGTTGCCTCATTCTGTTCCTTGAGTTCGACCTAGTCTTATCACTAGTGTAAGCTGGTTATTTTTATTATTTGGTGTATAGTTTACACACGAGTTTTATTGAAATATTATTTAAAAAGTGCTTTCATAAAAGTTACACCAGAAAGCACTTTTGACATCTATTTAGTATAATTTATAATCAAGAATGCATGCAAATACCAATAGCATCTAATCTAACTAACAGTGTATAGGTTTCATCAAAATCGATTCCTTCTTCTTGGCTATATCCTTGGGCAATAAGCCTAGCTTTATTTCTAATTATTTCTTTGAATTCATCAAGATTGTTTCTAAAAACTCATTTTGTTCCAATAACATGATGATCTTTGGGTCTTGAAATTAGATTTCAAATATTATTTCTATCAAATTGATTAAGTTCTTCTTGTATGAATATTATCCATGATTTATCATTAAAAACAATATCAATTGACTTAGGTTCAATTTGAAAAACAAAACCTAGAAACTTGTATACATTATTTAAATGAAACTTAGTTCTTACCCATTCACTTGGATTACCAAGCATATTTTTCTTGGGATGATCCTTGGTATACCTTCATAATTTTGAAAGATCATTACGTTGAATACTTTTTTCTTGCAAATCTTCCAAAGGGGAGTTCAATTTTTCTTGCACACTCTTATCTTGGTTCATGCTTTCATATTCCTCTTTATTTTCAAAAATACCTAGCTCGTCATAAACAATGTTCTCACTTGGAGGGAGGTTAGTTTCATCAAATATAACATGAATGGATTCTTCAACAATATTAAATACTCTATAAGCTTTATAAAATAGTGAATAACTAAGAAATATATATTCATCACTGTTGGCATCAAACTTGTTTAAATTATCTTTACCATTATTTAAAACAAAGCATTTACAACCAAAAGATTTAAAATAAGAAATATTGGGCTTTCTTTCCTTGTAAAGCTCATAAAGGGTCTTTTTAAGGATAGGTTTTACCATAGCCCTATTTATGATATAGCAAGTTGTATTTACAAGGCTTCACCTTAAAAATAATGAAGATGGTTGTTTTCACAAAGCATGGTTCTTGTCATTTCCTCCAAAATCCTATTTTTTCTTTTAACAACTCCATTTTGTTGAGGAGTCCTAGGAGCGGAGAATTTGTGGGAGAAACATTTTTCATCACAAAATTTTGCAAAATCTAAGTTTTCAAATTCTCACCATGATCGCTTCTAATGTAAGTAATTAAATCTCATTTTTTTAATTGAGTGTATTTGCAAAACTTGATAAATTCATGTAATGCATCACTTTTGTTAGCAAGAAAAATAACCCAAGTAAAACAAGAGACATCATCAACAATTACAAATCCAAACCTTTTTCCAAGACTATTTGTCCTAAATGAACCAAAAAGATCTAAATGTAGAAGCTCTAAAGGTCTTAAAGTAGAAACAATATTTTTAGATTTAAATGAAGATTTTGTATGTTTACCTCTTACATATGCATCACAAACTTTGTCTAAAGCAAAAACAATCTTAGTAAACCTATTACAAGATCATGCTTGATAATTTTAGAAATAACACTAGTACTAGCATAACCTAACCGCCTATGCCAAAGCCAACAATCATCCTTGTCATTAGATGAAAAACAAACATTTGTGTCATGCAATTTCTCTAATTTAATGACATAAACATTGTCAATACATTTTCCAAGAAATTTTACAACATTAGTGTGATCATCGCAAAATTTTTCCTCTTTCATTGTTTCTCTCTCTTCCTTCTCTTTCCCTTTTCTAACCTCTATTTTCCTCCTTTTTGAAGGGAGAAATAAAAGAAAGAAAAGAAAGAGAGAAGAGAAAAGAAAGAAAGAAAAAGAGAGAAAAGAGGAACTATTTTGCGCGGTCTCACTTGACCTTAATTTGAAAATATTTAGAAATTTAACTCACCTCCGTTTTGAAAATTTGCGTGAAAATGGAGACGGGATCCGCTCGTCGGTACGAGGTTCGACCGTTCCTGGCGCCTTTACCAGGGGTAATCGAACCAAGGGTCGAATTTTATGCCTTTTGCTTTGCCTAAATATAATCTAAGAATTTATTCTAACTCTAAATGCACAAAGAATCATGCTTGTGCAATGCAAGGATGAATGCTCTTTCGAAAGATGTTTTGAAAACCTCCAAATATTTCTGAGATGAATTTGATAAGGGAGTGAAGAAATGATTGAATCAAACTTTAGAACTTGAGATAGATCAGAGAAGTTCTAAGTCTTTGGAAGAATAAATCTCGACTTTTGGAAAGAGAATGATTTGGAGTTTTGAAATGAAAGGAAATGAAGTTTCAAAGTCGGAAATGGACTTTGAATTTTAAACTTGAATTTAGGAAAGGAGATTAATACTTGAGATGGAATTGAATTTGGATTTTCAAGTTTGGAGTGGATCTAAGATAATCAAATGGTATTTAAGAATAGAAATGGATTTAGGGAGTTTTGGATGAGATCTGAAAATGGAATTGGATTTGAAATCTAGAATTGGGAATGGAATTGGATCTAAAGATGGATTTAAAATCTGAGATCTGAGATCCGATATAAAATTGGGTTTTGGATCCTAAGATGGATTTGGATCTGAAGTCTGAGATCCAATGTAGAGTCGAATTCTAGATCCTAAAAATGGAATTGAATCTAAAGTCTAAGATCCAAAGTGAAATTGGAGTTTGGATCCTATGAGGAAATTGGATCTGAAGTCTAAGATCCAAAGTGAAATTGGAGTCTGGATCCTATAAGGAGGAATTGGATTTGAAGTCTGAGATCCAATATGAGTGTTGAATCCTGAATCCTAAGATGGATTTGGAGTTAAATTCAGAAGGTGAATCAAGAACTTCCAAGTTTAATTTAAACTTGGAAAATAATTTTTTAGAAATTGAATCTTGAATATACAAATGGATTTCAAAGTTAAATTGGATTTTAAATTTAAGGTAGAATTTGGAATTTGAAATACAAGATGATTCTGAAGTTTCAAAGTCAAATGGGACTTTGAAATTGAATTCTTGAATCCTTTTGAGAAATAAAATTGAATTTGAATTTATGAATAGGATTTGATCTGAGAAATGAAGGAAAGAATTATTTGGATTTTATGAAAAAGAATTTAGAAATATGATGCAATTCTATCTAAATGATGAATGAATTTAAATTTTTGAATTTTTGGATTTTGAAAAGCTATTCCATTCTTTAAATGAATTAAAACAAGATTGAAGATATAATACATCCTTGACTATGGTCATTGAATGTATTATATAATAATCTATACTTAAATTCAAGAGAAGAATAAAATACATTTGGTGCTTTTATAGAATTCAAAATGAAATTAACTCTCAATATACCCCGACTATGGCCATTGGTATATATTTTGAGTCAATTTTAAGTTAAATTCTAATAAAAGAAGAAAATATTTTTAGGAAAATATGATGAATTTTGAAAATGGATCCACTGTGGATCCAGTGTTATTTCGTAAAAGATAAAAATCCTAAGTTTTGTTTACATCCTGACTATGGCCATTGATGTAAATCATCAACTTAGGATTAATTTACCTTTTACGAAATGGTGCACATGCCATTTGTGTTTCACCATTCGTGAATTTTGAAAGAAAAAGGGGAAATGATATGAAAATGAGCAATTTCTAAGATGCATGCTCATACATTCTAATTTAAAGCTGGAATATAAAATTTCAATTATATTCTAGTTATCACATTATTGGATGGGAATTAAAATCCTAGCCTAGTAAAGAAGGTAGCACTTTTCACAAACTTCCTGAAAAAAAAAAAAAACAAGATTAGTATGAAAGTAGATGGAAAATACTTATGCTAAGAACTAACATACTTATGGCTTGAATATGACGCATATGTTAAAAAAATGCATATGCTCGAATGATTGTACTTGGGCTAACTAAGAGACATTCATGGATAATCCAAATGATATGCTTAGGCTAACTGAAAATTACATATGAGAAACCTAGGCTATAATGGAGATGTATGCAGAGATGTAGTACCTAGGCTAATAGATAGTATGCATGTAAGACCCGCAATTTTTCAGATAACTCTGAATAAATTCCTGAGGCATTCTTCAGTGAAAAAATAGCATTTTTACCGTAAAGCGAATCGAACCGATTCCTGCGACCCAGATATACTTAGGATATTCGTATCTTCACGAATATATGCTCAAACGCTCTGGAGATCATAACTTCCTCTCTGCTCGAAATCAAGAGATTCCTGCGAGTCAACTTTCTTAGTGGCATCAATACGAAGATAATGGCATGCTCAGAATTTTTCGGAAAAAAATCGCCGAAAACCCGAAATTCTTGCGGGACCCACGGAAATATGGGTGGGACCCACAGAAATATTTCTCAGAAAATATTCTAGAAGATTCTAGAATATTTCAGCACCTTCCAGCACCTTCCAGAGCCTTCCAGCTCCTTCCAGCACCTTCCATGGAAGGGATTTCTGAAAAGCCAAGGGGTAAAGAGGAGATTCTGAAACTTGGGGCCCAAGTTTCAGAATCTATAAATAAAGGAGCCCCCCTCTCTTTAAAAATCGCCAACCCCTCTCTCTCTCCTCCTTTTCCAAACCTCCCCTACCTAGCCTAGCCCACCTGAGCCCACCTGACCTGGTCTGAGCCTGCCTGACTTAGCCTGAGCCTGCCTGACCTGGTCCTAACCCACCTGACCTAGGTCTGAACCCACCTGACCTAGCTCAAACCCAGTTGACTTGACTTGAACCTAGTTGGGTTTGAAGTCAAAATCAAAGTCCTTTTTGGTCCAGCTTTTGGTTTGGATTTTTGAACCCAGACTTAGCCTACTTGAGCTGAGTTCGAATCTGCTGAACCCAGTTGACTTGGATCAAACCCTGTTTGGTTCAAACCACTTAGGTTGAGTAGCTTGACCTGCTCTACCTCTTTCTCAACTAAGTCAGCTTCATCTTACTTAGTCTGACCTCTCGAAGGAAGGCTCGAAGCCAAAGAAGCAACCCGGAGCCGTTTCTTCTACGATTTGAAGTAAGTTCGCTCCGTTGATCCATCTCTCTCAAGTATTTGATTGTTTGTATATAGAATATACTTTCTGAAGTAGTATCTTGCTTTAGTTCTTGGTTGAGCCCTCTAGGACGCTTCGGTGTTCACGCGCTCGCCTCGTAACTATCGTCGGATATATATGTTCGAATACGCAGTATATGCGTTCTTCAAAATGGTATCTCGCTTTAGTTCTTGGTTGAGCCCTTTAGGACACTTCGGTGTTCACCCGCTCGCCTCGTAACTATCGTTGGATGCGGATTTAGGTGTATATCTGCTGATTCTGCCGACGCGTCTTATATCGCACAGGCTATGTAATTTACCTTTGTCGTCGCGTCGTATGATGCCAAGGCTCCATGTTTTCTGCACTTCCGATTACTGCACTTCCGATTATGCATTTACTTACGCCGTCGCGTCGAACGATGCCAAGGCTCCTGCTTTCTGCAATGTATTTACTTACGCCGTCGCGTCGAACGATGCCAAGGCTTCTGCTTTGTTATATATGTAGAATATTTCGTTCAGTTACACACCCTGAACAATAGTATATGCATTTCTTTACGCCGCCGCTGTATAAAGCACAGGCTTCTGCTTATACTACATATATAGCGCATAAATGAGCGTTCAAATGGAGATCAACTCCAAATCGTCCATGCGATTCCTTGACCGCTCCTCGTTCAAGATTCTGCTTGACGAATGAAGCCCCTATTGGAAAGGCTTCGCTTTTTGGCAAAATGCTCTTTACGTAAAGACTAAGTTAATTACGTATGGCCTGGCTATGGCCCAGGGTTCCTGCAACCTTGATGGATGCAAAGTACGCACAACGGTGCGCATCCATTTCCCGAATTAAGCGTGGCGATTTCCTACCAAAGAGGGGAGATGCCGCTGAAATGGATAAAAGAAACGCACGCTTTCTCCGTAAAAGAGAGGAAGTGCTGCTAAAATTTCTGAAGAAGCTAAGAATAGCTCAGAAAGAACGTAGCAGGATACTCTGACATATAGCAGAGTGCTACCCAGTTCATGGTTTGCCCTCTACAACGTAGAAGGGTTCGTCGCACCACTGCCGGTAGAGCAGGGGAGGTGCTGACGAAATGGTTGGCAGAAGAGCTGCCTGAACCAATGGAACGGCATAATGATGTCCGTTGATGGAACGATGCCAGATCGGCTCGTATCCTTGTGCCTGCAAGGGCACCTTGCTCGTAAGGGCCGCTGAGCCGGAGTAGAGGTTGCGCCTTGTCTAGGTTTGGACTCGTTGCGTAAAAATACGCCGAGTAGCCAATCTATTTAGATCGAGTCATATGCATGCTCATTGAGAACGGTTACGCAACCAGACTCGTAAGGGCCGAAGAGCCAGAGTGTGTTGTTTCCACCCAAAGAGGTGTGATGCTCGTGGTGGCCGAAGTGCCAAGAGCGGTGTTCTGCATGCATATGAATAAGACTTAAGGTCTCACATACCCCGCGGTTGAAAATCGTGTTAGGGGTACCCCCTCAGTAATGACTGTGTTGGGGCAGACTGAATGGGGTCGGGTACATACTCCCGTAGTGCTGAAAGCACGGGCTGCCTAAATGGCATGCAGATTCTGTCCAAGTAATTGTAAGACTGGCAGACCCCTTCAGGAATTATGCTCACTGTGGAATGACAGTGATGGTTTAATGTATAATTTATTATCCATTAGTCAATTATGTGTTAAAGGTTTTCATGTTTCTTTTGAACATGATTTATGCTTAATTTCTTATTTTTAATCTAAAAAGATTATTTTTAAAGGTAAAAGAATGAACAATGTGCATGAACTTTATCTAGATGAGTTACCCACTTTTAATGAAAAATGTCTTATTGTTTCAAATGAAATTCAATGGTTATGGCACAAGAGACTTGGACATGTTAACTTTAAAATTATTTCCAAGTTATCCAAGAATGATCTTGTTAGAGGCCTACCTAAAATATCATATAAGAAGGATCACTTGTGTGATGCTTGCCAAATGGGTAAACAAATCAAGAGTTCTTTTAAGGCAAAAGATATAGTTTCAACAAAACGTCCTCTTGAACTTTTACATTTAGATCTATTTGGACCATCTAGAATTCAAAGTTTGAATGGTAGCAAGTATGCTTTTGTTATAGTAGATGACTATTCTCGATTTACATGGGTGATTTTTCTAAAAAGCAAAAATGATGCTTTTTCTGAATTTTTCAAACTTTGTAGAAGAATTACAAATGAAAAATCTACATCTATAATTAAAATTCGTAGTGATCATGGTGGTGAATTTGAAAATGAATCTTTTCTAAAATATTGTGATTTACATGGTATATCTCACAACTTTGCTTTTCCTAGAGCGGCTCCACAAAATAGAGTTGTTGAAAGAAAGAATAGAACTTTGCAAGAATGTGCTAGAACCATACTTCAAGATAAAAATTTACCAAAATACTTTTGGGCTGAAGCAATAAATACAACATGTTATGTTTTAAACCGTGTTCTTATTCGACCAATCTTACATAAAACATGTTTTGAATTGTATTATGATCGTATACCAAAGATCTCATATTTCAAAATTTTTGGTAGTAAATGCTTCTTGTTAAATATCAAAGATAATCTTGATAAGTTTGATTCAAAATCAGATGAATCAATATTTCTTGGATATTCTTCTAGAAGTAAAGCTTATCGTATTTTTAACAAAAGAACATCTTGCATTGAAGAATCTTTACATGTTGCATTTGATGAGAATTGTGAGCAGGTTATACCTCTAAGCGAAGGAGAAGAAGTCATACTTCAAGAAGAACCTTTGATAGAGAGTACTTCTCAAGAAAATGTTCTTCTTTAATTGGTTTGGAAAGAAGTTCTCAATCATCCACATGAACAAGTTATTGGAGAAATAAAGAGTGGTGTCCAAACTAGAAGGCAATTAGAAAAATATATTGCAATTGTTGCTTTTATATCTAAAATAGAACCAAAGAATATCAATGAGGCTTGTGATAATGAATTTTAGCTTTTGGCCATGTCTGAAGAACTTAACCAATTTACTAGGAATGATGTTTGGGATCTAGTTGATAGACCAAAGGATCATTCAGTAATTAGAACAAGATGGGTCTTCCGAAATAAGCTGAACAAAAATGGCGAAGTCATTCGTAACAAAGCAAGGCTAGTAGCACAAGACTATAATCAAGAAGAAGGCATAGATTTTGATAAAACCTATGCACCAGTGGCTCGATTGGAGTCAATTCGAATGATGCTTGCTTTTGCTAGTTACATGAACTTCAAGTTATATCAAATTGATGTTAAGAGTGCATTCTTAAATGGACACATCAATGAAGAAGTTTATGTAGAGCAACCTCCAGGCTTTGAAAATGAGAAATATTCAGAAAAAGTCTACAAATTAAAAAGAGCTTTGTATGGTCTTAAACAAGCACCAAGAGCGTGGTATGAAAGACTACGAAATTTTCTAGAACAATCTGGTTTTTCCATTGGTCGGGTAGACTCCACTTTATTTATTAAAAATCTTGATTCAGATATTCTTATTGTGCAAATTTATGTTGATGACATAATATTTGGTTCTACTAATGATTCTCTTTATAAAGAATTTGCTAAAGCTATGCAGGAAGAGTTTGAAATGAGCTTGATGGGCGAATTAAACTACTTCCTTGGACTTCAAATAAAGTAAACTGAAGAAAGAATCTTCATCAACCAAGCTAAGTATACAAAAGAACTTCTCAAGAGATTTAGGATGGACTCATCGAAATCAAGAAGAAATCCTATGAGCACAACTACTTCTCTTGATAAAGATGAAAATGGTAAAAATGTAGATACTAAGCTCTACAGAGGTATGATCGGATCTCTATTATACTTAACTGCTAGTCGACCTGATATAATGTTTAGTGTTTGTATATGTGCTAGATTTTAAGCTAATCCAAAGGAATCTCACTTAACTGCAGTAAAACAAATTCTTCGTTACTTGAAAGATACTTCAGATTATGGTTTGTTTTACCCAAAATCATCTTCCTTTGATTTAGTTTCATATAGTGATGCAGATTTTGCAGGAAGTAAATCTGATCGCAAGAGTACTAGCGAAACTTGTCATTTCTTAGGAAATTCCTTAGTCTCTTGGTTTAGTAAAAAGCAAAATTCAGTGTCACTCTCAACAACTGAAGCAAAATATATAGCGGCTAGTTTAGCGTGTTTACAAGTACTATGGATGAAACAGACCTTAAAAAATTTTTGTTTGAATTACTCCACAACAACTATTTATTGTGATAACACTAGTGCTATAAATCTTTCGAAAAATCCTGTTCAGCACTCAAGAACTAAGCATATTGAAGTTAGACGTCATTTCTTAAGAGATCATGTGTTAAAAGGAGATATTTTGTTAAATTTTATTTCCACTAATGAACAACATGCCGATATCTTCACTAAACCACTTAAAATGAAGATTTTATGAGAATTAGGAGAGAACTAGGCATTTGCTCATTTTTGAATTTATAAAAATGCTTATTTTTGAACAAAATCTCAATATCGCACTATATTAGTCGACCGATAAAATTCTAGTCGACTGATGCTTTTAAACTTTTATAAAGTGTCACACATTATTAGTCGACCAATAAAATTTTAGTCGACTGAAAAAAAATTTAAAATTTTAACTGAAGGGACCCGATATCCCTTGGATTATTTTTTAACACCCATTTTTTTTTTTTGCATCGTTTCATTTTTGTACCTTTTCATTTTTTTTTTAAAAGGAACGAAACCCTTAAAATGAAACCCTCTCTCTCTCTCTTTCCTCTCTCTCTTCCGAAAAACCCTCGGAGTGTCGTTCGATTCTATCCTCGCCGGAATTTTTCTGGCTGTGACAGGGAAACGCCGGAATCCTCTTGCCGTGACAGTGTATCTTCAACCATCATCGGAATCCCCTTGTGGCAGCCTTCTCACCCGCTATATCCTCCTCTATTTCTGTTGCACGACGCACAACAACTTCTTCCTTCTGCCAGATGCCATTTGGAAGTCAACATCATTCTCTGCAACTATTTTTTGAGGTAAATCTGTTTTAACCATGCCTCGTCAGAAGACTGCATCCGCAAAAGGTTCTCCTCCTCCTACACCTCCAACAAGACATGGATTTTCTCTCAGATTACTGCGAAATCCTCTTTTATATGATACTTTTGGATCGATTTCTGCATTTCCTATTTTACCAGGCCAAAATGTCCTCTTTCACATATTTTCTCGTTACAAAATCAGAGAATTATTTTCAGGAATTTCACATCTTTTTTATGCCTGTGCAGACACCCTTCACTATCCCTTTCTAATTCACTTGTTTTATACGAATTTACATTTTGATAATGAAACTGGAGTTCTTTCCTCTCTTGTTCGTGATGTTGAAATCGAGTTTGATTCTAAATTACTTGGAGAAATCCTAGAAATTCCATCTTCAGACACTCTTTTCAATACTGTTGAACTGAATAATGAGAGAATTTTTGAACAAATTCTTCTTCCAGGTGCACCTCATTGTCCTCCTTTCAAAAATACTAATCTTCAAACTCGTGCACGCATTGTTGGACGAATCCTTGCCCATAATGTTCTACCTAAAACTGGATCTTTTGATTACTATTCCACATATCTTTCTACGGCTCTTTATGTTTTATTTGGAAATATTTCTGTAAATTGGGCCAACGTGTATTTTACTAATTTGTGGAAACAAAAACCATTTCTTCCTTATGGTTGTTTTCTAACTCGTATTTTCAGACATTTCAAAGTTCCCTTAACTAATGAAAAATATATTGAGCAAAAGGAGTTATTTGATCAAACTATTTTTAAACGAATGAAGATCAAATATCTGCCTCTTTTAAATGTTGATCAAACTGAACCATCTGATCCTACTAAACCATCAATTTTTGAACCCTCACCATCTTCTGCAACACCTTCATCTCAAGCAAAACGAAAGAAATTTTCTACTAGTCAAGACAATGATGAAGTTTTGCAGCGACTGGAAGCTTTGGAGCTGTATCAACACACTTTTTGTGAAGATGTGACTCAACAACTTTCTTCGATTCAGAAAGATATTACTGCAATCAAGGACTTGCTCAACTCACTTTTCTGATCTTTGTTTTCTGTTTTTACTGAACTTTGATACTTTATAGGTTGTAATATTTTGAACTTGACTTTACATTATGCTTATGCTATTTCTGTCCTTACTCTTTTTTATTATGACAAAGGGGGAGAAAAAGATAGAATTAGACACATGCAAAAGATAGACCTTGCATGAGAAATGAGAAATTAAGAGAAAAAAGATAGAAATTGAATATTGCATTATGACATGGAAATTACATCATAAGAAAGCATTGAAAATTGCATTTATGAAAAAGTTTTAAAAAATGCATGAAGTACTGATGGAAATGCAAAAACCAATCAATATGTGATATATGTGCTTTGAATGTATTAACTTCTAATGTTTTGCAGCATATTGATAGGGGGAGTAAAATCTCCATCCATGCATCTAAATGCTCCATCTTTGATTAGTTTGTCATCATCAAAAAGGGGGAGATTGTTACGACAATGAAGTCGTACATGATACTTTAAGTACAAGGTTTTGATGATGAGCAAGTGAAATCAACTGCATTTCAGCTAAGGCGATGAAGAAATTGAAGAATTCGATTAAGAATCCTTGAAGACTAGTGTGTAAATGTTAAATTCATTAAAAGTCATAGATTCTTGTAAAAGCCTTACTTAGAGTGCATATTTCGGTTGCATTTCACTTAAAAAGTCTTTAGAAAAACTTTTCTAAAAGAACCCTTCATGAAAATCTTTTTAGAAAACTCTTTTCTTAAATTTTTGTGTTTATTAGTCGACCAATAGACTCACCAGTCGACTAATCCTTTTGCGCCATATTTTCTAAAAAGTCATTTTTGTCAAATTAGTCGACCGAAGGTTTTATCAGTCGACCGGACAGAACATGTGTTTTCTGGAAATTTAGCAGTAGTCGACTAATGCTTTTATCAGTCGATCGGACAGAATGTATGTTTTTCAGAAGATTTTAGTAGCAGTCGACTGAAAGGTTTTTCAGTCTACTGATGATATTATCAGTCGACTAATTTTATCTCTAGTCGACTAAGTTTCAAATCTTCATATTTTCAAACGGCTCGATAAACAGATCAGTCGACCGACGATAACTGTCAGTCTACTAATAACTAACTATCAGTCGACTAACTATTGTTCCAGTCGACTAATTTTGTCGTTTTTCCTGAAACTTTAAAAAGGCGTGTCTTTTCATTTTTCAAGCATTTTGATCGTTCAAAATGGACTGTTTTGACACCCTTTCATACCCTCAACGTATGGAAACTTTCAACTATAAATATGAGTGCATTTTACACTCAAAAGCACTGCAATTCAATCAATTTGAATCAATTACTCTTTGCTTTTCACTCATATTCATTTTCTCACTCACGTGATATTTTTCACTTCAGTTTTTCACTCAAATTCCTTTGAGAGATAGTGAATTCGTGAGTAGAGTATTTCAACAACCTCAAAAGCCAATTGCATCTCATTTGCATTCATAAGAAGGGCTCATAGGTTGTTTTGTAAGTTGTTACTTATTTCTTTTTTTGTAAAAGGAAGGACTCCTTGGTTTAAAGGAGTTGTTTGCTTTCAGTAGGTGTGTTACTGAAAGTGGGACCGGATTTTGTCTGTATGATCTTGTAGTTACACAAGGTTGATAGTGGAAATCTCAAGCTGGTTTTGCTTGGGGACTGGATGTAGGTCGGGAAAGACCGAACCAGGATAAATTATTGTGTTCTTTGTGTGATTGCTTTGCGAATTGCAAAATTCCTCAAAAATCCGCAGACGATATTTAAAAGCACTATTTACCCCCCCACCCCCCCTCTAGTGCTCGTTGCCTCGATCCTACTGCACTTTCAGAAATATCCAGGGTTTTGAAAATGTAAAGAAATACTAGAAATAAATGAGAGTTACAAGATATCCACATTAGCAAGCAAAACTATACCAGAAATGATGCGCAGAACAACATTCCCTAGAAGTTGACTCTAACATGTAAACTTTGAAAGAGCTTGTAGGACCTTAATCCTAACTCTAAGGTTTAGATCATCTGAATCCAATCAAGATATGTCGATATACTCAAGCCAAAGCTCGAAGTACATGGCATAAAAAAATTGGTTCTAAGGTAATGGTTTTTCAATATCCTTGAGCGTCTGCCGATATACTTTGGACTATGGTCCTTAGTACGTGGCAGGGGGTATTAGCCCAAATAAGTGGCTCAGTTGTGAGGCTTTTTCTCAAACTATGGTTCAGTGAGAAAGCCTAGAAACGTGAAGACCGGGAGAACATAGGTGGGGATGTTTTGAAAATATGATTCAAGCATGCAAGAAATCAGATGGCTCTAATGCAAAGTCCTAAAGAAATAGAGTTTTGAAAATCATACAGAAGTACAGACTTGCATACATTGTTTGCATTCAATCCCTAGATTGAGGAGAGTTGTATTTGACCTAAGTCTAAGTGAACATGTATAACTCTCCTCAATTTGGTCCTACCAAACCATGCTTAATCCTATATGTGTTAATGTTAGCAGGGTTTGATTCTTGGTTTCTAAGGCTACATGAAAATGAAGCTGACATTTAAAGAATAATAACTCAGTCAAATTTAGACAAGTCAAAGGCATTAATTCGATTGAATAAAAGATGAGTCCCATCATGGCCGCCAATTCTGTTATCCATGCAAAATTTTCTCTTGAGCGGGACCCTTTCACATTTCAAACATTTCACTTTTTGAAAATAAAAATTAACTCGCCTTCATTTTTTAAAAAGATGGGAAATAGAGACTCGCTCGTCTGTACGAGGTTCAACCATTTTTGGCGCCTTTACCAGGAGTAATCGAACCAAGGATCGAATCAATGCCTTTTGCTTTGCCTAAATTTGACTAAGAAATTGTTTTAAAATCCTAAATGTGCATTGAATCATGCTTGTGCTATGAACCTTTTAAAAAATGAAAATTTAAAATATCATGTATGATTTAAAATCATTTTGATTTGAAAATATTTTGAAATTATAATTCCAAGTAAATTTCAAAATTGACTTGAAAATACACTTTGAAAAGTGTTAAAGAAAATGTTTTGAAATAATTTTAGCAAACTATTTGAAATAAAATGGAAATTGAAATTTGAAATGGAAAATGAAAATGGGAATTAAAATAAAAATTGAATTTGGATTTGAAATTAGAATTGATAATGAAATTGAGATTTGAAATTGAATTTAAAGTTTGAACTTTTAAATTTAAATTTAGATTTTGAAATTGAAATTTAACTTTGAAATTGAAAATGAATTTGGAAATTGAAATTTGGAGTTGAAATTAGAATCTAAAATTGAAATTAAAATTAGAATTTAAAAAAGAATTTAGAAATTGAAATTTTGGAATTTGAAAGTAAACTTTGAAATTGGATTTCGAAATTGAAATTAGACTTGGAATTTGAAATTGAAATTGGAATTAGAAATTTTAATTGACATTGAAATTCAAGATTTGAAAATGAATTTAAAACTATTTTGAAAATGAGTTTTTGAAAATGAGTTTTGAAAATCACTTGAAATATTTTAAAATTTGAGATATTGAAATAATTTGAAAATAAAAAATAATGAAATGATGTAATGTTATGATGAATGAATTTAATAAAAGAAATCCAAAAGATTTTATTTTAAAAGATGATTTTGTATTTTTACATAATTTAAAACAAAATTAATTTTTATTACATTCATGACTATGGCCACAAATGCATCTCAAATTAATTTTATCTTAAATTAGGATAAAAGAAGAAAAAGAAAATTAATTTTAGAAAATATGATATTTTTTTAAAATGACCTAAAGTGTAGGTCAAATTTTATTCCATAAAAGATAAAAATCATAAGTATTGTTCGCAATCTGACTATGGCCACAAATGTGAATCATCTACTTAGGGTTTTTTACCTCTTATTAGAATGGTGAACGCACCATTCATGTTTCACCATAGTGCCCTTTGAAAAATAAAATAAAAATGAAATATCACAATCAATTACGAAAATTTAAAATGCAACTACATGCTCATCTATTCTAATCTAGACAGAAAATAAAATTTCTTATTAAATAAAATTATTACAATCTTCAAATTAAATTGAATACTGAAATCTTCTAATCCAAAAGCGAAACCAAGGTCTTTCACGCTTCTTTGCAAAACATGAAACAATACAAAGGAGCAAGAGTGCAAAATACAAGAAGAAATTGCAAAGTAAAAGATGCAAAAAAAAGAAAGTGAATATGAAATTTAAATGGATATGAAGTAAAAGGCACTAAATGGTAATGAAAGTTGTATTATAAAATATATATGCATATGCTAAAATGAAATACAAGAAATGAGATGCATATGCTCATACCAAAATGAAATGCATATGCATATGCTTATGCTAAGATGAAATGCATATGCTTATGCAAAAACTGAAATGCATATGCATATACTAAAATGAAATGCATATATATATGCAAAATGCGGGAAGGTTGATTAAGACATCAATTTCAGAGGGAAGGGCACCACTCCGACGATTCACAGATATGTCAAGGACTTGAAGGTGAGTATTGTTCATTGATAAGGGTCAGAAGGGGATATCCCCAATGAAGAAATTGTTGTAAAGATGAAGCTCTTGTAATGTGGTTGAAGCTAATAAGTCATAAAGAAGAGGACCATCAAACTGGTTGTTGCTAAGGTCCAAGATACTGAGCTTAGGATACTGTGTAAGAATAGATAGAAGTGATCCAGTCAGCAAATTATGTGAAACATTCAGATGATTCAGCCACAAGAATTGAGAATTTGACTCCGGAAAAGGTCCAGTCAGCTGATTCTCACTTAGGTCAACAAATTTCAGATTGTTTCCCCATTTTACAGTAACAGATAAATTTCCAGTGAATTGGTTATTTGACAGAACGAGCATGATGCAGATTCCTGTGAGCAATGGAAGCTCACCAGAAATGGAATTTGATGACAAGTTAATAACCTGCAGTGTGGTTGAGGTAATTATGTTGATCGAACCTGACAGATTGTTGCCACTTAGATCCAGTTCGGTCAACCCCAAAGAATCACCTCTCAGAAGCTCACTTGGTACAAATCCATAGAAACCATTGTTGCTAAGTCTCAGAACCTCAAGAGCATATGCAAATTGAAATGCTGGAAGCTCCCCTGAGAGCTGATTATCACTGAGATTCAAAACCTTTAATTCTCTCATAAGTAGTAAATTGCCTGGCTTAATTAGTGAGCCAGGAATGAGGAAACTCATCAATTATTTCTAGGAAGCGCTAAATAGGAAGATGCATTGAATAGAAATGATGCAGTGAGTAATGGTGATGCAACATTGCTAGATGCTATGCAATGCTAAATGCTGGATGCAACAGAGACATTAATGAGAGGAAACGACTTTGAGATGCAAAAAACATGCATGTGCGAGTGAAAATGAAATCAATTAGATGATAATGCTCAAATGATATAGACGTTGTATTGATGCAGGATGATAGTAATCAGATGTCAAACATGACATAAAACATAGCAAATGCAGGTTGATGCTCTGCAACAAGACATGCTGCAATAATGCATAGGAAATCAGAGCATGTCGATGCACAATTATAGGAAAATGTTATGCGGTGAATCAATTGCAGATGAAGTATGAATAAAGATGCAAAATAGAAGAGTGAATGCAATGCACAGGTGTTGTTGCAAATATGATAAACTTGATGCTTGATGATGCAGAGATGGGCTGAATGACAGAAAGCAGAGGAATGCTAATGCATAAATGCTGAAGATGATAATACAAGGGCACACAATGAAATGAAGGAATTAAGCATGCAAGTGAACGAATACAGTAATTGCAGAATTAGAAATAAAGGAATGCAGTAAAACACAGGTAAATTAAATAAAAATGCTTGATTTCACATCAATTTAAATGTAAATAACTTCAAGGCAAATCAGATCAGATGATCTTTTCACTGCAAATCCGAGCAGAGGATTTACGATAGAGTAAAGTAGATGTTCAGATCTGCTTTCACGGCAGATCAAAGCATCTCTGATTCCATGGTAAATCAAAAGAAGCATTCACGGTGAAGCAGCTTTTCACGGCAGCAACTTTAGGACAAATCCGGCTTCCGAAAAGGAATCTAGCAGAATAAGTTCACGGTGAAATCAAAAAGAGATTTCATGGCAGAGATGAGCAGAGTAGAAGATCAAGATCAAATTCGATGCTGGATCGGATCTGATTGTATGCAAATGCAATGCCGAAATAAATTGAATGTGATTACTATTAAATGCAGAGAAGAGGAAATGCAACACACAGCTACTGATGAGGTGAAATGCAATGACAATACACGATTAATGAAAAAAGAAATAAAATGAAAGGATGATACGACAGATATAGAAGATGATGATAAAATGAGGTATTGCGGATGAAACCAGATGTTGCCAAAACACAAAACATGAAGCGATGATGAAAATGCAAGGCACGACTAGAGATTGATATACGATGCAGATAAGGATGCAAATCACATCAACCGATGCAATGGATTTGCAATAGAAAATACTGATGTGATGCAGAATTCTCAGAATCGCGGATGCATATGGTGAACATATCTATATGATGCAGTATTGAATCAAGGAAAAGAAATATATGCAATGAGATGTAACGAATGAAACAAAAATTGATATGCGTAAATTATGATGAAATCAAAAGAGCATTAAAAACACAAATCCGTAGAAGAGAAAAGAGGAGAAAATGAGCTTCTTACCAGATTAACTGAAGCAGATCAGGGAAGGGAAGGCTAACTTCTTGATGTTATCCATTAAGGAGGAGCAAATCCAAAGCTTTCGGTAAAGAAGAAAGAAGGAGAAGGCAAGAGGAAGAAGGAAGGAAAAGAAGAAAGAGAGAAGAGAGATCGGAAGGGAGGAGGAAAAGAGAGAAAGGAGAGGAGCTCAATTTTTTTGTTTTTCTTTTCAAAAGATTGAATCCCCCCTCCCTCTCCTTTACTTGAGCTTATAAAGGAGAGGGAGGTTTCAAAAATTTCCTAAATGCCCCTTCTTGATTTTTTAAAATTATTAAAAGAAGGCTTTAGTTGCAAAAAAAATCAAAAACCCTTTCTCATTTAACCTAAAGTCATTTTTTTGAAATTTTGCTTTTCTTTTTTCTTTTCTCTTTTTTTTTAATTTAGAAAGAAAATCTAAAATATTATAAGAATGTAAATGACTCGGAAAACGAGATCCAGATGGAGTTTTGAAAGATGTTGATTTTGAATTTTAAGGATTTTGCAAAGGAGAGCTTTTGAAATAGAAGAATTAGTTTTAAAAATTAAATTTTAAAAACGGATCTGGATTTGAGATTTTGAGTAAAGATCGAGTTTGGATCTCGAACTGAAGAAAAATGAGAGGAATGGATCTAAATAGAGATTGGATCTGAATACTTGAGCCACACAGAAAATTGATTTTGAATTTTTAGATTTAGATTGAAAATAGAATAATTGGGTTCATAATTGGATTTGGATGTCTGATCTGTATCCAAGTTTGGATCTAATATAAAAAATGCAGTTGGGATTCGGATCTTCAACAAGGAAGTGAATCCGAGAAATGATTAGAAATTGACCTAATTGCCCTTCTGAATGACTAAAAAGGTGAGACTCAAGGTCAGAAAGGATAATTTTTGGAACTTAAAAATTTTGGAGTGTTTACAATATCTTGGTTGCTCACTTCTTTCATTAAGAATGACAACATAATTGTCACAATTTCAGGGACGACCAAATCCTTGGTAATGGCGTATCCTTCAAATTGTCGATCTGATTCTCACTGAACATTTTTTCTCTATTCATTTCCATCTAAATTGTCATTATCAAATTCTAACCATCCACCTCATTCTGCAGAGAGTATCGATATTCCTGAGTGGTTCAGACAAGATCAGGCTAGAAAACGGGATTATCTCAGCGTATCAGAGCTGCAGTAGCGAGAAAGAGATGGATTTCCCAAGATCTGCCAGTGGACAGAGTCAGACTAACAGGGACGACATCGATCCCGCTGCATATTAGCTGTTCAAGAAAATGATGATTAAAATGATGTCGGAGCAAGCTAAAGACAGACACAGAAAGGCTCCCGTCATGAAGAAGACACCTGTCACCCTCTCCATGAGCACCTCCCGCAACAACGACAGCAACATGAGAAGTTCTAAGCCCGATAGAAACAACGATGGAAGCAAAAGGGGAAGCACCTTCAAGCAAGATAGCATACCATTCCAGACGAGCTCTAGCTAGAAAACCATGCAGAAAGAAAAGATAAAGTGTGATGGTTGGGACTATAATTGCGAGTTCACTCCTCTGGATCAGCCGCGCGAAAAAGTTCTCGAATACATATTGACTAAAGGATTGGTCAAGCTCCTAAGAGTCGTTGATCCTCCCACGATCATGGAAAGATTCAAAGATCAATTCCGCAAGTTTCATCGAGTAATGGGGTCTGATACCGAGCACTGCTTCGTTCTCAAGAACATCATCCAAGATTACATCGACAAGAATCTCTTCGTTGAGGATGAAAGAGATGACCAGTCGACTATTCTGACCAAGCCTCAGCATAAATCAAGCACTTAGCAAAAGATACAACGCGACGGTTGGAGCCATGACCGCAAATTTACCCCATTAGATCAAACACTCGAGAGTATTCTTGAGTACATGCTCGCCAAAGATATGGTCAAACTTTCGAAGGCCGCTAATCCTTTTGCCACTCTGGGGAAATGAAAGGATCGATTCTGCAAGTACCACCGCGCATTGGGGCATGACATAGAATGTTGCTTCGCCTTCAAAAATATCGTGCAAAATTGCATTGACAGAAAGCTTCTTGTAGAAGACAAGAAAGAGAGTCAATCAGCTACCTTGTCGACACCCTTTTTCGACCACTCAAGAGGATTATGACGCCAATGCTCCCTCATCTCTTTCATTTTGCTTCTGTCATTTTGAAGGACGATGTAGTCCCAATTCTTTCCTCAATTTATTATTTCTCTTCCAATGCATCAATAAATTCATCAATTTCCTCATAGATGGTGCCATCTTCTTTATATATTATTGCTCTTTGTCATTTTGCAAAATGTCTTTTTGCGAGGAGCGACCTCTTTCAGAGTGCCTCATGAATCAATCAAGAAGTGCATTGTCAATCTTTCTCATGTCTTCTTCAGAGAGCATTATTCAAATATCAATTATTTATCATTTTGTCCAACATCTTACTCCCTAGTTACACTGAGGCATTTTTTTTTTGAAAACTTGTCTTTACCTCAAAACGTCCTATATGCAAGCAGGATCAAACAAAGTCTCTCACCATCCATTTGCATCTATTTGCATTTATTTGCATTCATTTGCATCCATTTGCATTAATTTGCATCAAATTCATTTACCCATTCAAGATAAGGGATAATCCTGAGACCCCGGCAGTTGTCCAAGTCATCGTGAGGGTAAAGATTGAAAATCTTTCATCATAATCATCAAGCACTATCATCAAGCATTATCAAGTATTGTCTTTCAATTTGCTTGATCCACATTCATTTGTGTTGATCGGCCTTTATTTGCCGGATCTGCATTCATTTGCGTTGATCGGCCTTTTATTTGCTTGATCTGCGTTCATTTGCATTGATCGGCCTTTTATTTGTCTGATCTGCATTCATATGCATCGATTGGCCTTTTATTTGCCAGATCTGCATCCATTTGCATCGATCGACACCAATTTGCCTTGATCTGAATTCATTTGCATTGATCGGTGCCCATTCGTATTGACTTACATCCTTTTGCATCGAATCAATTCCCATTTAGGATAAGGGATAAATCATGAGTCCTCGGCAGTCTTTTATGATAGCTCATAGTAAAAACAAAATTGAAAATTTTTTTGTCACAATCCTCAAATATTTTCAGAGCAGCCGCTTCTTCCAAATCCAGTTTAGCACTGGTCTTTCCAAATCCAATTTAGCACTGGTCTTCCAAAATCCAATTTTTGAATTGGTCTAGCTTTCCTTTAAAGATTCGAGTTTCGACTCAAATTTTGTTTCTTCCAAAATCCAAGAATTGATCTAGTTTTCCTTTGAGAATTCAAGTTCTGATTCGAATTTTTTTTCTTTCAAATCTAAATCGGTCTAATTTTCCTTTGAAGATTTGAGTTTTGACTCAAACCTTCTTTTAAATCTAACAATTGGTCTAGTTTTTTTTTTAAAGATTCGAGTTCTGACTCAAATTTTCTTCCTTCAAATCTGAATTGGTCTAGTTTCCTTTGAAGATTTGAGTTCTGACTCGAATTTTCTTTCTTTCAAATCTGAATTGGTCTAGTTTCCTTTAAAGATTTAAGTTTCGACTCGAATTTTCTTTCCTTTAAATCTGAATTGGTCCAGTTTTCTTTAAAGATTTGAGTTTTAACTCAAATTTTCTTTCCTTTAAAACCAAATTAGTCTAGTTTTCCTTTGAAGATTTGAGTTCTGACTCAAATTTTCCAATTTCTCTCGAAGATTCAAGTTTCGACTTGAACTTTTTTTCAAAATCCAACTTTCAAGTTGGTCGAACTTCCAAATTCAACTTCATGCTTAATGCTCATTTTTATCAATCAGACCTCTGGGTCATCAATTTTCATCAAGCAAACCTTAGGGTTACCAATATTATCAAAAGTCTATTATTTTCTAAACCTTTGGGTTGCATTCGCCAATCATGGTCGTCCAAGATTCGACCTTCATGTCAGACTCATTCCCAATTGGCTCATTACCAAATATCAATCATCTTTCTTGCAAAGGACCCTTTATTACAAGAAGAGTTTGAAGGAGCTCATTCCTTTCGTATGTCTTTATTGTTTGTTCGTTGAACCCCTATTTTAGGGAGAGTTTGAAGGGACTCATGTCTTCGCGAACAGTTTGCAAAGCAATCTTTATTGTTACACAAGGACCCCTTTTATCAGGGAGAGTTTCGATGGAAGCTCGCTCTCTTTGTGGACCTCAATGTCTTTTATTAGGCCATCTCGTCATCGAGGACCCTTTTTCGGGGAGAGTACGATGGACTCGCTTCTCTATGACAATTCATCGACCTTATCCAATCAGCCACTTTTCTATAAGAGAAACCTAAAGTTATGGAGCTTTGACGAAAGCTCATTTTCTCTTTAAAAGTTCATTTTGCAAACACCTCCTCTGTAGGGAAGTGAGGAGTATTTTTTATTACTCGTTCAAGGGTCAAGCCTGGGTTTCTCCTTTGGGGAAAGGTGAGGAAAATTCAGTCACAGATATGTTAATCGGATGTCAAGTAATTTCTTTCATGAAGGATTTCAAGAATATTTTGCCAATATGTCATTAAAAATAGTTGTTGATCTCAAACTTTTATTGCACAAAAAATTTACCTCAAATTACCTTCAGTATTCTTTTCAAAAGGACAAAGCTCTTGCGGAGAAAAAATAAAATTCAAACATTTTCTGTTGGTCAACCAAAAGGATGAAGAAAAATCCTTGATATGACCAGTAAAGGAAAATTCAATGATGTTGAAAAGCCATAAGTGAAATGGTATTGATCATAGCCATGGCACATTTTTAAAGACTATTCTTCTGATAATAAGGCAGCAGAAATATCCTCAACAATAAAAAGAATTCACTCAATCTCAATATCTCTCCAATCAATCAAGCTGCAATTAATTATCTGCAAAAGGGATGTCTCAATCATCATCAAGTTGAAGACTGATGGATGAGTTAGACCCTCAAGGCGCATGTGACGTGTCCTTCGAGGGAAATTTTAAATCATTGCCAAGTTGAAGGCTGATGCGATGAACCTCCCGATAATCCCTAAAAGATATTTGATCAATGCTATCATCAAGAGATTTTCAACCAAAGAGACCATATTATCAATATAATTCTTGGGACTAAAGAAGACTCAAATCATCTCCAAGTTGAAGGAGCATGTGTCGTGTCCTTCTAGGAAAAATCAAAATATCACCAAGTTGAAGGTTGATGTGATGAAATTCTCGCCAAATCCCAAGAGAGCTCACTTTTTATGTCTCAAAAGAGTGCAAAAGATCATCAAAGAGACCTCAATAAAAGAGACAATATTATCAGTATAATTCCTGGGACCAAAGAAGACTCAGATCACCTTCAAGTTGAAGGAGTATGTGATGTGTCCTTCTAGGGAAAATCAGAACATAGCCGAGTTGAAGGTTAATGTAATGAAATTCTCGCCAAACCCCAAGAAAAGCTCAATCTCTATGTCTCAAAAAGTGTAAAATTATCATCACAGATAAACTTCAGATATCAAACTGCCAATCTGCTAAGAATCTTCTTTATTCATGTGAAATTCTTTTATCAATATATTTTCATAAAACGCTTTTATGAAACTGAGCGCAAATTCTTTTCTTTTCATATCAAGGAGATGGATAGCTTCCTTGAAGAAACCCGACATCAATAATTTGACTTTGATTATGGATTCTACAGAGTTAGCCAGTTGGAGGTAATACTCTAGGTAGAAGAGGGAATATGTTTTCCACACGAATGTGCATATTTCAATCATTTTTTAATCAACTACAATTGTTATCTTATTGGCAATCTTTTTAAGTTATCCTGACATGAAGCAAAGAGCTTGATGTCCATTTTGATATATCCTGACGTTGTTATCCCTTTTTAGGACTTGATAACACGAGTTTTTAAGATCCTTCCCTTCTTTTTAATCTGAGTGCCCGGGCTCTCAGATTCGCACGCTTCCTTGTATTTTCTACTGTTTCATCCTAGACAGCTTTTTTTTTTTGTTTTCGGTTTAAGGTCGAGCTAACATTTATATTTTCCAGCAAAAGGTCATTTCAAAAGCTATTCAGTCTCAACAATGAGGCACTCAAGATCAATCCCCTTTCAAAGCTTTAAGGAACTCCATTTTCTTCTTTTTGCAAACCCCTCTCGAATTTATTATGCAAAATTCGAAGGTTTCATCATGGTTTCTTCATTTGAAGATCCCATATTATCCATACCTGTTTAGGTTAAGGGTTATACCTGAGTCTCATTTTAGGAGGTATTATTCATGCTCATTCAGGTTAAGGGTTACACCAGAGCCTCCTTCGCGAGGCACCCTCTTCCCATTCAGGTAAGGGTCAAGCTTGAGACTCATTCCGATGAGGTGAATCTTCTTCTTCATTCTCTATCACGAGAATCAATTCTTCCATACCTAGTCAGATTTGTCTAACTGGGGCATTTCATAGCCCAAATTTGGTGCATTTTTCTTTGCTACTAAGTTCGGCATTCAACCGGCTTAGTAGCAAAGAGGGGCATCTGTAAACACTCCAAATTTTCTTCGTTCATTTTTAAACACCCCCTTTCAACAGATGCCAACCTCTGTAGGTCAGTGTAGGAGTCTAGCTCTAGATCGATCCTAGTTTAGGTAGCATTTCACCCCATTTTGTCAATAAAATTTACCATTTTACCCCTAGGTAACCTTAGATCTCTATCAGTCACACCCAACCAAACTCATTTTAAGTTCAGAACAATTAGAATGTTTGTCATTTCTATCTCCTCTGAGCTCACGATGAGTAAACCTTATTCATTTCTGATCATTTCAGCTAAAATTAGATCATTTCTCAAAAAATGAGCTCATTTCTAGCTCGAATCCTAGCCAATTATTCATGAGTCTGTCAATTCTAGTTAATCATGTTTCTTTGAGTCTAACTTGATCTCACCAGAAGTTCAAGTAGTCCGGTTTCAGTTCAAATCCATTTTCTACAGTCTTGGAGTCCATTTTAGCCCATTTCAGTTGAAGTTGAGCTAAGTCCAATCAGTCCAGCTAGTGTTTGAACTCTAAACTTAGTTCATCTCAGTATTACTAACCTTCATTCCAGCTCAAACTTGGTATATTTTCATGACCTACTTCATTTCAGTGATCATTTCTCTGAGAATCGTGTCATTTCTCAATCATTCAGTCTAGGAGTTTAGTTGAGTCAGTGTCTTTTTAGTTCCTCTGAGTTTAGAAACCCAATGAGCCTGTTTAAACCAGTTGAAACCAATTCAAACCTCATTCTTTAGTGTCACTTCATATCCTGCAGAGGTAAAACTATTTCTCAGATCATTTTTGTTAAACATCATTTTTATCATTTTCTCAAGTTGGTATAGTTGCCAATATGGGCTCGAAACAATTCCTTTTCTAAAATTTTAGATATATCCGAGACCCAATTCACATTTGAATCGGATCCAATATCAGATCTGATGTTCAATTATCAATTTTTATCCTTGGACAAGAATTTCCAATTTTTTGTCTCTGCCAGGGGTTTGGGACTTCAAATCCCTCATCCAGGGTTTGCATTTTGTATATTATTTCATATCATTTATTGTCATTTCACATCATTTTATCGCATTTCATGTCATTGCATATCATTTTCAAGATCTAGCACTCTCATTTTTAAAATCTCAAATCCAGACTCGATTTTAAACCTCTCTTTCAAAATTAATTTCAAAAACCTGGGTTTTAAACTGGCATTTTCCATTTGGCCAACCCCCAAAGCCTTATATTCTTTTATTTCAAAACATTTTCCTTAGAAAAATGATCTAAATTCATTTTAAACCTGATTTTCAATTCAATTTCCAATTTTTACAAACTTTCTTCAAGTGGGGCCCACCCTGCATAGGGCACCAAACCCTAATTTTTTCACCTTTATTCAATTTTAGTTCACTTCCATGTTTTATCTATTTCAAAAATACAAAAATTTCATAAATGTAGGTGTCCTTTTAAAATTTTGAAAAAACTTGTTTTTAACCCCTTTATTTTCTCTTTTTAAAAATTATTTTTGAAAATCAAATGGGGCCCACATTAGGCGGTGCCACATTTGAAGGTGTTTATGTTAGTTTAGGTTTAGTTAGTGTTTACTTAAGTTAGAAGTTTGAAAAGTCAAAGTCTAAATGATTTTAAAACTCTATCTTTATTTTGGCATTTTAACCTTGTTTTTAACCTTTATTTAAAGTTTTAAAAACCAAATGTGGGCCCATATTAGGTGGCGCCATATTTGAGAATTTTTAGAATTAATTAGAAGTCAATTAGAGTTTTTTTAGGTTGAAACTTTCTAGAAAAATCCCCCCTCCCCTTTGGCTTATTCTCTTTTAATTAACAGAGTTCTGATTAAATCGAAACTCTCAAAAAAATAAAGCTTAAAAAAATCTATAAATATCCCACTAGGATTTCAACCAAGGCATCATCTTCTCTCATTTCTCAATCTTTTCTCAACCCTCTCTCAGCCCTCAAGTCCAGCAGCCTCCATTAAAGCATCCCAAGGTGAGCATCCCTTCCTTTTTTTACTTTTTTTTATTGTTTTCCATGTTTTTCCATTAAACACCTCATTATCGCCCCCCTATTTGTTGGATTTCTGTATTATTTTTATTCAAGAACCATAAATAGGATTCAAGAATATGATCCAATGCTTGTTTAATATGTTTTTCACATTTTTGATCCATTAAACATGTTTAGATCATATTTATTTTGTTAAATGCCCGAAAAAGATCGAGATTCGACCTTTCTATAGGTTGAATCTCTCTTTTAATGGCTAAATCAAATCTGAATTGGTCTAGCAATTTTTTTTATTTTTCCATGCTATGTTTATGCTATTTTAATCATCTACATGTTTAATCATGATCAAGAGCCCTTGATTTCATATTTTTAAGATTTTTAGATGCATAAATCAGAATATAACATGATTAGGGTTTTACTTCTGAGATATGCAATTCTGGTCGTCTGATAATGATGTTGTTTGGCCTGATTTTATTCATTATTTAAATCCAAAATTTTTATGGTAGAATCATGCATATGTACACGGTTTCTAATAAAAAAACAGATTTTTTTGAGGTCTGTAACTTTGTTTTCAAAAATCAAAGTCGGAACCTGTTTTTAAAACTGAGAAAACGCTGTAAAAATCCATGAGCATCTTTCTGAGATTGTATCTCCCTCATCGGAAATCGTATCAACAATTCGTAAAAATAAGCATGTTTTTCAAAGTGTCTAGTTTATCCTATAAAAATTTCATAAATTTCTACGGTCGATTTTTTTTTTCTTTAGCCCGAAATCAAACCCTGTGTTTCTTGAATCGCCAGGCTGGTTCAAATTCTTGGTCTATCTTTTCGGTGTAATATCTCTCTAACCGGAGATGATCTTTCTAATTCGCAAAAAGGGTTGTTTTATTCTCTGTGTCTATCTTTTATGGTGTAATTTTTATAAATTTTTACCATTATTTTCTATTTTCTTGAATCCTGATACCAGAGTTTGTGTTTCTTGAACCTTCAGTCGCAGTTTATAGGCAAAGCCAACTTGCCAGAACAATTTCTCTCTAACCGAAGATCGTATCGATGATCCATAAAAAGCCATGTCTTCATCTGCATGTCTACTATCTTCTGTGAAATTTTCATAATTTTTTTTTCATTTTGCTACCTTTTTTTAAACCCAAAACTGGATCTATTTTTATTGCATCGTTATACAAAGTCTAGAATCAGGCGCATCTTGCTGGAATCGTATTTCCCTAACCGAAGATGTTTTTCTAATCTGTAAAAAGGGTTATTTTTATTAATATGTCTAGCTTCTCCCTGTTAAATTTTATAAATTTTTATTGTTGTTTGATAGCCGATTCTGGTCTGACACTGTGATAGGTACAGAACCATAGGTAAAATAGCATATTTTCATCTTTTTATTTAATATTCATATTCAAAATAATCCCAAAAATATATTTTTCAATTGCATCTTATTTTTAAAGTTATTAGAAGTGTTCATGTTGATTTTTAAGAATTTTAGAAATTTTTTGATATGTTATTTAGTTATTTCATAAAAACAGGATGCCCGCAGAGTTTCGATTTAACCGGAACACGAGAAAAATTCATTCTTTTTGCATATTTTATTATTTTCATGATTTTAGAGTTTGATCATCTTCATAATAATATTAGGATTCCCTCCACCCGATTTAGCATTGTTTTGAATCTGTTTGATCCTCGAATTAGGCGTATTACAAAAATATTTTCTGAGAAACCTTATTTTGCAATAAAGATCTATTTTCAAGGGTATTTTAGTTATTTTTTTCCAAATTCTGAATTTTAAATTTATTTACTTTTATTATTCATTTAGTTAGGCATCCTCTATTATAATTTTTATTTTATGGAAGCATAGGAAAAAGCTTATGCCAGGATAAAAATCTCTCAATTTCTCGATATTGTTGGATAAATCCAAAAAAGCTGACATTTTTCTACTAACAAGTTTTCTAATTTTGCAGGGAAGCTCAAGATTGTATTTTTCTTTATTTTCTTTTTTTTCAGTTTATTATTGATGTAAATTATAATTATAATATTGGAATAAGAACATTTTACTTTTTTGATTAGTTTAGGATGCATTTGCATATAGTTTGATTTTGATATATATAAATGTTATTGCTTGTCATTCACATGCACATATTTCAAATTCATAATGGTCTACACGAATGGCACGTGTACTCACTTTTAGGTAGTTGATAATCTCGGTGGAGTTCGTATTTGTGGCCATAGTGAGAATACAAACAATACTCAGATTTATCATTTCTTTTAAGTTACAAACAACCTACACTCTTAGGCTATCTTCAGAAAACATTGCATATTTTCAGAAGTTTTTTTAAATATTTTTCTTTTTAGAATCAGGTGAGATATATTCAATACATATTTGTGGCCATAATCAGGGATATGTAGAGAATTTATTTCATTTAAATTCTATAAGGCACAAAAATTCTTTTACAAATGATTTTCCCAAATTCTTCATAAAATATTTTCATAAACTGCGTCCATGCATCATCTAGGTTAGATTGCATCATAAAAGGAGTTTCACAGGGCCACACGCCCATCCTTTTTACCTATTTCACAAATCAACCTCTGAAAAATCAATTTTCTCAAAGTCACCTGAGTTTTCCTCAAAATTGATTTCCTCAAAAACCCTTAGTTTGTCAAGAAATATTTTAATTTTCTAGGTCCAATTCACGATTTCCAAAGTTTTTCTTTCTTCAAGAATATTTTTCAATCTAGAAAATGATTTTACAAGTATCCCTTTTTCAAGAATTTTCAAATATTTCAAGCATACATTATGTTTTCAGTCAAAAATTTCTAAAGTTCATAGTACATGCCTGCTTCTTTGAGCATTTGAGAATAGAATATCAATTTAGACAGTTGAGTAAAGCAAAGCACATGAATGATCCTTGGTTCAATTACCCCTGGTTATGGCGCCAGGAATGGTTGAACCTCGTACCGACAAGCGAGTCTCAATCTCTCAATTTTCTCATATTTTCAAAACGAATGCGAGCTATTTTTAAAACTTTTTCAAATGTCAGTTTGACTTGCAAAAGTAAAATTTTGCAATGATAACAAATTCTTTGATGAAATTTAAGGCTAAATTGTTTTTGCTTATCAATAAAGAAAAATTAGTGTTCATTCTTTTTAATTTATCAAATATTCATTACGCTATCTAGATTCTCAAGATGGAGTTAAGGGTCTCTACCTCTAAAATGTCTTTAGACTTCCTTCGATTAAATGCACACTATAGCATCATATAATTTTACCAAACGGGTATGTATTTTTTAGAATAATATACACTTTAAACACTTTTTAAATTATACTAGAAGGACAGCCCGTCCAATGGACGGGATAAAGAAAATTATATGTAGAACCATGCATTATATATATATATATGGGGTGTGCACACACACACAATTTAAAAGCCCTAAAACCATTTTGCCAGTATAGAATTAAAAGTGTAAAAATCTACAAACCTGAGAAAAACGCATGTATGAATTATCTTCATTACAATAAGCCTTAATTCCAAATACCAACTAATTATCCCAAGCCAAGGGGAAAAAAAGAAACAGAAAATGGAAATCTTTAGAACAATTCAAACTTTAAAACTTAAAATACAGCAAATGGATAGTACAATAATAAAAAAAAAAATCAACAAATACTTGTTTATGCCATAACAACTTATTTACCCATCCATCCAAGGAGAGGAAAAAAAAAGAAAATTAATTTTGAAATCTTTCATGGCAAAAAGTGCAATTGTTTGTCTTGATCCAAGTCGTGGACTGCAGATTGGTTATGCTCGTGGTCTCTGAGTTTCGCCCTAACACAACTGTTGGTTTATGAAAAGCTATTTTGGATTCGAGGGACATGAATCACAAGAAAGGGTGATTCATATGTAATGATCCCATCCCATATCACTATTTATCAATTGGCCCTACAAAAACGGTAACTTACCTTATTTATGACCCATTAACCCAAATTAAAGGGAGAAAAAACCAAGTGGATTGAAATGCATGAGTTACTAAAACAGTTTTCTTATCTTGCAATGTTATGTTTAAGAAAATAACAGGTTTTCAAAACCATAGGATACAAGTATTTAACATTGCAAATATTCTTATATCTGTGCCAAAAGGAAAATGGGAAGGTTATATATATATATATATATATATATATATATATATATATATATATATATATATATATATATAAAGAGAGAGAGAGAGAAAGAGAGAGTAGTAGCTGCTTAATCCATAGGTGCTCGATAAAAACACACCCTTGCTGATGGTCAGCGTGCAAAAATGCAAAAAAAAGAAAGACAAAATGCGCAAAAAACCAGACTCGGACCGGACCGTTAAGAGCTCGACCCGCCGGGCTTTAAGTGTGGCCCAGCCTGGAGATGGCCTGGCCCATTTACTAACGGGCAGGTTTTTGGCCCAGTTCTTAACGGGATCGGGTTTGAAGAGCAGCCCATGACCCGTCCCATTGACCCAACGGGCCAACGTGAAACAGGCCGGATTCAGCCTGACCCGACCCAAATCCATTTGTATAAGTTCTCAAGTTCTCATGTACCTAACTAATTATCTTTTTAGTTTTCATAAAATTAATGAAATTAATTAGGTAAATAGTAATAGTTACCAAGTTACTAACTATGCAATAGTTAATTTTTAAAATTTTTATTTTATTAAACATTAATAAATAACTCAAGCCCATCGAACCGGCCCACGGGCTGGGTTTAGGCTTGGGCTTAAAATCTTGGCCCAAACCCAGCCCGGCTTGGCCCATCTGGTTCAGCCGTTGCCCACCCTTAGTTGCATTTAAATACTTTCTTTATAATATTTAGTATTTTTAAAAATAACATCAAATAACAATATTAGTAAAGAAGTAAAGTTTGTGTAAACTTATAGTATTCTTTGTACATACTTAATATATTCACTTTTGCTCCACCACACACATATTACTTCCACATTTTACATGGATTTTAAGAAGTCTTGTTTCATGTTTTGGTTTCCCAACGTGTTTCCTATTTCTGTTTCCCATCCTGGAAACCTTGCTCCGCCCCGCTTGATAGCCTTACATGTAGCCAACATAAGTTCCACGTTTTCTCACAAGTTGTTTTCTTTTGGTGTAAAAGTTTCTCAAGGACTTTTTCTTTTTGGATTTAACGCGAAAATATCGTACCCGACACGAAGACCTGGTTGCGCTGGCTCAGTCTGCCATACCTACGATACGATTCGTCGGCAGCTTAAAAACTCTTAATGTGGGAGTTTTTATGTTTCTCAATGACCCCTTTTTCCGTGAAAAATCATGGAGAGTGGCTTTTCGTAAGAAAGGCGCTTCCCTCCCCCAAACCCAGAGAGGATGAATTCTCTGTGCGACGATCTCCCTCATGAAATCTCATCCTTCGTCGATACGTTCATCGACTTCGTGGTTGGTGGCGTCTTCTTGAAGCGAGAGGCCGATCCCCTTCATCATCATCAGCAGCAGCAGCAGCAGCCGCCACCACCACCGTCCCCCAAAAGGACCACCACCTATCCACAACCAGACCGCCTCGTCGCTGTGGGAGACATCCACGGGGACCTCCAGAAGGCCAAGCAGTCCCTAAGGCTGGCCAGGATCATAGACGAGAACGATATATGGGTTGGGGGCAACACCATGGTGGTGCAGGTCGGCGACATCCTCGACAGGGGCGGGGAGGAGCTCAAGACCCTCTATTTCTTGGAGAAACTGAAGCAGGAGGCCTCCAAAACAGGTGGATGTCTCATAGTTATGAATGGCAACCACGAAATCATGAACATTTGCAGAGATTTTAGGTTTGTCACGAGGAGAGGGTTTGCCGAGTTCGAGAATTGGGCGCGCTGGTTCAATGTAGGAATCCACATCAAGAAGCTCTGCAATGCATTGGATGACAAATTTGATGCATTCGATGGGGTACCCACAAGTCTAAAACGCAAAATCAGGGCTCGGATTGCTGCTCTCCGGCCAGGAGGGCCGGTTTCGAGCCGGTTTTTGGCCGGAAACCCGACCGTCCTGATCGTCGGCGATTCTGTTTTCGCCCATGGCGGGATTCTTCCTGGTCATGTGGAGTATGGTTTGGAGAGAATCAACGAGGAGGTTGGAGACTGGATCAGTGGGAGTAAGGGGGATTCGAAACCCCCCTCTTATGTCAGGACTAAAGATTCCATTTTTTGGTTGAGGAAATACTCCACCGAATGGGTGGACTATAGTGAATGCTCGGTTCTGCAGCATGCTCTTGCAACAATTCCAAATGCAAAGAGGATGATTGTGGGTCATACCATCCAACAAGCTGGTATAAATGGTGCCTGCCACAATCAAGTGATTCGCATTGATGTTGGTATGTCCAAGGGTCGTGGAGGTGGATTGCCTGAGGTTTTGGAGATTAAGGGGAATAAGGAGGTGAGGGTTTTGACATCAAATCCTTTGTACAATCAGGCTAGGATTGCCACGACTGGGGATGATGGCAAGGTGGGACTGGGTTTGCTGATTCCTAACGACGCTAGGAAGGAAGTGGAGGTTAGTGCTTAAGCTTTTTCAAAATATTGATGTGGGGTTTACCGGTTTATTGATTTGATCCCGTTGAGAGGAACCATCAACTCGTTAGATTTAGTTGGTTGCCTTACCTTGTTTTCACATGTAACTCTTATATTGTTTTGTGGGATTAGCCACCCTAAATGACCTATTAAATATGCATTTAACTAGGAACATCAAAATCATATCTTTTGCTTGTCCAAAATAATCTCTCGTGAAAACACCCAGGTCCGGCCATGAGACTAGTAATGGGCATGCCATTGGCTGGACACCTAACCCCTGACCAACTCATCCAAGAAAACAGCCCCTTTGTGCCAGCGTGGCCTGGGCGAGGCCCTTGAGACTAATGACCAGCCCATCAACGAAGCCAGGCCGGGACGCCTACTAGCCAGTCTTGCTCCAAATGTTGCATATGTTAAGGAGGCAAAACAATGAGAAAAGATGCATGATAAATGCATCCAAGTTCCATCCTTTCCAGAATGTCTTGCTGTTATTTATGCACGCGAACAGAAAGGCAGCCAATTCATTTATAAAATGTACAGCCTTGTTACAAGATAAAACTCAAAACTTTGCATGATTACATCAAAAAATGGAATATTCTAAGAGGTTTCCACAAGTGTGGCCATGCTCAATAAAGCAGCTCATAAATAAGGTGGTGTACATACAAGGAGTTCAACCATGCCTCCTGCCTCCCCAAGCTAAATTTCCAAAGCAAACAAGTTATCATAATGCATTTCTTACTATGGCAGTGTCTCCGAGCACAGCATCTGCTTGTTTACACTGTTGCGGGGAGGAATCGATGGCACTCATGGATTCGCTTTCTGGAGGCAGACATCGCTTTGAGAAAAAGGTAGCAATCCCATTTGATCTCCCAAAACCTTTCTCTGTAAAAAGAGCAAGCAAGTTTCAGTATGCTCCATAGGTTAGCCAACCAAGATACCAACTGACAGACAAATCATACCTGGAGATGCTGACAGCCCTATCTTATCCAAGATATCCTTCTTAACCTGCAAATAGTAACATTCACTTAGCCAGGTATTCACGCATATAACGTAGATGAAATAAACATGGATTCTAAATCAACCTGCCAGCGATTATCCACAAAGTCTGAAATCTGCTTAACCTTGTTGCGCAGATGTACTTTTGGTACAGAAGGGAACTTCCTCTGTAAGGATTCCATCACCTTATTGATTCCATGAGAGCATGACTGAATCGACCACACCTATAATTTGTAAAATGGACCACTCAGAAAATAAACCAGTTGTATTTTTTAAACTATACTAAAATTATTCCCTACTGCTCTATTAACCTTTAAGAGGCATGTCATTATCATATCTACCAAGTGACTCAAATCATCTAAAATTAGCATCCAAGACTTATTCAAAGCACAGGACAGGTTAGGCACCACCTTAATGCCAACCAAGTGGACTAGGATGACGAGTTCATGCCCCAGTCCTCCCGGCCAGCAGCATACAAGCCAATCAGGCCACTCAACCAAGTCAATCTGTCAGATACCCTGAAACTATGACTGATACCCTTTGTGCCTAAAATATAGGTTCTCAAACTATTGGAGTCCAGAACATTTAGTGCTTGAAATGAGTTACACCATCAAATACCAAGTGAAAATTTACTCCAAAGAATAGACTTACAATTTCAAGCAAGTCAGAATCTTGTAGAGCTGCAGCTGGCCCTGTCGAAGTACAATTACTGTTCTTAGTCTGTAGCTTTGAAATATCTTGCCAGTCTCCACACATGTCAAAATCGGTTGTTATCTCAACTGAAATGCCTTCAGTAGTTGGCCGAATGCTGAGCGCTTGCAGGCAAATCTGTTCCAGCTTCAGTGTGCCACTGAGGTCTTCAGCAGTCATTAATGCATCCTTCTCATGCATTAGGTTTAGTATTATCAACGGCTGATTCTTCCTAAGAGCATGATATGTTAAACTGCAGAGATACTTTTGCTGCTTTAATAATGCATTGATTTCCTCCCTCTCTGCCTCCAGTTTCACAGTATTTGAATTTTTTAACTCATCATCTGAGCCCTCAGACTCCATGCCATCAACATGTACTCCCTGCATGGCACAAAGAGGACAACCGAGATAATGAAAGCATGTCAAATACACAACTACGAGAGCAAAACTGGTCCAAGGAAGACCCATATGATGGTTATTTTCCATCTGGAAATTCAATGGACTCTTTGAGGAACAAAATATTGCAGAACTACAATGAAGCATACAGTTGGCCAAATGAGCGTGAATGTTGTTGCTAGGATTGTATGGCATTAAGTATTTCCAAAAGGTGGCCAAGATTAGATTTTCTTAGTGTTGCCACAGGGAAAATAATTCAAAACCACCATTGAAACTGAAAACCACCATGAGGGAAGCTTTCTCATCTGTCTAAACAAGCAAATATAGGTTTTGAAGCTTTCTTATCTGTGTTGCTTTTGGGCACAGCACCATTTTTATAGTTAGAAATTTCTTTGTAAAGAACATTTTAACTAATTCTCTTTAATTATGGAGGTCTTATGTTCCCTCATTTCAAATATATTTTTTTGATACACTCTGGGGGACAACCCCTGTAATATTTGAATGTACATAACCATTTTCTTTAATAATGAAGGTTTTATATTCCTTAATTTTAAATATATTTTCTTAAGAGTCGAGCTGGAGGATACCGTTATGTACCACAGGGGTTATCCCCCAGCTTGACTATCAATAAAATGTACCTGAAATTAGGGAGCATAAAACCTCTACAATTAAAGAGTAGTTAAAATCTGTTTGAAAATAAATTTCTAACTAAAAAGATGATGCTGGGCAAGAAGGAACAGAGAGGATAAAGATTCAATATAGATTTTCTTGTGTGGTAATATTAATATCATTAATGTTGTTTCCAAGTAGATGCAGAAGTCATAAATCAGTGAAAGAAAAATACATAATTCTTCTAAAAGGTTGCATAGTATAAGACGATAGAAAGAATAGAAGCATCAAATCAGTTGATACTATCCATATGAATACAAAGTAGATATTTTCCTATAAATGTACATTATCCTTGTTTTATTATCACATGTTTTGATTATCTTCTTAACCAACAGTTACTGGTTATGGCAATTTAGTACATGTACCACCATGTCACAGCGATTCGGCCAACCAGGTGCCACACCCACATCGATGCGATGCAACGTGACACGGGTGCACATGCAGGTTCAGCACCCGGTGTGGTCAACCCAACCCTGGGTGCAGTCAACGCACCCAAGGTTATAAATGTCCAAATTTTGGACTTTTAAAAAAAAAAAGAGCCCGTTGAATTGATGATATTATGATAATTATTTTTTTATTTCATTAGTGTTACTGTTGTTAACTGTTAAAACTTAAAAATTATATATATATATATACACACCCTCCCGCACCCAAGTTTTTTTAAAGTGCCACATCACCGCACCCACACCCATGTGACATGATGTACCATTTAATTTATACTTTAATTCCTCAGTGGGTTATACTGTTATAGGTTTGAGAACCGAGAATTACAAAGATAGAAACATCCAGCAAGCAGGATTTTTCCACAGTTCTGGAACAATATCATTAATATGCAAAGGTCTTCTTACTCTTTTTTCTAACTTGAAAGACATGCCACTAGTCATGCATTCCACACATCTTTAGCATATACAAGCTAACAGAAACCTTAAAAACCAAAAAATAAGGGGGAGATAGAATAGTAGAATTGTTTTCAGCATTCACATTTTTCTCTTTCTTCACTTATAAACATTTCTGTTTGAAAAGCAATGCATAGCATGGCGATCACTTAATAATATACTTTTGTTGTCAGATGATAACAATTATTCTGGCTTCATATACTCTTAAAAGGATGGAAAGGGAACAAATCTTCAATCTAGTACAAGGGTTACAGACTACTTATTCAATGTATTTGAATTAAGAAACAATAAGGGTCCAAGCGGGTGAAAGTTGCATTGAGTTGTGATATTCTTAAAAATAGAATATAAACAAAGAAGTACACGAGGTTTTGATGAATCACTGAGCACCCCATTCTAGAGCATACTAGCTGTGTTATCTCTCTAGGACCATGGCTCACAAACCATCACCCTTGCCCAGCCCTTCCAATTTCTGGTGGTCTAGTATGCTCCTCTCCATATCTAATGGACCGCACAACCCATATTTTACATTTCATTAATATTATAAATCAATTTATGTATATGAAATATTTCTAAATTAAAGTTTGAGCAGGAATGAAAGCATCGCATCTCCAGTATGTATTTGCATGGATGTGCAATACTATGCAATCATTTCTAGGCCTTTGGGCACATGGAGACCCATAACCTGGGGCATAATAGTACAAAATCAATGATGCTGGTAATATACAAGCATACAACCTATATGATGAACATGGCCTGTATAAATATTAATTATCAAAGAAGACTGAGATTTTCAGTGAAAAAAATAAAGAGGACTGAGATGGCAGTAAATCTTAACAGAACAGTTAAATAATGAAAACCAAGGCACCTTATATATAGATCATTATACATCAAGGGCAGGCAACATTGTGGTGGTACCTCATTCTCTGAAAGATATCCATCCGGAACAACAAAGCCATCTTCACTTTCATCTTCATCCTTGGCTTTGAGATTTTCATCTATCTCTAACTTTTCTTCTTCTTCATCCTTATCAAAATCTGACAAGCTTTCACCTGGATCCTCCTGCATAAAGTATCCAAAGTTACATATGAAGTGGGGTGAATCATCCATACATTTTGAATCAGATCAAAATGACATACCTCCTCCCATTCATCATCACTGTCATTATCATAGTCCAAGTTAGGATCCTTTCCAAAAGGATGACGAGGCCCAACCACATCACTATAACAAAGACATTATTAGAGTTCAAGTAACAAGTAACATCAATAAATAATCATCACTGGCACTAACGCAAGCTAAATATTGCATAGGAGCAGAAAAGGTATCCTAAACTATGCAGACCTCTTCCTGGATATGGTACCATAGTATGCTGGCCGATGGCTCTTGTCAAATTGCAAAAGCTTCTTATTTCTACCGAGTGTTTGAATTTCAACTGAACAAGTAATGACATTATTAGGGCTTGGCGTATCATCCGAAACTGTTTCTCCCCATGCATCTACAAGCTTCTCAATGTTTAGCTCATCTGCATCAGGAATGTTACTGCAGTCAGGTGTTGTTGGATCTGCAACATTTCCAGAGGGCCCAGCTTCACAGGATGATCCCTGCAGTTTGAGTTCCTTAATCAGTTGTACTTTGGGATGGTGCCGGATGCTCCAAGACTTGGATTTATTTCGAGAAGAACAGGCCTTCCCTCGCCAAACAGCCAGGTGTGATCTACAAGCAAATAAAGAAGGAAAAAATGTTTAGAATGACAACTATTAAGCAGATTTCGTATAACTAGAAGTTCAGATACTAACTTTAGAAGGTCAAAGGAACTTAATGTGTCTTCTTGAGAAAGTGCCTGATCCATTGCTGATATAACCTTATCAACCACCCCTTCATTGCTAACAGATGGAATAGGAGCAGTTACTACTGATGGTTGGTTGTCACTGTTATTAGGAACTTTTATTTTCAGAAAACGCTCCATGATTGAGGCTTGCTTTTTTATGGCAAGTTGCTTTTTCATTTCAGCTTCTTGTTTCACACGGCGTTTTTGGTCCTTTTCAGCTTCTTCCTGATGTCGTTTGAGTTGTTTTCTAATCTCAGCTTCCTCCTTTTCACGTTGTTTCTCTTCTTTCTCAGTCACGTCTAGTTGTCTCTTCAGTTCTTTTTCCTAATATGGCATGTAATGACCTTATTTTTGTTAGCTAAAGAAACTTTCACATGCAGCTACTCTTGGACAACAAATCTGAAGATGGTAGATGTAAAGTGATGCATGTAAGTAGCTCACAAATAACAAACGCAAGGGTTTAGTACACTAGTCAGCTTCTCTACGGGATTTATGAAATGAATCCAAAGCTTTTCGAGTTTGTTATCATTCAGGTAGAAGTGTAAAAAGCTTATTCTTACATTTTGCCATTGCTCCCTCTTGAGTTCTTGATCCAATTGTTTATGTTCTTTCTCAACTTTCCACTTGTTTTGCTCCATCTCCTTGATCATTGCCTTTTCTTTCAATCTAGCTTCCTTCTCTGCCCTGAGAAATTAATATTTCAAAATTTTGGATGCTTAGGAAAGCAAGAAAAAAGTAAGAGAAGCACTTGACTGTCATTCACAACATGTTACACAAGTTGCTAGGAGTACGTACTCAAGGCCAACATTTTTTTGCATCAAGCTATCGGCTAAACAACGAATCTGTTCTTCATTCAATGCCTTTCCAAATTTTGCAGATGCTTTTGTCAGATCTGGCACATAATTGGCTTGATTTTCTGATGCTGATAAGCATGGTATCATTGCTGAATGGACAGTTATCAAAACCAGTACAAGTTAGTTCAAAAACTAAATAACAATAATAGTAAAACACAGAAAATCTACAGTACTGCAAACAAAAGGCAGTTTCCACAAGAAAAACTCGTTCAAGGGGGTGGATATCGTACTAATGCCAAAAAAAAAGTCAACCATATGTTATCTTAAGTTAGTGACTAAATTAGTGCTAAAAATTCTAAGTATATTGAAACAGGTCACACAATACAAGAAATACAAAGTAAATATTTTATCCAGTGGAATTTTAAGCTTATATAGAATAGTACCACATAAAGAGTACCTCCACACCCAACAGATTACAGGCTTCAGATACTATGCTTCAACAGTGGTATGATCAATCAACATTTATCGAATCTCAAAAGTATGTACAAAATATACTGTGTCACTAACCATGGATGTCATGTGCAGCTATGCATGTGTAGGACCAGAGCCACCAATAACAGTGTTGACCATTTCTCTCACAGGAAATTTTAAAATTAATCATCTATGGTCAGCATTTTCTTCCTCTGAAAGCAACATTTCATTGAACTTGAGAAAAACAGTCTTGAAGAGATTTTAACTTGAAAATATAAGAAACAACAACAGAAATTTCATGCAATAGTATCCAAAATGGTCGGAACAACAAAATTTTAAAATTATATCTGAAGATTAAAAACATCAGAACTTTTAGCAAAACATTTGGCACATGACAATCTTTAGTATCATTTTACAATAATATCATAGCAATTGAGATCAGCAGCATGCCTAAAGAAACAAGGCAACATGCACAACAATGCAGGAACATAACAAGTTCAAAACAGAAGAGGCATAAAAAGGATGAGGCCTGAGTCAAATTACTAGTGAAAATATATGTTCATGGGAAATTAAACTCCTTTATAATTTACGAAACTACACCAAAGCCAAAAAAGAAAAATAATAATCCCAATAAAGATGCTAGACCATTTAAAATAGCATTATTAATTGAACCTGGCAATGGGAGACATCAAACAAATAGGGATTGCAATCAACATGAGCCACAACTGAAACCTTATATGCAAGCTAGGATATGCATAAAGACACATATATGCTTATTCATGTACTTCTATGGTCTTGCCAGCCCCAAAGACAATACCTACCATGATAAAGTCCACGAAAAATACAGCAAATAAGAATACTTTGTCCAATCTACTAGTAGCACAGTTTCAATGAGATTCTACTTGGTCATAAATATGAAAAGACACGAGAAAAAGGGGTATATTAGCTTCATTTGAATCAACAGAGTATGCTAAACATAATACTCATATTATCAAAAGTGCACCACAAATTAGGTCACAGATACCACAACAAACAATAGTGATAACTCATAGATGCTAGAGAATGATATTCCAAATAGTAAAAATTAGAAAAACATAAGCATATAAACACCTGAAACAGCCATGATGCGTTCATGGATTTTCTTTCGACATATACGCCTAATATTTAAAGCTCCGCGGTGGGCCTTGGGAAACAATTTCAAATCTCTTGCCTGAGTTACAGAAACACAAAATTCATATAACAGAGACATGTGCACAAATAATACCAAACAGTGAACCCAAAAAAAGACAAATATTCAAGATCGTAGCTACCTCCCAACACCAAAGACAGTTTGTAGATTCATCTTCGAGAACATCTGCATCTGCCTCTGCAATTCCATACATTGACCTCTGCCCGACAAAGAGCACCGAACTTCTTACAGCTGCCAGAGTGACTTCGCCTGAATTACCACCATCATTTTTCTTCAACTTCTCAAAAATCTGCTCTACCAGTTTAGAGAAAGGAAGCTCGCTCTCTTCCAGAAGGCACGCTACTGCTGAATTATTAAGCCGGCCAATCTTTCCTTCAACATTGTCTACCAAACCCAAAAGTAGTTTTTGATCTGAAACCTCCTTGAAATACTTGAACAGACCATTCAATTCAGAATGAAGGGAAGAAATCAACGATTCTTTCTCCACATTGATCTTCAAACTCTCCACCAGTGAATCACGTTTTCGCTTCAAGGGCTTCTTCTCCATTGCATCCAATGCCAAATTCTGGGAAGTTTTCTCATTAAGCTTTTTCTCATCTTTATTCTCTCTAGTTTCCATTATTTGACCTAAAGAGCTCACTACAATAACTGAATCAGGTGGGATTCTGGGGAGTACACATTCACTGTAATCCCCAACTTTCTGAATCTTATTTTTCCGATCTGGCAAAGTATCTGATCCAAGGGACGAAGAATCACGTTTGCAACTATTTCCTCTTGATAACTTGCTTGAACCATTGCATGAGACCAAAGTTTCCGCCATCAAGACACCACCCGTAGGGCAAAACACAAAAATTGGAAATCACAAAATCCTCACGACCAGTTGATGATCCAAGCCTTATTCTTCAGTATCACTCGACCTATATGTCAAAAGCAGGGATGAGAACACCAAAATCCATCGAGGAGCGTCCCGAAAAGGATCACCATGGACTGAAATGAATAGTTCTAGTAGTTTACCCTAATCATGCGGCCTAACTGGAGTTCCTTTTCGCTGCATACAGTCCTACCGACTCATCTGTCAAAAACATGCCAAACGAACACAGACAATCACCAAAAATGAAAGCGAAAAAAAAAAGGAAAAACACAGAAGATTCGCATTCTTCTTTAATCTAAGATTAATCGGTTCACATAAGCACCGGATCCGCAACCAAAACGGATCAGATCAGGCACCGAAACTCATCGGTCGGTGAGAAATCAGGTGTTTCTTTCTCTCTAGGGTTTTGATCGATAAGTAAAACTAAAAAGATGAAGCATCAATGAACAGAAACCTTAATTTCTTGCCGTGGATCACTAGTGCTCTTGTTTTCATCATTCGGAGAGAGAGAGAGAGAGAAGACTAGATTCGGAAAGAAAATAGGAAAAACCTTTTACCATTGAGAAGACGGAGGAATGAAGACCGCACCAGGCGTCCGGAGAAACGCAAGTCCTCAGTGAACGAACGACGAAGATCGGAGAAGAAAGGAAGACGAAGTGAAACCCCCCCTTCTCCCTCTCTCTCTCTCTCTCTCTGACGATCTCTCTCTCTCTCTCTCTCTCTCTCTCTCTCTCTCTCTAAATGCTTTCCTTTTCCCGCGGGTTTATTTTTGCCCCTAAAACCGACGGCAGGATCCGAGACGATCGAGTGAGGCCGAATCCCGTCCGTTGGATGGAGACGACTGATGGCGGGACTCCACGGGACCGCCTGAATACTCTTTCCCTCCAACTCTCGACATTTGTCTTTCGAAAATCCACCTCGGCGTTTCTCGATTCTTGTGGTTTGGTCCCAAGATCGGTCCAACGTGGGCTAATAGATAGGCTCAACATTGGAGCAGATCCAGATCTCTCCAATCTCATCTCCCCAAGTTAGCCAAGGGTTCTCCGGTTTGGAACTCACTATGGCCTTTGACTTTCTCCATCCATGAGAAAATGAAAAAAACTTTTATTTCTCACGAGAATTCAGCCTCTTATCATTTTGCCGTTTTAAACTTTTTTCGACACATTGAAGAGATCAAATGCACCTTAAAATGGAATAAACTTAACGTGCATTTGACTACTCAGATTTAAGAATTATCTTTGACTTGAAGCTCTTCCAGCAGGTAACAAGTATACAAATTTTAGCTGAATGTGAATCATATAGATCCTTTTGTATACAAATTTTAAGTAAATGTGAATCATATATTCTTTCTTTTTGGAAGATATGAGATTGAGCATTTGTTTACATTTGTTCTTTATATAGGCCCCTTGTTAAATTCAATATACAAAAGCATTCAAATGCACCCTTAATGAAACCATGTATTGGTCGGATATACTTAACTATTGTCAAAATGTCTCTAATCCTATATGTATCTCGATTTCTTGGAGATCATGAGGTTCAAACATATTGACAAACATCAATTATATTTTTGCAAATATTGCAAAGAAAACATGTTATTTTGGACACCATTTTAATATCATGATATTATTGTTTATATCAAAATGTAGCAATTCTATTGTGATATTTATTAATGTGATAACCATTCAACAAGGAAAATGGAAAGTATGTTGGCTTTTTTATTTCTCCTACAAATATATATGTTAGTTGTTATTTTTTTTTTGCCAATATGTTATTGATAAAAAACAAAAAAAAATGAAAAAATATATCTCTTGAGAATTTTGGTCCATCATCTTGCCATTTTAATGTCTTTTCACTGCAAATTCAACTAATCAAACATACCTTAAGATGGAATGAACCTGATCCGCATTTGGTTACTCGTATCTCAAACTTGAACTTGAGATCTAAGGGTTGTTTCTGGTTGATGCTTTCTGACAAGGTCATAAATATACAAATATTAACTAAATATGAACCCCAAATCCTTGTTTTTTTATAGGATATAAGATTAAAATTTTATTTAATTTGTTCTTCATGTGTGCCCCGTGCTAAATTCAATATGTAGATCTAACGTCCAAAGCATTTAAATGCACCCTTACTGAAACTAAATATTGGTTGGATATACTTTTCCATAGTCGATGTATCTTTAATACTTGTTAGAGCTATGTGTATCTCTGATCCTTGGACTTTCAGTGATATTTTGATCACCATTGTAAACAAACAAAATATCATGATAATCCTTTTATTGCAATATGTATTCTTATATCAATATTTAACAAGAAAATTGGATTTTTTTTTCACATATTGTTATTTATTCTTATAAAAGAAAAAAGAAAAAAGTTCTACTTCTCATGAGAATTCGTCTTCCACAGCTGTCATTTTAAATTCTTCTACCTACAAATTCAATAAAAGATAAATGGATGTGTGGAAATACAATAAAAGATAAGATTCGGAACGAGGAGATACGTAAGAAGGTAGGCGTTGCACCCATTGAAAATAAGATGAGAGAGAATCGTTTACGGTGGTTTGGACATATTCGACGAAGGCCTAATGATGCTCCAGTTAGAAGGATGGAGAAATGGGAAAATATATTAGTTAAAAGAGGTCGGGGTAGGCCTAGGAAGACATGGATGGAGGTGATAGGAAATGATATGAATGCTTTGAACCTCACCGAGGACATGGCATTGGATAGAAATGAATGGAGGAAAAGGATTCATGTGGAAGACCCAGAATGATTTTCTTTGTTGGTTCATATCGCCGACCCCAATTGTTTTGGGATGAAGGCGTAGTTGTTGTTGTTTGTTGTTGTTACCTACAAATTCAAGATATAGAATGAACCTTAAAATGGTATGGACTTAATGTCCATTTGATTACTTGTATCTCAAAATTGGATTTGAGATCTAAAATTTATGTGGTCACAAATACACAAATTTTAACTGACTATGAATCTTAGATCCTTGTTTCTAGGAGGATACAAGATTCAACATTTTGCATTTGTTCTTATGCAAGTCCCAAGTTAAATTCAATATATAGACCTAAGATTCAAAGTTTTCAAATGCACCTTTAATGAAATCAAATGTTAGCTGGATATATTTTCCCATGGTTAAAATATCATTAATACTTGTAGAGAATTATGCGTGTATCTGGTCCTTGGATCTTATGACATTCAAACATAGTGACAAAAATTAGCTATATTTTGAAAATATCACGAAGAAAACACAATATTTTGGTCACCATTTCAAATGAACAAAATATTCTAACATTGTCGTTTTATTGCAGATAAGTATTAATGAGAAATTTAGATATGTTTATTTCGTAATATATTTTATTTCATCTTATAAATTTATTTTTCTCTTTTTGATTAATACATTTTTGCTAATATTTGTCATTTGCAACACGAGGAAAAAATGTATTTCCCATGGGAATTTGGCTTCATTGTTTTGTCAATCTAAACCTTTTTTTGCAATGGATTCAAGCAGTCATACGCACCCTAAAATGGAAGGAACTTAACTTGCATTTGATTACTCATATCTCAAGCTCAGATTTGAGGCCCAAGGACTATTTTTGGCATGATACTCTTTAACCAAGCTAGGAATATACAAAATTTAACTAAATATGAATCCTAGATTCTGGTCTTTAGGATGATACGGGATTCAATATTTGTTAACATTTGTTCTTGATGTGAGTCCCATGATAAATCCATTATATAGATCTAAGGTCTGAAATATTACGCTTAATAAAACCACGTATTGGTTAGATATATTTGCCTTTGGTCAAGATATCTTTAGTACTTGTTCAAAGCTATGTGTTTCTCTAATCTTTAGACCTCATGAAGCTCAAACATAGTGACAAATATCAACAATATTTTTAAAATATTACAGAGAAAGCATGATCATTTTGTCACCGTTTAAAAAATATATATATATATATATTATGATATTATCATTTTGTTGCTACATCAAGTATTCAACGACAAAATAAAAAATTGTAAGTTGTATATTTTTATTTTTTTAGAATTATATGTTTTTCTTTAATCTGTTTATTTTTGCTATTATTTTTGTTGATAACAACACGAGAAAATGAAAAGCTTCCATTTGCCATGAGATTTTGTCATTTTAAACTCTTTTTGCTAATGATTTAAATAATCAAATGCACCTTAAAATGTTATGAACTTACTGTACAACTCATGTTTCAAACTAAGATTTGAGATCTAAGGATTATTTGCGATTGATGCTATCCGACCAAGTCACAAATACGCAACTTTTAATTAAATATATATCCAAGAACCTTGTTTTTAAGAAGTTATAAAATTTAACGTTTGTTCTTGATATTGGTTCATGCTAAATTTAACACAGATCTGCCTCTTCTGACCCTGCTAACCGGGCCTGTCCTCTGGCCACCCGTCCCCACTCTCCTCGCCTCTCGTTTTGCCTCTGCGTCTTAACCTCTGTGCGGCGCCCGAAAATGTCAATCTAAACACAGTCCTGCCATGCATGTTGCGCCCTTGCCCATCCGGTTGTTCACCCCTGGTTCGGGATTTGGGTGGCCCTCTGTCTGGCGTTATCTCCCGTCTTGGATGTCAGTTGCCACCGGCTCAGCAAGCGATCGGATCCATGTCTCCGCAAGTATTGCACCCACGGTTTCTAGGAAGCAGGTTATATGTCCCCCCCCCGAAGACGCACGGTTTGTTACAGTGCATGTTCCAGGGTCCGAATGTGCACCACGTATATAAGCACGTGGGGCTCGTATCCCCACATGTGTTTGCATCACTTAGCATCAGAGTCCGGTGTAGTTGCAAAGACTTAACTACTCTTTCCCACTATTCTCGACATGAAACGATGGTTCGAGAAAATGACAAAAATGCCTTCTATCTAGAAAAGCAAAACGGTAGTTCAAGAAAAGGACAAAAATGTCCTCCATCTCAAAAAGTCGAGGATGATGTTAACTCTTCAAAGTCCAAATGTTTCATTTTCGCCCTAAGTAGTAAACTTTTGCACCATCTGCTATAACAGGAGCTCCCTTTGACGATGCACCATTTGCCGTCGTCAGCTGCCACCGGACCCTTCTTTGCCGTCATTTGCTTCCATCAGAGCACAATTTGCCATCGTCTGTTGCCGCCCGAGCAACCTTTGTTGTCGTCTGCTGCCGTCGGAGCACCGTTTGTCGTCGTCTGTGCAGTGGCAGCATCGTTGCCACCATCAGTTGTATCTACCTTTTGGGTGTTTCTCCTCCACTGTCGGATTACCAAAACTCGTATTGTTTCGGTGAGTTTTGTGTAACATTTCGTTATACAAACAAATCAATTTGTAAATATGAATGCTAAATCTTACAACTAGTTGTACTAATCATGCTAAATAACACTTATTTTCATACTGAAACAAATCAATTTGTACATATCCACCTTCTGGGGGTCTAAAAACAGTTAGCACAATTTATTCTTATGAAGCAACAACGATTTATACGTTTAAAGCAGTAATGATTTAATGAAATTTTCACGATTTGTACTTAAGTTTGATAAATTGTACAATAATGTTTACTTATGAAGCCCAAATGTTACAACGATATGTACTTATGAAGGTTGCGATTTCTATAACGATTTGTAAGTTTTAAGCAACAACGATTTATACATTTAAAGCAGTAGCAATGTTTATTTATAAAGTTACCTCGATTTGTACTTAAGTTTGTTAAATCTTACAACAATGTTTACTTATGAAGCCAAATATTGCGATAATTTATAATGTTGGTGATTGTTTAACGAATGAGATAATTTATAATATTATATACTTAGGGAGACAGTTGTAACATATAATGATGCGGTTAAATTTATGTGTTGTACAAGTTAACAATGTCTAAAACTCGTCAAACAAGAAATCTCTCGCCGTTCGATTTTATGACTATTACTGAAATGATCTGCCAGTCCCATCTATATGAGCGTTATAAAAGGTACCAAAATATAATGAAGATTGAGAATGATAAAAAAAGGGACAAAGCGTTAGAATTGTATTATGCAGAGCATTATCCATCAGATATTGAGGCTGAAGAGCAAAGGAAGCATGAGGAAGAACTAAAGATAGAGAAGAAGAAGAAGGATGATGAAAAGAAGGAAAAGCAAAGGAAGGAGGAGGAGGAGAATGAAAAGCAAAGGAAGAAAGAGAAAATGAAGAAGGAGGAGGAGAGGAAAAGACAAAGAAATGATAAGGAGGAGAAGGAAGAAAAGAAAATGCAATTAAAGAAGAAGAAGGAGGAAGAGAAGGAAAGGCAAATAATGAAGATGGAAGAGAAAAGACAACGAAAGAAACATCAGGATGAGGAAGAGAATGAAAGGCGAAGGAAGGAGAAGCAGAAGGAGGACAAGGAAGATAAGGAAAGGCAAAAGAAGGAGAAGAAGGACGAGGAAGATAAGGAAAGAGAAATGAAGAAGCAGGAGGAGGAAGAGAAGGAAAGGGAAAGGAAAAAGCAGGAGGAGGAAGAGAAGGAAAGGGAAAGGAAAAAGCAGAAGGAGGAAGAGAAGAAAATGAAAAGGAAGTAAGAAATTGAAAAGCAAAGGAGGGAGTCGAAGGAGCGAAGAAAGAAAGGCAGAGGATTGAGGGAGGGGATGAAGAGGAGAAAAGTATGACCAAGGTACGTAAATCGATCTTGTCTGTCATGATTTACTGTGATAGTTATTACTATGTATAGTGATTAATGTGATAGTGATTACTATGTATAGTGATTACTGTGATAGTGATTCTTGTGAACGATTTACTGTGATAGCGATTACTATATATAGCGATTACTGTGAACGATTTACTGAGATAGCGATTACTATGATAGCGATTATTGTGAATGATTTACTGTTATAGGTATGATTATGTATAGTGATTACTGTGATAGCGATTACTATGTATAGCGAGTGTGAAACGATTATTATTTATAGCGATTACTGTGTACAACGATGTGTATAAGTACAAATGAGACTAATTTTGATTTGATATGAATAATATGTTATTTTGTGTTACAAAGAGGGCACAAAAGAAGTAGAGTACCAGGTGAAAAGCTCAGAGGGCAGTGTCAGTGCATGTAGTTCTGTCATGGTATGGACAACTGAGTGAATATCAGAAGGATTGATTGCGAAATATGCACTTCGGCGGCCTTCTGGACCAACATTCTTTTGAAACATGTTGGAACACCATGACTCACTTGGTAAATAAGTGGAATAATAAGATGAACATATTCTAGTTTGATTCTTTTGAGATCACCATGACCCTAGAAGATGTGACGCGAATTACGAGCCTTAAGTGCCATGAAAGTGTTGTTCTATTACGGGATTCAAACTATACTGCAATAGACAAGTTCACGGCACTTCTAGGAATGACGATGGTGAACTGGAGGCAATGTATTTCTGGTGAAAGCAAGCAATTCTACATCGATGAAAGTTTATTTTTTTCGTAATAAATGAGAAGATCGGTCCTCTACATGTGTATCTGAAAGAGCTGACCAAGAGTTGTGCAGCTTCCTTCTTTATTTTTTTGGACTTACTTTATTTTTTTATTTGTCTGGTTCGAGGATAAGTTACCTGTGGTTGTAATTCTTGAAAGACTTAGATAAAGTCGACAACTATGCATGGGGTACTGTTATGCTTGCACACTTATACAGTCAATTTTACTGTGCGAGTAAGGGTACAAAAACCGTCGCAAGGTCTTGGCCATTTGTCCAGGTAATTGTTTATTACATATTTTGTAGTTATAGACTAAGATAGTTGAAGGTTATAGTCTTACTAATATATTGATTTTATTAGCCTGGTTGTAGGAGCATATTGTCGCCTTGCATTCATAGTGTGGCCCTGTGATTTGTGGTTTTCCAAAGATTGATCGGTGAGCTAGAATAAATGTAAAGCAAGATAATGCTAAGTTCATTTTAGATGGTCTGCAATTAAATGAGGTAAATGGTTTAAAATCGTTTACAATCGTTTCAATATTTATCATTCATTAGTATAAATCATTGTGGGATTTTGTATTCCTTAGTACAAATCGATATCGCGCGTAAATCATTATAATCGTTAGCTTTCTTAAGTAATGATCGTTGTAGGATTTTTTCTTCATTAGTACAAAGCGTTATTGTTTTAGCATTTTGCATCATATGTAGCATTCATTTGTGTAAATCATTTTAATACAAAGCTCTCATTAGTAACAGTCGTTGTAATATATTTAGCACTCGTTATTATAAATCATTTTAATATTTAGCTTGAATAATTATATCTATACCTAAACCATAATCTCCAATGTACAGGTTGTGTGGAGACCGTATAGAGATAGGGAGGATGAGGACCAAGAGATTTTTGCTCAGGCTGCAAGACTGTCTGACTGCAATATTTGGCTGTTTAGTAATTATGAAGCCGAGTTGCAGCATGGTAGTCAAGTTCTCCAACAAGCTGGCTTGGGACAGTCTACCCCAAAGCAGCCTGTGGAAGTGAGATGGAAGATGAAAAGTGGTGGGGCCAGGAATGTGAATTGACACGAATGTTTCAGGGAACAATTGGATAGCTGGAACAAAGGAGGTGTTCGTGCCATAGCGTATGATTATAAAGAACAACAATATGACCTCAACTATTTCAAAAAATGTTGGGAACCCATACATCCCTCCTGTCCCCCATCATGTCATCTCCCAGCATAGAAAATATGTTCATCGTGTCCCTCCGGCTACAACAACGATTCTTTCAGTTGCAGTATACGATAAGGAGCGAACACAACTCATAAAAAAAAGGTAGTTTCTGCCAAAAGGTTAGAGATGCTAGAGAAGGAGAATAAGGAGTTACGGAAGCAGGTGAGGAATTTGGGGAGACAATATGATACACTGGTAGAGATGATGACTAATATTTATAATAAGTTTGAGGAAACCAAGAGGCCACCGAGGAAAGAGAGACCATCAAGAAAAAGAAAGAGACGATTTGTATGTCATAGTCCATCTGAGTCGTCAAGGGCCACTGAATAAATATTATATGATTTTTTATCCCGATATTTATTTGTTGTAATTCTATAATTCTTTGTTGTAATTCTATAATTTTTTTTGTAAAGTGACATTCTATAAATGTATAATTCTTTTTTTAATAAGCGTAGCACACAAGTGCCACTGAACAAATCGTTATAATGTTCAGCCTTCATAAAAAAAATTGCTTTGTAACAAATCATTGTATCTTAACTTTAAAGATACATACGTTATTGTATAAATCACTCTGGGACAATATCTGGTATAACGATTCAGATACAGTATATGTACAATAATTTGTCTTATCGTGATTTACACTGACTGATAAAAGGCAAAAAGTAGAAAGAAAAAACAAATTGACACGATGTTTATTGGTGAAGTAAAAATCTAGGTAACTTGATAAATACAAATTGACTTAGAACCATAATTCGTGACTTAGTTGCAAATTGACATGATGTTTAGACTTAGTAAACTACAAATCGTGACTTAGTTGCAAATCAATTTCACTGTAACGATACGTGCTATCGCGATTTGCTTGATACCAATTGTCCTGTCGCGAATTAATTTTATGAGCTTTGTATATGTGAACAATATGTCATATCGCGATTTACACAATGACTGATTCATAAAAGGTGGAAAGAAAAAACAATAAACAAATCGACACGATGTTTAAACTTAGTAAACTATAAATTGAGTTAACTTCAACAATACATTACAACCATATTCATTTACATGAGTATTTAGTTATAATACATCATGACCAATGGTTTGGCTTAGATACAATACATGACCATCATCATCAAAGAAAATAGACATCATCATCAGCATCAACCCCACGTCCAAATAGTGATGTGCTTCAAAACAAACATCATCATCATCAGCAGCAACACCTTCAGTTTATTGAATGGCCTTCGCTAGTCACTGAGAACGATAGAAGGCAAATCTATCTACCAATAGAGGACCTTATCTCTTTGCAAGTTTTTTTTGCAGCACATTTGTAACTCTTGATTATGCATAGACTTGTTCCCATATGTTCTTCCTAACGTATAAGAGCTGTTTGAAGGATCTCTGGGTGGATCATGGAGAACTTTTGCATCCATCTCTGTCTCATGCACCCTACCACTTTTACCAAGATATGTAGCTGCCCTTTGACATCCACTTCTACCAAATATCTTAACATCAAAATCCAAATTACCATTATACTTTAACTCCAAAAATTCTCCAAATTATAAGGAATGACATGCGACAAATGTTGGCCAACCATTCTTGAGAAACATGGCACCATCTTTAGCGTGCACTTTCACACGCCAAAGGCTGCTTGTATGGCTGTTTAAGGTGACATTAGCACATTTATCTACCTAGATGGTCATCAGCATCACTCTCTGTCTATCATGTAGAATATTTGTGCTTGCTCCGGTATACAAGGAAGAAAAAGAAGAAAAATGAAGGCGAAGGAGAAAAAAGAAGAAGAAGAAAAAGAAGAAGTTGCACTGCCCCAAAAAAGAGGAAAAGTTGTTTAGGATTTTATACATGGACCACGGGTCGGATCGGGTAGGGTTTTACATAGAATAGGGTTTTACACAGATCTATGTTAGGGTTTTACATATACTAGGGTTTTATGCACGTGTACACAATTCGACATGATGTTTAGACTTAGTAAATACAAATCGAGGTAACTTCATAAATACAAATCGATTTATAACTTGAGACCGATTTAAGTAACAGTTTCATTCACAATATTTTAGTAGTAGTTGCAAACCGATATGAGTAAATTGCAATATTACATATAAATATCGTTCATAAATACAAATAAAGATATATCGTTGTCGCAGTAACGGTTATAAATCGATATGAGTAAATCACTATATTACATATTGATATCGTTCACAAAGACAAACACAGTCATATCATTTAGGGTTTAGGGTTTCGGGTTCAAGGTTTAGGGTTTATAGTTTAGGCTTTAGGGTTTAGGTTTCAGGGTTTGGGGTTTGCGGTTAAGTGTTTAGGATTTTAGGGGTTTAGGGTTTAGGAATTAGGGTTTTAAGGGTTTAGGCTTTAGGGTTTTAGGCTTCAAGTTTTGAGTTTTGCGGTTTAGGGTTTTAGGGGTTTAGGGTTTAGGATTTAGGGTTTAGGATATAGGGTTTAGGATATAGGGTTTAGGATTTAGGCTTTAGGGTTTAGGGTTTAGGCTTTAGGGTTTAGGTTTTAGGGTTTTAGGGTTTAGGATTTAGGGTTTAGGGTTTTAGGGGTTCAGGGTTTAGGGTGTAGGGTTTAGGGTTTAGAGTTTAGGGTTTAGGTTTAGGTTTTTGGATTTTATGTTGTAGGGATTGGGGTTTAGGTTTAGGTTTAGGTTTAGGATTTAGGGTTTTAGGGTTTAGGGTTTAGGGTTTAGGGGTTTAGGTTTAGGGTTTAGGGTTTTAGGGGTTTAGGTTTTAGGGTGTAGGGTTTAGGGTTTAGGGTTTTAGGGTGTAGGTTTTAGGTTTTAGGGTTTAGGTTTTTGGGTTTTATGTTGTAGGGATTGGGGTTTAGGGTTTAGGATTTCGGGTTTTAGGGTTTAAGATGTAGATTGGGTTTGGATTTCATGAGAGCTAAATGGGTCTCACAACTAACCCAATCCAATCACCCCCACCTAAGCCCATCACACAATCAGGATTTATGTTGATGAGCTGTCTATGTGAACGATATATCCTATCGCGATTTACACAATGACTGATTAATAAAAGGCAAAAAAGTAAAACAATAAACAAATCGAGATGATGTTTAGACTAGATAAAGTAAAAATTGAGGTAACTTCTTAAATACAAATCGATTTATAACTTGATACCCATTTAAGTCACAATTACAAATCGATTTCACTGCAACGATTTATCCTATCATGATTTGCGTTGATGAGCTTTGTCTATGTTAATAATTTTCCTATCGTGATTTACACAATGATTGCTAAAAGATGGAAAAGAGGAAGAAAAAACAAATCAACACGATATTTATTGGTAAACTACAAATCTAGTTAAATTGATAAATACAAATCGGCTTATAACCAAAAGACTTTAAGTTTCATAATATAACAATATTTGTCCTATCGCGATTTATTGTTACGAGCTTTATCAATACGAGTGATATATCAAGAAAAACAATAAACAAATCAGCAAGATGTTTAGACTTAGTAAACTACAAATCGAGACTTAGTTGTAAATCGATTTCAATGTAACTACAAATCGATACGATATTTTTTCATTTAATTAATGCGCATTGAAATTTATTTATGCACGGTTTTTGAAAATTGGCAGTATGTGAAATGACGTTTCCTTTATATATAAATGACACGTTTGTTATCATCGCAAAATTTTTCTCCTTCCCTCCCTCTGCGAGAGTGAGAGAAACGATTATGCGAGTCAAACTTGACCAAAGCTTTTGAAAATGGTTTTGAAAATTACTCGCATCTGTTTTGAAAATTTACGAAAAAATTTTGTGGAATGGGATCCGCCTGTCGGTACGAGGTTCAACCGTTTCTGACGCCTTTACCAGGGGTAATCGAACCAAGGATCAAATGTGTGCTTTGACTAAGTTAAATTATCTAAATTATGCTCTTATTTTCCTAGAATGCACAGAGAATCAGACATGTGCTATAGAATTTTGAAAAGATGCAAGTTTGAGAAATATGATGTTTGCTTTGGAAACTTGAAGATGTCCTTGGAAAATGATTGGAAAAGTACTTGAAAATGGAATTCCTGGGAAAATCATTAAATTTTATTGGAAATCAAAAATTGAATTGGGAAATGAATTCTCAGGAAAACTTGGACTTTGGGAAAATCAATTTTGAGATTTGGATTGCTTTTCTGAAGAAATGGATTTGGGAATTCTGAGAAAATCAGGAAATTCATTGGAAAATGATTTTTGAAATGGAAAATGAATTCTCAGAAAAATGGGAACTCTGAGAAAATCGTTTTTTGGGATTGGAATAGCTTTTTCCAAGAAAATCGATTTCTAAATAGGATTTGAGAATTCTAGGAAAATCAATTTCAAAAATAATTCAAAGTTTTTGAGAAAAACGATTTTGAGATTTGAAAATGAAATTGAGAATGTGAAAATCTTGGAAAATCATAATTTGAACTTGGGAAATACTTTGAAATCTCATTTGAAAATTCAGAATTCTGAGAAAATCAAATCCAAAGAAAGACTTAGGAATTTTTGAGAAAATGGATTTCTCTGAAATTGAAATTGGAAAATGAATTTGAAAATAATGCAATTTGAATGATATGAATGAATAAATATGAATTTGAAAGATATTTCATTGAAGAATTGGGAAGTCCTTTTGAAATCTTGAGAAATGCAGTGCATTTTTGAAGTTATCCTAAGAGTGTAGGCTGAATGTGGCTAATACGAAGATCATAAATCTTGACTTTCTTCGTATTCTGACTATGGTCATAAATACGAATCCCACCAAATTCGTGAACTTCATAAGAGCTTGTGCACGTGCCATTCGTGTCAACCATAGTGATTTTGGAAAAATGTGCATATGCAGCATACATCAGATATCGATTTTTTCAGAAATCAAACTATATGAAATGCAATCCTATTCTAAGCTAAAAAGTAACTCTTATTCCAAATTATTATAACTTGATATTACATTGAATTGAAATAAAATAAGCAAATAAAAGTCTTCTTCTTGAATGTTCCTGCAAAATTAGAAAACATGTTAGCACAGAAATATAGGTTTTTCTGAATTTATCCAAAAATATTGGAAATTATCAGATATTATTCAGATATAAACCCAAATTCATACCCTCTTTGATATAAACATGAGAAATAAGGAATAAATTTCGAAAATAAACTTGGAAATTCGAAATTGGGGTCAAAATGATCGAAATGCCCCTGATGACCTTGAAATCAAGGTTTTCTGAAAGAATTTTTGTAAAATTTAGAAATTTGAAAATTAAATGAAATAAAATTAAACATAATATGATGATATGCATGAAAATTTGGAGAATTTAAGTTTGGAATTTCGAAATTGAGGTCAAAATAACCAAAATGCCCCCGATAACAAGACTATGGCCTTGAAACCAGGGTTTTCTGAAATAAATTTTGCAAAAATGAGAAATGTGAAATGCAAATGACATTAAAATTAACCCTAATATGATTCTATATGCTTATTTACATGATAAAAATCCTAAAATGGCAAAAATATTACAAAATATCAAATTTGACTTGATTTTCGCTTCTGAATTTAAAAATAAACTAACATACAAAGCAAATGAACTTGGATTTGAGCCAAATTTGGCATGGACACCTAGACTAACCCTAAAAATAGAATAAAGTTCAAAAATCTATTTTTTATTATTTTTTTAATGTGGAAAATAACTAAAAATCCTAAAAAATCAAATTTTTGCCTAAAATGATGATTCTAAATTGGGTTTAGGATATCAAAATTCCATAAAAAATTTCCAAATTTTATGGGGTGACAGAGGACAGTTAGGCAAGGATTTTTTTCTTTTACAGATTCTGGTTTTGACCTATGGTCGGAGCTGGACAACTCCGACAAGTCGGATCGGAATCCGACGACTCTAGGATTTGGGGCAAACAGACAGGTTTTGGAAAAAAATATAGAAAAAATAGCAGACAGATGGAAAAAATGGCTGAATTTTTAAAAAAATGTCCCTAATAGACATAAAAAGTTTTCCTATTTTTACATCATTGGGATTCGGGTTATGGTTTGGGCTGTAGCAGGGGATTATCAGAGGTTTGAATTTCTGAAATTCTCAGGCATGAGAATCTGTCAGACAGAAAAGAGAATTTCGGGGAAAATACATGAACAATCCAAAAAAATCCCAAATTTTGGGAAATGATAGGGGAAAGAGTTAAAAACAACTTTCATGTTGAAAGTTTTGGTATTCAGGCTACGAGTTGAGCGAACACAGTGAATGAGGGTCGGTCTATACCCTAACAAGGAAAAAGTGAGATTTTCCCAGAAGGCTGGGAAAATTGATTTTTAGCAGAACTTAAATCTCACTAGAAAAATCTAAAAATTTATTGGAAAACAATAGGTTTCTACAAGGACTCATGCCATTTTTTTGAGGTAAATTGAGATCTCCCATCTAGGAGATCTCGAAGGTTCTCGTCTATTAAAACAAAAATTGGAATTTCGGGAAGGGTGAAAACCCGGTTTGGTCTTAGATTTTTAAAAGGAGGTTACCGAACCCGAATCAAGCTAGATTTTTTGGCAGAAAGTCAGGAGTAGGCAATGGCATCCAATACAAAATTATCAGGATTTATGGACGAGAGTTTAAACATGCAATGGCAACTGGGTTATATGCATAAAATCAAGGTTTGCGAATCCTAAACATAATATTAGTAAAACTATACTAAATGAACAAAATAGTTATTTAACTAACAAAATGATTCTAAATGCAACATGGAACTATATGAAACATGAGAAAATGAAAATACAGGGAAGCATGATGCATTCATTGATTTTGACTATTGAATCGAGGGATCCGATCCATCTATCGGATGAATCCGCTTTCCTTCGTAGCCTTAGTCATGAAAGATAGACATTTCTAACAACAAAAACCCAGTTCTAAGCTGGTTTTCTTTTTTTTATATATATATCCAATTTGTCATTCTAGCAATGTTATTTCAAAAAGATTCAACGTAGCATAAAGAGGCAATACGAACCTACCTTAGGTTAACTTGGATTGGCTGGAACTTTGCAACCACAGGAGGCCTTAGATGCCTTGCTACAATGACTAGAGTAGCTGCAACGATGGAGCTAGTTGAGGCTGCTAAAGGTGGTGACTTTGAGGTTGAAGGAAGTGGGAACCGGACCAGTTGGAGATGTTGCTATGGTGGTTGGAGGCTGGAAGCTTTGGGGTGGTTGAAGACATGGCTGTAATGAAGATTAATGTGGGTGCACAACATGACTGAAGGAGAATGGTTGTTGATGGGGCTGTAGCTGTTGGCTGCAACGTAGAAGGAGGTGTTGTTGGGCATCACCAAGGAGGGAGGCAGCAAAAGTTGAAGAAGCTGTGGAGGTGGCTGGAGGTGAAGACGTTGATGATGCTGGATGGAGTCCTTGGAGGAGGCTGCTGTCAAGGGAAAATGGAGTTGCTATTGGGTGGCTGCCAATGGTGGAGGTGAAGCAAGGGAGGAAGATGGGCTGGAACCAAAGAGGAAGGCTGTAATGGAAGGCTTAGGCTTTGATGAAGGGAAGAAAAGAAGTACGTGAGAGAGGGAGAGAGAGAAAGAGGTGAATATGAGAGAGAAGAGGTAGCAGTCGTATGATGGTTTTAGTTCTTTTTTTTTTCAACAAGAGACTTAGGTCTTTTTCAATTAGGGCTAAGGTTGAGAGGGGTTAATGAGAGGGATTTAATGAGAATCCAGCCTATGGGTTTACGTGAATGGGCTGGGCAATAGGGAAAGGAAGGAAGAGAAGGAAAGAAGAAAAGAAAGGGAAGAAGAAGAAAGGAAAGAAAGAAGGAAGAAAAAGAAAAAAAAAAAAGAAAAGGAAAGAAAGGAAGAAGAAGAAGGAAAGAGAAGGGGAGGAAGAAAAAGAAAGAAAGGAAGAGAGAGGGGGCTGGTCGACCCCCTTGTGGGTCCCACCTCCTCTTCAAAAAATAAAAAATAAAAATAAAATAACATAAAATAAATAAAAAAAATGAAAGAAAGCAAAAGAAAAGGAAAAGATAAATTTTTTTTATTTTAAAATGAAAATGAAGGAGTTTTCAGAGTGGGCTCACTTTCCAAACTTAAAATTCATTTTGAGAATCATAGGGGTAGAATAGTCTTTTTAGAAAGATTCTCGGACGAAACGAGCTATTTTTGGCAGTTTTTGAAACGAACTCAGAATTTGAAGTTCAATACCCCGTTGCGAAGCAAATTTAGTTTAGAATTTGAAAATTAGAGTTTAAAATAAATGCATATTGTTTTTCTCTAGAAAATATTTCTAAATTTAGAATCATGGGGGTAAAAATGTTAATTTTGGAAACCCAGGGTTTGAAATTGATTTCTGAAAACTTTTAAAACTCAATCTGGATTGAAATTTATAAAAATGGAGTTCTGGACTTCGAAAATGAAATGAAATGTGATGGAATGTTATGAAATGCTGAGAAATGATATGAAATGAATGAGAAATGACATGAAATGTCATGCGAAATGCTAACCCTAAATGAAGAAATTTGGATATCGGACCCCGATTGGCAGTTGTACCAGTTCAAAAAGTGTTAAAATTGATAAAATTTGCAAAATGGTTCAAAAAATGGTTTTCGGGCTCTACCGGACCAGAGTGACACTAAAAATTAGGGTTTGAGCTGGATTGAACTAAAATGAACTGTATTGAGCTGGGTTTTAGAGTTTCAGAACTCAACTGGACTGACAAGACACTGACTCAACTGACCTTTCCGACTAAATTTTCAAGAAAAGCTGCCATTTTTAGAGAGATGGTACAGAATGGTCACTGGAGTAAAGTGAATTATGAATCTGAGCTGGGTTTGAGCTGAAACAAAGGTCAGTAATATTGACATGAACTAAAATTAAAGCTCGAACACTAGCTCAACTGACTGGACTCAACTCAATTTCAGCTGAAAGAGCTGAAATGGACTAAAATGGGCTCCTGGACACTTGAAAATGGTTTTGAACTAAAGCCGGAGCACTTGAACTCCTGGTGAGCTCATGCTAGACTTTGGGGAATATGACTGATTGTGAATGACTAACTCGAAGATAATTGACTTAGATTTGAGTGAGAAATGAGCTCATTTTTGAAGAAATGATCCCATTTTGGCAAGAATGATCAGAAATGAAAATGGTCTGTTCATCATGAGCTCAGATGAGCTTGAATTGACTGATATTCTAACTGTTCTGAACTGACCAATGCGCTTGGTTGACTCCGACTGACTGGGGTCCGGGATGACCTAGGGGTAAAATGGTAATTTTCCTAATAAAAGTGGGTAAAATGGTGATTTTCTGACACAGACTCGGGGTTCGACTCCTACACAGACCTAACAGGGTTGGCATTGCACGAGGGGAATTGTTTGAAAATGGATGAGGAAAATTTGGGGTGTTTACAACGTTGCACAAGTTCAGAAGGGTGGCACTTCGCTTTGCTTCATGATTAAGGAATAAACGAACTGACATTTCCTTTATAAATGATGTATTCGTGAATCAAAGATATAACCTGCTTTGTTGCAAAGGAGGTATCGATGTCGAGGAAGGAGATGATGACAACTACACGGCCAGCGATGGCGAGAAAGGAGACGACAGCTACACGACGAACGATGGCGAATCAGGCATATATTGTCTAAACCTCGTGATGAGTTTCTTCAAAATTTATCGCTTTTATGGCGTATATTCAATTTGTGTTATGTACTGTAGAAAGGAATTTCAATATCATTTCTTGAATATTCTGCTAATATCAGTAGAACATCCACAAAAAGCGGTGCCCAAAAACTCAGCAAAGAGCTCCAAGATAACATTCATCGACTGCAATACAAATTTGCAGAATGAAACACTATCAGTAATTTTGTACGTATGAAACCACTATCAGTTATATATTTACGTATGTCATGGGTATGTATGTTAACATGTGCATATTTGTTGCAAACAGACTATATCTGATTTCATCATGTATATTCAAAACAACGCAACAACCAATACTAGACGCGTCATCACCCCTTATTTTATGGTATATCGGTTCTCTTATATGTTTATTTTCTTTTTTGATTTACTCTTGTTGCTTCGTGTTTTAACCTTACTATTATCACTGTTTCGTTCAACAGAGTTTCGTCCGCCGATTGCCATACTCCATTGGATTTTAAGATAGACTACCATATTGGGGTAACGATGATCACTGCGGAGACTTTTGGTCAAGTGAAAAGATAAGTGAATAAACCTTTTGTCCAAGGTTTAGGCATAACAGTCCTAACATGATTTGTACTATCGATTTGTAAGATATTGTATCGATTTGCAGAGATTGATTCTTACACTCTACCAAACTACTAAGCATTGGGTCTTATACGTGATGGATTTACGGAAAAAACAAATATGGTGCTACAACTCATTAGACTTTTACAATGGTGTACAACGTGACATTATGCATTTGGTAAGTTTTCATTTATAAGGGTATTGTATCATGTACGGTGGCCCAAAAATTACTTGCTTCTGCATTAACCACATGAGGTATTCATCAAAGACGTTTTGGGTGTCGACATTGATGAGTGGAGGTTTCGCTTTGCACACAATGCTTCTTTATAAAATAATGGTGTCGATTATGGCGTATTTGTAATGAAGTATATTGAAACAATATACATTGGATGAGAGCCTGATTTCGACGTTGTATGCTCTACACTTAAACATGTTTTATTATCCTCTATTATTGAGGACTCAATTTATATATTGGTGTCACATTACCTTTTTGTTGCAGGATGATATACCTGGATTCCGCACAAAATTATGCAAAAAATTAATGAAGTTTCTAATCGTGGAAGAGAAAAAAACTCAGTCGGCAAGAATACCTAGAAGGCAACGAATGACGCGACCCCCCAGGAGTAATATGATGTACAACGTCTTCTAACAGATTTTCTAGACTTTATATACAAATTTTGTAAGACTATGTATACAAATTATATAAATCTCTTTCGGTTAAAATAAATAAAATTTTAATTTTACTAAACATGCTAATAATTGGAATGTTATTTGTAGCATGGGCAAATCGTTGTCTCTGACATAGAAGTCATTTTGTAAATCGCTATAGGACATTGTCTTGTATAACAATTCAAATACAGTATATGTACAGGGATTTGTCTTATAGCGATTTACACAATGACTGATAAAAGGCGAAAAAGATAAAGAAAAACTAATCGATACGATGTTTATTGGTGAACTACAAATCTAGGTAACTTGATAAATACAAATCGACTTACAACCAATATTCTTTAAGTTTCATAGAATAACAGTGAGCCTTCATAAATAAAAATATGAACAAACGTTTACCGTTGTGTACTGTGAAAATGCCACTGATTTGCTTTTACGAGCTGTGTTCCTATCGCGATTTACACAATGATTGATAAATGACTGAAATGATTTGCACAAACATTGATAAATGGCTAAAACGATTTGCATAAACATTGACCGTGCACTTTTACCGCGATTTGTACTAATGCACAGTGCGATTTTCATCCAATTGTGGCCAATATAGACGTCATTGTGTAAATCACGATAGGATACTACATGGTATAACGATTTATATACCAAATAAATCACCATATTGGCGATTTACTAAACAAATCATTGTAATGATCGACCTTCATAAATAAAAATTGAACAAGCGTTTAACGTTATGTATTGTAAAAATATCACTGATTTGCTTTTATGAGTTGTGTTCCTATCGCGATTTACACAATGATTGATAAATCACTGAAATGATTTGCACAAACATTGATAAACGACTTAAACGATTTGCACAAACATTGACCGTGCACTTTTACCGTAATTTGTACCTTATAAAGGAAGCCAATCGGTATCAAGCAAATCACGATAGCACGTATCGTTACAGTGGAATCGATTTGCAACTGTTACTTAAATCAGTATAAAGTTGTAAATTGATTTGTATTTATGAAGTTACCTCGATTTTTACCTTTTATCAATCATTGTGTAAATCGCGATAGGAAGACCGTAAAAGCAAATCATAATTTCCACTATACACAACTGGTGTTAATTCATTTGTCATTTACAAAAAAGAATTATAACTGGTGTCGATTTATAGTTTACTAAGTCTAAACATTGTGTCGATTTGTTTATTGTTTTTCTTTTCCACCTTTTATGAATCAATCATTGTATAATCACGATACGACATATCGTTCACCTAGACAGCTGGAATAGGCAAATCGCAATAGGATATTCAAATGGATTTGGTGGGATGAGATGCATTCGATTGAATTGATGGGTTTAGGTGGGGAAGTGATTGGATTGGGTTGGTTGTGAGACTCATTTAGCTCTCATCAAATCCAAAAATAATCTAAACTACTATGTATATATATAGATACACATTTACATATATATATTTTAAGTAGGATCCATTTGGAATTTAGATAGATCCAAAACTTAAACCCTAAACCCCAAACCCTGAACCCTAAACCCTAAACCCTAATGCCTAAACTATAAACCCTAAACCCTTAAAACCCAAAAACCTAAACCCTAAACCCTAAAATCTAAAACCCTAAACCCCAAATCCTAAACCCTAAAACCCTAAACCCCAAACCCCAAACCCCAAACCCCAAACCCCAAACCCCAAACCCCAAACCCTAAACCCTAAACCCTAAACTATAATCCCTAAACTATAATCCCTAAACCAGGATTGAGATTGAAAATTAAAATCGAATTTAAGATTGAATTTTGAAATTAAAATTAAATTTAGAAATCGAATTTGGAATTTAAAATTGAATTTGGAATTTTAAAATTGAAATTGAAAATCAGAATTAGAATTGAAATTGGAAATTAAAATTGAACTTTGAATTTTGAAAATTTAAAATTGGAGATTTGAAATTGAAATTGTAATTAAAAAAACAAAAAAACAAAAAAACAAAAAATTGGAATTTGAAAATGAAATTGGAATTTAGAATTGAAAATTCAAATGAAATTCAAAATTTAATTTGGAATTAAAATTGAAATTGAGAATTGAATTTTGAATTTAAAGTTGAAATTTGAATTTGAGATGGAATTTAAAATCGAAAATAGGAAATTTAAAATTGAAAACTTGGAATTGAAACGAAAATTAAAATTGGACTTTGAAAATGGAAAGTTAAAATTGATATTTGAAATTAAAGTAAAAATCAAAATTTGAAAATAGAAATTAATATTTAAAATTAAAATAAGGTTTAAAAATTTATGAATTTGAAATTTATTTTTTTGAAAAATGTTTGGAAATGAATTGAAAGTGACTTGGAAAATAATTTAAAAATGCTTGGAAATTTGAAAATAACTTGAATAATTTAAAAAATGATGCAATTCTATCTTAAATGATGAATATGCTATTTTGTTGAAAATTATTTGAATTTTAAAGAGAATTTTATACTTTTATAGAATTAAAATAAGATTAATCTTCATATATTCATAACTATGTCCACAAATATACTTTGAATTAATCTTTATTAAAATTCTAATAAAGAAGAAAATTAGATTTTGTGCCTTTATAGAATTAAAGCAAGATTAATTTTTAATATATTCATGACTATGGCTACAAATATACTTTGAATTAATCTTTAATCGAACTCTAATAAAGGTAGAAAAGAGAAATTGATTTTTGAAAAGTGATGATTTTTGAAAATGACCTAAGAGTGTAAGTCGATTTTTTATTTAATAAAGAATAATAATTCTAAGTATTATTCGTACTCTGACTATGGCCATAAATATGAACTTTACTTAGTTTTATTTATCCTTTATTAAAATGGTGCATGTGCCATTCGTGTTTACATAGTGTATTAAAAAAAATAAAAAAATGCAACAAGTTAATATGAAATTAAAATTAAACTATATGCTCATTCATTCTAAACTAAGCATAAAGTAAAATTCTCATTAATGGAATTATTACAACCCTTGAATTAATTACAATAATAATAAAAAGAAATAAAAATAAAAATTCCTGCAAAATTAGCAAACATGTTGTTAGTAAATGTAGGCATTTATGGATTTTCTTCAATTATTGAAAAATTGAAGAAAATATCCAAATTAGCCTTTTATGCCCCAAAAATAAAGAAAAATAAAAAGATAAATGCAAATGATGCATGGCTTTTGCAAAAGCATTTTGAAAATATGTTTTGGAGTTTTAAAATTTCGAAATTGAGGTTTAAAACATCTAAACTCATTTTAAAGTTTGAGTTTAAAATGAATTTAACTTTGAAATTAAGGATTTTATGAAAAATATACTAAAATTCATTGAAACAAAAGGCAAATAAACTAGAAAATTTGTTTAAAATAAAGTTAAGGCATTCTAAGTTGATAAAAGATATTTTCAATTCATAAAATACATGAATTATATTTGAAAATTGAATTTAAAGGTGTTAAAATGCCCAATTTAAGTTCATTTTAACAAGAACAATGATTTTTGTAAAACCGGTTTAGAAAAATGTAATAGATGAAGGGTCAGATGACCATAAAAATTTATGAAAATTGATATAAAGACTCCTAACAACCTTAGAAATAATTGAAAAATACAAGAAAATATTGGAGAAAAACCCGAATTAGGGCTTTTTATCCAGCTAAAATAGGATTTTGCAAAATTAAGATATACAAGCAGACCCTATCAGAGTATTTTGGGTGAATGAAGGCCTAAAACAACTCAAATGAAACTTAAAATGAACCCATGGATTTATGACATATCAGAAAAATATTTCATTTTTACAGAACTTCAAAATCATTTTTAAAACATGAGATATGACTAAAACATTAGAGAATTAATTTTCGAAACAGGGAATTGGATTTTAACAAACAAGTTTATGTAATTTTAGTATTTCAAAAGTTAAATTGAATCAATTTTTTCTATATTTGTGTGAGATGTTGATTAATTCAACCAAGAAACAACTCCAATTTACAGAAATAAAAAAACAATTCTGGTTTGGAAATGGTGACTTCGAGAAGTCACTGTTCTATCTCAAAAAATTGACGAGTTATATAACTTGAAGTTCTGTAACCAGTCTCGGTTTTTAATAGAATTGGAATATCAAATGAAAATAAAAGTTTATGAAATTTAACATGGATAAACTAGACGCAAAATGTAAGAAAACCCTTTTTACAGATTCTGAAAACTAGTTTTTATTAGAGGGAGCTAAACTAAATAAGTTGACATAAAATTTTAATAATGCTTAATGAGGCAAAATGATAGGGTTCTGATTTTTTATCAGAACCAAACATAAATACTCCATAAAAATAGCTGAAAATTTTCAGAGATAAACTAGACATGCAGAGGGAGAAAGTTATAATTTACAAATTTAGAAAATGATCCACCATTAGGGAGATCCAATCCAAACAAGTTAGGTTAAAACCTGAGAAAAGTCTGTAAAAAACAATTGGCAGAGTTTTGGTTTTTTATCCGAATGGCAGATGAAAAGGAAATAAAAGTTTATGAAAATTAATATGCATAAACTAGACATTCTAAAAAAGAAACTCATTTTTATATATCTAAAAAATGATCTCCCATTGGGGAGATATGAATGCAACAAGTTGATCCTAGGTCTGAGCAATGCCTGAGATTACAAACAGACAGGGTTTCAACTTAAAATGCAAAAGAAATAAAAATCCTTCATAGAATTTGTTGAAAATTTGCAGAAATGAACTAGACATTCAGATAAAAAAAGCCATTTTACAGATTTCAAAAATGATCCCGCATTAGGAAGATACGACTCTGACAAAATGGGCTAAAAACAGGACCATTAAAATGATACAGTATAACAGGGTCATGGTTTTTGACCAAAATTAGGCATGAAAAAACCATAGAAACTGCTAAAAATTGGCATGGACAAACTAGATTCAATGCCAAAGACATCAAATTTTATAGATTGGAGAGATCATTTATGGTTAGGGACAAATCACTCCAGCAAGTTGGTCTAGTTTCAGGGAAAATCCAGGCGGCCCAGAATGATAGGGTCCGAATCTCGATTTTTTTGAAAGAATAAACCAACTCAGAATGATCTGATTTTTGGTGGAGATCCCGAAAACACATAAAAAAAATATAGTAAAAAAATTAGATTAAAATAATTCATAATTATATGCGAATTAATAAAATAAAAAATAGGTCAGAATGAAAAATATCATCTAAACATGATTGAATGGGATACAACCTCAATAATGAATTGATTTAATGACCAAGCATGAGATCTACCATTTTAAATCATGGATGATGATGAAAATGATGTAAAAATAGAATTAAAGCATCTAAAATGAAATTGAAAGCATTGGGGCATAAATTGAAATCGATTTAGGCCATTAAATATGAGATTTGATCTATTGAAGATCAAATCTCATAATTCTAAATGGCTAGAATGAAAATGCATAAAGTAAATAACAATTTGAATGGATTAAAAAGCATAAAAGCAAGATTAATACAACAATAATATAAATGTACATTGTTATTCATGGAATCGAGAGTAAATTGAAGGAAAAAGAAGAGAAGAGGGGGGCGACATTTAGGGAAATTAAAAAAGAAACAAAAAAAAAGGAAAAATTAGAAGAGAGGAGAGAGAGGGCCTACCTTGAGGGCTGGAAGAGGTGTCCTTCTTCTTCACTTCAGCCACCAAAATCAAGAATGAAAAGAGGAGGAGGAGCGGTAGGTTTTCTTCTTGGGAAACTTGTGCCCCCCTCCTATCTACTTATAGTTAGATCTATGGGTACTTTGGGCATGAGTATTTCAGATCTTTTAGGGGGGCTATGGCTGAGGTGGAAAGGGTCTCACATGGGAAGGGGGGAGGCACCAAACCCATGTGGGTATTCTAAGCTTTTTCAAATGGGCAAAATTGCCCTTTTGCAAAAAGTTTGAGACATGGCACCCCTTTGCAAGGGGGTGCCCATGTGTGTCTTTTTCAAGTTTTGTAAATCGGTAAGAGGATTTTTTTGATTAAAATTTTGACACATGGCATCACTTGGCAAGTGATTCCCATGTGTATTTTTAAAAGCAAAAAGGGTTTTTAAAAGTAGGTTTTTAAAATAAATTTGCAAAATGCCAAGTGGCGCCCTCTCTTTGAAAATATATTTTTTCCTTTTTTATTTTAAAAGGTTTAAAAATATAATTGAAATAAGAGATGAAAGATAAAAGGGGAATTTGAAAATAACGGATTTCAATTGGATCCAAGATCCAATTTGATTTTTGAAATCCAAATTGAGTTAAAATCGGATCCAGATTGAATCTTGAGAAATTTTGTGGAAATATTGAATTTGGTTTTGAAATTCAAGAATTATTCTTGGAATTGGGATAAAAATTGGGATTTGATTTTGAATTTGAAATCCAAGAATTGATTTTAAATAAAAATTGGATTTTGAATTTGGATCTTGATCCATTTTGATATTTCGAAATCCAAATTGAATTATGAACTGGGTCTAGGGTGTTTTTCAGAAGATTTTTACAAAATGATGGATTTGAATTTGAAATTCGAGATTTGATTTTGAATTTAGAATAAAATTTGAATTTTGAAAAAGATCTGGATCTGAGGTTTTGAATAAAACTAGATCAGGATCTCAATTAAAGGAAATTAGTCTGAAATGGCAATCGAACTCTGAATATGGATTTCTGAAAATTATAATGAAAAACCCAAAATTCATGATGAAAATTGGGATTTTGAGTTTGGATCTTGTATCCAGCTCAGAGAATAGAATTGGATCTTGGATCTGGATCAGAATCCAAGAAGTAGAATCAGATCTCAGATGTTAGATGAATTTGAGTTCAAAAATTGATTCAATTAACCTTCTGAACGGATCAAAAGGTAGATCCAGACTGAAATGGATCCAAAATGATTAATTGGATCCTGGATATCCGATGGGATATTCCAGGTTCAATGAATAAATTAGACTCTGGATATGGATTATATAGTAAATCTGATGACAAATCCAGGTCTGAGATGAAAATTGGACACCGGATCCAACATTAGATCCACTATCCAAAATAATATGGATTAGATCTCAGATATTGATAAGATATCAGAAGAAGGAATTGATTTGAGTCTGAATTAGGACTTGTTCCAGTTTATAAAATTGTCAGAAACAGTGTCCCGAGTAAATTTTTATTTTTTTGTTTTCACCTTGCAGGGGTAAAACCATAGTACTAGACTGGTTTGAAGTAATTTGAATTGGATAGGGCTGGAATGAACTGAATCAAAAGTCAGTTATACTCAGATGAACTAAATTTGGAGCTAAAACACTAGCTCAACCGACTGGAGTTAGCTTAATTTGGACTAAATTGAGCTCAGACGAGCTAAAATGATCTCAAATGAGCTAAAATAAAGGTCTGAGTGTGTCAAAAGTGACTTTGAACTAAAACTGGGTCATTCAAACTTTTGGTGAGCTCAAATTAGACTTAAGGATATAGGATCTACCAGAATTGGGTGAGTCGAGGACAGTTGGATGGAATTCGAGCTAAAAATGAGCTAATTTTGCCTGAAATGAGCTAATTTTAGCCAGAATGGACTGACACTGCTCATCGTGAGCTAGAAATGTCAGACATTCTGACTTTTTTGAACTTAAGGTGAGCTTGGCTAAGTTGGACAGACGAAAAGCTAAGGGTGACCTAAGGGGCAAAATAGTAATTTTATTATCAAAATAGGGTAAACTGGTCTCTAGACTAGGACAAACCTAGGGGTGAAACTCGACACTGCCCTGCAAGAGGTTTGACATCTGCGAATGGAGATGTTCAGAATGGACATGAAAAATTTGGGGTGTTTATAGATGCCCCTCTTTGCTGCTAAGCCGGTTGAAAGCCGAGCTTAGTGGCAAAGAAAAACACACCAAATTTCAAAAATAAAATGCCCCAGTTAGGAAGATCTGACTGGGTAGGAAAGAATTGATATTTGAAATTGATCCTCACGAAGTGAGGTTATAAAAGGTGAGAAAAATGAGATTCTCCAAAGCTTTGGAAAAGGGAGTTTGATAGAAGATAGGTCTCGCGATTGAGACAAAAATACGCTTTTGAAATGACTTTTTGGTAAAAAATCAAGTTTAACCCTTAACCTGAATGGGACAAAAATACCTCATGGGATGAGGCTCAGGTTTAACCCTTACATGAACGGGGATGAAAAATACCTTGTCAAAATGAGGCTCAAGTTTAACCCTTACCTGAACGGGAATGAAAAATACCTCATCAGAATGAGGCTCAGGTTTAACCCTTACCTGAACGGGAACAAAAAATACCTCATGGAATGAGGCTCAAGTTTAACCCATACTTGAACGGGGATGAAAAATACCTCATAGAATGAGGCTCAAGTTTAACCCTTACCTGAACGGGGATGAAAAATACCTCATGAAATGAGACTCAGGTTTAACCCTTACCTGAACGAGGATGAAAAATGAAAAATACCTCATGGAATGAGGCTTAGGTTTAACCCTTACCTGAACGAGGATGAAAAATACCTCATAGAATGAGGCTCAGGTTTAACCCTTACCTGAACGGGGACGAAAAAAATACCTCATGGAATGAGGCTCAGGTTTAACCCTTACCTGAACGGAGACGAAAAATACCTCATGGAATGAGGCTCAGGTTTAACCCTTACCTGAACGGGGATGAAAAATATGAATTCCTTGAATAAAGAAACCATGATGGTACTTCCAGATTTTGCACAAAGAATCTGAAAGAGGTTGTAAAAGGCACGAAAAATGGGGGTCCCTGAAGCTTAAAAAGGGATTAGAATGGGGCATCTTATGACTGAAACTAAAATGAGCTTTTGAAATGACCTTTTGCAGGAAACCAGACTCAACTTGGACCTGAAAATAACTGTCTATAGTGGGATAGTGGGGAAAGCAGGAAAATGTGTGTATCTGAGAGCCCGGGCGCTCAGACCAAACAAAAGGAAAGGACCTTGAAAACTCCGGTTATCAAGTCCTGAAGAGGAATAAATGGGGCGCCAAGATATATCAAAAGGAAATCAAGTTCTTATTTCACGTATGTACCAATAAGATAAAACTGTAGCTGATTCAAATGTTGAAAATGTGCACGTATGTGCAGAAGATATTCTCTTTTTTACCTAGAGTATTTCCTCCAACGAGGTTAACTCTATTAAATCAAGAATCAAATTCGATTGCGTTGTTGTTGGGTTTCTTCAAGGAATCTATCCATTTCCTTGATATGAAAAGAGATGAATTATTCTAAGCTTCATAAAAGCAAATGGTGAAAAGACATTGATGAAAGAATTTCACATAAGAAAAGATAATTTCTGGCAATTTTGGCAGTTTGATATCTGAGGCTTTCCCATGATGATCTTTTGCACTCTTTTTGAGACATAGAAATTGAGCTCTCTTGGGGTTTGGCGAGAAGTTTATCACATCAGCCTTTATTTCAGATATGTTCCAAAGCTTCCCTAGAAGAGCATGTCACATTCTCCATCAACTCGGAGATGATTGGAGTCTTCCTTGTCCCCAGGAATTAAAATTGTCAAATCTTTTTTTGATAGCATAAATCAAATATCTTTTAGGGTTTGTCGGGAGGTTCATCGTATCAACCTTCAACTTGGTGATGGTCTGAACTTTCCCTGAAAGGATACGTCACATGCTTCTTCAACTTGGAGATGATCTGAATCTTCTTTGCCCCAGAGGTCTAACTAGTCTATCAATCTTCAACTTGACGATAGTAGAGAGATCCCTTTTGCAGACAATCAATTATGCTTGCATTATTGAGAAAATTGAGCGGATTCTTTATCGCTCAGGATATCTCTACTGCCTTATTGCCAGAATATTTGTCTTTAAAAATGTGCCATAGCTATGATCAAAATTGATTCATTTCTAGTCTTTTAAAATCATTGAATGTTTCTTTGCAGTCATATAAGGGATTTTTCATTCATCCTTTTGGTTGAGCAACAGGAAAATAATTGATTTTTGCTTTTTTTCGCAAAAGGTTTCACCTTTTTGGGAAATAATACTGAAGGTAATTTGAGGTGATTCTTTTGTGCAATAAAATTTTGAAATCAATAAATAGTTTTAGTAACAAATTGGCAAAAATGCCTTGGAATCCTTGGTGAAAGAATTTCCTAATGCCAAATTAATAGATCCATGGCTGAAAATTACTTCTCTTTTCTCCAAGAGAAGTTCAGGTTTAACCCTTGGCTTGAATGGGGGCGGCAAGGAATACTCCTCTTTTCCCTAAAGAGAAGGTATTTGCAAAATAGAACTTTCAAAAAGAAATTAAGTTTTTGTCAAAACTCCTTAATCTTAGGCTTCTCTTATGGAAATGTGGCAAAAAATAGGTTGAGAAAATATATCATAGAGGAGCGAGTCCATCACACTCTTCTTGGAAAAGGATCCTCTATGACGGGGAGGCCAAAATGAAAAATTGGGGGGCCACAAAAGAAAATGAGCTTTCGTTGAAGCTCTCCCTATAAGAAAGGGTTTCTTTTTGTAAAATAAGAAATTATTGTTTTGCAAACAGTTTGTGAAAAAATGAGTCCCTTCAAACTCTCCCTGGAAATAAGGTTCTTGCGAACAAGAGAAAAGAAATGGGTTGCCTGAGAGAAATGAGCTCCCTCGAACTCTCCTTGTAAGAAAGGGTCATTCACAAGCGAAATGATTGATTGAGATATTGGGCCAACTTGAAAAATTGGTTCAACTCGAAGGTTGAAAATCCATCATTGGCAAAATTGCAACCCGAAGGTTGGAAAATGATTGTCATTTGACAAAATTGCAACCCGAAGGTTGAAAAAATGATTGAATTTGATAAAATTGTAACTCAAAGGTTGAAAAATGATTGAAATTGATAAAATTGTAACTTGAAGGTTGGAAAATGATTAAAATTGATAGAATTGCAACCCGAAGGTTGAAAAATGATTAGAATTGATAGAATTGGTTGACCCAAAGGTCTGATTGTAAAAACATGGCATTAAGCACAAAATTCAATTTGGAAGTTCGACCAACTCGAAAGCTGGATTTTGAAGAAAAGTATTCTATCTGAAGATCGAATCTTTGAAAATCGCCAATGCGAGGACTGGGTTTTAAAAGCAAAGGGTTCGATATAAGATCAAAATTTATGAAAATGTCCAGTGCTAGGACTGGGTTTTTTAGAAAATGATTCGACCCAAGATCAAAAATTTTGAAAATGACCAGTGCTTGGACTGAGTTTAGAAAGTGGTTCGATCCATGATCGAAAATGACCAGTGCTGGGACTGGATTTAGAAAATGGGATCGATCTAAGATTGAAAATTTGAAAATAACTAGTGCGAGGATTGGATCTTGAAAATGGTTTGATCTAAGATCGCAAATTTTGAAAATGACCAGTGCGAGGACTGAATCTTGAAAATGGTTTGATCTAAGATTGAAAATTTTGAAAATGACCAGTACGAGGACTGAATCTTGAAAATGGGATCGATCTATGATAAAAATTTGAAAATGACCAGTACGAAGACTAAGTTTTGAAAATGATTCAATCTAAGATCAAAAATTTTAAAAATGACCAATACGAGGACTGGATCTTGAAAATGATTCGATTTAAGATCGGAAATTTTGAAAATGGCCAGTTCGAGGACTGGTTTTTGAAAATGGTTCGATCTAAGGTCAGAATTTTGAAAATGACCAGTGCGGTGATTGGTTTTCGAAAATGGGATGATCTAAGATCAGAATTTTGAAAATAAGCAGTGTGAGGACTGGGTTTTTGGAGAATGGTTTGATCTAAGGTCGGAATTTTGAGGAGAATCAGTAAAGATTATGAACTGAATGTGGAGATCACCAATTAAGATGAGAAATTTATGAGGATTCTCGATCCAAGATGGTTTATGATTCTAACAAAGTTGCATTGTTCATATGGCATGGTCTCAGGATTATCCCTTATCTTGAATGGGTAGAAAAGAAAATGATCAAGATATGATGAAAAATTGATGGTGAGAGAACCTCTCAATCTTGTCTGACCACAGGATGTTACGGGCAAAAACAATGTTTCAGGATTGTCCCTTATCCTGAATGGGGTAGAAGAGGAAATTGATGAAAATTAATGATGAAGAATTTTATTTGGGTTTTGCCTGCATGTAGAAATTTTGAAGTAAGATGAACTTATATAAAAGATGCCCCAGTATAGAAGAGAAGAAGGTTGGAAATAAAAGATCATTGTTTATTGAAGAAGATTCTTTGAAGAATACAATGGATAGAATAAAAATTTCAGGTGTAAATGTAAGACTCGTAAAATTTTTAAAAGAAGTTTGGATGAAAGCTTGTTACAAGTGACTGTTATCGTTTGAGTTAGTCGTGACTTGTAAATATAGGACTCAGAATGCAATTTCTAGCCTTCTACACATGACAAGACATTTACGAATTTTGACGCTTGATTTGAGAGTATCTAATATCTTCTTGAGGGAAGCCTTCGTGGAAAACATTGGAAGGATCGAGCTTGGTGTCACGTATCGGGAGTACTCAAAGTGCAACTTACATCAACAAGGTGGCCACAAGTGGGCGCACCTTTGTGATCATCGCAAAATTTTTCCTCTCGATTTTTCTCTCTTCCTTCTATTTTCCTTTCTAACCTCTATTTCCCTTTTTGAAGGGAAAATAAAAGAAAGAAAAAGAAGAGAGAAGAGAAAAGAAAAGAAGAGAGTGAAGAACTCTTTTGTGAAGGTCTCAGTTGACCTTAATTTTGAAAATATTTAGAAAATTACTCGCCTCCGTTTTTGAAATATTGCGGGAAAAATAGAGAGATGGGATTCGCTCGTCGGTACGAGGTTCGACCGTTCCTGGCGCCTTTATCAGGGGTAATCGAACCAAGGATCGAATTTATGCCTTTTGCTTTGCTAGAATATCATCTAAGAATTTATTCTAAGTCTAAAATGCACAGAGAATCATGTTTGTGCAATGCAAGGATGTATGCTCTTTTGAGAAAAATATTTTGGAAACTTGGGATTTTCCAAGTGATTTTGAAATGAATTGGATAATAGAGTGAAGAAATGGTTTTTGAAAGTTGAATCTAACTTAGAACTTTGAGATAGATCTTGGAAAGATATTTGAAGTTCTAAGTCTTGAAATAATCAGAGTTGGAAAAATAAATCTTGAATTTGAAAAGAATGATTTGAAGCTGAGATAAAAGAAAAAGAAATGAAGTTTCAAAGTTAGAAATGGACTTTGAATTTCAATTTTGAACCTGGATTTAGGAGAGGAGATGAAGTTTGAAATGAAATTGAATTCCAGATTCGAAGTTTGAAATCAGGATGGAATTTGGATTTGAGAAATCCAAATAGAACTTGAAAATAGAATTGGATTTAAGAAGTCCAGATGGGATCTGAAAATGGAATTGGTTTTGAAATATGGAATTGGGAGTGGAACTGGATCCGGAATCTAGAATCCTAAATGGAATTGGATCCGAAGTCCGGAATCCAAAATGGAGTTGAATCCGATATCTGGATTCCTAATGGAATCTGGATCCGAAGTCTGAGATCCAAGATAGGGTTGGATTCGAAATCTGGAATCCTAAATTGAATTGGATCCGAAGTCTGAGATCCAAGATGGAGTTGGATCCGAAATTTGGAATCTTAAATGGAATTGGATCCGAAGTCTGAGATCCAAGATGGAGTTGGATCCGAAATCTGGAATTCTAAATGGAATTTGGATCCGAAGTCTGAGATCCAATATGAAATTGGATTCGAAATATGAAATCCTAAATGGAATTGGGTTCTAAATCTAGAATTGGATTTTGAAAGTCCAAATGGGACTTTTGAAGATGGATTTGGGTTTTAAAAACCCAAATTGAATTTCAAACTTAGAAAAAAAAATCGAGTTTTTAGATTCAGAATCAATCTCAAAACTTTGATTTTGAATTTGAAAATCAAGACTTAAAAAAATAAAGGATGAACTTGGTTTAAAGCTTGAATTTTTGAAATTAGAAGATGAATCAGGAATTTCAAAGTTTTAATTTGAACTTTGAAATTTGATCTGAGATGTTGAATTGAATTTAAAATTGAATCCTGGAAATGAATTTGGAATTCCAAAGTTGAATTGAACTTTGGAATTCGATTTGAATTGGAGATGGAATTTTGAATATAAAAATGAATTTGAAATTTCAAAGTCAAATTGGACTTTGAAATTGAATTTTGAAACTTGAAATGAGATAGAATTGAATTGAAATAGAAATTTGAAGATTGATTTGAGAAGTGAAGAAGATACTTAAAGAATTATCTCAAAAATCACTTGGATTTTGAAATAAAAGAATTTTTGAAAATATGATGTAATTCTATCCTAAATGATGAAATGAATTAAAGAATTTAGAAATTGGATTTTGAACATCATGTTTCATTCTTTAAATGAATTGAAATAAGATTGATGATATAATACATTCCTGACTATGGTCATTGAATGTATTATATAGTAATCATGTTTAAATTCAAGTGAAGAATAAAATATATTTTGGTGCCTTTATGGAGTTTAAAATGAAATTAATTCTTAATATATCCTGACTATGGCCATTGATATATATCTTGAATTATTTTTAAATTAAACTCAAATAAAGGAAAAAAATATTTAAGAAAATATGATGATTTTTGAGAAGGGTCCAGTGTGGATCCAATGTTATTCCATAAAAGATGAAAACCCTAAGTTTTGTCCACACCTTGACTGTGGCCATTGATGCAAATCGTCAACTTAGGACTTAATCACCTCTTATTAGAATGGTGCACGTGCCATTCGTGTTCCCATTCATGGATTTTTAAAAGAAAAAGAGAAAATGATATGAAACAAGCATTTCTAGAAAGTATGCATGCTCATACATTCTAATCTATGCTAGAAATGAAAACTTTTGTTTATAATTTAGCTATTACAACCTGAATTGGATTTGAGTTAATATCCTTAATCTAAGAAGGAGATCAATATTTTACATGTGTTTTCTGCAAAAAGAGTTGAGTTAGCTATAAAACAAAGTATCAAACATGGAAAGAAGGTGTTAAATTGAAACTAAAGGGATATGCTGACAAGGGGACATATATGGTAAGCTAAGCAAATAAGAAAGTAGGTATAGGTGTGATATCCTAAACTGAATGAAATAAACACGCATATGTATCTAAGCATAATATTTACACTAAATGAGGCAATGCACATGTATTTAAATGAAATGCTTGTGAAAGGGTACCTATGAGAATACATGAATGATGTTCATGCTGGGATACATATGATAACATATGTATAAGATGCAGGAAAATATAATGGATAGTGATGGTAAATGTACAAAAAATGAATCTTTAACGAATGCCTATGATGATGTGATGAAATTCCAATGATATTGTGCATTATAAAGTGTAGGAAATGTGTGCCAGGGCATAAATGGTAAGTGCAGGAATGAATGTTGCGGGATGTTACTATAGTGTACAGTAGCTGAAGGTAAGTTTGTGAAGGTGTTCAGCAAAGGTGTGACTATGGGTGAAGATTGATGTGTTGTGTAGTGGTGATAGGTGAATTAGGATATAAACAGGTGGAGATAGGGTACATGGTAATGCTATGAAAAACAGTGTAAGCTAAGCAATGTTGGGCAGGTGCTACTATGGGAGTCACCACAAGTGGTGATAAGGAAGAGGGTTGATGGTGGCTGTGTTGGAATAAGATTGGAACTTAGATTACTCAGGTATCAACACCAAGGGCATAGCCAGAACCCTTTTCTCTCTGGGGCATAGCAGTCAGAAACCATGTTCCAGATGAGATGTCAAAACTACTCATGAAAAATATGGCAGTGTTTAAAAGCCTTCATGCATTTTAAATTACTCCTTTTGGACAGTCGATGTCATGATCTGACTGTAAACATTGTAAAACATTTTCACCTCTGTGCCCCACAGCCTGGAGCAGCCCTGAAGATTTCAGCTGCAGGTTTCTTATATCTAACTTCTGCAGATACTATAGTAGCATCAAACCACCATAAGCTTGTTGGGAAACTGGAATTGTAACTCTATTATGTGGCAGGCTCAACATAGCTCAGCAACTTGGTCAACTTAGAGAAATGGGTCATCAATTGCAAAAAAAAAAATAGCGATCTAGACAAGCTTTTTGGTCTTTGAGCAAGTCTTACCAAAGACCCATACGGGTAACATGAGTGAGCAGACATTAATGAAGACATGCAGAAACTAAGGGTCCATGATAAAATTGATAGATGACCATGGCCTTGAAGCTTTCAAGATTAACTTCATAACTCATGAAGATGGCAACCGCAAATCAAGTCCGATCTGTAATGTGAATATGCTTTCATTGGCTGTTACAATCACTAGAAGATTGACCATGTAATGATTTGTATCATTTTAAACTTAAAGAGAGTAACTCCATGAAGAAAACTCAACTAATGTCCTCAAAATGCTGACATCTCTGCTTGGCTGCAATTGTACAAACCTGGTCTTCTTAGATGAGTGACAAGCTGTCCAGAAATCCCGCAATGCAATTATCAGGACCACTAAGTGCAGATGGACTTTAAGGCTAACCCTAAAACCAGCCTAAGGCAAGTCGCAAGTTGGATTTCAATGTTTAAAGACAAGACCAAAATCTCTGCATCTTAAAAGGAAAAGGTAAAAAAAAATAAAAATAAGTATGACGACTGTACATGAGACTCTACCAGTCTTCTCAAAAAAACTATTTAAAGTTGTAGTTAGCATCCCCTACTGATATTCACTCTGTCAATCTCAATAATAAATGTCCCTTAGCATTTTCATCTAGGACAAACTTGAAGTACAGATGAATCTTAATAACATGGTGCACAAAGGAATGATGTCTTTAGCAGACTCTACCAGTCTAAAAACCAAAATTTTGCATAATATAGTGATGCCTAACGAAAATAACCTAAACGAATAATTCTGACAATCACATCAAGTAAAGAGAAGCGATTCCATGGAATCTAATAGAACGCTAAGTGGAGAATCTAGCAGATTTCACATACTTATAACATACTGGTGGACAATAAAAAAAAAATACAATGGAAGAGTTAATACTTACAAATCTGAGATATTAAGACTTCTTCAATGGCTTTCTTAACTGTGTATCAAAGTTTGATGCAACTGTCAATTTAACTGTATATACAACCATTAAGTCAGACTGAAGGAAATGCACACAGTTGGATCTTAGAGAAAAAAAATGGTGGGAAAGTGAGTGTAGTGATTTGTAGTAAAGTGCAGGAGATGATAGTACACTTGTGGTGATGGGTACTATGTGATGGTTGTGAAGCCGGAGGTGCAAGCTATAAAACATATATGAGAATCCCCAGCAGTAGTAGGGCTGCTGCATCACAAACACACAAGAATCCCCAGCAGCCTGCGACACTATGGAGATACCACTGGTTACGCTGCAGTAAAACAACTATCATTGCTGCAAATGTTCTTACTGTTACTAGAACTGAAACTTAGCTCAGTTGATGTTCAGTATCAGACAAAAATGTGCATGAGATTTTCAAGAAAGGCCGAATTCTGCTGCCAATAGAAACTGGTGACAAATTGTAACAAGCAACAAACATCCATGTTTTCATGAGCAAAGCTATGACTCGAGTTTGCATCTAGTTGTAACAGCGGACGAGCATTCATGACTTCATGAACAGTGTTAAGACCTGCACCTGGATCTCTTTCAACAATATCAGACAATATTTTGCCACTAACTGGATTCATTTTACTTCCAACAGTGATTTGCCTGTGTAATAAACAAGGGAAATGGACTACATCTCTCTCCATCCCCTGATTTGCAAGATATCCAAAATTCTCAACGGCATATGACATATTTGATGACTCTGAGTGTTATGGATTCAGTCCTTCAAACTCAGACCATGGTGAACCGTATGGATGCATAATGAATACTGAGAGTGGTCTTGTACCAGACTTGCTACAGCAAAAATATATACAAGGTATAATGCACATGGTGGGGGTACCTGATGAATAATGCTAACCAAGTGCTACAACATGAGTATAAGCATATGAAGGCAGAGACATGGATGAAAATACAGAGGATTAACACAAAGTTAGAGGGATCAATTTTCTATTTCCCTTCAAGAATCGTATCAATTTATTGCAAAGCAGGAAAAAAAATGAATCATAAAAAAAAATTTTAACTAACTAACTCAGAAGGGGATCTGTCATTATCCAGATCTTCTAAGGCGTGTTTTGGGTGAGAATGAACTGCTGGAGGACTGTTGTCGTCGCGAAATTTTTCCCCGTCTTCCCTTCCTTGCGGAAGAGAGAGAGGGGAAACGCTTTCGCGCTTCAAACTTGACCGGATTTTGAAAATTGCTTTTGAAATACTCGCCTCCGTTTTTTTAAAATTGCGGGAAAATCCATGGGATGGGGCTCGACCTGTCGGTACGAGGTTCGACCTTTCCTGCCGCCTTTAACAGGGGTAATCGAACCAAGGACCAAAATTATGCTTGACTTAGCGAAATTATCAAAGTTATGTTCTATCCTAAATGCACAGAGAATTCAGGCATGTGCTGTGAGATTTTGGAAAATGCAGCTTGGAAAAACATGATGTATGCTTAGAAAACATTTGGAGTTGGAAAGAATCTCTCAGGAAAAGGGTCAATTTCTCAGGAAACTCGGATAAAAAAGGGATTTTGAAAACATGAGAAAGCTTATAAAGATGTGGAAATTTCAGAAATAGTTGAAAATCTTGGGAAAATGGAAGTGATTCTTGAGAAAAGATGGACTTTTTGAAAAGGGAAGCACTTCTTAGGAAAACTTGGACTTTGAGAGTTTTCTTAGGAAAATGATGGAAGATTTATAGGAAAGCTCATTGGAGAAGGGAATTCAAAACTTGTGGAATCGAAATCCTGGGAATTTTACCTTTTTAAATACTTGGAAATCGATTTTGGATCTTGAAGAAAGATTGAAAAACTCTTTTGAATATCTTAAGAAAATATCATTTTCCTGGGAAAATTGTGGAAAAACTTGTCTTGGAAAAACCAATTTTGAAAAATCCTTAGAATTTCTTGAGAAATCGATTTCTTGAGAATGAAGTTTTCTTGAGAAAATCTTGAGAAAATCAATGATTTTATGATGCAAATGACATAAGTGAATGAATGCACTTTGAAAAGATTTTCTAAGAGATTTGTTGGAAAAATGTGCATTAAGTCAAGATAAATCCTTCACATATTCTGACTGTGGCCATGAATATGTTCAGAATTTAGTTGATTTGATGCACATGATTTTGAAAACTTTGGAAATATGATGTGCATTTTAAGATAGCCTAAGAGTGTAGGCTCAATGTGACTAGTAGAAAGATGACGGATCTGGGTCTCGTCCATATTCCGACTAGGGCCGTAAATATGGATCCCACCGAGTCCGTCAACTCCCTAAGAGTTGGTGCACGTGCCATTCGTGAACATCCATAGTGCTTTTGAAATAAAATGCATGAATCATAGAAACAGGATATTGCATAAAATAAAACTATATGATATGCATCCTAGTCTAAGCAGGAAATTAAATCTCTTATTCCAAAATTTACATTATTACATCACTAAATAAAGGAAATAAAAGAAATTTGCAGACTTCAGCTCCTTCTTTGGAATGTCCCTGCCAAGCTTGAAATAAAGTTAACTCAAATATGTGGGTTTTTCCAATAATATTATGAAATTATTGGATTTAATTGGATATAAACCCTATTCTCATGCTTCCTTGATGTTTTGATATGGTGTAAATGCAGGGAATTCAGTGGAAAACAGTTTGAAATTCGGAATTGGGGTCAAAATGACCAAAATACCCCTAATTATAAAGTTATACCTTTAAAATCAGGGTTTTTTGAAGGAAAACTTGGTAAAATTGAGATTTTGAAGTTCAAATTGAATCAAATGATGATGAAATGCAGTAAAAGATATGATGACATGCTGCTAGATACATTAAGACTGTAAAATCAGAATTTGGTATTTTGCAATTTATCAAAAATAACGAATTTCGCTTGTTTTTCGCTTGGATCTGGGTCCTGCGGGACCCTGTTTTGGTATTATGGATGATCCGAACCTCAAATGGATTCCAAATTGCACCAAATTCGGTATGAAGCATCTACTTACTCTGATAAATAGCCTAGAATGCTAAAAAATCATGAAATGATATGATTTAAATGCCAAAATTCAAAGAAAGTCCTAAAATGATGGATTTTGCCTATGGATCCGAACCAAATGCAATGCCTAATATGATAATGCAAGATTTACACCATAGAAACTTCTGATATTTTGCAGACTGCTAAAAGACCCGAAATGGAACATTTTTGGTTTTTACAGCCTCGGGATTTGAGCCATGGTGAGTTCAATAACAGGGATTTAGTTCAGACAGAGGTAAAAATCACACTAATCTGATGTAAAATGCTAAAAAAATACAAAACGACCATGGACATTTATGAAATTAATCAGAGCTATGCAAGACACCTACATAAACAACTTTCATGTTTATGACTTCGGCATTTGATCAACATAAACACCGATAAAAATATAACTATTCCTGCCTAAACTAACAGAACAGACAAATGTAGCAAAACAGGGGGCTGACAAGAAAAATCCAAATCAGGGGTCAACACAGTTCTAAAAATTACAGTCTTTCAGATTCAAACAGAGAACATCGCGGACACCACTTTCACTTTTTACAGTTTAGGATTTGGAGCAACACACAAAGAGAAACCATAGCCCTAAGTAGATCCAAGATCTCAGAGGCCCAAATTAGGCTCTGACACGTGTACCGACATCTCAGATTTTTTTCAGACATTAAAAAAAATCAGAAAAATCTGATAAAATCATATTAAAAACTAGACAATCTTTAGAGTTCAAAACATCTTTCGGATCAAAAATCGGATCTCCCATGAGGGATATCTCGATTTTACAAGTCGGAAAATGATTTTCAAAACGTATCCCGGGTAACAAAACCCGACTTGCCATTTTGAATGTTTACCACAGTAAAAAAATTCAAATGCCTCCGATTTTTTGGCAAAATTTCAGGGACACCTAAGGGCGCATTACGTGATTTTTTTGAGATTTTTAATAAAAAACAAATGCATGAAATGACGTGTGGACTGACTGATAAAAACAGAGACCTACTGAAAATAAGCAAAATTAAAATAAAGGCTAAAATAATCCTAATTAATTCATGAAATGTGCTAAATGAATGAAATAAAATGCAAATTAAACCTAGCTAACTATATAAATGTTAAAAATCATCAAGGAAGCATAACAAAACATTTTTATATATGTCGTTTTATGAGAATAGCTCAATCCATCCCTCGGATGAGCTCTTTCTTCAAACGACTCCCGATTCGGATTATAGAATCACATCAAGGGGAAAAGAAGTGCACCTTGCTTCGTTACGCAGCGTAGGAGCTCTTGAAAGGGGCAGCTATCATGAGCTTCCTTCGTCCTTCGCTCCGAGCTTCGGATGGTCCACCAAAATCGACCTCTGTTGGAATTGAATTGGCCACAGCACGAGCTCTACTCCACCTTCTTCAATGAGCCAAAGGGGTCACGATTTCCAAGGTTCAAAATCAGATGTTAGGAAGGCTAGGTCGGATTTTCCAAGTTCACCAGAGCTAAACAATGATCTCCTTTAGGCTGGGCGTGAACCCTTGTTTTTATAACTTTTCTGAAAATTTTTGAAATTCAAACAGGTTCAATCTGAGCCCTCCATGTGGCGCCATCTCAGGGGGTGTCATCTGAGGGGTTTGAAATTCGAATTTGTCTTCTGCAGGGAGCCCTCAGGTGGCGCCACCTCAAAAGGTGTTTTAATTTTTGAGAAAAATAAAAAAAAATGGAAATTTTGTGGGTGAGACACCTCAGCAGGGGGAATTTGGAATTTTTCAAAAGTTAGCTTGATTCTCTCTGCAGGGAGCTCCCAGAAGGCGCCACCTCAGGGGGTGCTCTCTTGGAATTTGAAATTCAAACTCACCTTTTGTAGGGAGTTCTCAGGTGGCGCCACCTCATGGTGGGCTACCTTTATTAAAAATAAAATAAAAAATAAAAATGGAGCCAAGTGGAGTCCTGGAATGGTGCCACCTCAAAAGGTGTTTGACACATGTCAGAAGGACAGAGCAGTGGGCTCAGAAGACGCCACCTCAGAGGAATTTGAATTTTGCTTTTTCTGGTGAAAGGAGATCTGGACATGTGGCAGTCCAGGATGGTTCCAAGTGTCAGCCTGCTGGAGGGGGTTCTTCAGATGGCGCCACCTCAGAGGAGAATTCGAATTTCAAATGGAGGTTGGCCCTGGAGGAATGGAGGATGGACATGTGGCGCCACCTCAGGGTGGCTCCTACAATGCCATGTGGCAAGAGGGAGGAAAAAGAGGGCAGTGACATGTGTCTCCTACTTTTCTGAAAAAAAGTAGGGAGAGGACATGTGTCCTCTACTTTTTCTGAAGGAGTGAGAAGGAGACATGTGTTACCTACTTTTTCTGAAAGAAGCAGAAGATGACACGTGGCAGAGGGATGAGAAGGAGGGAAGGGACATGTGGCGCTCTCATAGGCCATCTGGGAAATCAGAGCTCCGGATTTTCGCCACCTAGTGCCTTGTTTGAATTTTAAATGGTTTGCTTTTTCTGAAGAAGGCCAGGAGTGACATGTGTCTCCTACTTTTCTGAAAGAGGTAGGGAGAAGACATGTGTCCTCTACTTTTTCTGAAAGAAGCAGAGAATGACACGTGGCAGAGGGGAGAGAAGGTGGGCCAAGCCATGTGGCGCCATCTCAGACAGGATGAAAAAGGTAGAAGTTCAGGATTTTCGCCACCTATGAGGAGTTTTGAACTTTTGAATTCTAGTTTTTCTGAAGAAAGCAGGAAATGACACATGGCACTTGCTTTTTCTGAGGAAATGAGAGCTTGCCACGTGTCCTCTGCAGGAGACACTCCAGATGGCGCCACCTCAGAGGAGACAAGCCTACCTTTTCTGTAGGAATTTAGGAGTGACACATGTTTCCTACTTTTCTGAAAAAAATAGGGAGAGGACATGTGTCAGGCTACTTTTCTAGAAGGAAGGAGGGGTTGACACGTGTCCCCTGCAGGAGACACACTTCAAGTGGCGCCACCTCAGAGGAGACAAACTCCACTTTTTCTAGACAGGACAACCTATGACACTTGGCATCTTCTGGTAGTCTTTGAAATGATACATGGCGCCGGATGGATAGGGTGACATATGACAGATAATTGGGATGACATGGCGACTTCTTAGGGTAGCCCCACACTGACACGTGGCAGAAGAGGGAACGTGACATGTGGCACCAATCCAGGGGACAAGGCTCCTATATTTTTGGGTTTTTCAAAATTCAAAGTTTCAAAAGGAAAGCTTGTGTGACACCACCTCAGTGTGGGTCCCACATTGCCTCTTTATTGAAATAAGGATAAAACCATAACTTCTTTTTGGAATTTTCATAAAATCTGGACTAATGGGCAAAACAGGAATTTTGTAAAGAGTTGGCCCTTGTAGGGCGATTTTGTAAAAGAAAGATATTTGAAATTGTCAAAAAGGGCAAAATCTGAGGTGAAGTGACTGAAATCCATATTGAAAATTATCCAGATGGTTTTCCTGAGGAAATATTTTGAAATTCAGAGTCCTGGGGGTAAAATGGGAAAAATTGATAATTTTGAAGACCCAGGGTTTTGAAATCAATTTTGAAAAGAGTTAAAATTCTAATCTGGATTGAAGATTTTGAAATCAAGAGTTCTGGACCTCGAAATGACATGCTGTGCAGTGCAGTGATTTGAAATGCTCATGCAATGATATGCAATGTCATGTCTTATGAAATGGAATCTTGAACCAAGACTTGAGGATTCCTGTCTTCTGTCAGGAGTAAGATTTTGACTATCTGAGACAAAATAGAGAAATTTTGAGAGTTGCAGATGAAATTTAGACTTTTGCAAGGTCCGGGCTCAGAAAATGACCATTTTGCCCTCCAGCGATTTCAGAGGTTGGATGATGATGCTCGGTGGACTGTCGGGGAGGTGAGTGAAAATTTGGGGTGTTTACAAGGACCATCAGTTAGGAGTGGTCTTGAACTTCATTGCCATTCTTCATCTCCTACATCTAAACCTCTGCTGAGGACTTATTGCAGTTACTTCTCCTAATAGCTTGATAGCAGCAAGCGCTGTAGGGATTATAGAAACATCATGATTTTCTCATTGTAAAAGTGACTGCCTCACAGTCATCCGAGGCACGTTTTAGGATCCCAAACGATGCAACAAAATTTTTTTTTTGCAGACATGTAAGTGTTCTAAGCAACGTTACTACAACAGAGATGAGCAGAACATGAGGATTGCCTGCCAACAGAAAATTAAAATATAGACAGGAAATCAAGGATCCACAGGAAAATCAAAACGGAAAGGGGAGTGAAAACATCAAACAAAAACTCAAGATCGAAATATAAATGAAATTGGTAAAACAGAAATCAAAGGAAATCGTAAATAAAGAAAAGAAACAAAAAAAAAAAGAAAAAAAAGAGGGGAAGGAAGATCAAAATATAGGAATGCAGATTCCATTGCTATTGCACTGTGTAAATCGATTTGTTATATACAAATCGGATTTACAGGATGTGCGTTTATCCAGACAAAAATGAGAAATCAAAAGGAAATTTAGGATTAAAAGGGGAAGGAATTCTTACCTGGCCCGCTTGTGTTCCGAAAGAGGGAGCTGAGGGATTTCTTCAGTAATTCCAGGAAAGATCGGAGAGAAGATGTTGAGAGGAGAAGAAGGGTGCGATAGTAGGGTGAACAACAAATCAGAGAGGAAGATCTGTTGAGGTGAAGGCTGATCCCCCACCTCTTCCTCTGTGTGCCCCTTTAAAAGAAGAAGAAGCATATGCCATTGGTGATCGGATGGCTGAGGGAGGTGGGTTAGGGATCGATGGTGATCCGAGTGAGTGAGAGGGGAAGAATGCCGAGACTGTTGGTGATGGAGGACGGCGATCGAAAATGGCGATCGAGGGTGGCGATTGACGGATGGCCATCGAGCGGGAGAGAGAGCGATGGAGATGAGGGTCGAGCCTTTAAGGAAGGATCCAGAAGGATCAAGAGAGAGAGAGAGAGCAACTTTCTGTAACAGAAGCCGTTACGAAATGGTCCCTTTAATTTCCAATATTTTCATAACAACGGTTTTCTTCAAAAGCTTTCCTAAAAGAAGGTTTTAACTACGCAAATTTTTTAAAAAAGAGGTTTTTAGGTTATTTTTTTGTATTTTCTTTGCATTTTCTGATTTTTTTGTATTTTTGATATAAAAACTTTAAAAACAAGAGATTTAAAACTATTTTTTTTGGATTTTTGAGAAATATTTACAAAGAAAGGGGTTTTCTGAGAACTCAAGTTTGATTTTTGGAAATTTTCTTCAAAAAACAGGTTTAAATCTGGATTTTGAGGAAATGTTCGAGTTTTGAACCTCGAACCGAGAAATACAGATGATCGAATCCAAATGGATACTGGATCGACTGTCTGAGCCTTTCGGATTTTTTTTTGGTATTTTTGCGAATTTAACTTTGAAAATTGGATAACGAGGCTCAAATTTGGGTTTTGACACTGGATCCGGATCCGAAATCGAGTTAGATATATAAAAATAGAGTTTATTCCAGAAAATCCAAAGAATAACTAGAATTTAAATTGGAATTGACTCGATTTACTCAGAAAAATGGGGGTCCAGGGCAAAAAGGGAATATTTACAAAATTTTGAAATTTTTTGGGTGTTTACAACCTTGGCTCGCAGAAAGAAGGCTAGTGGCAGCCACGTAATAAGGCCCAAGACCTAGGATAGAGTCCACCAAGCTAGGCGGTGGCAGTTTTGTAAGATTTTCAAAACTAATTCAAATGTTAGGTTGTGATTGGCCATGGAAGAGACCACTTAAAAAATTTTCAGAGGTGCCACACCCTAGAGGGGCATGAGAACCATCTCCACCCTCCATTTTTGAAGAATGAATCTCCACCGTTCGTGGAAAACCCTAGCCTTTAAATAGGGCTACTTTTGAGGGGAAGAGGGAATAGTGTTTCATTTTTTTTGAAACACACACACTCTCTCTCCCTTCTCTCCCAAAAACCGTGGGAGCTTCTCCCCTCCTCCACCGTGGAAGCCACTTTGATCATCCCTTCCTCATGGTTTTTTACTAGAAGAGGGTACCAACCGGGACTCCCTTCTACCCTCTAAACGAAAAAGGAAACTCCTCCTCCATTTGCACGCACTAGGGTGAGTTTCCATCCAAAATCCCTTAAGTTTTGTTTCATTATGCATTTTGGTTCTAAGCTACCTTTGATTCGCAAAATCTTGGTTTCGTTGCATATTTGAATGTCGTCAATACCGATTAAGAAGGGGTTGTTTCATTCTTTCCTCCTACCCAAACCGTGAAGTGGAGGAGGAGGAGCATGAGTGAAAGTAGGACCAACCTTCCCCATGGTTCGGTCCTACCTACTCTCTCTATGGGGTCGGTTTGGGAGCTCAACCTTGGCCCATGGGAGCCCCCTTCTGACGCCCCTTTCAGCCACTCCCTTATCTCTCTCTTTTCATTTTAGGCAGCCTGAGGTCTACCCCCGATGGCAGTACCTCTGGGACGCCGAACCCTTTGTTGGTTAAGCAAGGAAGTTGGACTGCGTTGGGGTCCGACAGCCACACCCCTTGTTGGGCTCGGCCTTGGCCGATGGCTGCTGGCCTGCACTCGTCTAGGCTGAGCTATCACTGAGGCACATGCTCAGGAGGGTGAGGATCCCCCCCTCTTCACTGCTTCCTCGCACTGTGCCCTGCACTATGCGCTTTGCACCCTACGCCTTGCGCCCTGCGCCCTGTTCTCTACGCACTGTGCCCTGCACCTTGTGCTCTGCGCCCTGCGCCTTGCTATAGTCCAAGTCAGTGCCCAAGGCACTGACTTCTCTTGCCGGCAAGCTGGTCCGAACAGGACCAGACTTGCAGCCCATGCGATTTTTCCCCGCGATGGAAGTCCTGTTGCCGCAACTGGCCAGTCGATGGTCTGACTTGATGCATGTGTCATATTGGTTTGCGTGCCCAAGGCAGCTGAAGGTTTCGAACACCTTTTCTCGTCGCCTCGAAGCATGTGTTTTCCGCAGCAAAGATGTGTGACCACGACCCCCGGACAGCGTCTTGTCGCACACATTGATCCCCATTAGCAACCACCAACTATGGTTGTTCATTTTGGTTAGCCTTCGTAAGGCGAATGAATTGGTTGGCAGCCACATGCATCATTTTCCCTATCAAAATTGATGACATGGGTATGAATGCGTGCAAAGGACGATTGTTAAGTGAGGCCCTCAACATCAATGCCCATGTTGCAATTCCACCAAATACGTCACCAAATAACATTCAAGTTAGTTTTCCCATTCCACGCTAAACAAGTTCCCACTCGCCTTATGCACTTAGCACATCATGACACTCATTGAAACAGCTTTGCAAAGAGTGCATGTATCACCTAGTATGCTCGACGAGAGGTGTAAGCGCGATAAGAGTAGGGCATGCTCATAAATTATCATAGTTACACTCTTACACATGTTACACCCACGTCAAAGTAAGCCACATATGCATGTAATACTGTATTTGCGTAAATATGCCTCTCATGTGTATCATTAACGATCGTAAAATTGTTTTGCTAAAAACACCACATGCACATGATCACTTGTGGCTCAAAGAAAACCATGCTAGGCTATCGACACGTTTCCAATTCCTCATTTGTGGGCTCCCAAAAGTCATTTTTTGGGACTATGTGCATTGCTCGTGAGTGAGCTCACGAGGAGTTGTATAGTACCCCCTACGAATTAACAAACATAGTGTTATGATCGTCTTCATCGGTGACGTGCTCCTCTTTAGCCGCGTGAGGCTTGAGCACATGAATGGGCGGGCAGAAGACCACGTTCGTGTCACCCTGCGGGGGACACAAGGCAAGAATGCCTATGCACTCCCAAGGGAGTTGTGGTCCATTAAACGAGCCTAAATAAGATAAGCCGCCCGATTACCCATTCACAAAATGTTCCACCTTAGAGAGGGAGGTCGGTAAAAACCTCGAGTGACAGGTCATTACTACGACACGTTAAGGAGAAAAGACATCCTTTTGGCCTCCAGTTACTCGAAGTTAGGGAGGTCATGGTTACCTGTTGAGGTACCTCCACTATTGCATTAGTGTGGATTGCAATCCATACCCGTGCATGGTCTTCTCTCAGCCAAGGGCAGCCCGCACGAGGTTACTCGGTCTGTAGCGATATCAGTTATCACATTAGAATTGAATAACAGACGTCGAACGCTCGTCTCACAGAGTACGAGTTTTTCCTTCGCGTACTTGAAGGAGTAAACAAGAAAAACTTAAATACTGACCAATCACATGCTGACCTTGCTTATTAGATGTTCTTACTTCGTTACTTGGGAATTGTGACATGCGTATTTCTTACTTGTGGTTTCCCTTGCTATACCTATCATGGATGTTTTACTTTAGCAGTTCTTGTAGTTCTAGTACTGGTAGCACGTCTGATATAGCTGCTCACATGCACTTATGCTTTAAAATATTTGATCTGGCCAAGTCAGTCGCAGTTGCTATTTATTTCGATTTATGTCATAACTGCTAGCTTGTTGCATAATTGTCTGAAATATATATTGTGGATGGATCACCTCACCACCTTGCAAGAGGACTGACCTCGTTTTATGGGGCTGCATGTGATGATTGCTAGTTGTGCGATGATGACCGGCGTATCACGGAGACTTGGGACCCACACTTGGACGGATAAGGTCTTGGTTTTGGTTTTAGAGAAAACCCTCAGTTTTTGTGAGACATTTTGTATGGGAGATTGATGTATATGTCTTTTCGGTCTCAAAATTTTGTAAACCAATAGCATACTTTATATTAAGTGATTTGGTTCTCAAGTTGACTTACTCCTGTAATTCACCCAAAGTTTCAACGAAGTTTTCCATTCTCTTTTCCGTGTGTGCAATGTTTTAAAAAAGAAAAAAGAAAAAAGAAAAAGAAAAAGAAAGTTTTCTCTGAAAATCTAAGGATTTTCAAGGTTGGGATTTTGGGGTGTTGCAGATCTGGTATCAGAGCTATGTTCAGGTGTGGTCCAAGACTCAACATACGTCATCCCTCACACTTTAAGTATTCTCCACCTAGCAGTTTTGAGTGCTTTTTGCTTCATTATTACTTGTCTAAAGTCTTTATGAGTGATTAAAAAAATGGTTTGCTAGATGTCATCAGAAACAAGACACGAGATAATTCTAAGAGCCTTGCAAGGCTTGGTTCAAGGCGTAGAGGCCCTGGACCAAGCGATTTAGAAAATAGTATGTAGTACCCAAGTGATAGCGAATCAGACACCTCTGTGTGCTAGATATCGGATGGAACACGTGGGACAGATTTGTCCCCATGAGCTAAATGATTGCCCTTACTGCGGTCTTAGTGGGCACATTGAGGATTAGTGCCAGGCCAAAATACACGATGAAATCTGGAAGGAGAGTGCTGAAACGATAGAAGACATGACATCAGAAACCAGTCCGGTACCACTTGAAATAAATTGTGTGAGAGATTTGCATGCTTCGCCAAATTCTCCCCAGTACTCACCAGCTTTGTATTCTCATTCTATTTCTCCCCAGTACGTGTCGAATTCACCTCCCTTATCCCAAGTTCTGAGTTTTCCTAAGTACACACCAGGATCTCCCTCTAGTCCCAAGCGGAGACGGTGTGGGAACCAGAACTAGTATCGAGACCGTTACACCAGTAGGGAGTGAAGACAGATGTGGGGTGATGAACATTTTGTGGAAACACTTAGTCAGTGTTTGGTTTTTGTTTTTCAACATGGTTGGATATGTGTTGTAACCCTGTCATAGTGAAAAGGGTATTTTGGGCTTCAATGTAATGAAAATTTAATGAATCTTTTGAATTTGAATAGAATTTGCATTTTGAAAGTGTACTTTTGCTTATACGAGTTCTTTCTCTTTCAAGATGGCATGGCGAGGCCGATGTGATGATTTGATGGAGTCCCTCAGCAACCTGGCAGAGGTTGTTGGGCGTCAAACAGAAACAATATGAACTATGGGCAACAATCTTCAACAAGCAACTCAGGGGTGCGAGACTCCTACTCCGACCCCAGCTATCGCAGTACACTACAAGCAGTTCATGGGTATGAACCCTCCAGCCTTCAATGGCAAGACGACTCCTGAGGCAGCCAAGTGTTGGATTCAAGAGATAGAGTGGATCTTCTCCGTTCTTCAGGAGGGTGAAGAGCGGAAGGTCGATTTCAAGACGTACCAGTTACGAGAGGATGCAGAGCGTTGGTGGACAACTACCCTCAAGGTGAAGTTTGCCAATGAGCTAGTGACTTGGGAGCACTTCGTCAAGGTCTTCTATGCGGCTTACTTTCCAAAGCACAAACATAGCCGGAAGATGCAGGAATTCCTGGACCTTCAGCAGGGAAAAGCTTTAGTGGCAGAGTACACCACGAGATTCCGTAGTCTGGAGCAATACTGTCCGAATCTCTACACTGCTGAAGAAGAGTGGGCGATGAAATATGCGCGATGACTGAAGCCAGCATTGCAGACGAAGGTCTACATCCACAGACTCTGGATGTGGCCATTGAGGTGGCTACCCTTCTGGACCAAGATTGGTCCGAGTCCCAGAGGAACCAACCGTTTCGAGGAAATCAGCAGTCGAGCCAAAAGAGTTGGCCTAAGAAGAGACACACCCAGAAAAGCTCTGGTGGGAGGAAGTTCACTCCTCCAGGGAAGAAGCAAAGATTCCAGGGCAAACCCAGATCTCAGCCAAAGCCGAAGGCACCAGTAGCTGCACCTGGATGCCCGAAGTGCTCGGTGGATCATCCTGGTAGGTCGTGTCCCCGGGACACGGGAGGATGTTTGTACTATGGCAAAATGGGCTACTATATTTGTGAATGTCAGAAGAAGATGGCAGATGAAGCTAGAAAGGGCGCACCAGGACCTTCACAACCTCCTCAGCAGCATCAACAACCTCAACAGTCCAGGCCTTTAGGATAAAAGACGGTGGTGGATCGTGCTTATGCAACCACCGTGGAGCAGGTGACCAAGGGAGAATTGGTCCAAGGTACGGTGTTGGTAGTCGGACATGTGGCTTTTACCTTGTTTGATTGTGGTGCTTCTCATTCATTCATCTCGATTAGATTTGCTAGGAATTTGTCTACTCTGGTAGAAACTTTGAATTTTACGTTACAAGTTCACACCCCGATCGGTGACCGATCCCTTTGTGTGGAGTACATCTCTGGTATTCCGATATCTGTAGCAGGACAGAGTTTGCCAGCAGACGCCATTCTGCTAGACATGACAAAGTTTGGCATCATTTTAGGCATTGATTGGTTGTTTGAGTACCATGCCCATGTTCTTTGCAGAGAAGGCAAGGTAGTGCTTTCTCCGCCTGATTTTCCCATACTAGAGATTCGCCTCTCTCGACCAATGAGAGACCACCATCTGATTTCGTCATTCAAGGCTCAGAAGTACCTCCGTAAGGGAGGTGTTGCTTTTCTAGTCAGTCTGGTATCAGTCGAATCAGTGCTGACTTCTATCGAGAACCTTAAGGTAGTTTGGGAATTTTTTGATGTGTTTCCTGAAGAATTGTCAGGATTACCTCCTCAGCGAGAAATTGAATTATGCATCGAGTTGTTACCAGGAATGACTCCAATTTTAAAAGCGCCTTACCGTATGGCTTCAGCAGAGCTCGAGGAGCTAAAGCGTCAGCTGCAAGAATTAATGAAGCATGGATTTATCCGGTCTAGCACCTCCCCCTGGGGCACACCAGTGTTGTTTATAAAGAAAAAAGATGGATCATTGCGGTTGTGCATCGACTACCAGATGCTCAACCATGCTATAATAAAGAACAAGTACCCATTACCCAGAATCGAGGATCTCTTTGACCAACTGCAGAGGGCAAAAGTATTCTCCAAGATTGATCTCAGATCGGGTTATCATCAGTTACTGATCAGGAAGGATGATATCGTGAAGACGACTTTTCACACTAGATATGGATTGTATGAGTTTGTGGTAATGCCTTTTTGACTTACGAACGCGCCTGCAACATTCATGGACCTCATGAAACAAATTTTCCATCCATTTGTGGATACCTTGGTTATCGTATTTATTGACGACATCTTGATCTACTCAGAGAGCGCTGAGCAGCACCGAGAGCATTTGCGACTTATTTTGGGAGTACTTCGGGAGCACCAGTTGTTCGCCAAGTTCTCCAAGTGTGAGTTTTGGCTCACTCAAGTTATGTTCTTGGGTCACGTGATATCCGAAGATGGAGTTTTCGTCAACCCAGCAAAGGTTAAAGTCGTGGTTAGCTGAAAGCAGCCACAAAACGCATCTGACATCCAAAGTTTCTTGGGGTTAGCAGGATACTACCGGCGTTTCATCCAGGATTTCTCCAGATTTGCCTTACCCATGACAAAGCTCTTGTGGAAGGGTATCAAGTTTGAATGGACCAATGCGTGTGAAGAAAGTTTCCGTATTCTAAAAATGAAGCTGACAACTTCACCAGTTTTGGCTTTGTCTTCAGGACGAGGTGGTTTTGTGGTGTACACAGACGCCTCAGGGACAGGTCTAGGATGTGTGTTGATGCAACATGACAAGGTCATCGCTTATGCGTCAAAGCAGTTGAAAGTTCATGAAAAGAACTACCCAACTCATGACCTAAAGTTAGCAGCGGTAGTGTTTGCATTGAATTCTTGGATACATTATTTGTACGGAGACACTTTTGAAGTGTTTTCGGACCATAAGATTCTCAAATATCTATTCTCGCAGAAGGAATTAAATATGAGACAGAGGCATTGGATCAAGTTTATTAAGGACTATGACTTTAAGTTGTCTTACCACCCCGGTAAGGCGAACGTTGTGGCAGATGCACTCAATCGCAAATCCAGTGGTTTTGTGGCTAACCTTGTGCGAAGTCAGAGATTGCTTGAAGATTTGCTGGCTTGGAAGCCATTTTCTATCGGTGGTGGGACCATCCAGTTGTCCGATCTGACCATTCGATCAGAAGTTGTGCCCCGAATTATCGTAGCACAAAAGCAAGATGTTCTGTACGCAAAATTCTTGTCTAGAGTGCGAGAAGGTGGTACATCTTTTCGAGTTGCGGATGACAGTGGTATTCACATGAAGGATTGACTTTGGGTGCCTGATGACCCTGAATTGAAAAAGGAGATTCTTGATGAGGCTCATGCCTCCAAGTACACAGTCCATCCTGACGGTACAAAGATGTTCAAGGACCTCCAACGTACATATTGGTGGGACAACATGAAGCGGGAAGTCGCTGCTTATGTATCGCGATGCTTGACTTGTCAACAGATCAAGATTGAGCACCAGCGGCCTGGTGGTGTCATGCAGCGAATCGAGATTCCTCAGTGGAAGTGGGAGGACATCACTATGAATTTCGTGGTAGGGTTACCGCGAACCAGGCGAAAGCACGACGCTATATGGGTGATTGTGGACAGACTCACCAAGTCTGCTCATTTGTTGCCTATCTGGATCAGTCAGTCGCTCGAAAGCTTAGCCGATCTGTATATTTGAGAGATCGTACGGTTACATGGTATATCGATATCAATTATTTTAGATCGTGATCTCAGGTTCACATCGCGACTATGGAGACAATTACAGTCTGCATTGGGAACGAGGCTGAAGTTCAATATAACTTTTCACCCTCAAACAGACGGTCAATCAGAAAGGATGATTCAGACCATGAAAGATATGTTGCGAGCTTGTATGCTCGACTGGCAAGATGAATGGGATTCACACTTGTGTTTAGTTGAGTTTGCCTATAATAACAGTTATCACACCAACATCGGCATGGCACCGTACGAAGCATTGTACGGGAGACCTTGCCGATCACCGTCATATTGGGATGATATCAGCGATAGATCCAGCAAATCGTCGATCGTTCTTTAGCACTACACTCAACAAATGCAGAAAATTTGAGAGTGTTTGAAGTCAGCTCAAGATAGACAGAAAAGTTATGCCGATAAGAGACGGCGAGAGCTTCATTTCAATGTTAATGATATGGTTTTTGTGAAAGTGTCACCGACGAAAAGCATTTTTTGTTTTGGAAAGAAGGGAAAATTGAGTCCTAGATACGTCAGACCGTTCAAGATTCTCGAGAGAATCAGAGAAGAAACTTATCAAGATGAGCTACCTCAGCAATACGCTCAGATTCATAATGTTTTTTATGTGTTGATGTTAAGGAAGTACATTCCAGATCCATCACACATCATACGTTATGAGGACATGAAAGTCCAAGAGGATTTGACTGTGCCCGAGCGACCAGTCAAGATTATTGATCGTCATGATCAAGTCCCGTGCACCAAGACGATTCTGTTGGTCAAGGTGCATTGGCAATACCATGACATTGAAAAATGCACATGGGAGCCTGAAGCAAGTATGAAGGAAAAGTATCCTAACCTATTCGAAACCAGATGTATGTGATTTCGCGGACGAAATCCCTTTTAAGGAGGGTAGGATGTAAGACCCATAAATTTTTTAAAAGAAGTTTGGATGAATGCTTGTTACAAGTGACTGTTATCGTTTGAGTTAGTCGCGACTTGTAAATATAGGATTCAGATATCAATTTCTAGCCTTCTACACATGACAAGACATTTGCGAATTTTGACGCTTGATTTGAGAGTAATCTCTAATATCTTCTTGAGGGAAGCCTTCGTGGAAAACATTGGAAGGATCGAGCTTGGTGCCGCGTATCGAGAGTACTCATAGTGCAACTTACATCGACAAGGTGGCCACAAGTGGGCGCACCTTGGCTCGCAGGAAGGAGGCTAGTGGCAGCCACGTAATAAGGCCCAAGACCTAGGATAGAGTCCACCAAGCTGGGTGGTGGCAGTTTTGAAAGATTTTCAAAACTAATTCAAATGTTAAGTTGTGATTGGCCATGGAAGAGGCCACTTCAGAAAATTTCAGAGGTACCACACCCTAGAGGGGCGTGAGCACCATCTCCACCCTCCATTTTTAGAGAATGAATCTCCACCATTCGTGGAAAACCCTAGACTTTAAATAGGGCTACTTTTGAGGGGAGGAGGGAATAGTGTTTCATTTTTTTTGAAACACACACACTCTCTCTCTCTCTCCCTTCTCTCCCAAAAACCGTGGGAGCTTCTCCCCTCCTCCACCGTGGAAGCCACTTTGATCATCCCTTTCTCATCATTTTTTACTAGAAGAGGGTACCAACCGGGACTCCCTTCTACCCTCTAAACGAAAAAGGAAACCCCTCCTCCATTTGCACGCATCTAGGGTGAGTTTCCATCCGAAATCCCTTAAGTTTTGTTTCATTATGCATTTTGGTTCTAAGTTACCTTTGATTTGCAAAATCTTGGTTTTGTTTCATGTTTGAATGTCGTCAATACCGATTGAGAAGGGGTTGTTTCATTCTTTCCTCCTACCCAAACCGTGAAGTGGAGGAGGAGGAGGAGCATAAGTGAGGGTAGGACCAACCTTCCCCATGGTTTGATCCTACCTCCTCTCTCTCTATGGGGTCGATTTGGGAGCTCAACCTTGGCCCATGGGAGCCCCCTTCCGACGCCCCTTTCAGCCACTCCCTTATCTCTTTCTTTTTGTTTTAGGCAGCCCGAGGTCTGCCCCACCGATGACAGTACCTCCGGGACACCGAACCCTTTGTTGGTTAAGCAAGGAAGCTGGACTGTGTTGGGGTCTGGCAGCCACACCCCCTATTGGGCTCAACCATGGCCAATGGTTGCTGGCCTGCACCCGTCCAGGCTGAGCTACCACTGAGGCACATGCTCGAGAGGGTGAGGAGCCCCCCCTCCCCCTTCACTGCTTCCTCGCCCTGCGCTCTGCGCCATGCACTCTGCGCTCTGCACTCTGCATGCTCTGCACGCTGCGCCCTGTGCTCTGGGCCCTGCGCCCTATGTTTTGATCCCTACGCTCTGTGCCCTGCGCGCTGCACCCTGTGCCCTGCGCTTTGTGCACTGTGCCTTGCGCGTTGCGCCCTATGCGTTGCGCCTTGCTTCAGTCCAAGTCAGTGCCCAAGGCACTAACTTCTCTTGCCGGCAAGCTGGTCTGAACAAGACCAAACTTGCAACCCTTGCGATTTTTCCTTGCTATGGGAGTCCTATTGCCGCAACTATCCGGTCGCTGGTCTGACTCGACGCATGGGTCATGTTGGTTTACGTGCCCAAAGCAGCTGAAGGTTTTAAACACCTTTTCCTGTCGCCCCGAAGCATGTGTTTTCCGCAGCAAAGATGTGTGACCACGACCCCCGGGCAACGTCTTGTCGCACACGTTGATCCCCGTTAGCAACCACCAACTATGGTTGTTCATTTTGGTTAGCCTTCGTAAGGCGAACGAATTGGTTGGCAGCCACATGCGTCGTTTTCCCTATCAAAATTGATGGCATGGGTATGAATGCGTGCAAAGGACGATCGTTAAGTGAGGCCCTCAACATCAATGCCCACGTTGCAATTCTGCCAAATACGTCGCCAAATAACATGCAAGTTAGTTTTCCCATGCCATGCTAAACAAGTTCCCACTCACCTTATGCACTTAGCACATTACGACACTCATTGAAACGACTTCGCAAAGAGTGCATGTATCGCCTAGTATGCTCGACGAGAGGTGTAAGCGCCATAAGAGTAGGGCATGCTCGTAAATTATCATAGTTACACTCTTACACATGTTGCACCCATGTCAAAGTACGTCACGTATGCATGTAATACTATATTTGCGTAAATATGCCTCTCATGTGTATCATTAACGATCATAGAATTGTTTTGCTAAAAACACCACATGCACATGATCACTTGTGGCTCAAAGAACACCATGCTAGGGTATCAACACGTTTCCAATTCCTCATTTGTGGGCTCCCAAAAGTCGTTTTTTGGGACTATGTGCATTGCTCGTGAGTGAGCTTGATGCTAATGTAAACTAATGACGATGGTGGACCCTAAGCTAATGCAAGCTACTATAATGAAAATTGTAAAGTAAATGATGCCATAGAGAATGCGTATGAACTAAAATCGAATTGTGATCTGAAACTTTCTGAAGCAAAATACAACAGAACAAAACATGAATTCTAAAACGCTGAATCAAACGAAAATGAATCTAACACTTTTTTTTTTTAAGTAGCCAATTGACTATTCTACTGAGAAATGGAAGGGAGAAAAGAGGAATGAGAGAAGAAGAAAACGACTTACCGAATTATGATTTGGTTGAGAGAAAGAAGGTGGAATTCTCCTTCTTGCACCACCGCCGGATTGCATCACTCCACCGGAAAGAGAAACAAGGAGAAAAAGAGGGAGAAGGAGAAGAAGAGGCAAGAAAGAGGTGGAGGAGAAGGAGAAGAAGAGAGGGGCTTTGCAAGGGAGAAGACAACCCCTCTCAAACCCTACGTATCATCTTTATAAATTTTGAACATTTTTCATAAGTCCTCTTTTCTGAAAATTCCATTTTGAAACCTCTCCTAGAGAAAACTTATTTGCAAAATACCTCAAATTCACTATATTTTATAAAAACCTATTCTAACTCTAATTTTTTTATTATTTTAAGAATTAGACCTCCTATATTAATGACAATCACTAATATATACACTAAATTGTAAAATAAAAGTAATTTTCAAGCATTTTCTATTTTTTTATCATTTTAGCACATTTACTCAAAACTAGCATAAATTTGGGTTTTTAAAATATTTTCTCATGAAATCATGCATATTTTAATATGAAATAAACTCTAAATATATGCATGATCAAATACCCTCATGCTTATATTTTGCTAGTCCTCGAGCAAACTAGAAAAATGCAAGAATTCAAACTATCACTAACTCACTTTCGTAGGAATCACGATTGCATTTAGCACATGCAACAAGTCCTTTCAACCTCTGAGTTACCTCAGTGGACGAGTAAGGTCTCGTGAGGGTTTACAGTGATGCTACCCACAAACATCTCTGTCGTGTATGCATAATATTACATATCTTCACAAGTAGTAGGTAATTAAAGAATTTGTTTTCACAAATATTTCCTGTGACAAAAAAAATCAAAACATAATTAGAGTCTTTTATATACCACCACAGAAAAAGAATGTCTTTCACTTTTCTAAATGTCACAATTATTTATGTTTTATTCTTAGAAAATCCAATAAAAACAAGTTATTATTTATTTATCATCACTTCTATGTTTTCTGCACAGGTTTTCTTAATCACTGAACTTTTTAATCTCTTTTCTTTTCTTGATTTTCATTTTTTTCCATGTTTTTCCTTTTTGCACACTTATTTTTATTTTATAGCTTGCGTATGGTCTGCTTTTATGCCTTGTGCAATATCAATATCTTCTATACTTTTTCAATGTATACCAAAAGTTATCGACTAAGACATAAAAGTGACTTCCTTCATTTACCTTTTTGACGTGATACTCAAACACTTCAACTTGTGTCTGTTCTCAGCTACTAAGGATCACAAAGTTTTTCACTCTCCTTTTAGAAATGAAATTCAAACGCTTCAACTTACGATTAAGTCCATCTACTAGGGATTGTAAAATTATCCAAACAGCCTAACGCATGCTCTTTTTCACTTTTGAGCTCATTTTTGTGATTTTGTTCATTTGCTTAGTTTTTCAAAAATATAACTGTACTTATTCATATTTTTGATTCAAAATAAACTCTAACATGTATCTACCATCATTTCTTCAGAATCCACCTAAATAACCATACTTTTTAGATTCATGTCAGAAAAAAATTTTGTGGGGCTTAAAAATTCTCTAAAAACATTAGATTTGAAATAACATTCATATAAGTTCAAACTCTTTCTTTAAAAACCTATTTTTCATGAAAGATGTGTAAACATGTGCAAGAACGTCAACAAAAATATCAAGGTGTGCAAACTACACCATCCCCCATGCTTGAATGACACTACGTGAATGCACATGAGACACAATAAATGAGAGAAAAGAGTAGAATGAACCTGACATGAATTATAAATGCATGTTCTATGAATGCACTGAATCCAATGTATACATGACATGACATGACATGACATAACATGACATGAAAACTCATGAATGAAACAAAAAAAGGGAAAAAATAAAACCTAATAAAATCTATAAATGCTAAAAGCAAATCTAATACTATACAAGATATGGGTTGCCTCCCATAAAGTGCTAAGTTTCACGTCCCCAGCCAGACGGATCCCTGAAAAAATCCTTCATCGTCCATGAGATCAATGGACATGAAGTCTCGCTCAATCAGGCTCTCTGAAGAAAAGAGTATCATCTGTGACACTGCACACTGTGTTCCCGCCCACTCGACCCCTAAAAGTAATTTCATGACTCTCGCTACAGGAAGAACAAAGGTTAGTCTCCTCTGAGTGACTACTCTCAAAATGAGAGTCTAGGACCGATCGACTATCGATATATGAAACATCAAACAAGTGGTGGTCATGATCCTGCTTGACTAGGTCAAGCATCTTTTGCATCTGCACCTCTTGCTTGCTAAAAGCAATTGACGCTCCGAATGCCTGGGAGACTAGGGCTCGGTGACTATATGATGATAATGTATGTTGTGGGCCTTGCCCCTTCTCTTGAGGCCTAATGGAGGAAATCGACTTGTCAGTGGGTATGACATTGGGCTCCTGAGTCGATTCCTGAATGGGGTGACACGCCTTCTGATGTCTTCTTTTAAATCGTTGTAATTTTGAAAAGATTTTTATATGAAAAACATGTGAAAACCAGACATCAAATAATAAAAACCGGTTCTCACTAGTGGATGAGACCGGGTCGAACTCAGGGAACGGGAATATGTTGTATTCAAACAAACAAGTCTAAACTATTCTTTATTGCCGAATTATTGAAATATAAAATGTTCAGAAAAGTAAAAACAACTAACTATTACAACAAATGAATACCCTTCGCAGAGGGCGTAAAGTGCAATATTTACAAACCCAATTAAAATTCCTAATTCTAAAAATAAAAGCAAAAAGACTTTATTCTTCGTACTTCGTGTCACGTAATCGCTTCCACTCCACTCCTGTGCTATCCTGCACAAGTCAAAAGGACACGAGCAGTACAAGAGATCGAAATAGAAATTGTACTAAACAACTTATTTAAATGCTAAAAAAATATTATGACTAAGCACTTTTATGAACTAAATTTAAAATCAAAATTAACTAACAACTAACTCAATTAACTAACAAGACATTAAACTAACTATGAAAACAAGAAATCAATGAAGGAAACATGAATTAACTATGATAAAAGAACAATAATTTGAAAACAATATTAATTCCAAAAAATTAAAGAAAACAGGAAATTTAATGCATAAAAAAAACTAACTGTAATGTAAAAACATGAATTTAAAGAATGAAACAAACAGAAAATTAGAATGAAAACAAGTGGAAAATTCAGTATTACAAAAACAGAAAATGACTTGAAATAAGAAAATCAGGAAATACGAAACTAGAAATGAAAAGAATTGAAAAAAAACAGAGATTGAGCTAAAATCAAAACTAGAAAATGACAAGTAAAGATAAAAATTTAGAAGCAAACAAATCCAAAGCAAATGCATACAAAAAAATTAAATGTCAAACAAGAAAATGAACACAGAACAACAAAATCAATTAAGTGAAAAAGAGTAAACATGAACACTATTAGGAAAAACAACACATACATCAACTAGACAAAAACACAAACTCAACGAAAATAGAAAATATAGAACACGGTTAATACAGAAATTTAAAAACTGCAAAAACAGAAAATAAAAATGAAAATGGAAATCAAAACACACAATTACTGAATTAAAACAATACTGAAAATCAAATTAACGGAAGGATTGAAAAAGTAATCAGCATCCGATCTATCGAAATTTTTTTATCTTTCGTTTTTACCTTTTTCTTTTCTGTTTTTTTTTCTTTGTTTTACAGAAATAGCAACCAGAATATGATCTGAAGAAGAATTGAAGAAGAAGAAGATCAATCAGAAGAAGAAAAAAAAGAAGAGGAATTGGAAGAAGAAGAATAATCGGAGAAAGAAGAAGGAAATCTGAAGATAAACAAAAAACGAAAAAGCTGCAGAAGAAGAAGAAGATGCAGAGGATGAAGAAGAAGAAGTAAAAAAAATCGGAAGAAGAAGAAGTAAATGAAGCGGATGAAGAAGAGGAAGAAGAAGAAGAATAAGAGGATGAAGAAGAAGAAATAGGAGAAGAAGAAGGAAAGAAGAACTCAGCACTCACCGTGAATGAATCTGAGGGAAGAAGCTGGCGACCTCCACCACCGCTGCCGTCGCCGGAAGGAAGCTCCACCACCGCCGGTTGGATTTAAACAGAGCAAGAGGGAGAAGGGGAAGAAAGAGGTCAGAAATGGCCCGGTGTTGGTGGAGGAGAGTGAGAAAAGAGGGAAAGAGAGGGAAAGAGGGGAAAGAGGAGAGGTTTCAGGCGTAAATGGGGGAGGCGCCCAATTTTTACGATTTGGGGGTTTTTAAAAACACAAAACTGGTTTGAACCGGTTTGTAACAGATGCAAACCGGTTCAAGCCGGTTTGTTTATTTATTTATTTTTTAAAATTCAAACCGGTTCAGCCGGTTTATTTATTATTTTCTCAATTTTTTTCAAAAAAAACCCAAACCGTGTAAACGGGTTGGTTATTTTATAATAATTTTTTTTTCAAAAAAAACAAAAACTATGTAAACTAGTTTATTATAAAGTTTTCAAAAATCAAAACTTATTTATAAAGAAACTAAAAAAAACTATTCTACTAATTTTTCTTTTCTAAACAAAACAAACACTTAAAATGAAAAAATATTTTTCTATATTATTTTTTTTATTTCATTTTTAATTGCAAACTAAAACTAAACTACTTATAACAAAAACTAAAATATGTATAAAAATGTAAAAATAAAACTATTTTTCATGCAATTTCTATTTTTAAATCATTTTAGCACATTTACTCAAAAACTAACATAAAATTGGGTTTTTGAAACATTATTTCATAAAATCATGCATATTTAAATGTTAATAAACCCAGAATTATATGCATGATCAAATACCCCCATGCTTATGTTTTGCTAGTCCTCGAGCAAACTAGAAAAATGCAAGAAATCAAACTATCACCTAACTCACTTTCGTAGGAATCGCGGTTGCATTTAGCTCATGCAACAAGCCCTTTTAGCCCCTGGGTTACCCTAGTGGACGAGTAAGGTCTCGTGAGGGTTTGCAGTGATGCTACCCACAAACATCTCTGTCATGTATGCATAATATTACACATCCTCATAAGCAGTAGGTAATTAAAGACTTTATTTTCACAAATATTTCCTATTATTTCAAAATCAAAATATAATTAGAGTCTTTTATGCACCACCACAGAAAAGAATTTCTTTCACTTTTCTAAAATATCACAATTATTTATGTTTTATTCTTAGAAAATCCAATAAAAACATATTATTATTTACTTATCCTCACTCATATGTTTTCTGCACAGGTTTTCTCAATCACACTTCTAAGCATTGAACTTTTCTTTCTTTTTAAGCTCTTTTCTCTCTCTTTTTTTTTTCTTTTCACGTTTTTCTTTTTGCGCACTTATTTTTCTCATATAGCTTGCGTGTGGTCTGCTTTTATGCCTTGTGCAATGTCAATATCTTCTATACTTTTTCAATACATACCAAAAGATATCAACTAAGACATAAAAGTGACTTCCTTCATTCACCTTTATAACATGAGAGTCAAATATTTCAACTTGTATCTGTTCTCAGTTACTTAGGATCACAAAGTTTTCCACTCTCCTTTTCGAAAAATGGAATTAAAAGTTTCAACTTACATCTAAGTTCCATCTACTAAGGATTGTGGAATTATCCAATCAACCTAACGCATGCTTTTTCTCACTTTTTGAGCTCATTTTTATGCTTTTGTTCATTTGCTTAGTTTTTCAAAACTAAAACTGTGCATATTCATATTTATGATTCAAAATAAACTCTAACATGTATCTATCATCATTTCCTCGAAATCCACATAAACAACCATAATTTTTAGATCTATGTCAGAAAAAAAATTTCGTGGGGCTTAAAAAATCCTCTAAAAACATTAGATTTGAAATAACATTCATATAAGTTCAAACTCTTTCTTTAAAAATCTACTTTTCATGATAGATGTGTAAACATGTGCAAGAACTTAAACAGAAATATCAAGGTGTGCAAACTACACCCTCCCCCATGCTTGAATGACACTGTCCCAGTGGCACTCCCCCATGCTTGAATGAAACTACGTGAATGCTCATGAGAAAAATAAATGAGGGAAAAGAGTAGAATAACCTGACATGAATTAAAAATGCACGTTCTATGAATGTAATGAATGCAATGTACACATGACAAAACATGAAACCATGAATGAAACAAAAAGAATATAAAAAACTCATGAAGAAAACTAAAAAGTAAAAACATAATAAAATCTATAAATTCTAAGTAAACCGAATAATGTACAAGATATGGGTTGCCTCCCATAAAGCGCTAAGTTTCACGTCCCCAGCCAGACGGATCCCTGGAAAAACCTTCATCGTCCATGAGATCAATGGACATGAAGTCAGACTCAACCGGGCTCTATGAAGAAAAGAGTGTCATCTGTGACACTACGCACTGTGTTTCCATCCCTTCTACCTCCAAATGTAGGATCATAACTCTCTCGACGTGAAGAACAGAGATTAGTCTCATCTGAGAGACTGGTCAAGAATCGAGAGTTTAGGACCGACCGAGTATCAATGAATGCTACTTCAGACAAGTGGTGAATATGATCAGGCTTGACTTGGTCAAGCACCTTCTGCATCTGCACCTCTTGCTTACTCAAAATTGGTGATCCTAAAGGCTGAGAAAATGGGGCTTTATATGATAAAAATGTATGCTGTGAGTAAGGCCCCTTCTGTTGAGGTATCATGGAGATCGACTCGTCAGTAAAATTGATATGAGGTTCATGAGTCAATTCCTGAGTAGAGGGACACGCCTTCCCATACTGAAGGGATGTAACAGATTTGACTTGCTCATGATGTGAAGTAGGTTGCAAGTCAAATAACATGGAATCCTCTCCCTTGGATGTGACAACAGACTGACTATGAAGGTTCCCTTGATTTTGTCTACTCAATGTCTGAGCTAACTGTCCCATTTGAGTCTCTAGCTTGGCTATTGACTGCGTATGGGAACACAGAGTGGCCTTGATATCAGAAAAAGCTTCAACATCTTCTCTTGAAATGATGAACTTGGAATGGGCTCCTGAGGAGAAGGTAGACAATACTGGGGATGAACTTGTGGAAATATAGGATGCGAGTAACCTTGTGAAGGGTTACTGGGTCTATACTGTGTCTGGGAGGGCTGATGGGATGGGGAAATAAACTGGTTTCTCCAACCTGTGTTATATGAAGATGTAAATGAATCGGGCATGGGTTTAGCGAAACCTTGGGCAACATTCACCTGCTCCTGAACGAATTCAGGATATAATGGTGCTGCCGGACAATCCGTAACACAGTGTGCAGGGCTAGCACATAGCTCGCACACTCTTTCGACTGGATTTCTCGAAGAATTGGCTAGGAATTGATCTAACTTCCTAGTCAATTGGTCAACCTTGGTACGCAATTCTAACTCGGACCCAACTTCGGAAATCCCAACTTTCCTAGGACCACTAGACAGAGATGTAGTCCTATCGAGCCGTGAAGACAAGGTATGATGCATCGTGTTTTCACTCAAGGTCTCAAATAGAGACCACGCCTCATCTTCACTCTTGAGCATAAAAGTGCCCCCACAAGACGAATCAACCATTTGACGATGCTTTTCAGTAAGCCCGTCATAAAAATACTGCACCAACTGCCAACGAGGCACCTGGTGATGGGGACACTTGCGGAGAAGATCTTTCAATCTCTCCCAAGACTCGTGAAATTGTTCTCCCTCAATTTGAGAAAAACTGGTTATAGCTTTACGAAACTGATTCGTTTTACTAATTGGGAAATATTTTTTTAAAAATTCTTTTTGCATTCCTTCCCAAGTAGTAATACGAACCGTCTCTAGAGATTTTAGCCAGTGCTTGGCTTTATCTTTGAGAGAGAACGGAAACAAAGTCAACCGCATAGCATCATCTCCAAAGTTATTAATTCGCACAGTCGAGCAAATCTCAAGGAATTCGTCGAGATGACAATATGGGTCCTCATTGCTAAGGCCATAAAACAAAGGTAACATTTGAATCACACTGGCCTTAATCTCAAAATGGCTCGCTCCTACATCAGGTCTCGTGATGCAGGAGGCTGGAGTATACGTATTTGGCATGAAGTACTCCCTCAAAGGACGGATCAATTGATGATCGTCAGCCATTGCGTACACCTTAGAGTAGACCGGTGTAGCACACGTCCTAACTTTAGGTTTTCTACCTAACTAACGCACTAAGCGGCCAAACCACGCAAACCACAAAGCGAGTGAACTAAAAACAAGAAAAACTAAACAAACACCACGCAGTTACACATAACAGAGATTATGCATATGAAATATGAAATCTATGTGTACGGTACCAATCGTACACAGTCACCACGCAGAAGAAGAAGGAAATCTGCGTGGTGACTGTGTACGATTGGTACCGTACACATAGATTTCATATTTCGTATGCATAATCTCTGTTATGTGTAACTGCGTGGTGTTTGTTTAGTTTTTGTTGTTTTTAGTTCACTCGCTTTGTGGTTTGCGTGGTTTGGCCGCTTAGTGCGTTAGTTAGGTAGAAAACCTAAAGTTAGGACGTGTGCTACACCGGTCTACTCTAAGGTGTACGCAATGGCTGACGATCATCAATTGATCCGTCCTTTGAGGGAGTACTTCATGCCAAATACGTATATTCCAGCCTCCTGCATCACGAGACCTGATGTAGGAGCGAGCCATTTTGAGATTAAGGCCAGTGTGATTCAAATGTTACCTTCGTTTTATGGCCTTAGCAATGAGGACCCATATCGTCATCTCGACGAATTCCTTGAGATTTGCTCGACTGTGCGAATTAATAACTTTGGAGATGATGCTATGCGGTTGACTTTGTTTCCGTTCTCTCTCAAAGATAAAGCCAAGCACTGGCTAAAATCTCTAGAGACGGTTCGTATTACTACTTGGGAAGGAATGCAAAAAGAATTTTTAAAAAAATATTTCCCAATTAGTAAAACGAATCAGTTTCGTAAAGCTATAACCAGTTTTTCTCAAATTGAGGGAGAACAATTTCACGAGTCTTGGGAGAGATTGAAAGATCTTCTCCGCAAGTGTCCCCATCACCAGGTGCCTCGTTGGCAGTTGGTGCAGTATTTTTATGACGGGCTTACTGAAAAACATCGTCAAATGGTTGATTCGTTTTGTGGGGTCACTTTTATGCTCAAGAGTGAAGATGAGGCGTGGTCTCTATTTGAGACCTTGAGTGAAAACACGATGCATCATACCTTGTCTTCACGGCTCGATAAGACTACATCTCTGTCTAGTGGTCCTAGGAAAGTTGGGATTTCCGAAGTTGGGTCCGAGTTAGAATTGCGTACCAAGGTTGACCAATTGACTAGGAAGTTAGATCAATTCCTAGCCAATTCTTCGAGAAATCCAGTCGAAAGAGTGTGCGAGCTATGTGCTAGCCCTGCACACTGTGTTACGGATTGTCCGGCAGCACCATTATATCCTGAATTCGTTCAGGAGCAGGTGAATGTTGCCCAAGGTTTCGCTAAACCCATGCCCGATTCATTTACATCTTCATATAACACAGGTTGGAGAAACCAGTTTATTTCCCCATCCCATCAGCCCTCCCAGACACAGTATAGACCCAGTAACCCTTCACAAGGTTACTCGCATCCTATATTTCCACAAGTTCATCCCCAGTATTGTCTACCTTCTCCTCAGGAGCCCATTCCAAGTTCATCATTTCAAGAGAAGATGTTAGAAGCTTTTTCTGATATCAAGGCCACTCTGTGTTCCCATACGCAGTCAATAGCCAAGCTAGAGACTCAAATGGGACAGTTAGCTCAGACATTGAGTAGACAAAATCAAGGGAACCTTCATAGTCAGTCTGTTGTCACATCCAAGGGAGAGGATTCCATGTTATTTGACTTGCAACTTACTTCACATCATGAGCAAGTCAAATCTGTTACATCCCTTCAGTATGGGAAGGCGTGTCCCTCTACTCAGGAATTGACTCATGAACCTCATATCAATTTTACTGACGAGTCGATCTCCATGATACCTCAACAGAAGGGGCCTTACTCACAACATACATTTTCATCATATAAAGCCCCATTTTCTCAGCCTTTAGGATCACCAATTTTGAGTAAGCAAGAGGTGCAGATGCAGAAGGTGCTTGACCAAGTCAAGCCTGATCATATTCACCACTTGTCTGAAGTAGCATTCATTGATATTCGGTCGGTCCTAAACTCTCGATTCTTGACCAGTCTCTCAGATGAGACTAATCTCTGTTCTTCACGTCGTGAGAGTTATGATCCTACATTTGGAGGTAGAAGGGATGAAAACACAGTGCGTAGTGTCACAGATGACACTCTTTTCTTCATAGAGCCCGGTTGAGTCTGACTTCATGTCCATTGATCTCATGGACGATGAAGGTTTTTCCAGGGATCCGTCTGGGTGGGGACGTGAAACTTAGCGCTTTATGGGAGGCAACCCATATCTTGTACATTATTCGGTTTACTTAGAATTTATAGATTTTATTATGTTTTTACTTTTTAGTTTTCTTCATGAGTTTTTTATATTCTTTTTGTTTCATTCATGGTTTCATGTTTTGTCATGTGTACATTGCATTCATTACATTCATAGAACATGCATTTTTAATTCATGTCAGGTTATTCTACTCTTTTCCCTCATTTATTTTTCTCATGAGCATTCACGTAGTTTCATTCAAGCATGGGGGAGTGCCACTGGGACAGTGTCATTCAAGCATGGGGGAGGGTGTAGTTTGCACACCTTGATATTTCTGTTTAAGTTCTTGCACATGTTTACACATCTATCATGAAAAGTAGATTTTTAAAGAAAGAGTTTGAACTTATATGAATGTTATTTCAAATCTAATGTTTTTAGAGGATTTTTTAAGCCCCACGAAATTTTTTTCTGACATAGATCTAAAAATTATGGTTGTTTATGTGGATTTCGAGGAAATGATGATAGATACATGTTAGAGTTTATTTTGAATCATAAATATGAATATGCACAGTTTTAGTTTTGAAAAACTAAGCAAATGAACAAAAGCATAAAAATGAGCTCAAAAAGTGAGAAAAAGCATGCGTTAGGTTGATTGGATAATTCCACAATCCTTAGTAGATGGAACTTAGATGTAAGTTGAAACTTTTAATTCCATTTTTCGAAAAGGAGAGTGGAAAACTTTGTGATCCTAAGTAACTGAGAACAGATACAAGTTGAAATATTTGACTCTCATGTTATAAAGGTGAATGAAGGAAGTCACTTTTATGTCTTAGTTGATATCTTTTGGTATGTATTGAAAAAGTATAGAAGATATTGACATTGCACAAGGCATAAAAGCAAACCACATGCAAGCTATATGAGAAAAATAAGTGCGCAAAAAGAAAAAGCGTGAAAAGAAAAAAAAAAAAAAAAAGAGAGAAAAGAGCTTAAAAAGAAAGAAAAGTTCAATGCTTAGAAGTGTGATTGAGAAAACCTGTGCAGAAAACATATGAGTGAGGATAAGTAAATAATAATATGTTTTTATTGGATTTTCTAAGAATAAAACATAAATAATTGTGATATTTTAGAAAAGTGAAAGAAATTCTTTTCTGTGGTGGTGCATAAAAGACTCTAATTATATTTTGATTTTGAAATAATAGGAAATATTTGTGAAAATAAAGTCTTTAATTACCTACTGCTTATGAGGATGTGTAATATTATGCATACATGACAGAGATGTTTGTGGGTAGCATCACTGCAAACCCTCACGAGACCTTACTCGTCCACTAGGGTAACCCAGGGGCTAAAAGGGCTTGTTGCATGAGCTAAATGCAACCGTGATTCCTACGAAAGTGAGTTAGGTGATAGTTTGATTTCTTGCATTTTTCTAGTTTGCTCGAGGACTAGCAAAACATAAGCATGAGGGTATTTGATCATGCATATAATTCAGGGTTTATTAACATTTAAATATGCATGATTTTATGAAATAATGTTTCAAAAACCCAATTTTATGTTAGTTTTTGAGTAAATGTGCTAAAATGATTTAAAAATAGAAATTGCATGAAAATAGTTTTATTTTTACATTTTTATACATATTTTAGTTTTTATTATAAGTAGTTTAGTTTTAGTTTACAATTAAAAATGAAATAAAAAAAAATAATATAGAAAACTATTTTTTCATTTTAAGTGTTTGTTTTGTTTAGAAAAGAAAAATTAGTAGAATAGTTTTTTTTAGTTTCTTTATAAATAAGTTTTGATTTTTGAAAACTTTATAATAAACTAGTTTACATAGTTTTTGTTTTTTTTGAAAAAAAAATTATTATAAAATAACCAACCCGTTTACACGGTTTGGGTTTTTTTTGAAAAAAATTGAGAAAATAATAAATAAACCGGCTGAACCGGTTTGAATTTTAAAAAATAAATAAATAAACAAACCGGCTTGAACCGGTTTGCATCTGTTACAAACCGGTTCAAACCGGTTTTGTGTTTTTAAAAACCCCCAAATCGTAAAAATTGGGCGCCTCCCCCATTTACGCCTGAAACCTCTCCTCTTTCCCCTCTTTCCCTCTTTTCTCACTCTCCTCCACCAACACCGGGCCATTTCTGACCTCTTTCTTCCCCTTCTCCCTCTTGCTCTGTTTAAATCCAACCGGCGGTGGTGGAGCTTCCTTCCGGCGACGTCAGCGGTGGTGGAGGTCGCCAGCTTCTTCCCTCAGATTCATTCACGGTGAGTGCTGAGTTCTTCTTTCCTTCTTCTTCTCCTATTTCTTCTTCTTCATCCTCTTATTCTTCTTCTTCTTCCTCTTCTTCATCCGCTTCATTTACTTCTTCTTCTTCCGATTTTTTTTACTTCTTCTTCTTCATCCTCTGCATCTTCTTCTTCTTCTGCAGCTTTTTCGTTTTTTGTTTATCTTCAGATTTCCTTCTTCTTCCTCCGATTATTCTTCTTCTTCCAATTCCTCTTCTTTTTTTTCTTCTTTTGATTGATCTTCTTCTTCTTCAATTCTTCTTCAGATCATATTCTGGTTGCTATTTCTGTAAAACAAAGAAAAAAAAACAGAAAAAAGGTAAAAACGAAAGATTAAAAAATTTCGATAGATCGGATGCTGATTACTTTTTCAATCCTTCTGTTAATTTGATTTTCAGTATTGTTTTAATTCAGTAATTGTGTGTTTTGATTTCCATTTTCATTTCTATTTTCTGTTTTTGCAGTTTTTAAATTTCTGTATTAACCGTGTTCTACAATTTCTGTTTTCGTTGAGTTTGTGTTTTTGTCTAGTTGATGTATGTGTTGTTTTTCCTAATAGTGTTCATGTTTACTCTTTTTCACTTAATTGATTTTGTTGTTCTGTGTTCATTTGCTTGTTTGACATTTAATTTTTTTGTATGCATTTGCTTTGGATTTGTTTGCTTCTAAATTTTTATTTTTACTTGTCATTTTCTAGTTTTGATTTTAGCTCAATCTCTGTTTTTTTTCAATTCTTTTCATTTCTAGTTTCGTATTTCCTGATTTTCTTATTTCAAGTCATTTTCTGTTTTTGTAATACTGAATTTTCCACTTGTTTTCATTCTAATTTTCTGTTTGTTTCATTCTTTAAATTCATGTTTTTACATTACAGTTAGTTTTTTTTATGCATTAAATTTCCTGTTTTCTTTAATTTTTGGAATTAATATTGTTTTCAAATTATTGTTCTTTTATCATAGTTAATTCATGTTTCCTTCATTGATTTCTTGTTTTCATAGTTAGTTTAATGTCTTGTTAGTTAATTGAGTTAGTTGTTAGTTAATTTTGATTTTAAATTTAGTTCATAAAAGTGCTTAGTCATAATATTTTTTTAGCATTTAAATAAGTTGTTTAGTACAATTTCTATTTCGATCTCTTGTACTGCTCGTGTCCTTTTGACTTGTGCAGGATAGCACAGGAGTGGGGTGGAAGCGATTACGTGACACGAAGTACGAAGAATAAAGTCTTTTTGCTTTTATTTTTAGAATTAGGAATTTTAATTGGGTTTGTAAATATTGCACTTTACGCCCTCTGCGAAGGGTATTCATTTGTTGTAATAGTTAGTTGTTTTTACTTTTCTGAACATTTTATATTTCAATAATTCGGCAATAAAGAATAGTTTAGACTTGTTTGTTTGAATACAACATATTCCCGTTCCCTGAGTTCGACCCGGTCTCATCCACTAGTGAGAACCGGTTTTTATTATTTGATGTCTGGTTTTCACATGTTTTTCATATAAAAATCTTTTCAAAATTACAACGATTTAAAAGAAGACATCAAATTTTTTCAAAAATCAAAACTTATTTATAAAGAAACTAAAAAAAACTATTCTACTAATTTTTCTTTTCTAAACAAAACAAACACTTAAAATGAAAAAATATTTTTCTATATTATTTTTTTTATTTCATTTTTAATTGCAAACTAAAACTAAACTACTTATAACAAAAACTAAAATATGTATAAAAATGTAAAAATAAAACTATTTTTCATGCAATTTCTATTTTTAAATCATTTTAGCACATTTACTCAAAAACTAACATAAAATTGGGTTTTTGAAACATTATTTCATAAAATCATGCATATTTAAATGTTGATAAACCCTGAATTATATGCATGATCACCTTCCCGTTCTGAAGGGATGTAATAGATTTGACTTGCTCATTATGTGAATCTGTGGGGTGCAGGTCAAATGACATGGAATCCTTTCCCTTTTGAACGACAACAAATTGACTAGATAGCTCCCTTCGCTTTGCCTGCTGAAGGCCTGAGCCAAATGTCCCATTTGAGTCTCTAGCTTGGCTATTGACTGCGTGTGGGAACAAAGAGTGGCCTTAATATCAGAAAAGGCCTCTAACATCTTCTCCTGAAATGATATGCACAATGTGGGCTCCTGAGAAGAATGCAAACTATACTGGGGGTGGACCTGTGGAACTATGGGACGCGAGTAACTTTGTAAAAAGTTACTATGTCTATGTTGTGTCTGGGAGGGCTGATGGGATGGACTGATGGGGTGGTTTCGCCATCCTGGGTTATATGAGGGTGTAAATGAATCATGCATGGGTTTAGCGAAACCTTGGGTAGCATTCATCTGTGCCTGAACGAATTCGGGATATAACGGTGCTGCCAGACACTCAGAAACACAGTGTGCAGGGCTAACACATAGCTCGCACACTCTTCCTACTGGACTTCGCAAAGAATTTGCTAAGAATTTGCTAAGAATTGATCTAATTTCCTAGACAACAAGTCGACCTTGGTTTGCAAATCTAACTCGGACCCTACTTCTGAAATCCTTACTTTCCTAGGACCACTAGGCACAAATATGGTCCTATCGAGCCGTGAAGACTAGGCATGATGCATCGTGTTCTCACTCAAGATCTCAAATAAAGACCAAGCCTCATCCTCACTCTTAAGCATGAAAGTTCCCCCACATGATGAATCCACCATTTGCCTGTCCTTCTCGGTCAGGCCATCATAAAAATACTGCACCAGTTGCCAACAGGGCACTTGGTGGTAGGGACACTTGCAGAGAAGATCTCTCATTCTCTCCCAAGTTTCGTGAAATTGTTCTCCCTTAATTTGTAAAAAACTGGTGATGGCTTTGCAAAACTAATTCATCTTACCAATTGGGAAGTACTTTTTAAGAAATTCGCACTGCATTCCTTCCCAAGTGGTAATTTGAACCGTCTCAAGAGCCTTTAGCCAGTGCTTGGCTTTATCTTTGAGGAAAAAATGAAAACAACGTTAACCTTAGCGCGTCATCTCCAAAGTTGTTGATTCACACAGTCGAGCAAATCTCGAGGAATTCATCGAGATGACAGTAGGGGTCTTTGTTGCTAAGGCCACAAAATGAATGTAGCATTTGGATAACGCTGACCTTGATCTCAAAGTGGTTCGCTCCTACATCAGGTCTCGTGATGCAGGAGGCAAGAGTATAAGTGTTGGGCATGAAGTACTCCCTAAGGGGATGAATCAAAGGTTGATCATCGGCCATGGTGATGGGATGAGGTGTTCTCCTAACGAGAGATGTGGGATCCTTAAAAGACTCAACTAGCTCGGGGTGGAGCGATCGTCTCCCTTGCATGCACCAACAGAGTAGACCGATGCAGCAAATGTCCTAAATTTAGGTTTTCTACCTAACTAACGCACTAAGCGGCCAAACCACGCAAACCACAAAGTGAGTAAACAAAAACAAAGCTAAAAAGTAAGGAATAAACAAACACCACACAGTTGCACACAACAGGGATTATGCAAAAAAATAAAATCTATGTGTACGGTACCAATTATACACAGTCACCTCTAAGGGGATCCTAGTGGGTGGGATCTGCAGAAAAAGTAAGCTCGTCTCTACGATATGCACACACGTGGTTCTAATCCTAAATGCAAAAAGCAAACACTGAGCAATAAAGTAAATACTGGCATTTCTCTGTTCCCCGGCAACGGTGCCAAAAATTTGATGCTAATGTAAACTAATGACGATGGTGGACCCTAAGCTAATGCAAGCTACTGTAATGAAAATTGTAAAGTAAATGATGCCATAGAGAATGCGTATGAACTAAAATAGAATTGTGATCTGAAACTTTCTGAAGCAAAATACAACAGAACAAAACATGAATTCTAAAACACTGGATCAAACGAAAATGAATCTAACAAAATTTTTTTTTTGATTTTAAGTAGCCGATTGACTATTCTACTAAGAAATGGAAGGGGGAAAAGAGGAATGAGAGAAGAAGAAAATGACTTACCAAATTGTGATTTGGTTGAGAGAAAGAAGGTGGAATTCTCCTTCTTGCGCCACCGCCGGATTGCATCACTCCACCGGAAAGAGAAACGAGGAGAAAAAGAGGGAGGAGAAGAAGAGGCAAGAAAGAGGTGGAGGAGAAGGGGAAGAAGAGAGGGGCTTTGCAAGGGAGAAGACAACCCCTCTCAAGCCCTACGTATCATCTTTATAAATTTTGAACATTTTTCATAAGTCCTCTTTTTTGAAAAAATCATTTTGAAACCTCTCCTAAAGAAAACTTATTTGCAAAATACCTCAAATTCACTATATTTTATAAAAAACCTATTCTAAGCCCATTCTAACTCTAATTTTTTTATTATTTTAAGAATTAGACCTCCTGTATTAATGACAATCACTAATATATACACTAAATTGCAAAATAAAACTAATTTTCAAGCATTTTCTATTTTTTTATCATTTTAGCATATTTACTCGAAACTAGCATAAATTTGGGTTTTTAAAACATTTTCTCATGAAATCATGCATATTTTAATATGGAATAAACCCTAAATATATGCATGATCAACGCTCACGAGGAGTTGTATAGTACCCCCTACGAATTAACAAACATGGTGTTATGGTCGTCTTCATCGGTGACGTGCTCCTCTTTAGCCGCGTGAGGCTTGAGCACGTAAATGGGCGGGCAGAAGACCACGTTCGTGTCACCCTGCGGGGGACACAAGGCAAGAATGCCTATGCACTCCCAAGGGAGTTGTGGTCCATTAAATGAGCCTAAATAAGATAAGTCGCCCGATTACCCATTCACAAAATGTTCCACCTTAGAGAGGGAGGTCGGTAAAAACCTCGAGTGACAGGTCATTACTACGACACGTTAAGGAGAAAAGACATCCTTTTGGCCTCCAGTTACTCGAAGTTAGGGAGGTCATGGTTACCTGTTGAGGTACCTCCACTATTGCATTAGTGTGGATTGCAATCCATACCCGTGCATGGTCTTCTCTCAGCCAAGGGCTGCCCGCACGAGGTTACTCGGTCTGTAGCGATATCGGTTATCACATTAGAATTGAATAACAAACGTCGAACGCTCGTCTCACAGAGTACGAGTTTTTCCTTCGCGTACTTGAAGGAGTAAACAAGAAAAACTTAAATACTGACCAATCACATGCTGACCTTGCTTATTAGATGTTCTTACTTCGTTACTTGGGAATTGTGACATGCGTATTTCTTACTTGTGGTTTCCCTTGCTACATGTATCGTGGATGTTTTACTTTAACAGTTCTTATAGTTCTAGTACTGGTAGCACGTCTGACATAGCTGCTCACATGCACTTATGCTTTAAAATATTTGATCTGGCCAAGTCAGTCGCAGTTGCTATTTACTTCGATTTATGTCATAACTACTAGCTTGTTGCATAATTGCCTGAAATGTATATTGTGGATAGATCACCTCCCCACCTTGCAAGAGGACTGACCCCATTTTATGGGGCTGCAGATGATGACTACTAGTTGTGCGATGATGACCGGCGTATCACGGAGACTTGGGACCCACACTTGGACGAACACGGTCTTGGTTTTGGTTTTGGGGAAAACCCCCAGTTTTTGTGAGACATTTTGTATGAAAGATTGATGTATATGTCTTTTCGGTCTCAAAATTTTGTAAACCAATAGCATACTTTATATTAAGTGATTTGGTTCTCAAGTTGACTTATTCATGTAATTCACCCAAAGTTTCAACTAAGTTTTCCATTCTCTTTCTCGTGTGTGCAATGTTTTAAAAAAAAAGAAAGAAAGAAAGTTTCCTCTGAAAATCTAAGGATTTTCAAGGTTGGGATTTTGGGGTGTTGCAGTAAAATTTCTTCAAATGTAAGGTATTGATAGGATCCGGCAACTCCACTCCATCTGTGTTTATCAGACGATACGAATTGTGGGGTAACACTTCCTTAACCACGTAAGGGCCTTCCCAATTCGGTGACCATTTTTCATGCGGATGGTGCTTGAGATGAGCCCTTGACTTGAGAACCAGATCATTAACTCTAAATCTTCTCTCGATGATAGATTTAGCATAATGTTGGGTTATTCTCTGACGATAAGATTGAGCATGATCGGCTGCCTTGAGCCTTCGTTAATCCTGCTGATCAAGTTGTACCAACCTCTGTTGTTGATACTGATCAAGCAGCAATTCCAAGAGTGACATAAATTTGAGGGCAGACTTTTGAATATGGAGAGGTAACACTGCCTCAGTCCCATAAACCAGATCCGAAGGAGTAGCATTGGTTGGAGTCCGAATGGTGGTTCGGTATGCCTAAAGTGCATCATGGATTTTCTCATGCCAATCACGGCCCATTTCCACGGTTTTTTCCAAAATGCGAATCAAGATTTTGTTGGTGGCTTCTGCTTGACCATTCTCTTGAGGATAATAGGGAGCTAAAAAATGGTGATGAATCCAGAATTTTGAACAGAAAATATTCATTCTCTCATTCTTGAAATGGCTACAATTGTTTGAAATGATGTCATGCGGGATGCCGAAACGACAAAGAATGTTTTTGTGAATGAAAAAGACCACATGACGGCCTTTCACTATACGCAGTGTGACAACTTCAACCCATTTGGTAAAATATTCGATGGCGGTAAGGAAATATTTGTGGCCATTAGAAGCAGAGGGAGTGATTGGGCCCATGACATCAAAAGCCTATATTGAGAACGACCATGGAGAGACAACAGATTGCAAATATGCGGCTGACGCATGAATGGAAGGTACGTGTATCTGACATTTGACACACTTCTTCACAAAGCGATATCAGTCTTGTTGCATGGTTTTCCAGTAGTACCTTACTCGAATGATCTGCTTGACAAGAGTTTGGTAACCAACGTGGCCATCGCAAATACCTTCATGGGCCTCTTGGACAACTTCCTTGACTCCATCCTTATCTAAGCATCTGGCGTACTTAGAATTGAATCCATGGCAATAAAGGACATTGGCAAGGATGAAATATCGAGTAGACATGCACTGAATTGCCTGTCTCTCCCTTTTTGGCATTTCTGGTAAAAAATGACCAATCTCGACCAAATTCTTGATGTCTTGATACTAAGGCTTCCCTTTTTGCTCGGCCTGGTTTATCTGCATGGTTGAAATGAGGGCAGGTTGATCAAGTCTGCCAACTTCAAAAGAACGACATGATTCACCTCCTTTGAAAGACATGATGGAGCCCAGGCTGGCCAAGCCGTCGGCTATTTGGTTGCATTCCCTTTTGATATGATTGAGTTAAAATTTTTCAAAGCTGTCGACGAGGGATGAAACAATTTTCTGATAGGGAATTAATTTCTGATCTTTTACTTGCCACTCAGCCTTGACCTGACTGATGATGAGCAATGAGTCGCCAAAAGCATGCACTCTTTTGATGTTGAAAATTTGCAGAATTCTTAGGCCTTGTATTAGAGCTTCATACTCGGCCATGTTATGAGTGCATTGAAAGCTGAGTTTGAAAGAATAGGGGATCATTTCCTTCTCAGGTGTGACCAATAGGATTCTAATCCCTATGCCAGCCATGTTTTTAGAGCCATCGAAAAATAAATTCCAAATTGGAGATTGTTGGATATTGTAGATGCGCTCATCAGAAAAATCATTTTCTGCTTTAATTTCTTCTGTCAGGGGAAAATATGTCAGTTGGTCAGCTATGGCTTGGCCTTTGATCAACTTTTGAGAAACATACTCTAAGTCATATTGCATCAGAATAACTTGCCATTTAACAATTCGCCCATGAAAGTGCACTAGGATCGAGGCAACGAGCACTAGAGGGGGGGGGGTGAATAGTGCTTTTAACAATTTCTGCGGAATATTGAATGATTTTGCAAATCTCAAAGCAAACACACAAAGAACACAAGATTTTATCCTGGTTCGGTCAAACCCGACCTGCATCCAGTCCCCAAGCAAAACCCGCTTGAGATTTTCCACTATCAACCTTGTAAACTACAAGATCACACAGACCATAACCGGTCCCACTTTCAGTAACAATCCTACTGAAAGCAAACAACTCCTTTACACCAAGGAGTCCTTCTTTTTACACAAAAGAAATAACAACTTACAATACAACCTATGAGCCTTCCTTTTGAATGCAAATGAGATGCAATTGGCTTTTGAGGTTGTTGAAACACTCTACTCACGAATTCACTATCTCTCAAAGTGATTTGAGTGAAAAACTGAAGTGAAAATATCACGTGAGTGAGAAAACAAATACTTAAATGAATAGGAGTGGAAAGCAAGAAGTAATTCAATATAATTCTATTGAATTTGATGTGTTTGAGTGTAGAATGCACTCATATTTATAGTTAAAAGATTTCATATGTTGAGAGTATGAAATGGTGTCAAAACTGCCCATTTTGAACGATCAAAACGTTTGAAAAATGAAAAGACACGCCTTTTTTGAAGTTTCAGGAAAACGGCAAAATTAGTCGACTGAAACATCAGTTAGTCGACTAATAGTTAGTTATTAGTAGACTGACAATTATCGTCGGTCGACTGATCTGTTAATCGAGCCATTTGAAAATCTAAACTTTTGAAACTTAGTCGACTTGAGAAAAGTTAGTCGACTGATAATATCATCAGTAGAATGAAAAACCTTTTAGTCGACTGCTGCTAAAAACTTCTAAAAAACAAACATTCTGTTCAGTCGACTGATAAAAAGCATTAGTCGACTGCTGCTAAATTTTTTCAGAAAACACATGTTCTGTTCAGTCCACTGATAAAACCATTAGTCGACTGCTGCTAATTTTCCAGAAAACAGACATTCTGTCCAGTCGACTGATAAAATCTTCGGTCGACTAATTTGACAAGAATGACTTTTTAGAAAATATGGCGCGAAAGGATTAGTCGACTGATAAGTCTATTGGTCGACTAATAAACATGAAAATTTAAGAAAAGAGTTTTCTAAAAAGATTTTCAAAAGAGTTTCTTTTAGAAAAGTTTTTCTAAAGACTTTTAAGGTGAAATGCAACCTAAATATGCACTCTAAGTAAGGCTCTTACAAGAATCTAAGACTTTTAATGAATTAAACATTTGCACACTAGTCTTCAAGGATTCTTCACCGAATTCTTCAATTTCTTCATAGCCTTAGCTGAAATGCAGTTGATTCTACTTGCTCATCATCAAAACCTTGTACTTGAAGTATCATGTATGGCTTCATTGTTGTAACAATCTCCCCCTTTTTGATGATGACAAACTTAATCAAAGATGAAGCATTTAGATGCATAGATGGAGATTTTACTCCCCCTATCAATATGCTGCAAAACATTAAAAGTTAGCACATTTAAAGCACATATATCATATATTGATTGGTTTGCATTTCCATTCATCATTTCTTCATGCATTTAGAAATACATTCATTCAAAGCTTTCTTTTTCTCTTAATTTTGCATTTCTCATGCAAGATCTCCTGTAATGTAATTGCTATCATCTTTTTCTCAAGATCTCCCTGCAATTTCAAAGTAATGCTATCTTTATCTTTTTCTCCCCCTTTGTCAGAATAAAAAAGAGTAAGGGCAAAAATAGCATAAGCAAAATAGAGATACAAGTTTAAAAATATTACAACCCATAAAGTAAGTTTTTTAAAGATCAGAAAAGAGAGTTTAGCAAATCCTTAATGGCAGTTACATCCTTCTGAATTGAAGCAAGTTGTTGAGTCACATCTTCACGAAAGGTGTGTTGATGCAGCTCCAAAGCTTCCAGTCTCTGCATAACTTCATCATGGTCTTGATTTGTCGAAAATTTCTTTCTTTTTGCATGAGATGAATGTGTCGCAGAGGGTGAAGGTTCAGAAATAGATGGTTCATTAGGATCAGATGGTTCAGTTTGATCAACATTTAAAGGAGGCAGATATTTAATTTTCATTCTTTTAAAAATTGTTTGATCAAAGAACTCTTTTTTGCTCAATGTACTTTTCATTTGTTAAAGGAACTTTAAAATGTCTAAAAATACGGGTTAAAAGACAACCATAAGGAAGAAATGGTTTTTGTTTCCACAAGTTTGTAAAATACACATTGGCCCAGTTGACAGAAATATTTCCAAATAAAACATAAAGAGCCGTAGATAGATCTGTGGAATAATAATCAAAAGAACTAGTTTTGGGTAGAACATTATGGGCAAGGATTCGTCCAGCAATGCGTGCACGAGTTTGAAGATTAGTATTTTTGAAAGGAGGACAGTGAGGTGCTTCTGGAAGAAGAATTTGTTCAAAAACTCTTTCATCATTCAATTCAATAGTGTTGAAAAGAGTGTCTGAAGGTGGAATTTCAAGAATTTCTCCAAGTAATTTTGAATCAAACTCGATTTCAACATCACGAACAAGAGAAGACAAAACTCCAGTTTCATGATTCATTTGTAAATTCGTGTAAAACAAGTGAATAAGAAAAGGATAGTGAAGGGTGTCTGCACAAGCATCAAAAAGATGTGAAATACCATGAAATAATTCTCTTATTTTGTAACGAGAAAACAAGTGAAATAGAACATTTTGGCCTGGTAAAATAGGTAGTGCAGAAATTGATCCAAAAGTGTCATAGAGAAGAGGATTGTGAAGTAATCTTAGTGAAAAACCATGTCTTGAAGTAGGTGTAGGAGGAGGAGAACCTAAACCTTTTGCAGATGCAGACTTCGTGCGAGGCATGGTTACCAAAATGTCGGCTTCCAAATGACGTCCAGCAAGGGGAAAAAGCTTTCCGGCGATCAAAAACGAAGGACAATGTGGTGGCTAACGATGAGGAGAAGTCGGCCAAAAGGGGATTCCAGCAAAGCACTGTCACGGCAAGAGAGTTCCGGCGTTTCAAGATCACGGCCAGAAGATTCCGGCGTCTCCCTGTTACGGTAAGAAAATCCAGACGATGATGGAGTCGAACGGCACTCCGAGGGTTTTTCGGAAGAGAGAGAGGCAAGAGAGAAAGAGGGGTTTAAGGGTTTCGTTTTTAAGAAAAAAAATGAAAAGGTACGAAGTGAAACTATGCCTCTTTTTTTTTTTTAAAAAAAACGGGTTTTAAAACAAATCCAAGGGGTGTCGGGTCCCTTCACTTAATTTTTTTTTTAAAAAAAATTAGTCGACTAAAACTTTATCGGTCGACTAAAAAGTGCGACTTATTCTAAAAATATCATCAGTCGACTAGAAATATATCGGTCGACTAATATGGTGTGATACATTCCAAAATATAAAACATCAGTCGACTAGAATTTTGTCGGTCGACTAATATAGTGGGATTTTGAGATTTTGTTAAAAAATCAGCATTTTTATAAATCCAAAAACGAGCAAATACCTAGTTCTCTCCTAATTCTCATAAAATCTTCATTTTTAAGAGGTTTAGTGAAGATATCGGCATATTGTTCTTTAGTGGAAATAAAATTTAACGAAATATCTCCTTTTAACACATGATCTCTTAAAAAATGATGTCTAACTTCAATATGCTTAGTTCTTGAGTGCTGAATAGGATTTTTCGAAAGATTTATAACACTAGTATTATCACAATAAATAGTTGTTGTGAGTAATTCAAACCAAAATCTTTTACGGTCTGTTTCATCCAAAGTACTTGTGAACATGCTAAACTAGCCGCTATATATTCAGCTTCAGTTGTTGAGAGTGATACTGAATTTTGCTTTTTACTAAACCAAGAGACTAAGGAATTTCCCAAGAAATGACAAGTTCCACTAGTACTCTTGCGATCAGATTTACTTCCTGCAAAATCTGCATCACTATATGAAGCTAAATCAAAGGAAGATGATTTTGGGTAAAACAAACCGAAATCTGAAGTATCTTTCAAATAACGAAGAATTTGTTTTACTGCAGTTAAATGAGATTCCTTTGGATAAGCTTGAAATCTTGCACACATACAAACACTAAACATAATATCAGGTCGACTAGCAGTTAAGTATAATAGAGATCCGATCATACCTCTGTAGAGCTTAGTATCTACACTTTTACCATTTTCATCTTTATCAAGAGAAGTAGTTGTACTCATAGGATTCCTTCTTGATTTCGATGAGTCCATCCCAAATCTCTTGAGAAGTTCTTTTGTATACTTAGCCTGATTGATGAAGATTCCTTCTTCAGTTTGCTTTATTTGAAGTCCAAGTTAGTAGTTTAATTCGCCCATCAAGCTCATTTCAAACTCTTCCTGCATAGCCTTAGCAAATTCTTTACAAAGAGAATCATTAGTAGAACCAAATATTATGTCATCAACATAAATTTGCACAATAAGAATATCTGAATTAAAATGTTTAATAAATAAAGTAGAGTCTACCCGACCAATGGAAAAACCAGATTGTTCTAGAAAATTTCGTAGTCTTTCATACCACGCTCTTGGTGCTTGTTTGAGTCCATACAAAGCTCTTTTCAATTTGTAGACCTTTTCTGGATATTTCTCATTTTCAAAGCCTGGAGGTTGCTCTACATAAACTTCTTCATTGATGTGTCCATTTAAGAATGCACTCTTAACATCAATTTGATATAACTTGAAGTTCATGTAACTAGCAAAAGCAAGCATCATACGAATTGACTCTAATCGAGCCACTGGTGCATAGGTTTCATCAAAATCTATGCCTTCTTCTTGATTATAGCCTTGTGCCACTAGCCTTGCTTTGTTACGAATGACTTCACCATTTTCATCCAGCTTATTTCGGAAGACCCATCTTGTTCCAATTACTGGATGATCCTTTGGTCTATCAACTAGATCCCAAACATCATTCCTAGTAAATTGGTTAAGTTCTTCAGACATGGCTAAAAGCCAAAATTCATCATCACATGCCTCATTGATATTCTTTGGTTCTAATTTAGATATGAAAGCAACATTTGCAATATATTTTTCTAACTGCCTTCTAGTTTGGACACCACTCTTTATTTCACCAATAACTTGTTCATGTGGATGATTAAGAACTTCTTTCCAAACCGGTTGAAGAGGAATATTTTCTTGAGAAGTACTCTCTATCAAGGGTTCTTCTTGAAGTATTGCTTCTTCTTCTTTGCTTAGAGGAATAACCTGCTCACAATTCTCATCAAATGCAACATGTAGAGATTCTTCAATACAAGATGTTCTTTTATTGAAAATACGATATGCTTTACTTCTAGAAGAATATCCAAGAAATATTGATTCATCTGATTTTGAATCAAACTTATCAAGATTATCTTTGGTATTTAACAAGAAACATTTACTACCAAAAATTTTGAAATATGAGATCTTTGGTATACGATCATAATACAATTCAAAACATGTTTTATGTAAAATTGGTCGAATAAGAACACGATTTAAGACATAACATGCTGTATTAATTGCTTCAGCCCAAAAATATTTTGGTAAATTTTTATCTTGAAGCATGGTTCTAGCACATTCTTGCAAAGTTCTATTCTTTCTTTCAACAACTCCATTTTGTGGAGCCACTCTAGGAAAAGCAAAGTTGTGAGAGATACCATGTAAATCACAAAACTTTAGAAAAGATTCATTTTCAAATTCACCACCATGATCAATACGAATTTTAATAATAGATGTAGATTTTTCATTTGTAATTCTTCTACAAAGTTTAGAAAATTCTGAAAAAGCATCATTTTTGCTTTTTAGAAAAATCACCCATGTAAACCGAGAATAATCATCTACTATAACAAAAGCATACTTGCTACCATTCAAACTTTGAATTCTAGATGGTCCAAATAGATCTAAATGTAAAAGTTCAAGAGGACGTTTTGTTGAAACTATATCTTTTGCTTTAAAAGAACTCTTGATTTGTTTACCCCTTTGACAAGCATCACATAAGTGATCCTTTTTATATGGTATTCTAGGTAGGCCTCTTACAAGATCATTCTTGGATAATTTTGAAATAATTTTAAAGTTAACATGTCCAAGTCTCTTATGCCATAACCATTGAATTTCATTTGAAACAATAAGACATTTTTCATTAAAAGAGGATAATTCATCTAGATATAGTTCATACACATTGTTTCTTCTTTTACCTTTAAAAATGATCTTTTTAGATTGAAAATCAGAAATTAAGCATAAATCATTTTCAAAAGAAACATGAAAACCTTTATCACATAATTGACTAATAGATATTAAATTATGCTTTAAACCATCCACTAAAAGAACATTTTCTATCAAGGGAAATTTTGGATTACCAATATTACCAATACCTATCACTTTTCCCTTGTTATTGTCACCAAAGGTGACGGTTCCTCCATCCTTATTTTGGAGGGTGGAAAATAACTCTGGCCTTCCAGTCATATGTTTGGAACAGCCGCTGTCCAATATCCATTTGCTCCTTATGTTGTGTACCTACAACAAAATCAGAAAACAGAGCATTTGACCCCTTTCTATTTTTGGGTCCATGAGAGTTAGTCTTAGGAACCCATATCCATTTGGATTTTGGTTTCCTTTGATAATAAATATTCTTTCTATAAAAGGATTTAGAATAAACATTTCTAGAATAATCATTTCTAGATGCATTTCTATCAGAACTAGAAAGTTTAGTTTTATGAACAAAAGGTTGAGAATAATGTCTTTGATTTTTCACCACATAGTTTGGTCTATTTTGAGTATCAAAGAAGCTATATCCCAATCCGGTTTTATTAACCGAGCATTTTTGAGAACCAAAAAGTTTTTCTAGATTCTCTTGACCATTTGTGAATTTGGTCACTATAGAAAGAAGATCATTTGACTTTTCTTTAAGACTAGATATTTCCTTTTGTAAGAGATTGGTTCTAACTCCAATTTCTTTTATCTCAATTGCTTGGCAAGAATTTTCCTTCTTGAGATCTTCTATTTCTTGAAGTAACACTTTATTTTGAGAGTCAAGAGTTAAATTTTCAGTTTTTAACTCTTTATTTTTAGAACAAAGACTCTTAAATTTAGCATATAAATCATTAAATGCTTCAAATAACTCATAATAGTCAAATTGACTTACCGAATCTTCTTGTGCTACAAAACACATGTTGGCGACTTCTTCATTTGATTCTTCATCGAAAGAGGAGTCACTATCATCCCAACAGGCTTGAAATGCCTTTTTCTTCTTGAATTGGTCCTTGGGCTTGAATTTGAGAAGAGGACAATCTTTCTTGATATGTCCTGCCTTTTTGCAGTTAAAGCACTTTACTTCATTGAAAATGGAAGAATCTGCTTTCTTTGCCTTTCTTTGAAATCTTCCCTTTTTGATGAATCTTCTGAATTGCCTTGTGATGAGGGCAATATCTCCATCTTCATCTTCTTCAGAATTTTCTGAGTCAGAAGTATCTTTAAAAGCAAGAGATTTCTTTTTAGGCTCTTCTTCTTGTCTGTCTTGAAGTTGGACCTCATATGCCATTAGGTTACCAACTAAGTCTTCAAGAGTGAGAGTATTGAGATCATTTGCTTCTTCAATAGCAGTGGTTTTTCTCTCCCATTCAGGAGTTAAACACCTTAGAATCTTTCTGACTAAATCCACTTGTGAATATTCTTTTCCAAGGGATTTCAAAGTGTTAGTTATATCGGTCATTCTAGTTACCATGTCCGATATAGATTCATTTTGCTTCATTTTGAACAATTCGAATTTATGAACTAAAGAAGCAATTTTAGATTCTTTTACCTTTGACGTACCTTCGTGTGTTACGAGAAGAGTATGCCAGATTTCATTAGCTGTAGAGCATTGAGAGATGCGATTGAACTCTACCTTGTCAACGCCACAATATAAGGCATTCATTGCCTTGGCATTAAGTGAAGCAGTCTTCTTTTCATCATCGGTCCATCGGCTAAAATAAGTTGATGGAGTTTGGTACTTTTCTGAAACAACTCTCCAGATATCGAGATCCATGGATTGCAGGAATATTGTCATTCTTACTTTCTAGTATCCATAGTTTGTTCCGTCGAAGAGAGGAGGACGAACAAAGGAGCTTCCTTCTTTGTGCTGAGATGTTGTAGTTGCCATGCTAGATGATGGTCAAATCAAAGTAATAGCAAACCTTGCTCTGATACCAAATGAAAGTGCACTAGGATCGAGGCAACGAGCACTAGAGGGGGGGTGAATAGTGCTTTTAAAAATTTCTGCGAAATATTGAATGATTTTGCAAATCTCAAAGCAAACACACAAAGAACACAAGATTTTATCCTGGTTCGGTCAAACCCGACCTACATCCAGTCCCCAAGCAAAACCCGCTTGAGATTTTCCACTATCAACCTTGTAAACTACAAGATCACACAGACCATAACCGGTCCCAATTTCAGTAACAATCCTACTGAAAGCAAACAACTCCTTTACACCAAGGAGTCCTTCTTTTTACACAAAAGAAATAACAACTTACAATACAACCTATGAGCCTTCCTTTTGAATGCAAATGAGATGCAATTGGCTTTTGAGGTTGTTGAAACACTCTACTCACGAATTCACTATCTCTCAAAGTGATTTGAGTGAAAAACTGAAGTGAAAATATCACGTGAGTGAGAAAACAAATACTTGAATGAATAGGAGTGAAAAGCAAGAAGTAATTCAATATAATTCTATTGAATTTGATGTGTTTGAGTGTAGAATGCACTCATATTTATAGTTAAAAGATTCCATACGTTGAGAGTATGAAAGGGTGTCAAAACTGTCCATTTTGAATGATCAAAACGTTTGAAAAATGAAAAGACACGCCTTTTTTGAAGTTTCAGGAAAACGGCAAAGTTAGTCGACTGAAACATCAGTTAGTCGACTAATAGTTAGTTATTAGTAGACTGACAGTTATCGTCGGTCGACTGATCTGTTAATCGAGCCGTTTGAAAATCTGAACTTTTGAAACTTAGTCGACTTGAGAAAAGTTAGTCGACTGATAATATCATCAGTAGACTGAAAAACCTTTTATTCGACTGCTGCTAAAAACTTCTAAAAAACAAACATTCTGTTCAGTCGACTGATAAAAAGCATTAGTCGACTGCTGCTAAATTTTTTCAGAAAACACATGTTCTGTTCAATCGACTGATAAAATCATTAGTCGACTGCTGCTAATTTTCCAGAAAACAGACATTCTGTCCAGTCGACTGATAAAATCTTCGGTCGACTAATTTGACAAGAATGACTTTTTAGAAAATATGGCGCGAAAGGATTAGTCGACTGATAAGTCTATTGGTCGACTAATAAACATGAAAATTTAAGAAAAGAGTTTTCTAAAAAGATTTTCAAAAGAGTTTCTTTTAGAAAAGTTTTTCTAAAGACTTTTAAGGTGAAATGCAACCTAAATATGCACTCTAAGTAAGGCTCTTACAAGAATCTAAGACTTTTAATGAATTAAACATTTGCACACTAGTCTTCAAAGATTCTTCACCGAATTCTTCAATTTCTTCATAGCCTTAGCTGAAATGCAGTTGATTCTACTTGCTCATCATCAAAACCTTGTACTTGAAGTATCATGTATGGCTTCATTGTTGTAACAGCCCATTGAGAAATGGTTGTTTAAGAATGTACTTAAGAGGATTGAGCCTTGATAGAAGCTTGATTTCAGATGCCAACAAATAATGTCTTAATTTTTGGCACATCCATACCAGAGATAGACATGTTTTCTCCATCTGAGAATATTTCTTTTCATAATCAACAAAAGTCTTACTTACATAATAGATGACGTGCTCTATCAGACTACCTTCTTTGTATTGTGCTAGGAATCCACCACAGGCATTTTGATTGACAGAAATATATAATAGGAGACTTTTTCCCAATTCTGGCGACTTCAGAATAGGTGGATTAAGGAGATATTGCTTGATGCGCTCGAATGACTGCTGACATTCTGGTCCCTAATCAAATTTTACTCCTTTTCTGAGCAAATGATTGAAAGGTTCACATCTCATCGCTAAATTGGATATGAATTGACGAATGGATTGGATACGCCCTTGGAGGCTTCGCAATTCTTTGAGATTGGTGAGAGGTGACATATCAATAATGACTTTTGCCTTAGCAGGATCCACCTCTATTCCTTTCTTGCTGATTATGAAGCTAAGCAACTTGCCTGACTCTACTTCGAAAACACATTTTTGAGGGTTGAGCCTCAACTTGTAGAGAATAAGTCTGTCAAAGATCTGACCAAGAGCATCAAGATGATCATCTTCTTCTTTGGATTTGACCAGAATGTCATCCACATAAGCATCCATGATCTTATGCATTTGGTCATGAAAAATAACGGCCATCGCTCTCTGATTAGTTGCCTCGGCATTCTTGAGTCCGAATGGCATGACTGTGTAGCAAAAAATACCCCAGGGTGTGGTGAAAGAAGTTTTTGACTGGTCACGAGCGGCTAGTTTGATTTGATTGTAGCCTGAGTATCCATCCATAAAGGAAAACATGGCATGACCTGCCGTGCTATCGCTCAAAAGATCAATATTGGGGAGTGGATAATCATCCTTTGGGGTGGCCTTATTGAGATCTCTGAAATCAATACAGATTTGGACTTTGTCATTCTTCTTAGGAACCACCACAATGTTCGCCAACCAATCTGGATAATCAATAGTTCGAATGAATCCTACTTTTAGTAAATCTTCAAGTCCTTCCTTGACTTGTTGCTCAATTCAAGGATCCAATTTTCTTAGCTTTTGCTTGATTTGATTAGAATCCGGTTTTAGCATGAGATGATGCTCAACTAGTTTGGGATCAAAACTTGACATATCCTCATAAGTCCAGGCGAAGACTTCTTGGTATTGTTTAAGAAAATGGATGAGCTTTGCCTTCTCATCTTCATTCAGACTGAAACCAATTTTGAGGATCTTAGGATTGTCTTCTGAACCAATATTGACATCCTCTGTCGAATCCTGAACCAAGGAGGATGGTTCATCCTACTTCTGAATGTGAGCAAACTCTGGCAATTCTTGAATAGCTGAGTCAAATTCTGCTAGCTCTTCAATTTGCTCTGCTGCTTTGCGAACTTCTGCTCTCGCCTTTATCTTATGGATCCTGGTTGGTTTTGAATTATTTGGAAAAAAATCTTGGATTGAGAACGAGCCTTCTCATTGACTTGGGAGTCATGTTTTAGCAATCCTGAAAATGAAAAGAAGGGTTTTTAGGATAAACCATAATACTTGAATTTACTGAAAAGCAAAGAATATGACATAGAGATCAAGATATGAAGAAAACATCATTCTTTCATTGATGAGTAAAATTGATAACAATGACTGAGATATTTACAAGAATTGACAAAAGGACACAAAAAGACTGGGACTGCCTTGTCCCTACAAGATGATTGAAAAAAAAAAGAAATTGGCATTTATCTTTCTCATTTTGCTCTTTTGATGAATACAGTTCTTTTGCTGGATCCTCGACCTGTGAACCCAACCCTGCATTGGTCGAGTGTCGAGTGGGGATGATTGGCTCCACTCTACCATATTCATTTTTGCCCATTCCTCGATAAGGCTGTTAACAGTGCTTTAGCAGAAGATCAAATCCCTTTATAGCTTTAGAGAACTGAGGAAATAGGGGATGTGTTATCGTCACAAAATTTTTCCCGTCTTCCCTTCCTTGCGGAGAGAGAGAGGAAAATGCTTTCGCGATTCAAACTTGATCGGATTTTGGAAATTGTTTTGAAATACTCGCCTCCGTTTTGAAAATTGTGGGAAAATCCATGGGATGGGGCTCGACCTGTCGGTACGAGGTTCGACCGTTCCTGCCGCCTTTAACAGGGGTAATCAAACCAAGGACCAAAATTGTGCTTGACTTAGTTACATCAACAAAATCATGTTCTATCCTAAATGCACAGAGAATTCAGGCATGTGCTATGAAATTTTGTAAAATGCCAGTTGGAAAATATGATGTATGCTTAGAAAACATTTGGAGTTGAAAAACATTTCTCAGGAAAAAGGTGAAAGTCAATTTCTCAGGAAACTCAGATGAAAAGGGTTTTGAAATCACGAGAAAGTTCATAAAGATGTGGGAAAATCATGAATGGATGAAAATCCTGAGAAAATGGAAAGAATTCTTGAGAAAAGGGTAAACATTTGAAGGGAAAATACTTGTTAGGAAAAGCTTCATGTTTTGAAAGCTTTCTTTGAAAAATGATTGAAATTCATTGGAAAGTTCTTTGGGGAAGGAAAATTGAAACTCGGGAAACTGAAATCCTGAGAATCTTAGCCTTGAAACACTTGGAAATTGATTTTGATCTTTGAGAAAGGTGAGAGACTTCTTTTAAAAATCTTGAGAAAATAACCTTTTTTCATGGAAAACTGTGAAAAAACTTGACTTGGGAAAACCGATTTTGAAAAATTCTCAGAGTTTCTTGAGAAATCGATTTCTTGAGAATGATTTTTTCTTAAGAAAATCATGAGAAAATCAATGATTTCATGATGCAAATGATATGAGTGTATGAATGCACTTTGGAAAAGATATCTGGAAAGATTTTCTAAGAAATTTGTTGAAAAAATGTGTATTAAACCAAAGTAAATTCTTCACATATTCTGACTGTGGCCATGAACATGTTCAGAGTTTAATTGAGTTAATTCACAATATTTTGCAAAATTGAAAATATGTTGTACATTTTGAAGATAGCCTAAGAGTGTAGGCTCAATGTGACTAGTAGAAAGATGATGGATCTGGGTTTCGTCCATATTTCGACTAGGGCCGTAAATATGGACTCCACCGAGTTCATCAACTCCCTAAGAGTTGGTGCACGTGCCATTCATGTACATCCATAGTGCTTTTGAAATAAAATGCATGAATCACATAAACCGGATATTGCAGGAATTTAAACTATATGATATGCATCCTAGTCTAAGCAGAAAATTAAATCTCTTATTCCAAAATTTACATTATTACATCACTAAATAAATGAAATAAAAGAAATTGCAGACTTCATCTCCTGCTTTTGGATGTTTCTGCCAAACTTGAAATAGGGTTAGTTCAAATATGTGGGTTTTTCCAACATTTTCCAATAATATTCTGAAATTATTGGACTTAGTTGGATATAAACCCTATTCTCATGCTTTATTGATATTTGAAATGATGTAAATGCAATAAATTCAGTAGGAAATGTTTTTAAAATTCGAAATTATGGTCAAAATGACCAAAATACCCTTAATATTAAAGTTATACCTTTAAAATCAGAGTTTTTTTAAGGAAATTTTGGTAAAATCAAGATTTTGAAATTTGAATTGAATCAAATGATGATGAAATGAACAATGAGACATGATGACATGCTGTTAAACACCTTAGGACTGTAAAATCAGAATTTGACATTTTGCAATTCATCCAAAATAATGAATTTCGCTTGTTTTCGCTTGGATTCGGGTCCCGCGAGGCCCTGTTTTGATGATACGGCTAAACCGAGCATCAAACAAATTCCAAATGCTGTCAAATTCGATATGGAGCATATACCTGTTCTGATAAATAGCCTAGAATGCTAAAACTCACGAAATAACATGGTTTAGATGCTGAAATTTAAAGAAAATCTTAAAAGGGCGAATTTCGGCTACGAACCCGAACCAAATGCAACACTTAATGCAGTAATAAGAGAATTCCACCATAGAAACATCTGAGATTTTTCAGACTGCTAATGGACATGAAAATAAGCAATTTTGTTTTTTACAGCTTCGGGTTTTGAACTACAGTGAGTTCAGAAATAGGGATTTGGTTCTGATGGAAGTAAAATCACTCTGTTCTGATGTAAAATTGCATAAAAAATAGCATCCGACCATAGAAATTTCTGATATTTAACTGAGAAACTGAAGACACATACAGAAACAACTTTTATTTTTATGATTTTGGCATTTGATCAACAAGAACAAAAATAAAAATACGATTTTTCATGCCTAAATCAACAGAGCAGATAAATATCACAAAACAGAAGACTGACAAGAAAAATCCGAAACAGATATAAAAACTGTTCTAAAAATCATAATCTTTCAGATGCAAACAGAAGACATCTCGAAAATGACATTCACGTTTTACAGATTCGGATTTGGAGCAATACCCAAAGAGAACCCATCGACTTAAGTCGATCCAAAGTCTCAGAGGCCCAAATCAGGCTCTGACATGTGTCCCAAACTCTCGGATTTTTGTCAGATTTCAAAAAAATTCATAAAATCGGAGAAAATTATATTAAATACTATACATCATCCCGAGTTCAATACATTTTTCGGATCGAAAATCAGATCTCATATGAAAGATATCTCGATTTTACAAGTCGGAAGTAAAATTTCAAAACGTATCCCGGGTAACAAAATCTGACCTACCATTTTGAACTTTTACCATAGTAAATAAATTCAAATCATTCTTAATTTTTGCCAGATTGTTAGGGACACCTAAGGACGCATACTGTGATTTTTTTGGCATTTTTAAAGAAAAATAAATATATGAAATGATGAGTGGACTGACTGACAAAAACAGAGAATCACTGAAATAACACAGGATACATGAAACATCAAATAAATTCCTAAACGATGCTATTTTAATGAAATAAGACATAAATCTACCTTATTTTAATGCATGAACGTGATGAAATGCTGAAATTTGAATCAATAAAGCATGAAAAACTCGTTTGCTATATGTCATTTTACGAGAATAGCTCGATCCATCCTCCAGATGAGCTCTTTTCTCAAAACGACAATACGAATTGAATAAAGATATTACTATAATGAAATCAATAGGGATAGAAGTGCACCTTGTGTTTTCTCGCAACTTTGAAACTCCCGAAATGAGTGGGTATGAATGGCTTTTCTTGTCCTTCGATCCGAGCTTCGGAAGGTTCACGAAATTCGATCCACACGCTTAGATCGAGTTGGAATTGATGCGAGCAAGCTTGGTGCTTCAATGCACCCTCTCAACTGAGCCCAAGGGGGGCGTGAACTCAGAAAATCAAAATCGTGTACTAGAAGAAATCTAAGTTGAAATGCAAAATCCAAAAGGAGCTCTCTTAGGCTGGGCGTGCGGCCTTGTATTTATAGAAATTTTTGGAAAATTTTGAAATTCAAAGGGGCTTAATCTGAGCCCTCCATGTGGTGCCATCTCAGGGCATGCCACTTGGATTTTTTTGAGAATAAAAAAATGAGAATTTTGTGAGTGAGACACCTCAGTAGGGGAATTTGGAATTTTTCAAAAAGCTTGCTTGATTTTCTCTGCAGGAGGCTCCCAAATGACGCCACCTCAAAGGGTGTTGCTTGGGTTTGAAATTCGAAATTTGCCTTTTTCAGGGAGCCCTCATGTGGCACCACCTCATGGGGCTATTTTTATTTTGAATAAAATAAAAAATGAAAATTGAAGCCAAGTGGGGCTCTGGAATGGCGCCACCTCAAAAGGTGTTTGAGATTTGAATCTAGAAGCAGTAGGAGCATGCCATGTGGCACCACATCAGAGTGGCTCTTGACACGTGTCAGAAGAACAGGGCAGTGGGCTCAGAAGGTGCCACCTCAGAGGAGTTTGAGTATTTGAATTGTTGCTTTTTATGAAGGAGGCAGAGAGTGACATGTGTCACTTGCTTTTTCTGAGAAGAGCAGAGAGTGACACGTGTCTGCTGCAGGAGAGAATACCTCAGATGGCGCCACCTCAGAAGGAGACAACTCTACTTTTTCTGAAGGAAGCTAAGAGTGACATGTGTCACTTACTTTTCTGAGAAAAGTAAGGAGAGACATGTGTCATCCTGCTTTTTCTAAAGAAGGGAGAGAGTGACACGTGTCTCTTGCAGGAGACACATTTCAAATGGCGCCACCTCAGGAGAGACAAGCTTTACTTTTTTCTGAATAGGATAACACATGACACTTATCGTCTCATGGTGACTTGGAAATGACACATGGCACAAGGGGAAGATGGTGGACATGTGGTGCCATCTTGAAGAGGCCCCACACTGACACTTGGCGAAGAAATGGAAAGGGATAGAAAATGACATGTGGCGCCACCCTAGGTGAACCCCACGCTGACACATGGCAGAGCAATGGAAGGAGAGAGAAAAAGGTCCAGTGGCTCCAATCCAGGGACAAGGCTCCTATATTTTTGGGTTTTTGCAAAATTCAGTTTTTTCAAAACAAAAGCCTATGTGACACCACCTCAATGTGGGTCCCACATTGCTTCTTTATTGAAATGAAGACAAGACAACAAAACCTCTTTTTGGAATTTTCATAAAATCTGGACTAATTGGCAAAACAAAATTTTTGAAAAGAGTTGGCCCCTGTAGGGAGATTTTGTAAAAGGAAGATATTTGAAATTGTTTGACAAAAGGGCAAAATCTGAGATGAAATTTATTGAAAATTATCCAGATTGTTTTCCTGAGAAAATTTTTTGAAATTCAGAGTCCTGGGGGTAAAATGGGAAGAATTGATAATTTTGAAGACCCAGGGTTTTGAAATTAATTTTGAAAAGAGTTGAAATTCGAATCTGGATTGAAGATTTTGAAATCGAGAGTTCTGGATCTCGAAATGACATGCTGTGCAGTGCAGTGATATGGAATGCTCATGCAATGCTATGCAATGGCATGTCTTATGAAATGTAATCTTGAATCAGGATTTGGAGATTTCCGTCTCCTGTCAGGAATAGAATTTTGAACATCTGAGCTAAAAATAGAGAAAAATTGAGAGTTGTAGATGCAATCTGGACTTTCTGCGAGGTCCGGGCTCAGAAAATGACCATTTTGCCCTTCAGTGATTTCAAAGGTTGGATGATGATGCTTGGTGGAAATGTCAGGGAGGTGAGTGAAAATTTGGGGTGTTTACAGATGCCCCTCTTTGCTACTAAGTCGGCTTATGGCCGAGCTTAGTGGTAAAGAAAAACACTCCAAATTTGGGCTATATATATAAAATGCCTCAGTTAGAAGGATCTGACTGGGTATGAAGAAATTAACCCGAGGAAGATGGTAGATATGAAATGGAGAATGAAGAGGAAAGATTCACTCTGTGAGACTGAAATTCAGGTTTTTGCCCTTATTCTGGATGGGACAGAAATACTCGTATGGAACGAAGCTCAGGTTTGACCCTTAACCTGATTGGGGAATGAAATATCTCATCGAAATGAGACTCAGGTTTGTACCCTTAACCTGATCGGGCAGAGAATGAAATACCTCTTTGAGTGAGGCTCAGGTTTGTACCCTTATCCTGATCAGGTGGAAAATGGAATATTGGAAGGTGAATAAGACAACTTTTCTTGAAGATGAACGAGGCGATGAAAATGAAATTGTAAGAGGCAAATTTGGAAAATAATCAAGACGATCCGGTGAATTTTTCATCATTGTGAAATATGAATAAGGTAAGGAGTAAGACGACTCTTTCGACAACGAGAAAGATGGACATGTCAATCTTTTGATAAGAATAAGGTAACTCTTTCGACAACGTGAAAGACAGACATGGCGAACTCTTTCAGAGAAGAGTAAGGCAACTCTTTTGACAACGCAAAAGATGAATAAGGCAATTTTTCCAACGAAGAATAAGGCAACTCTTTCGGCAACGCGAAAGACAGACAAGGCAAACTCTTGCAGAGAAGAGTAAGGCAACTCTTTTGACAATGCAAAGATGAATAAGGCAATTTTTCCTACGAAGAATAAGGCAACTCTTTTGACAACGCAAAAGATGAATAAGGCAATTTTTCCAACGAAGAATAAGGCAACTCTTTCGACAATGCGAAAGATGCCAAAAGGCAATCCAAAGGAACAAGGCGATTCTTTCGACAACGCGAAAGATGACAAAAGGTAATCCGAAGGAAAAAGGCGATTCTTTCGACAACACGAAAGATGACAAAGGCAATCCAAAGGAACAAGGCGATTCTTTCGACAATGCGAAAGGTGACAAAGGTAATCCAAAGGAACAAGGCGATTCTTTCGACAACGCGAAAGATGACGAAGGCAATCCAAAGAAGCAAGGTGATTCTTTCGACAACGCGAAAGATGACAAAGGCAATCAAAAGGAATAAGGCGATTCTTTCGACAACGCGAAAGATGATAAAAGGCAATCCAAAGGAACAAGGCGATTCTTTTGACAACGCGAAAGACGACAAAGGTAATCCGAAGGAGCAAGGCAATTCTTTCGACAAACGTGAAAGATGATAAGGCGATCTAAAGGAATAAGGCGATTCTTTCGACAAACGCGAAAGATGACAAAAGGCAATCCAAAGGAGCAAGGTGATTCTTTCGATAATGCGAAAGATGACAAAGGCAATCCAAAGGAACAAGGCGATTCTCTCGACAATGCGAAAGATGACAAAGGCAATCCGAAGGAGCAAGGTGATTCTTTCGACAATGCGAAAGATGACAAAGGTAATCCGAAGGAGCAAGACAATTCTTTCGACAAACGCGAAAGATGATAAGGCGATCCAAAGGAATAAGGCGATTCTTTCGACAAACGCGAAAGATGGATATGGCAATCTTTTGATAAGGTAACTCTGTCGGCAATGCGAAAGACAGACAATGCAAACTCTTTCAGAGAAGAGTAAGGCAACTCTTTTGACAACGCAAAAGATGAATAAGACATTTTTTCCTACGAAGAATAAGGCAACTCTTTCGGCAATGCGAAAGATGACAAAAGGCAATCCAAAGGAATAAGGTGATTCTTTCGACAATACGAAAGATGACAAAAGGTAATCCGAAGGAACAAGGCGATTCTTTCGACATCACGAAAGATGACAAAGGCAATCCAAAGAAACAAGGTGATTCTTTCGACAACGCGAAAGATGACAAAGGTAATCCAAAGGAACAAGGCGATTCTTTCAACAATGCGAAAGATGACAAAGGTAATCCAAAGGAACAAAGTGATTCTTTCAATAACACAAAAGATGACAAAGGCAATCCAAAGGAACCAAGTGATTCTTTCGACAACGCGAAAGATGACAAAGGTGATCCAAAGGAACAAGGCGATTCTTTCGACAACGCGAAAGATGACAAAGGTAATCCAAAGGAACAAGGCGATTCTTTCGACAACGCGAAAGATGACAAAGGTAATCCAAAGGAGCAAGACGATTCTTTCGACAACGCGAAAGATGACAAAGGCACTCCAAAGGAACAAGGCGATTCTTTCGACAACGCAAAAGATGACAAAGGCGACTTAAAGGGACAAGGCGATTCTTTCGACAATGCGAAAGATGATAAGGCAATCCAAAGGGGAAAGGCGATTCTTTCGACAATGCGAAAGATGACAAAGGTAATCCAAAGGAACAAGGCGATTCTCTCGACAATGCGAAAGATGACAAAGGCAATCCGAAGGAGCAAGGTGATTCTTTCGACAATGCGAAAGATGACAAAAGGTAATCTGAAGGAACAAGGGGATTCTTTCGACAACGCGAAAGATGATAAAGGCAATCCAAAGGAACAAGGCGATTCTTTCGACAACGCGAAAGATGATAAAGGAAAATCTCTCGAAGGGGTCAAGATGCATCAATATGGACATCAAGCTCTCACTTAACGTCAGGATAGCTAGAAAATATTGTCGAAATATTGAAAATTTTGTTGATTCAAAGTAATTGAAAATGATGCTCATTGTTGTAAAAATATTCCTTTTTTCTACCTGAAGTATTACCTCCAAACAGGATTGACCTCATAGAATCAAGATTTTGAATCCAAATTGCTTGCGATTGACCTTCTTCAAAGAAGTTATCAATTTCCTTGATATGAACAGGAAAGTGAGAATTTAATATTATGAAAGCAATTAATGAAAGAGTATTGATAATAGAATTTCCCAAATTTAAAAAAGATTCTTGATAGATTTGGCAGTTTGATATCCTAGGAGCTTCTCTCATGATAATCTTTCTGCACTCTTTTGGGCTTCGGCTACATTCTCCTTCATTTTGGAGATGTTCTGACTTTTTTTTTCTCTCTTGCTCTCTTTTTGGGAAGGGTACGTCACAAACTCATTCAACTTGGAGATGTTTCGATCCTTCTTTGACGATATTGGCTCATGGGTTAAAGATCTTTGGATGATAGCTGAAATTAAATATCTTTTAGGGATTGTCGGGAGGTTCATCGCATCTGCCTTCATCTCGACAGTGCTTTGGACTTTCCCTGGAAGGATCCGTCACAAACTCCGTCATCTTGGAGATGTTTCAAATCTTCTTTGGCCCCGGGGGTCTATTCGCTTAATTCGCCTTCATCTTGACGACAATTGAGAGATCTCTTTTGCGGATATTTAATTGCAGCTTAGGTGATTTTGAGGAGACAGGGCTTGGGTGAATTCTCTCTTTTCTCGCACTCAGAATATTTCCACTGCCTCATTTTCACAGGAATGGTCTTTAAAGATGTGCCATTGACTGCGATCAATATCAATCATCTATGGCTTTCCAAAAACATTGAATCTTCTTTTTTGGCCATATCGAGGATTTATCCTTCATCCTTTTGGTTGGCCAATAGAAAGAATTTGACTAAGAGTGTAGGCTCAATGTGACTAGTAGAAAGATGATGAATCTGAGTTTCGTCCATATTCCGACTAGGGCCGTAAATATGGACTCCACCGAGTTCATCAACTCCCTAAGAGTTGGTGCACGTGCCATTCATGTACATCTATAGTGCTTTTGAAATAAAATGCATGAATCACATAAATAGGATATTGCAGGAATTTAAACTATATGATATACATCCTAGTCTAAGCAGAAAATTAAATCTCTTATTCCAAAATTTACATTATTACATCACTAAATAAATGAAATAAAAGAAATTACAGACTTCATCTCCTGCTTTTGGATGTTCCTGCCAAACTTGAAATAGGGTTAGTTCAAATATGTGGGTTTTCCCAACATTTTCCAATAATATTCTGAAATTATTGGACTTAGTTGGATATAAACCCTATTCTCATGCTTTCTTGATATTTGAAATGATGTAAATGCAATAAATTCAGTAGGAAATGTTTTTGAAATTCGAAATTTGTGGTCAAAATGACCAAAATACCCTTAATATTAAAGTTATACCTTTAAAATCAGGGTTTTTTGAAGGAAATTTTGGTAAAATCAAGATTTTAAAATTTGAATTGGATCAAATGATAATGAAATGCACAATGAGACATGATGACATGCTGTTAAACACCTTAAGACTGTAAAATCAGAATTTGACATTTTGCAATTCATCCAAAATAATGAATTTCGCTTGTTTTCGCTTGGATCCGGGTCCCGCGGGGCCCTATTTTGATGATACGGCTAAACCGAGCATCAAACGAATTCCAAATGCTGTCAAATTCGATATGGAGCATATACCGGTTCTGATAAATAGCCTAGAATGCTAAAACTCACGAAATGACATGGTTTAGATGCTGAAATTTAAAGAAAATCTTAAAAGGGTGAATTTCGGCTACGGACCCGAACCAAATGCAACACGTAATGCAGTAATACGAGAATTCCACCATAGAAACATCTGAGATTTTTTAGACTGCTAATGGACATGAAAATAAGAAATTTTGTCTTTTACAGCCTTGGGTTTTGAACTACAGTGAGTTCAGAAATAGGGATTTGGTTCTAATGGAGGTAAAACCACTCTGTTCTGATGTAAAATTGCATAAAAAATAGCATCTGACCATAGAAATTTCTGATATTTAACTGAGGAACTGACGACACACACAGAAACAACTTTTATTTTTATGATTTTGGCATTTGATCAACCAGAACAGAAATAAAAATATGACTTTTCATGCCTAAATCAACAAAGCAGATAAATATCACAAAACAGGAGACTGACAAGAAAAATCCGAAACAGATATCAAAACTGTTCTAAAAATCATAAGCTTTCAGATGAAAACAGAAGACATCCCGAAAATGACATTTATTTTTTACAGATTTTGATTTGGAGCAATACCTAAAGAGAACCCATCGACTTAAGTCGATCCAAAGTCTCAGAGTCCCAAATCAGGCTCTGACACGTGTCCCGAACTCTCGGATTTTTGTCAGATTTCAAAAAAAATCAAAAAATCTGAGAAAATTATATTAAATACTAGACATCATCTCGAGTTCAAGACATTTTTCTTATCGAAAATCGGATCTCATATGAAACAGATCTCGATTTTACAAGTCAGAAGTAAATTTTTAAAACGTATCCCGGGTAACAAAACCTGACCTACCATTTTGAACTTTTACCGTAGTAAATTAATTCAAATCATTCCGAATTTTTGGCAGATTGTTAGGGACACCTAAGGACGCGTACTGTGATGTTTTTGGCATTTTTAAAGAAAAATAAATATATGAAATGATGAGTGGACTGACTGACAAAAACAGAGAATCACTGAAATAACACGGGATACATGAAACATCAAATAAATTCCTAAATGATGCTATTTTAATGAAATAAGACATAAATCTACCTTATTTTAATGCATGAACGTAATAAAATGCTGAAATTTGAATCAATAAAGCATGAAAAACTCGTTTTCTATATGTCATTTTACGAGAATAGCTCGATCCATCCTCCGGATGAGCTCTTTTCTCAAAACGACAATACGAATTGAATAAAGATATTACTATAATAAAATCAATAGGGATAGAAGTGCACCTTGTGTTTTCCCGCAACTTTGGAACTCCCGAAATGAGTGGGTTTGAATGGCTTTTCTCGTCCTTCGATCCGAGCTTCGGAAGGTTTACGGAATTTGATCCACACACTTAGATCGAGTTGGAATTGATACGAGCAAGTTTGGTGCTTCAATGCACCCTCTCAACTGAGCTCATGGGGGGCGTGAACTCAGAAAATCAAAATCGTGTACTAGAGGAAATCTAAGTTGAAATGCAAAATCCAAAAGGAGCTCTCTTAGGCTGGGCGTGGGGCCTTGTATTTATAGAAATTTTTGGAAAATTTTGAAATTCAAAGAGGCTTGATCTGAGCCCTCCATGTGGCGCCATCTCAGGGCATGCCACTTGGATTTTTTTAAGAATAAAAAAATGAAATTTTTGTGAGTGAGACACCTCAACAGGGGAATTTGGAATTTTTTAAAAAGCTTGCTTGATTTTCTCTGCAGGAGGTTCCCAAATGACGCCACCTCAGAGGGTATTGCTTGGGTTTGAAATTCGAAATTTGCCTTTTTCAGGGAGCCCTCATGTGGCACCACCTCATGGGGCTATTTTTATTTTGAATAAAATAAAAAATGAAAATTGAAGCCATGTTAGGCTCTGGAATGGCGCCACCTCAAAAGGTGTTTGAGATTTGAATCTAGAAGCAGTAGGAGCATGCCATGTGGCACCACATCAGAGTGGCTCTTGACACGTGCCAGAAGAACAGGGCAGTGGGCTCAGAAGGTGCCACCTCAGAGGAGTTTGAGTATTTGAATTGTTGCTTTTTCTGAAGGAGGCAGAGAGTGACATGTGTCACTTGCTTTTTCTGAGAAGAGCAGAGAGTGACACGTGTCTGCTGCAGAAGAGAATACCTCAGATGGCGCCACCTCAGAAGGAGACAACTCTACTTTTTCTGAAGGAAGCTAAGAGTGACATGTGTCACTTACTTTTCTGAGAAAAGTAAGGAGAGACATGTGTCATCCTGCTTTTTCTGAAGAAGGGAGAGAGTGACACGTGTCTCTTGCAGGAGACACATTTCAAATGGCGCCACCTCAGGGGAGACAAGCTTTACTTTTTTCTGAATAGGACAACACATGACACTTATCGTCTCATGGTGACTTGGAAATGACACATGGCACAAGGGGAAGATGGTGGACATGTGGCGCCATCTTGAAGAGGCCCCACACTGACACTTGGCGAAGAAATGGAAAGGGATAGAAAATGACATGTGGCGCCACCCTAGGTGAACCCCACGCTGACACATGGCAGAGCAATGGAAGGAGAGAGAAAAAGGTCCAGTGGCGCCAATCCAGGGACAAGGCTCCTATATTTTTGGGTTTTTGCAAAATTCAGTTTTTTCAAAACAAAAGCCTATGTGACACCACCTCAATGTGGGTCCCACATTGCTGCTTTATTGAAATGAAGACAAGACAACAAAACCTCTTTTTGGAATTTTCATAAAATCTGGACTAATTGGCAAAACAAAAATTTTGAAAAGAGTTGGCCCCTGTGGGGAGATTTTGTAAAAGGAAGATATTTGAAATTGTTTGACAAAAGGGCAAAATCTGAGATGAAATTTATTGAAAATTATCCAGATTGTTTTCCTGAGAAAATATTTTGAAATTCAGAGTCCTGGGGGTAAAATGAGAAGAATTGATAATTTTGAAGACCCAGGGTTTTGAAATTAATTTTGAAAAGAGTTGAAATTCGAATCTGGATTGAAGATTTTGAAATCGAGAGTTCTGGATCTCGAAATGACATGCTGTGCAGTGCAGTGATATGGAATGCTCATGCAATGCTATGCAATGACATGTCTTATGAAATGTAATCTTGAATCAGGATTTGGAGATTTCTGTCTCCTGTCAGGAATAGAATTTTGAACATCTGAGCTAAAAATAGAGAAAAATTGAGAGTTGTAGATGCAATCTGGACTTTCTGCGAGGTCCGGGCTCAGAAAATGACCATTTTGCCCTTCGGCGATTTCAAAGGTTGGATGATGATGCTTGGTAGAAATGTCGGGGAGGTGAGTGAAAATTTGGGGTGTTTACAGGATGATCTTTGAAAAGATGGTAGTCGATACGCCCTCACAACTTGAAGAATTGTGGTCCTTTCCATTGGATCGTTGCTGCAACATTTTTTGTAGGCTGCACCTCTTTCAGTTTTAGCATCTCTAGGTTCTTGCTGAGATTAATCTCATCACTTTCCCTGATGCTGAGAATATCTGCTATGAATGTTGGACGAGGAATCATTGGCGACGGTAGCCTTTCTTCGGGGTCTTCACCCATTATAGTAGTAATTGTTCCTCCTCTTGACCATTTAATGCACTGATGAAGAGTTGAAGGAATAACATTTGCATAGTGAATCCAAGTATGCCTGATCAAGAGATTGTATGTAGGTGGCACATTGACCACGTGGAAGAGAATGGTATGAACTGAATAGTTGATGAAGACTTCTAGAAAGATTTTCCCTCTTGTCGTCTGACCATGATTGTCAAAGCCATATATGGTAATTGAATTTGGCACATATTCCTCTTCTTTCAAGCTCAATGCTTTTGCAGTTATTTCTGGACAAATATTGAGGCTGATGTCCCCGTCGATGAGCACATGTGGAACCGTCATTCCTCTGGTTCTTACCACAATGTACAAAGCATTGTTATGAAAAGTATGAGGTTTTGGCAAGTCATCATCTGAGAAAGTGATGGGCGCATTGGTCATCGCCTGATTTATGATTTGTGCCATGTCCTTTAGAGTAGTGCTTGGCTTCACTTTGATTTTTCTTAGTAGATCATTCAAAGTTTCTTGGTGCTTTGCAGAAGCAGGTACTAATTCCAGAATGAACACATTGAACAATGCTGTGATCGGCCTCTGAACTGAGTTCGTGCATTCTCCTGATGCTTCTCTTTCAAGGACTTGCTTCTTAATGAACTTCTGAGGAAAGGCTGAGATTGTCTTAACTACACTGACTGATGCTCCAACAAGATCAACTACTGAATTCACCTTGCACAAGGTTGAAATAATGTTCAATTTTCTTCCAGTGTGCTGAGACTAGGGGACCAAGACTTGATGTTGGGACAGGATGTCTTCATGGGAACATGACCGAATGTGGTCCTGTGGTTGGAAGAGTTGTTCTGTAATTACCGCAGTCGTATGATCTAGGAATGGTACTACTAAAATGGTTGACTTTTCTTCCTCCTCATCTTCTATTAGAAGATTTATATCAATGTAATCCTGGATAATGTTTTTTAGGACAAAACAATGCTTAGTGTCATGTCCCATGACCCTGTGAAATTTATAAAACTGTTCCTTGAATTTTCCCATGACCAATGGGGGATCAACGATTATGGGAAGTTTGATCATTCCCTGGCTCAGCATATAATCCATAACCTTTTATAAAGGTTGGTCCAGGGGTGTAAATTTCCGGTTATTACCCCAATCCTTGTGCTTTGGTTTTTCTTGAATTTTGTCCTTTTGCTGAGGATTGGGTTGTAGAGGCTTGTCGTTGCCTTTAAAGAGCTTTCCCTTTTGGCCTTTGAACCCTTCTGCATTGTTGCTCTGGTTATTCTTTTTGCTTTTATTGGAGGAATCGGCAGAAAAGGTGAAGTGAGCTTTCTTCTTGGTATCTTGACTTCCTTTTGCAATGGTGATGCCTTCATAGACTCTATTTTGTATCCCCATTTTGAGCCATTTGGCTCGTTTTGTCAACTCGATAAAGGACCTGAAAGGGGATGTAGAAATCAAACTCCTCAATGGTTGAACAAAGTTATTCAGAATGATTTGGAGCGTGTGTTCTTTTGAGACCGAGTTTCTCATCTTATTGCAGGTAGACCTCCACCTGCGGATAAAATCTTGAGCTTTCTCATTGTCTTTTTGTTTTAAATTGCATAGATGGTTCAGAGTAGGCAAGGTCTCTGTGTTGAACAAGAATCTTTCAATGAACATGTTGGCAACTCTATCGAACTCTCATAGTTTAATTGGATTAACGTGCTCTGCATACCATTTTGCCGCTATTCCCTCCAGACTGTGAGGGAAGCACAGAAATAGAGCTCGGTTGTCCCTTCTAAATCTGGTACATTCAGCGAAGAACATTGCTAGGTGAGCTTTAGAATCGCCTGATCCATCAAACTTGACAAATTTCCTGGGGAGGTCTCTCAGGTTATCATCACCTTCCAGTCCGTCATAAAAATCCTCACTTGTGTAGACTTTCTTACCCTTGTCCTGGGCTTGCAAATCTTTGACCATTCTGGTCATTTTCTTAAGTTGCTTTTAAACAGGATCCTCAATTGGCTGCTCCTTTGGTTTCCTGATAAATTTCGGTTTGGGGACATACTTTTTGGGTTTGGGATAAGCAGAGAAAGGTGTTTCTTGCTCATCGTCTGAGATTTCTTCTGCAGAATATGATTCCTCTGAAGTGCTATCAATTTAAATTTTCTTTTTGGCAATTTTGATATGCTTTTTAATTGCCTTGCCCTTGGTTTTCTTTTTAGTAGAAGCCTTCTCAGCTTTTTTCTTGGCCTGCTCAGCTAACATTTTGTTCATCATCTTTTGAAACAGTTTATACATCAATGGGTTGATGTCATCATCCTCCGACTGATTCTGCCCTTTTGCTGACACTGAGGAACTCATTCCTTCGTCACCGCTTAGGCTGTGCTGGGATGGAACTATTCTATTTCCTGACCTTGTTTGGACCATCCGAAAATGCCAAGGTTCTCTGCAGAGCAAAGAAGGGTTAGATTGTTGGTGATGAGAGCATTGAGTAAAGGAAGAATTAGAGATTCGGTTGATGATTTTAGGAAGATTATCCCATTACCAGGAATTGGGTCGTCACACGAATTGTGACCATTGCGTTATCATTTTTGTTGAGAAACTCTGTTTTGATGTCACATAATATGATACACTGTCTCATTTGATTTTATATGATATGATAATATGTCCTCTTGAAAAATGTTATATTATGACTGAATATGTTTTGCCATAAATCTAACGAGTATTTGATGCAAGGATATCTCACCCAATAAGGATGGAGACTTCCTGTTCAAGTACAAATATGGTGCAATCATACTCCTTGAAGAAAAAGCTTGATGAGCCATGCATTCCTAAAGTTCAAATGAAGAGATCGGCTACCTCAAGATGAAGACTTTTTTCTTCTTTAGAGTCATATGTAACAGAACCTTCAGGAACTTACATATTGCATATTACATACTCATTCATAAACACTATATCATAAAAGTATACGATAGTTTCAAAAAGGTCCTTTTTGAAAACCAATAATTGTACCTTCTTACAACCTTTTATGAAAAAGATATTTTGTCATGTAATAATTGTACCTTACACTATATACAAGACAACATGAAAAAGAAATGTAGGAAAAAGACAAAAACACAAAATCGGCTACATAAGAAAAACAAATATAATATGTTTTTGAAAAGACATTAGTTACCTTCTTTAAAGAAAGGTTTCTAATATAAGAAGAAGACAAAAACATAAATCGGCTACACAAAAGAAAAACAAATAAAATATGTGTTTAAAAGGACTCTAGTTACCTTTTTTCATAACCATAGAATGTCGACTTACTTGAAGTCATCATTCTCTTTACAAAGCATTAAATACCTCCTGTAACAAATCCTTGTTAATATCCTTCTCAAAGAATGTCGACCTTCTTTATGGTCCTCATTCTCTCTGGAGACTTTGAAAAACACAACATAAAGAAAACACTTGACATGACTATGTACAAATAAATATCTCAAAGCACTCATTGTACTTATACTCATTTAAAGCAAAGAAGTACTAATGTACCTCAAATCATTAATTAGAATAAAGACAAAACTACAACCCAACGTTCAATGTACTATTGTAAGAAATAGACTTTTTACATAAAATATGTATTACCTAAAATATTACAACGACTAGTGTACCCTCTATTTTACTTTTATGGAAAAAGGCCTTCTCGAGTTTCTCTAAAAGATATTTTTGAAATGACATAACATTTCACATTTCAAAAAGTTACAATTCCAAAATGTAACGACTACTTTTTAAAGCTATATAAACACACTCAAATAAACTATTCAAACAATGGAATGGAATAGACGTGTGAGCTTACAACGAGAAAAATTCCTATTCGATATTTGAAAAGAGAGCCTTGAAAAAGAAAGAGAAAAAGAAAAAGAAAGAAAAGAGAAAAAGTCAAGTCCAGCTCTTTGACAAAGAGCATCCTCTGAGTGACAAACAAAACATTCTGAGAATCCTTCATTCGTGCATTCATATCATTCTGAAGGTTCTATAGGAAGTATTGTAACTCTGTTATTCACTGTATTCCTTCTTTGTTGAGAGAAGAAGACCTCTATGAAAGAGGGTGTTGTCCTTCTCTGTTGAGAGAAGAAGACCTCTGTGAAAGAGGGTGTTGTCCTTCTCTGTTGAGAGAAGAAGACCTCTGAGGAAGAGGGTGTTGTACTATTTATCCGGTGACTCGGATGTTATAGTGGAAAGCTCAAGTGGTTTGCTTGGGGACTGGATGTAGGTCTGGATACTGACCGAACCAGTATAAATTCTGTGTTTTATGTGTTGTGCCTTATTGCTTAATTATTTTATTTTATCGATCTTTATCATATTTCACTATTCACCCCCCCTCTAGTGGAATTTCATTTGGTATCAGAGCAGGTTTGCTGGTTTCGACGTAACAAGTCTTCCAGCACAAATGGCATCTACTTCCTATGCTCGTGATATTGAAGGTCAACACGCATCTCGTCCACCTTTCTTCAATGGCTCCAACTATGGATACTGGAAGTGCAGAATGGCTATATTTCTCAAATCCATAGATTTTGCTGTATGGAAAATTGTTGAGCATCCATACACATCTCCATCCGCAGACTATAGCTTATGGTCTGATGAAGAAAAGAAAATGGCAAACCTAAATGCAAAGGCTATGAATGCCTTATATTATGCCATTGATCAAAACGAATTCAATAGAATATCTATATATGAATCTGCATATGAATTTTGGCATTCTTTGGAAGTTATTCATGAAGGAACCAACAAAGTGAAAGAAGCCAAAATTTCATCTCTTGTTAGAAAATATGAGTTGTTCAAAATGAACAAAGATGAACCCATCACAGAGATGTTTACCAGATTCACCAACATCACCAACGATCTGAAATCTCTGGGTGTAACATATTCCCAGACTGAAAAGGTGAAGAAAATCTTGAGATCTCTCACAACTGATTGGGAGAAAAAGACTACTGCTATTGAAGAAGCTCAAGATTTATCTAAGCTTACTTTGGACGACTTAATAGGCAATCTTATGGCCTATGAAGTCCACATGAAAGAAAGAAGGGAAGAAGAGCAACCAGTAAAGAAAACTCTAGCTTTCCCAGCCCTATCTGAGAATGAAGACTCAGATAAAGAATAAAAAATTGCGCTACTTACCAGAAAATTCCAGCGCTTCATGAGAAGGAACCGGCTTCCAAACAAGCACAAGGAAAGAAAAGATCCTAAAGAAGATCCCATGTGCTTTCAGTGTAACAAGCCAGGCCACTTAAGACGTGACTGTCCCCTTCTCAAAAGAAAGTCCAAGACTGAGGAACCAAAGAAGAGGTTCTTCAAGAAAAAGGCTCTGCATGCTCAATGGGATGATTCAGAACCATCCACTAGTGAAGAGTCAAGTGATGATGAAGTCGAAACTGCAAATATGTGCTTCATGACAAACGAAAGTTTGGTAAGTGAAATCTCTGATTTTTCCTTTGAAGAACTTCTAGATGCTTTTCAAGAACTATTTGAAGAATCTAGAAAATTGAGTTTCAAAAATAAAGATTTAAAATCTGAAAATCTAAAGCTTTCCCAAGAGAATGAAAAACTCAGCAGTGAAAATTCTGAGTTGAAAAAGGAAAATATTATGCTTATGTCTGAAATTTCTTCTACTAGCTCCAAAACTAAAAATCTGCAAGTAGAAATTTCAGAGCTAAAAAGTAAAACTGAGAACCTCATGAAAACGGTTTTCAAGTTTACTAAAGGTAAAGAGAACTTGGATAAACTCTTATCCTCTCAGAAGGTCTCTTTTTACAAGAATGGTATTGGCTACTCTCATTTCAAAAAGCCTTCTTGTATAAATCAAAAGACCACGTTTGTGAAAAGTTCATCTGAACCAAATAAGGAGTATTATAATGATAATCTTTTTAACTCCTCTAAAGATATAGACAAACCCAAATCCAAATGGATATGGGTTCCAAAGTCTAACAAAAAAGGACCCGATTGGGTACCAAAAAGGAGATTTACTTAATGTTTTGCAGGCTCCAAAGAAGAAGAACAGATGAATACTAGATAGTGGATGTTCAAAGCACATGACAGGACATCCAGACCTTTTTGTTGTTCTTCATCATAAAGAAGGAGGAACCGTCACCTTTGGAGATAACAACAAAGGTTTGATAATTGGTATTGGAAATATTGGTAACATAGATAAACCTCTTATCAAAGACGTTCTCCTTGTTAAAGGCTTAAAACATAACCTACTAAGTATCAGTCAAATGTGTGACACAGGTTATAATGTTAGCTTTAATCATGATGCATGCCTCATAACAGACACCAATGAAAACATCATCTTAAAAGGTATAAGAAAGAATAATATATATGAACTATACCTAGAAAACATCACAGAACATTGTCTTATAGCTAATAATGACTCTCAACATTTATGGCACTTAAGAATGGGTCATGTAAATTCTAAATACATGTCTAAATTAGCTAAAAATAAGTTAGTACGTGGGTTACCCAAAATTTCTTTTAAAAAGGATTACTTTTGTGATGCATGTCAATTAGGAAAATTATCAAAATCATCTTTCAAATAAAAAAATATCATTTCAAGTAAAAGACCTTTAGAGCTTCTCCACCTGGATCTTTTTGGTCCTTCTAGAGTAGCTAGTCATAATCACAATAAATACGTTTTTGTTATTGTAGATGACTACTCAAGATTTACTTGGGTAATATTTTTGAAAAACAAAAGTGACACGTTTTGTCAATTTGAAATCTTATGTAAAAAATTACAAAACGAAAAATCTTGTTCTATTGTTAAAATCCGTAGTGACCATGGAGGAGAATTTGAAAATGAACTTTTTGAAAAATTTTGTAACTTGCATGGTATTTCTCATAACTTTGCCTTTTCTAGAGCTGCACCTCAAAATGGTGTAGTAGAAAGAAAGAATAGAACCCTTCAGGAATCTGCCAGGACTATGCTCAAACACAATAATCTTGCTAAATCTTTTTGGGCAGAAGCTGTTAATACTGCATGCTACATAACAAATAGAGTTCTCATTAGACCCTTATGAAATAAAACTCCCTATGAACTATTCTATGACAGAACTCCAAGAATAGACTATTTCAAAGTCTTTGGATGTAAATGCTTTATCCTAAACACAAAAGATAGCCTGGATAAGTTTGATGCTAAATCTGTTGAAGGCATATTCTTAGGATATTCAAGTCATAGCAAAGCATAAAGAGTTTTCAATAAGAGTCATAATACTATTGAAGAATCTATGCATGTTAGTTTTTGTGAATCTATTGATCAGTCTGTTCATAAACAAACTAATGATGATGATGTTGAAAGTACAAATTTATTTTTAGATAACACAGCTAAGTCTAATGAAGATGATCATTAAAGAACCTTTGTCGATATCAAAGATCATCCTCAAAAGCAGATTTTGGGAGAATTAACAAAGGGGGTTCAAACTAGAGCTCAGCTAGAACGGATTGCAAACATGGCATTCATTTCTCAACTTGAACCAAAGAAGATTGATGAAGCCATCATTGATGAGTTCTGGATGCTAGCCATGACTGAAGAACTGAATCAATTCCAAAGAAATGATGTTTGGGATCTTGTACCTAGACCAAAGGATCATCCAATCATTGGGACAAGATGGATCTTCAGAAACAAGCTAGACGAAACAGGTAATGTTATAAGAAATAAGGCCAGACTAGTAGCTCAAGGATACAACCAGGAGGAAGGAATTGATTTTGATGAAACATTTGCTCCTGTTGCTAGACTTGAATCTATTAGAATGTTTTTAGCATATGCAAGCTATATGGATTTCAAATTATATCAAATGGATGTTAAAAGTGCTTTCTTAAATGGTTTCATAAATGAAGAAGTTTATGTAAAACAACCTCCAGGATTTGAAAATAAACAATACCCAGATCATGTTTTTAAACTCAAACGTGCTTTATATGGTTTAAAATAAGCACCTCGTGCTTGGTATGATAGACTTAAAACCTTTCTATTAAAAACTGGTTTTTCTGTTGGCAAAGCAGATTCTACATTATTTGTTAAAGTAGTGAATAATCATACCCTAATTGTTCAAATATATGTCGACGATATCATCTTTGGATCTTCTAACAACACTCTTTGTGAAGAATTTTCTAAGTCCATGCAGAAAGAATTTGAAATGAGCATGATGGGAGAACTCACCTACTTTCTTGGACTGCATATTAAGCAAACTAAGGATGGAGTTTTCATCAATCAATCTAAGTATGCTCGTGAACTTCTGAAGAGGTTCAACATGAACTCAACTGCTTCAAAATCTACTCCTATGAGCACTACTACTGTTTTGGACAAAGATGAAGATGGTAAGTCTGTTGATACAAAGGTATACCGAGGTATGATAGGATCACTTCTTTATTTAACTGCTAGCCGTCCAGATATTATGTTTAGTGTTTGCTTGTGTGCTAGATTTCAGTCAAATCCAAAAGAATCACATCTTAAAGCTGTAAAAAGAATAATGAGATATTTAAAAGACACAGTTGATTTTGGATTATTCTATTCAAAATCCTCTACATTTGATCTAATCTCATACAGCGATGCTGACTTTGCTGGAAGTAAATCTGACAGAAAAAGCACAAGTGGAACATGTCATATGCTAGGGCACTCACTAGTATCATGGTTCAGTAAGAAACAAAACTGTGTATCCTTATCAACTACTGAAGCCGAATACATTGCTGCTAGCCTAGCCTGTACACAAGTCATCTGGATGAAACAAACTTTGAAAGATTTTGGTTTAAAATTCGAAAATACAACTATTTTATGTGATAACACAAGTGCTATAAACCTTTCCAAAAATCCTGTTTTACATTCTCGAACTAAACACATTCAAATTAGACATCACTTTCTAAGAGAACAAGTCTTAAATAATATAATTAAACTAGAATTTATACCCACAGATAAAGAACTAGCAGACATCTTTACTAAACCTTTAAAAAATGAAGATTTTATAAGAATAAGAAGAGAACTAGGTATATGTAAATTGAATGACATATAAAACTAAAATATTAAGTTCACTCGAGTTCATAATATTTACTAAATTCATCTTAATAAGGATAATAAAAGAACTTTTAATCGTGTCTTCCTTTTACAATTTTTTTTATTTTTACAAAAGAATCATTTCTAAGGGTCTCGAATACCACAAATTGCCTTAAAAGTTGAAACTTCATGTCAAAGTACATTCTACCTCTTGTCACATCATCTTTCACATCACTTTCATAATTATTGTTTCTCATAACTTGACTTTCTCTTTACTATATAGTTACTTTAGTTACTTTTCTCTCTCTCACACATACGATTTGAATCTCCATTCATCACTTTGACTTCTTTACTATTTTCCTAAAGAAACTATGAACTCCTTCAATCGAATTCCTCCAAAAACCTTGTTCCTCAAACCAAAACTTCTATGAATAACAACACATTCTTTATGTCTTTCATTTTGTCACCTTTCAAGTACACATTAATAATCACACTTTGTCCTATCCTCCTCCACGCATACCCATGAGTACTACCTTCTTTAAATATAAGTAATTATGACACTCTTTCATATCACTCATCTCATAACATCCTTTCATCACCTTTTGTCCTCTTGTGAAAACCCCTCATACGAATAACAATCTTCTACACTTCAACCCATGCATTATATTTTAATAACACCCACTTGTTTCTTGTTTTAGTAGGCCATCATTTCTCACTTTTTTTTTTCTCTCTCTCTCTCCACGAGTTTCTCTTTGTTTCTCTCAAAACAACTTTATGTCTAATCAAAATATCTTCTTCTTTCCATCATCATCACTCCTCTCTCTCACGATAGGCTAGCCGATCTTCAACAGAATAGTATATTCCTCATATTCAAATGATATATCTCTTTCTTTGTCCTATCAATATACCTCTCTAAAACTTGGGTCAAAAATTTGATTATTTATCCATCAATCTTTTAGTTGCTATGTTCTCACGTAAATTTTTACTATATCATTTAATATATCATAGATTACGTACACTCTATTATATCTCACGTAAAACTTTACTATATCATCTACTATATCATAGCCTATGTACAATCAATTATCGTCTTTAGCAATCATGACATTTCTTTCCATCCGTGACCATGCCTCTCTCTTATATTGTATATCTCTCTCAAAATCGAGAATCATTATAGTCCTGTCTCCAAGCAAAACTTTATTTATTCTAACTCTTCTTTATGTCATATCTAAATCAAGTACATGTTGTCCTTTATAACCTTTCTCTCTTCTCTACATATCCGTATCATCTTTTTATATCTTTCATTCTCCATTCACGAATTTAGAATACCTCCAAATAAAGTAAAAAGTTGCTTGTTTTATTAGGCCATTATTTTCAAAATTCATTCACTCTTTTTACTTCAACTTGACCCCCCATACTCTATTAATGGCTTCTCTCACTAGTCGATAAACTCACCCATAGTAAAATCTATATATATACTATATATTTCAATACTATGTCCTTCTCAACCTAATATAATACACTATCCTCAAACATTGATTTGATTTGTCATTCACAAGTCTCTTAACTTACTCCTCACGGATTTCCTTATTTGACTAAAATCTAAAAATCACTCACTTCCAATGTCATTCAAAACCTATCAAAATTATTTTCATTTCCTCTATTTAATGGATTGGTTCATCACACACCAATTCCACTTGTATCTATCTATCATCCTACAAACTATTACTCACTTCAAGCTCGCCCTTGTTAGTCCTCCATTTTTCTTACAAACTCTTGCAATGGCCTCTTCCTCCTCCAACAATGTGATTACTGCAGCAGATCTAAGGTATCCAGATTTGTTTCACAATTACAACTTACTATGCTCTCGCCCCATTCACGAAGGTAAATTGGTTAACTTTGACGACTTCATGCTCTTTGACTTAGACACCTATCTCCCTGAACTCAAACCTTTACTAGGATCTTCATCCCAAGCTGCCTATTATCCCGAACTAGTTCGACTGTTTTATACCAACTTCTCTACTGATCATGAACAAACCTCAATCACCAGCAAAGTCCGAGGAAAGCTGATGATTTTCGATGCTTCCGACCTTGGTAGAATTCTAAACCTACCTTCCACCGGTACCGACTTTAACACCATAGTACCAATCGAACGATCGGTACTTCGAAAAATACTTCTCTGCACCAACTGCTACCAACTTCCATGGCACATGAGGAATCTCCAACCTCATGCTCAACTTCTTGCCCAGATTCTTCTCCACAACATCTATCCCAAGCTTCCCCGCCAGGGATTAGTTCCTCGAAAAATCTCTCTTCTTATCTACGCAATCTTTTCTTCTCTTCCGATAAACTGGTCATCCATTCTTTTCGACCTTTTTATTCGGTATAAAAAATTCGAGCCTCTTCTTTTTGGGTGTTTCATAACTCCCATTCTCAAATACTTTAAAGTACCCCTTCACAACGAAGTCATCCTCCGTCCCTCTCAAGTCCTCGATGGTACCATCTTCAATCTAAGCTCCCTGCACATGCCCGACTCTGATGAAGCAGATCCAACATCCTCCTTCAATTACTTTTCTGCTATGATGGATATCGAGCACTCTCAGGATCGTATCCTTCGTAATCAAGCCCTGTTGCAGCAGACTCGCAAGCGGAATCGTGCCGACCGAACACATTCACCTCCTCCACCTTCGAGATAAACTCATTTTTTTGGTCTGTAATAACTTTTAATTACTTTTAGACTGTAATATTTGGTCTGTAATAACTCTCTTACTCTGATCCCTTCCTTTTTGTCCATGACAAAGGGGGAGAAAACCTGTCTCCATTATTGGAGAAATACTCTCTTTAAACATTTTTCAAAATTTTATCATATTATTATTTCTATGCATAATGTCTTTTTGACAGGGGGAGCATATTTTGTCATCATAAAAAAGGGGGAGAATGTTGAGAAACTCTGTTTTGATGTCACATAATATGATACACTGTCTCATTTGATTTTATATGATATGATAATATGTCCTCTTGAAAAATGTTATATTATGACTGAATATGTTTTGCCATAAATCTAACGAGTATTTGATGCAAGGATATCTCACCCAATAAGGATGGAGACTTCCTGTTCAAGTACAAATATGGTGCAATCATACTCCTTGAAGAAAAAGCTTGATGAGCCATGCATTCCTAAAGTTCAAATGAAGAGATCGGCTACCTCAAGATGAAGACTTTTTTCTTCTTTAGAGTCATATGTAACAGAACCTTCAGGAACTTACATATTGCATATTACATACTCATTCATAAACACTATATCATAAAAGTATACGATAGTTTCAAAAAGGTCCTTTTTGAAAACCAATAATTGTACCTTCTTACAACCTTTTATGAAAAAGATATTTTGTCATGTAATAATTGTACCTTACACTATATACAAGACAACATGAAAAAGAAATGTAGGAAAAAGACAAAAACACAAAATCGGCTACATAAGAAAAACAAATATAATATGTTTTTGAAAAGACTTTAGTTACCTTCTTTAAAGAAAGGTTTCTAATATAAGAAGAAGACAAAAACATAAATCGGCTACACAAAAGAAAAACAAATAAAATATGTGTTTAAAAGAACTCTAGTTACCTTTTTTCATAACCATAGAATGTCGACTTACTTGAAGTCATCATTCTCTTTACAAAGCATTAAATACCTCCTGTAACAAATCCTTGTTAATATCCTTCTCAAAGAATGTCGACCTTCTTTATGGTCCTCATTCTCTCTGGAGACTTTGAAAAACACAACATAAAGAAAACACTTGACATGACTATGTACAAATAAATATCTCAAAGCACTCATTGTACTTACACTCATTTAAAGCAAAGAAGTACTAATGTACCTCAAATCATTAATTAGAATAAAGACAAAACTACAACCCAACGTTCAATGTACTATTGTAAGAAATAGACTTTTTACATAAAATATGTATTACCTAAAATATTACAACGACTAGTGTACCCTCTATTTTACTTTTATGGAAAAAGGCATTCTCGAGTTTCTCTAAAAGATATTTTTGAAATGACATAACATTTCACATTTCAAAAAGTTACAATTCCAAAATGTAACGCCTACTTTTTAAAGCTATATAAATACACTCAAATAAACTATTCAAACAATGGAATGGAATAGACATGTGAGCTTACAACGAGAAAAATTCCTATTCGATATTTGAAAAGAGAGCCTTGAAAAAGAAAGAGAAAAAGAAAAAGAAAGAAAAGAGAAAAAGTCAAGTCCAGCTCTTTGACAAAGAGCATCCTCTGAGTGACAAACAGAACATTCTGAGAATCCTTCATTCGTGCATTCATATCATTCTGAAGGTTCTATAGGAAGTATTGTAACTCTGTTATTCACTGTATTCCTTCTTTGTTGAGAGAAGAAGACCTCTGTGAAAGAGGGTGTTGTCCTTCTCTGTTGAGAGAAGAAGACCTCTGTGAAAGAGGGTGTTGTCCTTCTCTGTTGAGAGAAGAAGACCTCTGTGAAAGAGGGTGTTGTCCTTCTCTGTTGAGAGAAGAAGACCTCTGAGGAAGAGGGTGTTGTACTATTTATCCGGTGACTCGGATGTTATAGTGGAAAGCTCAAGTGGTTTGCTTGGGGACTGGATGTAGGTCTGGATACTGACCGAACCAGTATAAATTCTGTGTTTTATGTGTTGTGCCTTATTGCTTAATTATTTTATTTTATCGATCTTTATCATATTTCACTATTCACCCCCCCCCCCCTCTAGTGGAATTTCAATTTTCATAACAACTAAAATGTTCCTTGTTACCTAGGTGAGGTCATCAACCACGATGAAGAAGTATAAGGATTGAATTGTTATTTGTAAAGAACATCCCATTACCAGGGATGAGGCCGTCACAAAAAATGTGACTACTGCATTGTTACTAAGGAGTAAACAACTAAAATAAACTTGTTGTTCAAACAGAGTTGTCAACTTTTGAAAAGACATTAAGAAAATATCAAAAGGCAAGTAATTTTATTGATGACAAGTCAAAGACAAAGAGAGGGTGGGAGACAGTTTGCCACCACTCTTGATAATCAGAAGATACATTGGTTCCAGGAAATATGGAAAGAGTAACAAAAGAGTCCCAAGTGTATTTGGCCGCATGGTATGCTCCAGACCACTGGTCTGACCGTAAATCAAATTTTGGCATAATACCCATCGGAAAACAAGTGTTGACATGAGTCTGCCGCTGTGAAAACTGTCTGATGCACCTTTCAGGCTGGTAATCAACACAGAAGAATGAACCAAGTAATCTGTAGCTCTTGCTACGCACATAATGTAACGAGGAAGTGCTTCCTGCCAGTTGAAGAAGTCCCAAACGATCTCATCTTGATGTAAACTTTCAATCAAAGCTCGATATTGGGGGGTTGACTGTGGTTTTACCATTGAATCTGAATGAACTGACTTTGGATGGCACATGTCGCAGGGACCATGACTGCAGAGCATAAATGCATCCTTCTACCAAGATAGTTTCTCCAAGAGTGAAACGAGTCAAACCACGGTAGAGGAAAGCTAGGGCGGCCATGGAAATTGAGAGACGTGAGTTCGCTGACTCCCCCATCTTCGCAAGAGTTGGATAACTCTGATATCAACAAAATTTTGGCCATCTTGAAAGAAAGATAACCCTACTGTGCATAGGACCATAGCGCACTGAATCCTTTCTTTGGCTGCTCTCGATAGGGTGTCAACTTCCTCGTATGTCCCATATTGATGATAAAGCTCGAATAAGTCAATAAACTGACTTCCATCTGCCTCGATGAGTGGCCAAGATCTACGTTCAATCGCTCAAGCTAAAGCATCACGAAGATCCAATCCTTTGACATTAATCAGAAATTGCTGCTCTACAGGATCATCAGGCTGACCATCTGGTTTCAGTAATCCCATAACATCGTTGGACACATCCATGAGCAAAGTCATCTCTCCCCATAAAAGCTAAAATGTGTAGGTACGAGGATTCCATCATTTTGCCAATGCCTGAATAAGATTCCCATTGATGGTTTGCTTGCCAACTGTCGACGCCAGCTCCAATCCACAATCATCCAAGTGGTCCAAAAACATACACGAGAAGTTGGCGAACCAAGAGTAATACCAACGTGGAAAGAATGGACAGGTGTGAATGACCCAACGATCTGGAAATCCCTGCCGTATCTCATGTGAGATATGGTCTTTGGGAAAGCTGGTGTCAAGTGAACTGGATGCCATTGAATAATACTGAAGAAGAAAATAATAAGGATCAGAATGATGATAAATGCAGGACTTTAAAGAAAATAGAATGTAGAATTAAAGAAAATCAAGATCCAGAAAGGAAAAAAAAGGTATACACCTGGAGTTTTAGAAAAGGAGATTTTAGAAAAGATTTCCAGGATTTTTGAGAAAACTAGTCTAAAGAAGTGAAGATGGAGAAAATATACACCTGGGTTTTGAAAGTAGAGGAGAAATTTTGAAAGAAATACCCAAGGTTTGAGAAAAAATTATTCTGAAAAAAGTAAGAAAATATAAGAAATACGCCAGTATCATAGAATCAAAGTTGTACAAATAAGGATGCGTAAACAACACTCCCTAAAAGCTGACTCTAAATACATAAGTTTAAAAATGGCTGTAGGACTCTAATCCTAACTCTAAGGTTTAGATCATCTGAGTCCAATTCAGATATGTCGATATATTCAAGCCAAAGCTCGAAGTATGTGGCATAAAAATATCTCCAGTTCTAAGGTAATGGTTTTCCAACATCCTTGAGCGTCTGCCGATATACTTTGGACTATGGCCCTCAGTACGTGGCAGGGGGGTTATTAGCCTAAATAAGTGGCCCAGTTGTGAGGCTTTTTCCTGAACTATGGTTCATGGAGAAAGCCCAGCAACGTGAAGTCCGGGACAATATAGATAGGGGATGCTTTTAGAAATATGATCAACATGCAAGAAATTAGATGTCTCTAATGCAAAGTCCTAAAGAGATAGAATTTTGAAAATTATAAAGAAGCACAGACTTGCATACATTTTTTGCATTCAATCCCTAGATTGAGGAGAGTTTTATTAGACCTAAGTCTAAGTGAACATGAATAAAATCTCTTCAATTTGGTCCTACCAAACCACACTTAAGCCTGTATGCATTATGTCAGCTGAGTCAGAGTCTAGGCTCTTAAGGTTTGCATGAAATAAAGCTGACATTTTAAAGAATAATGACTTAGAAAATTTGAACAAGGCAAACACATAAATTTGACCAGACGAAGATGAGTCCCATCACGGTCTCCACTTCTGTGATCATTGAAAAAAAATTCTTTCTTTTTAGGAAGGGAAAATTCTTGCAAGGTCCACTTGACCTTTTGAAAAGGGATTTTAGAAATAACTCACCTCTGTTTTTTAAAATACGGGAAAATGGAGAGACGGGGCTCGCTTGTCGGTACGAGGTTCAACCGTTCCTGGTGCCTTTATCAGGGGTAATTGAACCAAGGATCAAATTTATGCCTTTAACTTATTCAAATTTGCCTAAGAAATTATTCTAAGTCCTAAAATGCACAGAGAATCATGCTTGTGCTATGATTTTGAACTTGAAAATATGTATACTTTCGGGAATATTTTAGAAATTTGAATTTTCCAAGTGATTTTGAAATAGATTTGAAAGTATCCTTTAGGAAAATTGAATTTGAAATCATATGTGAAATTGAATCTGAATTTTAGACTTTGAAATGAATTTGAGTTTCAATTTGAAATTGAAAATGGATTTGAAAGTGAAATTTGAAGTTTGAAATTGAGAATAAAATCTAAGGTTTGAAGTTTAAAAGTTGGAATAAAAAAAAATAGAATTAAAGAAGAGAAAAAAAAAGTCGGAATTTTTAAAATTTGGAATTTGAAATTGATTCAAAATCAGGATTGAGATTGAAAATTAAAATCGAATTTAGAAATCAAATTTGAAATTGAATTTGGAAATTTAAAATTGAAATTGAAAATCAGAATTAGAATTGAAATTGGAAATTAAAATTGAGTTTTAAATTTTGACAATTTAAAATTAAAGATTTGAAATAAAAAATGTAATTGAATTAAAAAAAAAAACTAAAAATTGGAATTTAAAAATAAAATTGGAATTTAGAATTGGAAATTCAAAATTTAATTTGGAACTAGAATTGAATTTTGAATTTAAAATTGAAATTTGAATTTAAGATGGAATTTTAAAATCGAAAATAAGAAATTTAAAATAAAAAACTTGGAATTGAAATGAAAATTAAAATTGGAGTTTGAAAATGGAAAGTTAAAATTGATATTTGAAATTAAAGTAAAAATTGAAATTTGAAAATAGAAATTAATATTTGAAATTGAAATAAGGTTTAAAATTTTAAGAATTTGAAATTTATTTTTTTGAAAAATGTTTGAAAATGAATTGAAAGTGACTTGGAAAATATTTTGAAAATACTTGGAAATTTGAAAATAACTTGAATAATTTAAAAAATGATGTAATTCTATCTTAAATGATGAATATGCTATTTTATTGAAAATTATTTAAATTTTAATGAGAATTTTGTACTTTTATAGAATTAAAACAAGATTAATCTCCATATATTCATGACTATGGCCACAAATATACTTTAAATTAATCTTTATTAAAATTCTAATAAAGAAGAAAAATAGATTTTGTGCCTTTATAGAATTAAAACAAGATTAATTTTGAATATATTCATGACTATGGCTACAAATATACTTTGAATTAATCTTTATTTGAACTCTAGTAATGGAAGAAAAGAGAAATTGATTTTTGAAAAGTGATGATTTTTGAAAATGACCTAAGAGTGTAGGTCAAGTTTTTATTTAATAAAGAATAATAATTCTAAGTATTATTCATATTTTGACTATGGTCATAAATACAAACTATACTTAGTTTTATTTATCCTTTATTAAAATGGTGCATGTGCCATTCGTGTTTACATAGTGTATTAAAAAAATGGAAAAATGCAACAAGTTAATATGAAATTAAAATTAAACTATATGCTCATTCATTCTAAACTAAGCATAAAGTAAAATTCTTATTAATGAAATTATTATAACCCTTGAATTAATTATAATAATAAAAAAAGAAATAAAAATAAAAATTTCTGCAAAATTAGCAAACATGTTAGAAGTAAATGTAGGCATTTATGGATTTTCTTCAATTATTGAAAAATTGAAGAAAATATCTAAAATTAGCCTTTTATGCTAAAAAATAAAGAAAAATAAAAAGATAAATGCAAATGATGCATGGCTTTTGCAAAAGCATTTTGAAAATATGTTTTGGAGTTTTAAATTTTCGAAATTGAGGTTTAAAACATCTAAATTCATTTTAAAGTTTGAGTTTAAAATGAATTTAACTTTGAAATTAAGCATTTTTGTTATCATCGCAAAATTTTTACTTTTGCAAATCAAACTGACCTTTGAAATAGTTTTTGAAAATAACTCGCCTCCGTTTTAAAATGCGGGAAAATTCTTTAGAATGGGACTCGCCTGTCGGTACGAGGTTCGACCGTTCCTGCCACCCTTAACAGGGGTAATCGAACCAAGGATCAATCTACTGCTCTGCTCTATTCAACTTATCTAAATCATATTCTAATTTCTAAATGCACATAGAATCAGGCATGTGCTATGAATTTTCTGAAAATGCATATTTGAAAACATGATGTTTGCTTTGAATAACTGAAACACTTAGAATAGATATCACATGGAAAATCATGAATTGGGATTTGAAATGTACTTCTGAGAAAAGTAAAAATCGATTTCTGAAGAAATGTAAGGATTTTGTGAAAACCGATTTTGAGAAATGTGAAATAACTTTGGAAAACTTGATTTCTTTGAATTCAAACTTTGAAATTGAATATATAACTTGAAAAATCGAATTTGGAACTTGGGAAATACTTGAAATGTCATTGCCAAATCCATATTTTGAGAAAATTGATTTTTGAATAAGACTTAGAAAATTTTGAGAAAATGAACTTCTTTGAATTGAGATTTGAATTGGAATTGGCAAATGCATGAAATGAATGAATATGGATTTGAGGAATTGAGAAATACTTTTTGTATTTTGAGAAATGCAGTGCATTTTTGAAGTTAGCCTAAGAGTGTAGGCTGAATGTGGCTAATGTGAAGATCATAAATCTGGGTATCATTCATATTCTGACTATGGCCATAAATACGAATTCCACCAAGTTTATAAACTTCATAAAAGCTAGTGTATGTGCCATTCGTGTAGACCATAGTGAGTTTGAATATGCATGAATCATCATCCATCACACATTAACATTATTTAAAAAAATAAACTATATGCAATGCTGCCTAAGCTAAGCAGGAAATGTAAATTCTTATTCCAAAGTTTAATTTAGTTTACATCACTATTGAAATTTAAATACATGAAAAATAAAGTCTTCAATGTACCTGCAAAACTAGAAAACTTTGTTAGTGATGATATGTTGGCTTTTCTAGGTTTATCCAGTAATATCAGAAAATTGTTGGATTTTGCTAGATATAAGCCTTTTTGCCATGATTCCCTTAAATCAAAATGATAAAGTATGAAATAAAATTGAATAAATAAGGAAGAGAAGATATGAAATTTCGAAATTGGGGTCAAAATGACCAAAATACCCCTAATAACAAGACTATGGCCTTGAAATTAGGGTTTTCAGAAAGATATTTGATAAAATGCAAGTTTTGAAATACAAATAATGATAAATTAACTCAAATATGATATGACATGATTAAAAATGTGAAAATTAGGGTTAGGGATTTCGAAATTGAGGTCAAATGACCAAATTGCCCCCGATAGCAAGACTATGGCCTTGAAATCATGGTTTTCTGAAATAGATTTTGGATAAAACTTAGGTTTTATGCACTGAATGAAGTCAAATGAACATCAAATTTAACCTAAAGCATCCTAATATGATTATGAATATAATTAAACCATACAAATACATGCTTATACACGAAAATACAAGAATATCACAAATTTTGTGATTTTTGCAGTGTTTTGGAATTCTTCGGGTACCTTGTTTTGCAATTTACTTAATTCAGCCATCAATCAGATTCTAAAATTCATCAAATTTGGTACCTGCACTTATTATAACCCTAATATTGAATTGGAATTATAAAAATAATTTTTTGGCATTAATTTAATCCAAAAATAGCATCAAACCCTAAAAATATGCTATTTTTGACCTAGTTCACCAACCAGTCTCAGTCCAAGACCCGAACCAGGGGTCAAACCTCCATGAAAATTTCTGATTTTTGACATATACCAAATAGACATAAAAGCAGAACTTTTCTTTTTTACAGATCTGAAAAATCACTTAGGATCAAGGAGATCCCCTACCGGCAATCCGGGCCTGAATATTGCAAACCAAACATGAGTTAAAACAGACACTGCAGATTACAAATTCCGGTATAAATATCAATGCTATTCCAAAATATCTTAGATTTTAACAGTGACTATTTGACAGAAAAATAACAATACTCACTTTTTACAGATCATGAATCGGATCTGTATTTTGGGATTTACGAATAACACAAGTCTGATTAGGGTTTTGGTAAACCCTAACGAGTTTTAAATTAAAAATCAGAGTTTCTGAAAGAGGAAAAATAATAAACAGTGGTAAAAAATTATGAACATTTCACAGTAGATAGATCTAATCAACATGAATCCATAGCAATTTACAGATTTAAAATCGGATATAGGATGAGAAAAATATCATCACAGCAAGTTACCCGCTTGATTTTAACAACGATTTTAAAGTTTTAAAAACCTGACTTGATGTCTGATTTTTATGACAGGGTTCCCGAAGTCCAAAATCTCTGATTTTTTTACAGTAGATCAATCACATATGCATGCATCACATATAAAAAAATCAGAAATTAACAGCACATATTTCAATCCTAAACAGCATGCTCTTTTCTGTTCTAAACTAAAAAACACACAGAAATCTAAGAAACTTGAGAAAATATGCATTAACTAATGAAAAACAATAAAATAAACCATAAAACAATAAAATAAAAATTATTTCTATGCTGGAAAACATGTAATAAACATGAATAAGCAAAGAAAAAAATAAAATACAGGGAATCCATGGCTGAAATTTGCTTTCACCTTTGAAATCATGGATTTAACCCATTTAACGGGTAAATCTCACGTTTCGTCGGTTAAGAACATGAAAAACGTACCTCACATCGATTCTAATGGATTAGAATCCTTGAAATCACCCTCAAACTGAGTTAGATCATCTTTTTGGGTCGATTTTTGGGTTCTTGGATGAAATCCATGGTTAAATCCATGAACACAAGAGTTTCCATGGTGAAATCTATTGAAAAATCATAAAAACTAATAAAATAATATTAAATAAACTCACCTTGGGGATGCAGCTGCAATGGAGGAAGGTGGAGGTGCTGGAGAGGAGAGAGAGGCCACGAAAATTTTAGAGAAAAAGAGCTCTCTTTTGACCCCCCTTAGGTCCCTTTTTATAGTTTTTCAAAAAGTCACTTAATTAGGGTTAATTAAGAGGTTTTTCATTTTTTGAGGACTCTTTCTAATAAATCCACTAAGGGCAACGATTTTTTGTGATTTCCTAACCCTAAATGAACTCCAATTAATACCTAATTAATACCTAATTAAACCCTAAAAAGTCCAAATGTGACACCACCTAGTATGGACCCACATTTGGTTTTTAAAACCTGAATTTAAAACCTTTAAAAACCAATGGTTTAAAAGTTAAATAAAATGGATTTTTAAAATTGATTTTGACTCCTCTAAACCCCTAACCTAACTAGGACAATGACTAACCCTAGTCTAACCTTGACTTATTCAAATGTGGCGCCACCCCGAGTGGGCTCCACTTGAATTTTCAAAAAAAATGATTTTAAAACTTGAAAATGAGAGGTTTTTGAAAAGAAATTCAAAAGTAGACTTTGAGATTGAAAGTTTTGAAATGGTACAGAGTCTTGACTGAGTCAGAACTCCTCTAGATACGGCGCCAACGGGGTGGGCCCCACATCGAAGTTTTGAAAAACTTGAAATAAATACTAAAAATGGCTTTAAAAAAGGGTTAAAATCAACAGTTGAAATTCAAAGTTTTTAAAAATAGAGTTCTAACCAAACTGGAACTCTGGGCTAGAGTCCTGGATTTATAGGACTCTGAGATTTTGGGTTTTAAAAGCCAAATGAAGGAGTTTTTGAAAAGATTTTATCAAAAATGATAAAATAAGTCAGAAAATACTGTCAGGGTTAGACTCCTAACTCAATCAGGACTCTGAAATAGAGTCCTGAATTAACTGGACTCTACAAAATGACCTAATTTTTTAAAACAGATGGAAATAAATGAAAAAAATGGAATAAAAACAAACTTCAAAACAGACTCCTGACTGGACTAGGACTCTGGGACAGAGTCCTGATCGGACTAAAACTCTAGATTTTTTTTTTGGTATTTTCTGAAAAACAAATGAAAGAACTTGTCAAAACAGTGAAAACAATAACGAATATTGAAATAAAAGAGAGTTCTGATTCAACTAAGACTCTATGGACAGAGTCCTGATTGAACTAGGACTTTCAGATTTTTGGATTTTCTGAGAAAACAAATAAGAGAATTTTGAAAAATAGTTAGAAACAGGATGAAATTGAAGTTTTGATTCAGAGTCCTGATCTGACTGGACTCCTGAAGAAGAGTCCTGATCCAACTAGGAATCTGAGATTTTGGCCAAAATAGAAGATTTTAAAAGGTTTTCTCCGAAAACAGGTAAAAAGGTAGTGAAAAGTAGAGTTTTGATCCGACTAAGACTCTGGAAAAAGAGTCCGGATCCAAGTAGGACTCTAAAATTTTTGAGATTTTTTTTGATAAGTAAAGGAATCCAGAAGCGACACCACCTAAATGGGTCTCATCTGAGAATTAAAATCAATTGAAATTGAGTTTGAAATGAATCCAGATTGTTTTCTGAGAAAATATTTCAAAATATAAGGTCCCGAGGGTTGGAAAATAACAGAATGTTGAATAAAAACCCAGGTTTTAAAATTGTTTTTGAAAGAAAAGTTTTAAAACTCAAATCTGGATTGAATGTTTTGAAAGCAGGAGTGCTGGATCTCGAAAATGAGATGTAATGACATGCAATGCTATGCAATGCGATGAAATGATATGCAAAAATGTATGCAGTGATATGCAATGATACATGAAATGTAAGCACTGGATGAGGGTGAAAATTTGGGGTGTTTACAATTTTATGAAAAATATATTAAAATTCATTGAAATAAAAGGCAAATAAACTCCAAAATTTGTTTAAAATAAAGTTAAGGTATTCTAAGTTGATAAAAGATATTTTAAATTTATGAAATACATGAATTATATTTGAAAATTGAATTTAAAAGTGTTAAAATGCCCAATTTAACTTTATTTTAACAAGAAGAATGATTTTTATAAAACCAGTTTTGAAAAATATAATGAATGAAGGGTCAAATGACAATAGAAATTTATGAAAATTGATATGAAGACTCCTAACAACCTTAGAAATACTCTAGAACTGAAAAATTCAAGAAATGATTAGAGAAAACCTGAATTAGGGCTTTTTATCCAGTTAAAACAGGATTTTGCAAAATCAAGATATACAAGCGGACCCTGTCAGAGTATTTCGGATGAATGAAGACTTAAAACAACTCAAATGATGCTCAAAATGTACCCATGGATTCATGACATATCAGAGAAGCATTTCGCTTTTACAAAATTTCAAAATCATTTTTAAAACTTGAGATATGACTAAAACATTAGAGAATTAATTTTAGAAACAAGGAATTGGATTTTAACAGACAAGTTTCTATAATTTTAGTGTTTCATAGACTAAACCAAATCAATTTATATAAGTTGCACAATTTAACCAAAAAATAACTCCAATTTATAAAAATGAAAAATCAATCCTCGTTTGGAAATGACGACTTCGAGAAGTCACTGTTATATCTCAGGAAATGGACCTGTTACAGAACTTAAAGTTCTCTAACTAGTTCCAGTTTTTAACAGAATTGGAATATCAAATGAGCATAAAAAGTTTATAAAATTTAACATGGCTAAACTAGACTTAAAATGGAAGAAAACCCTTTTTACATATTCTGAAAATGAGTTTTCATTAGAGGGAGCTAATCTAAACAAGTTGAGATAAAATTTAAGTAATGCTTAATGAGGCAAAATGACAGGGTTCTGATTTTTTATCAGAACCAAACATGAAAATTTTATAGAAATATCTAAAAATTTACAGAAATAAACTATACATGCAGAGAAAAAATATTCAATTTACATATCTAAAAAATGATCTACCATTAGGGAGATCCAATCCAAACAAGTTGATTTTAAACCTGAGAAAAGCCTTTCAAAGAAAATCGATAGGGTTCTGGTTTTTTATCTGAATGATAGATGAAAAAGAAATAAAAGTTTATGAAAATTGGAATTCATAAATTAGACATTCTAAGAAAAAAACATTTTTTTACAGATCTAAAAAATGATCTTTCATTGGGGAGATATGAATGCAACAAGTCGATCCTGAGTCTGAGCAATGCCTGGAATTGCAAATAGACAGCGTTTTGAATTAAAATGCAAACAAAATATAAACTCTTATATAGAAATTTTTGAAAATTTGCAGAGATGAACTGAACATTCATATGAAGAAACTCTTTTTTACAGATCTTAAAAATGATCTCCCATTAGAGAGACATGACTCTGACAAAATGGGCTAAAAACTGGACTATTAAAATGACACAGTATAATAGGATCATGGTTTTTGACCAAAATTAGGCATGAAAATACCATAGAAATTGATACAAATTGGCATGGACAAACTAGATTTACTGTTGGAGACATCAATTTTTACAGATTGGAAAGATCATCTCTGGTTAGGGAGAAATCACTTCGGCAAGTTGGTCTAGTTTCAGAGAAAATCCGGGCGGCCCAGAATGATAGGGTCCGAATCTCAAATTTTTTGGTAGACTAAACCAACTTAGAATGATCTGACTTTTTGTAGAGATCCCGAAAACACATAAAAGAAGATGCAGTAAAAAAATTAGATTAAAATGACACCTAATTATATGCAAATTGATGAAATAAAAAATAGGCCAGAATGGAAAATATCATCTAAACATGATTGAATAGGATGAAACCTCATTAATGAATTGATCTAATGATCAAGCATGAGATCTACCATTTCAAATCTTGGATGATGATGAAAATTATGTAAAAATAGAATTAAAGCATCTAAAATGAAATTGAAAGCATTGAGGCATAAATTGAAATTGATTTAGCCCATTGAATATGAGAGTTGGTCTATTGAAAATCAAATCTCATAATTCTAAATGGCTAGAATGAAAATGTATAAAGTAAATAGCAATTTGAATGTATTAAAAGGCATAAAAGCAAGATTAATACACCAATAATGTAAATCTACATTGCTATTCATAGAATTGAAAGTAAATTGAAAGAAAAAGAGGAGAAGAGGGGGATGTCATTTAGGGAAATTAAAAAAGAAAAAAAAGAAAGAATTAGAAGAGAGGAGAGAGAGGGCCTACCTTGAGGGCTGGAAGAAGAGTCATTCTTCTTCACTTCAGCCACCAAAATCAAGAATGGAAAGAGGAGGAGCGGTAGGTTTTCTTGGGAAACTCACCCCCTAGATCTATTTATAGTTAGATCTAGGGGTATTTTGGGCATGGGTATTTGAGATATTTTGGGGGGCCTAGGGCTGTGGTGGCAAGGGACTCACATGGGGAGGGGGGGGGGTGTTGACGCCAACCCCATGTGGGTATTCTAAGCTTTTTCAAATGGGCAAAGTTGCCCTTTTGCAAAAATTTTGACACATGGCACCCCTTTGCAAGTGGGTGCCCATGTGTGTCTTTTTCAAGTTTTGTAAATGGGTAAAAGGGGGCTTTTTTATTGAAATTTTGACACATGGCATCACTTGGCAAGTGATGCTCATGTGTATTTTTAAAAGCAAAAAGGGTTTTTAAAAGTAGGTTTTTAAAACGAATTTGCAAAATGCCAAGTGGCGACCTCTCTTTGAAAATGTATATTTTTTTTTTATTTTAAAAGATTTAAAAATATAAGTAAAATAAAAGATGAAAGATAAAAGGGGAATTTGAAAATAAAGGATTTCAATTGGATCCAAGATCCAATTTGATTTTCGAAATCCAAATCGACTTAAAATCGGATCCAGATTGAATCCTGAGAAATTTTGTGGAAATATTGAATTTGGTTTTGAAATTCAAGAATTATTCTTGGAATTGGGGTAAAAATTGGGTTTTGATTTTGAATTTGAAATCCAAGAATTGATTTTGAATAAAAATTGGATTTTGAATTTGGATCTGGATCCATTTTGATATTTCAAAATCCAAATTGAATTATGAACCAGATATAGGGTATTTTTCAAAAGATTTTTACAAAATGATGGATTTGAATTTGAAATTCGAGAATTGATTTTGAATTTAGAATAAAAATTGAATTTTGAAAAGGATTTGTATCCAAGGTTTTAAATAAAACTGGATCTGGATCTCGATTGAAGGAAATTGGTCTGAAATGGCAATCGAACTCTGAATATGAATTTCTGAAAATTATAATGAAAAACCCCAAATTCATGATGAAAATTAGGATTTTGGGTTTGGATCTTGGATCCAACTCATATAATGGAATTGGATCTTGGATCTGGATCAGAATCCAAGAAGTGGAATCAGATCTCAGATGTTTGATGAATCTGAGTTCAGAAATTGATTCAATTAACCTTCTAAATGGATCAGAAGGTAGATCCAGACTAAAATGGATCTAAAATGATTAATTGGATCCTGGATATCCGATGGGATATTCCAGGTTCAATGAATAAATTTGACTCTGGATATGGATTATAGAGTAAATCCGACGACAAATCTAAGTCTGGGATAAAAATTGGACACTAGATCCAATATTGGATCCACTATCCAAACTGAAATGGATTGGATCTCGGATATTGATAAGATATCAGATAAAGGAATTGATCCGAGTCTGAATTGGGACTTGTTCCAGTTTAGAAAATTGTCAGAAATAGTGTCCTGTAAACACCCCAAATTTTCACTCACCTCCCCGACATTTCCACCAAGCATCATCATTCAGCCTTTTAAATCGCCGGAGGGCAAAATGGTCATTTTCTGAGCTCGGACCTTGCAAAAGTCTAAATTTCATCTGGAACTCTCAAAATCTCTATATTTTAGCTCAGATGCTCAGAAAATTATTCCTGACAGGAGACATGCATCTCCAAGTCTTGGTTCAAGATTCTATTGCATTTCATAAGACATGGCATTGCATATCATTGCATGAACATTTCATATCACTACACTGCACAGCATGTCATTTCGAGGTCCAGAACTCTTGATTTCAAAATTTTCAATCCAGATTCGAATTTTAACTGTTTTCAAAATTGATTTCAAAACCCTGGGTCTTCAAAATTATCAATTCTTCCCATTTTACCCCCAGAACTCCGAATTTCAAAATATTTCCTCAAGAAAACGATCTGGATAGTTTTCAATATGGATTTCAGCCACCTTATCTCAAATTTTGCCCTTTTGTCAGCTATTTCAACCATCATTCTTTTACAAAATCACCCTACAGGGGCCAACTCTTTCCAAAATTTCCTGTTTTACCAATTAGTCCAGATTTTATGAAAATTCCAAAAAGAGGCTTATTGTCTTGTCTTTATTTCAATAAAGAAGCAATGTGGGACCCACACTGAGGTGGTGTCACACAGGCTTTTCTTTTGAAAATTTGAATTTTGAAAAACCCAAAAATATAGGAGCCTTGTCCCCTGGATTGGCGCCACTTGTCCTTTCTCTCTCCTCCCATTTACCTGCCATGTGTCAGCATAGGGTTCACCTAGAGTTGGCGCCACATGTCACCTTCTCTCTTCTGCCATCCTTTGACATGTGTCAGTGTGGGGCCACCTTAAGATGCCGCCACATGTCATTAGTCATCCTCTTCATTTTATGCCACGTGTCAATGTCTACCATCTTCACCCTGTGCCATGTGTCATTCCAAGGTCACCATGAGATGCCACGTGTCATGTGTTGTCCTGTTCAGAAAAAGTAGAACTTGTCTCCCCTGAGGTGGCACCATTTGAATTATGTCTCCTGCAAGTGACACTTGTCACTCTCTTCTTTCCTCTGGAAAAGCAAGCGACACGTGTCAATCTCTGCTCCTTTCAGAAAAAGCAGAGGACACATGTCTCTCTCCTATTTTTCTCAGAAAAGTAGATGACACATGTCATCTCCAGCTTCCTTTAGAAAAAGTAGAAGACACATGTCACTCCCTGCTTTTCTCAGAAAAAGCAAGTGACACATGTCACCCTCTGCTCTTCTCAGAAAAAGCAAGGGACACGTGTCTCTCTCTGCTTTCTTCAGAAAAAGCAAGTGACACATGTCACTTTCTGCCTCCTTCAGAGAAAGCTAGAATTCAAATATTCAAACACTCAAACTCCAGGCTGAGGTGGCGCAAATCCTGAACTTCACCTTTTCTATTTTGTGTGAGATGGTGCCACGTGTCTCTTTCCCTCCTTTTCCTCCCTCTTGCCACATGGCATTGTAGGAGCCACCCTGAGGTGGCGCCACATGTCCATCCTCCATTCCTCCAGGGCCAACCTCCATTTGAAATTCAAATTCTCCTCTGAGGTGGCGCCATTTGAGAAGGCCTCTCCAGACAGTTGACACTTGTCTGCCACATGTCCAGACCTCCCTGCATCAGAAAAAGTAGAAAAAACCCCCCTATGAGGTGGCGCATTTTGCTTCCTCCCTTCATGTTCTCCTGCCACATGGCATCGTAGGAGCCACTGTGAGGAAATGCTACATGTCAGCCTCTCCCTTCCTGCAGAAAAGTAGAATTTGATATCCTCTGAGGTGGCACAGCCTGCTTCCTCCACTCCTATCCTTCTGACACATGTCAAGCACCTCCAGAGATGGCGCCACATGGCATGCTCCTATTGTTTTCAGCTTTACACCTCAAATCACCTTTTGAGGTGGCGCCATTCCAAAGCTCCCACTTGGCCTCATTTTTATTTTTTATTTTATTTTTAGTAAAAGCAGCCCACCATGAGGTGGCACCACCTGAGGGCTCCCTGCAAAATCCAAATTCAAATTTCAAACCCCCAGATAGCACCCCCTGAGATGGCACCACATGGAGGGCTCAGATTGAGCTTGTTTGAAATTTAAATTTTTTCATAAAATCTTTAAAAACAAGGCTCCACGCCCAGCATAAGGAGACCATTTTTTTTTAGCTCTTGTGAACTTGGAAATTTGACCTAGCCTTCCTGAAAATCCGATTTTTGCACTTTGGAATTCACGCCCCCTTTGGCTCGGTGAAGAAGGCACGGTGGATCGATCTTGGTGAATCATCCGAAGCTCAGATCGAAGGACGAACGAAGCCCGTGATAGCTGTCCCTCTCAAGAGCTTCAACGCTGCCTAACGAAGCAAGGTGCACCTCTTTTCCTCTTCATTTGATCTCATAATTCGATTCGGGAGTCGTTTGAAGAAAGAGCTCATCCGAGAGATGGATTGAGCTATTCTCATAAAACGACATATATAAAAATACATGATTATGATTCATTGATGATTTTTAACATTCATGCATTTATCTAGATTTAATTTACATTTTATTTCATCAATTTAGCACGTTTCATGAATTAATTAGGATTAATTTAGCATTTTTTTCAATTCTGTTCATTTTCAGTAGTTCTCTGTTTTTGTCAGTAAGTCCACACGTCATTTCATGCATTTATTTTTTATTAAAAATCCCAAAAAAATCACAGAATACGACCTTAGGTGTTCCTAGAATTGTGTCAAAAATTTGGAGGCATTTGAATTTGTTTACGGCGGTAAACATTCAAAATGGCAAGTCAGGTTTTGTTACCCGGGATGCGTTTTGAAAATCATTTGCCAACTTGTAAAATTGAGATCTCCCTCATGGGAGATCCGATTTTCGATCCTAAAGATGTTATGAACTCGGGAGAATGTCTAGGTTTTAACCTGATTTTCTCAGGTTTTTATGAGTTTTGTTTATGTCTGAAAAAAATCTGAGAGTTCGGGACACGTGTCAGAGCCTGATTTGGGCCTCTGAGATTTTGGATCGACTTAGGGCTATAATTTATCTTTGTGTGTTTCTCCAAATCCAAAACTGTAAAAAGTGCAAGTTATGTTCGAGATGTCCTATGTCTGCATATGGCATATTGTGATTTTTAGAATAGTTGTGATACCTGTTTCGGATTTTTCTTTTCAGTCCTCTGTTTTGCTACATTTGTCTGTTTTGTCAATTTAGGAATGAAAAGTTATATTTTTACCTATGTCTATGTTAATCAAATGCCAAAGTCATGAACATGAAAGTTGTTTATGTAGGTGTCGTGAGTAGCTCTGATTAATTTCATAAATTTCCATGGCGGTTTTCTATTTTTTTAGCATTTTACATCAGATTAGGGTGATTTTTACCTCTATCAGAACTAAATCCCTGTTGCCGAACTCACCATGGCTCAAATTCTGAGCCTGTAAAAACCAAAAATGTTTCATTTTGAGTACTTTAGCAGTCTGCAAAATATCAGAAGTTTTCATGGTGTAAATCTTGCATTATCATGTTAAGCAGTGCATTTGGTTCGGATCCATAGGCAAAATCCACCATTTTAGGACTTTCTTTAAATTTTAGCATTTAAATCATATCATTTCGTGATTTTTAGCATTCTAGGCTGTTTATCAGAGTAAGTAGATGCTTCATACCGAATTTGGTGCAATTTGGAATCCATTTGAGGTTCAGATTAGTCATAATACCAAAACAGGGTCCCGCAGGACCCGGATCCAAGTGAAAAACAAGCGAAATTCGTTATTTTGGATAAATTGCAAAATGTCAAATTCTGATTTTACAGTCCTAATGTGTTTAGAAGCATGTCATACTGCATTTCATCATCATTTGATTCAATTTGAATTTCAAAATCTCAATTTTACCAAGTTTTCCTTCAAAAAACCCTGATTTTAAAGATATAACTTTAATATTAGGGGTATTTTGGTCATTTTGACCCCAATTCCGAATTTCAAACTATTTTCCACCAAATTTCCTGCATTTACACCATTTCAAATATCAAGGAAGCATGAGATTAGGGTTTATATCCAATTAAATCCAATAATTTTAGAATATTATTGGAAAATCTTGGAAAAACCCACATATTTGAGCTAACCTTATTTCAAGTTTGGCAGGGACATTCAAAAGAAGGAGCTGAAGTCTGCAAATTTCATTTATTTCATTTATTTAGTGATGTAATAATGTAAATTTTGGAATAAGAGATTTAATTTTCTGCTTAGACTAGGATGCATATCATATAGTTTAAATTTATGCAATATCCTGCTTATATGATTCATGCATTGTTATTTCAAAAGCACTATGGATGTTCACGAATGGCACGTGCACCAACTCTTAGGGAGTTGATGAACTCGGTGGAATCCATATTTACGGCCCTAGTCGGAATATGGACGAGACCCAGATCCATCATCTTTCTACTAGTCACATTGAGCCTACACTCTTAGGCTATCTTAAAAATGCACATCATATTTCTAATATTTTCAAAGTATTGTGCATTAAATCAACTAAACTCTGAACATATTCATGGCCACAGTCAGAATATGTGAAGGATTTATCTTGACTTAATGCACATTTTTCCAACAAATTTCTTAGAAAATCTTTCAAAGTGCATTCATACACTCATATCATTTGCATCATGAAAACACTGCTTTTCCCATGATTTCCTTAAGAAAGTTTCATTCTCAAGAAATCAATTTCTCAAGAAACTCTGAGAAATTTTCAAAATCAGTTTTCCCAAGTCGAGTTTTCATAGTTTTCCATGGAAACCAGTTTCTCAAGAGACTTCTAAAATTTCCAAAGGTAGATGTCCAAAATCCAAGTTTCCTTCGTTTTTCCTTGAAAATGTTATTTTCTTAAGGTTTTCAAAAAGAGTTTTCCAATCTTCCTCAAAGATCAAAATCGATTTCCAAGTATTTCAAGGGTAAGATTCCACGGATTTCAATTTCCCAAGTTTCAGTTTTTCTTCTCCAATGAGTTTCCCTATAAATTTTCCATCATTTTCCTAAGAAAATTCTCAAAGTCCGAATCTTCCTGAGAAGTGTTTCCCTTTTCAAATGTTCACCTTTTTCTCAAGAATCACTTCTATTTTCCCAGGATTTTCAACCATTCATGATTTTCCCAAGTCTTTATGAACTTTCTCATGATTTCAAAAACCCTTTTTCATCTGAGTTTTCTGAGAAATTGATTTTCATCTTTTTCCTGAGAGATTCTTTTCAACTCCAAATACTTTCTAAGCATACATCATGTTTTCTCAAGCTGCATTTTCCAAAATCTCATAGCACATGCCTGAATTCTCTGTGCATTTAAGATAGAACACAATTTCGATGATTTAACTATGTCAAGCACAATTTTGGTCCTTGGTTCGATTACCCCTGTTAAAGGCGGCAGGAACGGTCGAACCTCGTACCGACAGGTCGAGCCCCATCCCATGGATTTTCCCGCAATTTTCAAAACGAAGGTGAGTATTTCAAAACAATTTCCAAAATCCGGTTAAGTTTGAAGAGCGAAAGCGTTTCCCTCTCTCTTCCGCAAGGAAGGGAAGACGGGGAAAAATTTCGCGACGATAACAGGTTTGGCGACCGAGATGGGACCTGTCCTTGTCTGGTCAAAATTATGCTTGACTTAGTTCAATTATTGAAATTATGTTCACAAAATGTCAGCTCTTCTACTTTTGATATCATGCGAACCTAGGAGCTTAGATTCTGACCTAGCTGACATTGACTGCATATAGCTTAGGCATGGTTTGGTAGGACCAGATTGAGGAGAAATTTTCATGCTCACATAGACTTAGGTCTGAATACAACTCTCCTCAATTTAAGATCTGAATGCAAACAATGCATGCGTCTTCAAAGTTTTCAAAATCTATCTCTCTAGGATTTAGAGCCCTCTATTTCTTGCATGTGATCATTTTTTCAAAACTCCCTTACCTATCATTACTCGGTCTTCACGTTGCTGGGCTCTCTTCCAGAACCATAGTTCGGGACAGAGCCTCACAACTGGGCCAACTATTTGGGTTAACACCCCCCTACCACGTACCGCAGGCCACAGTCCGAAGTATATCGGTAGGCGCTCAAGGATGTTGGAAAACCTTACCTTAGAACCGGAGTTGAAACTCTATGCCACGTACCTCGGATTTCGATTCGGGTATATTGGCATAACTGGATTGGACAAAGATGATCTGAACTTAGAGTTAGGATTAAGGTCCTACAGCTGTTTTTCAAAATGATGCCTCTAGAGTCAGCCTTCAGGGAGTGTTGTATGTGCATAAATGTTTATGCAGGATGTGATTGTATGCTACTTTTATTTCTCTCATATTTTTTTTCCAAAAATATTTTTCCAAATATCTATATTCTCATCTTTTCCTTTATTTTCTCAAACCCTGGATGATTTTCTCAAATATCCAATTTCTTTTAAAACTCCAGGTGATTTCCATTCTCCCTTTCTACTGGATCTCGAATTTCCAGCTGCATTTTATCCTGCCTGCAATTTTTCAAAATCATATGTTTTCAATCCTTTTGTCTTTTTGCAAAATTCTTCATCTTATTCTCCTCAGGCATACCTTGAATATTATGGTGAAAATTGTTTACCCACTTGCCTTCTCCTTATTCTAAATCCGTTTGCGGATTGTTTTTTTCAAGAGATATCTCTTTCCTTCAAAATGGTGTTTTTCCTCGTGGTTGACGACCTCGCCTAGGTAACAGGGCACATTTTCCATTGTTATTTCTCTTACAAAGAATGACAACACAATTGTCGTGATTTCAGCGGCAACTCCATCCCTAGTAATGGGATATTCTTCCAATTGTTTACCATATCGTCAATAATCATTTTCTTCCCAATCCAAAACTTCCTCAGAGTCTGATCAAGGCTTTATCATGCAGAGAGCATCCTCAACATTTGATGGTTCGAACAAGGTCAGGAAAAAGAACCACATCATCACAACACTCCTCAGCCTCAGAAGGTGAAATGGATCATCCCGTGAATCAAGATCAACAACAAGAGGAGGATGGCATAGACCCACAGGTGTATGCCATGTTCCAAAAAATGATGACCAAAATGATGAGTGAACAGGCTGGGACCAGTGCAGAGAAGAATCCATTCAGAGAGAAGTTCCACGGGCACAAGGATAAGAAGACTTCCAAGAAGCAAGTTCAGCTAGAGGAAATTTCAGATGAATCAGAATCAGAGGAAGACACCGATGAAGAATATGAAGTGCCTCCAGCATTTCAGAAACATAGCCGAGAACAAAGGAGGAGTCACAAATCAAAAGTTCAAGTTGCAGAAAAGCTTTTGCAGACACAGTTCAGGGAAATGGCCAAAGTGGTTAAAGATCTGCAAGCCCGCGACAAGGGCAAGAAAGTCTTTACCAGCGAGGACTTCTATGATGGCCTCGAAGGAGATGAAGGTCTAGAAAACATGCCTCGTAAATTCATTAAATTCGATGGTTCTGGTGATCCCAAAGCCCACCTAGCCATGTTCTTCGCCGAATGCTCCAAATTCAAGAGAGACAATAGAGCCCTATTTCTCTGTTTTCCTCGTAGCCTAGAAGGCACTGCCGCCAAGTGGTACTCCGAGCATATCAATCCAATCGAGCTGCGAGAATTCGATAAGGTGGTTAATCTATTTATCGAGCGATTTCTGTTCAATGCTGAAGCGCTACCAACGTTAAATCACCTCTGTAATCTGAAGCAGGGAGATAGTGAAAAAGCCAGAGACTTCATTCGCAGATGGAGAGAGACCTGCAACAAAATGAAGGACCCAATATCAGAAGGACACGCGTTGTCGGTCATCCTGAATAATTTCTCCCAACCTTTGAGAGGCCTGATCTCTACCTCCCCAGCACGATCTTTCATTGAATTGATAGAACGAGCTGAATGGCTCGAGATGGGAATAGAAAATGGAGTATATGAGAGCCTCACACTCTCAAAGAGCAATTCAGATATCAAGAAGAAGTCAAACTTCACATTCTCCGTGAATGCCCCTGGCAACAACAATGGCAAAAGCAAAAGGGGTGGCAGAAAGAACCACACCGGCGGGTCAGGGAGTCTAAATTCCAGCAAAGATGTTCATACAGAACAAGAAAACAGAATCAACAAGCAGAATGACAGCTCTCCCGCGAGCATCCAACTAGAATTAAGGCCCCAGGAGAGGCCAAAGCATGATGGTTGGGGATACGACCGTAATTTTACTCCCTTAGAACAACCGCTCGAGCAAGTTTTGGAATATATGATCGCCAAAGGGATGGTTAGACTCCCCAAGATAGCAGATCCTTTTGTGACCATGGGAAGGTTCAAAGATCAGTTCTGCAAGTTTCATCGGACAATGGGTCATGATACCGAGCATTGTTTTGTCCTTAAGAACATTGTTCAAGACTGCATTGACAAGAAGCTCCTCGTTGAAGACGAAAAGGAGGACTAGTCATCCCGACTAAGATGTTTTTTTTACAATCATTCCAGAAGATTACCATGCCGACACTTTTCCATTTCTCCTCTTGCTTTTCAAAAGAATAATGTAATCCCATTTTCTTTCCTTGATTTTTAAGCATCAATAAAGTCATCGAATTTTTTTCAATAGCTTGGCACCATCTTATTTGCTTATCCTTCCTTTTCACAATGTCTCTCTTGTGAGGAATGATCTTGAGGATGCCTATCGGTCAAGGAGCTTGTTGCCTTATTCACCAATTATCCTTCTTTTATTCAAAATTTTCCTCCCTAGTTATACTGGGGCATTTTTTTTGTGAAAAATTATCTTTACTTCAAAACATCCTGTATGCAGGCAGGATAAACCAACCTCTCATTTTGCATATATATGCACCCATTTGCGCTCATTTGCACTTCATTTGCATTGTCATGTGCATTTGCATTCCATTTGCATTTATTCTGCACCCAATTTCCAACATCCAATTTCCAACATCCAATTTTCAACATCCAATTTCCAACATCCAATTTTCAATCTCCAGATTCCCAATTTCCAAATTTCTAACAACCAATTTTCAATTTTCAATTTTCAATTTATAATTTATAATTCTAAATTTCCAATTTCGACCTTTGGGTTACCCAATTCTCTATTCGACCTTCGGGTCACTCAATTTCCAATTTCAACCTCTGGACCACCCACTTTATCAGATTCTCAATTCAAGCCGTCGGGTTACAATCTTGCCAACATCAGTCATTTTTCCCGCCTTCAGGTTCCAACTTTCCTGGCCTTCGGGTTACAAATTCATCAAATATCTATCATTTTCTATCAAAATCCTACTTTCGAGCTGGTCGGTCAACAAATCCTGCTTTCTAGCTGGTCGGTCAACAAATCCCGCTTTCGAGCTGGTCGGTCATAAAATCCTGCTTTCGAGCTGGTCGGTCAACCCAAATCCTGCTTTCGAGCTGGTCGGTCATCAAATCCTGCTTTCGAGCTGATCGAACAATCCAAATCCTGCTTTCGAGCTGGTCGAACAATCAAAATCCTGCTTTCGAGCTGGTCGGTCAACCAAAATCCTGCTTTCGAGCTGGTCGGTCATCAAATCCTGCTTTCGAGCTGGTCGAACAATCTAAATCATGCTTTCGAGCTGGTCGAACAATCAAAATCCTGCTTTCGAGCTGGTCGGTCAACAAATCCTGCTTTCGAGCTGGTCGAACAATCAAAATCCTGCTTTCGAGCTGGTCGAACAATCAAAATCCTGCTTTCGAGCTGGTCGGTCAACCCAAATCCTGCTTTCGAGCTGGTCGGTCAACAAATCCTGCTTTCGAGCTGGTCGAACAATCAAAATCCTGCTTTCGAGCTGGTATTCCCAAAAATCTTGCTTTCAAGCTGGTACTTCAATCAAAATTCTGCTTTCGAGCTGGTCGAACAATCAAAATCTTGCTTTCGAGCTGGTATTCCCAAAAATCCTGCTTTCGAGCTGGTACTTCAATCAAAATCCTGCTTTCGAGCTGGTCGAACAATCAAAATCCTGCTTTCGAGCTGGTATCCCCAAAAATCCTGCTTTCAAGCTGGTACTTCCAAAAATCCTGCTTTCGAGCTGGTCAAACAAATAAAATCCTGCTTTCGAGCTGGTACTTCGATAAAATCCTGCTTTCGAGCTGGTAAGTCAAAACAAAACTCAACTATCGAATTGATCTTTTACTGAGTCTTTTCAGGACTCAATTTTCGTCATGGATGTGTTAAGCCGGATGTTAAATGCTCTCTTTCACCAAGGATTTCAAGAACATTTCGTCAATGTGTCAATCAATTACCTGTTGATTTCAAAATTTTATTGCATAAATCTTTATCTCTATTTACCTACAGCATTACTTACGAAAGAGTGAAGCTTTTGCGAAAAGAGATTCAAACTTCAAATTCTTTCTATTGGCCAACCAAAAGGATGAAGGATAAGTCCTCGATATGGCCAGAAAAGAAGATTCAATGTTATTGAAAAGTCGTAGATGATCGATATTGATCGCAGTCAATGGCGCATCTTTAAAGACTATTCTTGTAAAAATGAGGCAGTGGAAATATCCTGAGCGCTGGAAAAAGAGAGAATTCATCCAAGCCCTGTCTCCTTAAAATCACCTAAGCTGCAATTAAGTATCCGCAAAAGGGATCTCTCACCTGTCGTCAAGATGAAGGCGAATTAGGCGAGTAGACCCCCGGGGCCAAAGAAGATTTGAAACATCTCCAAGATGACGGAGTTTGTGACGGATCCTTCTAGAGAAAGTCCAAAGCACTGTCGAGATGAAGGCAGATGCGATGAACCTCTCGACAATCCCTAAAAGGTATTTAATTTCAGCTATCATCCAAAGATCTTCCAGCCAATGAGCCAATATCATCAACATAGCCCATGAGCCAATATCATCAAAGAAGGATCGAAACATCTCCAAGTTGAAGGAGTTTGTGACGTACCCTTCCAAAAGAGAGAAAGAGAGGAAAAAGAAAGAGAGAAAAAAATCAGAACATCTCCAAAATGAAGGAGAATATAGCCAAAACACCAGAGAGCCAAAAGAGTGCAGAAAGATTATCATGAGAGAAGCCCTCAGGATATCAAACTACCAAATTTATCAAGAATCCTCTTTAACTTTGTGAAATTCTATTATCAATACTCTTTCATCAATTGCTTTCATAATATCAAATTCTCTTTCCTGTTCATATCAAGGAGATTGATAACTTCCTTGAAGAAGGGCAATTGCAAGTAATTTGGGTTTCCAATCTCGATTCTACGAAGTGAACCTTATTTGGAGGTAATGCTTTGGGTAGAAGAGAAAGAACATCTTTGCAACAATATGCAATATTTTCAAAAACTTTGAATCAACAACAGAATTCTCAATATTTTGACAATACTTTCTAGCTATCCTGACGTGAAGTGAGAGCTTGATATCCGTTTTTGATACATCCTGACACCAATTTTAAATCCCTCCTAAGGACTTGATTCCTTCCCTTCTTTGAGAGCATGAACTCTCAGAATTGCACACTTCCCTGTGTCCCCACTGTCCCACCATAGACAGTCCCATTTCGGTTCGAGGTAAAACCACCAATCTTTTCTCGCAAAAGGCAATTTCAAAAGCTTATTTTAGTCTCAGTAATGAGACGCCCAAAATCAATCCCTTTTCAAACTTTAGAGACCCCATTTTCCTTCCTTTTGCAAAACCCCTGTCGGATTTACTGTGCAAAATCTGAAGGTTCCATCATGGTCTCTTCCTTCGAGGATTCCATTTCATTTTCCGCCCGATCAGGATAAGGGTACAAACCTGAGCCTCATTCAAAGAGGTATTTCATTTTCCGCCCGATCAGGATAAGGGTACAAACCTGAGCCTCAATCAAAAAGGTATTCCATTTCCGCCCGATCAGGTTAAGGGTACAAACCTGAGTCTCATTTCTATGAGATATTTCATTCCCCAATCAGGTTAAGGGTAAAACCTGAGCTTCGTTCCATGCGAGGTATTTCTGTCCCATCCAGGTTAAGGGCAAAAACCTGAATTTCACTCTCACAGAGTGAGTCTTTTCTCTTCATTTTTCGCTTCATATCTACCATCTTCCTCGGGCTAATTTCTTCACTAGGGGTAAAACTCGACACTACCCTACAAAAGGTTTGGCATCTGCGAAATGAGGTGTTCGAAATAGATCTGGAAAATTTGGGCTATTTACATCTACAACTACCAAATATGTAATAAACAATTACCTGGACAATTGGCCAAAACCCTGCGACAGTTTTTGTACCCTTACTCGCACAATAAAGTTGACTGTATAAGTGTGCGAGCATAGTAGCACCCCATGCATAGTTGTCTACTTCATCTAAGTCTTCCAAGAACTGCAGCGACATGTAACTTAACCTCAGACCAGACAAATCCGAAAATAAAGTAAGTCCAAAAAAATAAACAAGGAAGCCACGCAACTCTTGGCCAGCTCTTTCAAATGCACATGTAGCAGACTAGCCTTCCCATTTATTATGAAAAGAATAAACTTTCATCGATGCAGAATTGCTTCCACTAAAAATACATTAACCCTAGTCCTCCTTTGACATTCCTAGAAGGGTCGTGCACTTGTCCCTTGCGTTATAGTTTGAATCCTGTAATAGGACAACTCTTCCATGGCACTTAAGACCTGTAATTCATGTCACATCTTCTAGGGTCATGGTGATTTCAAAAGAATTAAACTAGAATGTGTTCGTCTTATTATTCTACTTATTTACCAGGTGGGTCATGATGTTTCAGTATGTTTCAAAATAATGCTGGTCCTAAAGGCCGCCGAAGTGCATATTTCGTAATCGATCCTTCTGATATTCACTCAGTTGTCCATACCACGACAGAACTACAGGCCACTGACACCGCCCTCTGAGCTTTTCACCAGGTGCTCTACTTCTCTTCTGACCTCCCTATAATACAAAATAACACATTATTCGTATCAAATCCAAATTAGTCCCATTTGTACTTCGACACGTCGTTGTACACAGTAATCGCTATATAATAATCATTGCACACTCGCTATCACAGTAACCGCTCTACATAGTAATCACTATCACAGTAATCACTATAGATAATAAAACCTATCATAGTAAATTGTTCACAGTAATCGCTATCACAGTAATCGCTATACATAGTAATCGCTATTACAATAATCGCTTTACATAATAATACCTATCACAGTAATCGCTATACATAGTAATCGCTATCACAGTAATCACTATACATAGTAATCGCTATCACAGTAATCGCTATATATAATAATACCTATAACAATAAATCGTGACAGACAAGAGCGATTTACGTACCTTGGTCACACGTTTCTCCTCTTCATCCCCTCTCTCCATCCTCTGCCTTTCTTGTTGCTCCATTATTCATTCCTCCTCCTCCTTCCTCTGCCTTTCTTGTTCCCTGTTCATTCTCTCTTCCTCCTCTCTTCCTCTGCCTTTCTTGTTGCTCCTTCACCTCCCTCCTCTGCTTTTCTACTTCTTCCTTTCTTCGCTCATTCGCCTCCCTCCTCTGCTTTTTCTACTTCTTCTTTCCTTTCCCTTTCCTTCTCTTCCTCATGCTTTTTCCTTTCCCTTTCCTTCTCTTCCTCCTCCTGCTTTTTCCTTTCTCTTTCCTTATCTTCCTCATCCTCCTTCTCCTTCCTTTGGCTTTCTTTCTCTTCCTCGTCCTCTTTCTCCCTCCTTTTCCTTTCATTCTTTTCCTCGTCCTCTTTTTCCTTCCTTTGCCTTTCGTTCTCTTCTTCGTCCTGCTTCTCCTTCTCCTTCCTTTGCCTTTCATTGTCTTCCTCGTCCTCCTTCTCCTTCCTTTGTTTTTCTTCTCTTCCTCGTCCTCCTTCTCCTTCTCTTTCTTTTGCCTTTCCTTCTCTTACTCATCTTGATGCTTTATCCTTTGTCTTTCCTCTTCCATCTTCATCATTTGCCTTTCCTTCTCTTCCTTTTTCTTCTTCTTCTTCAATTGACTTTCTTTCTCTTCCTCCTTCTCCTTATTCTTTCTTTGCCTTTCCCTCTCCTCCTCCTTCTTCTTCATTTGCCTTTTCTTCCTTTGCTTTTCATTCTCCTTATCTTTCTTCCTTTGCTTTTCCTTCTCTTCATCATCCTTCTTCTTTTTCTTCATCTTTAGTTCTTCCTCATCCTTTTTCCTTTGCTCTTCAGCCTCAATAGTTGATGTATAATGGTCTACATTATACAATTCCAATGCTTTGTTCCTGTCTTTATCATTCTCAATCTTCATTATATTTTGGTACCTTTCATAACACTCATATATATGGGACTGACGGATAATTTCTCCAATAGTCATCCCATTGAACGACGAGGGCTTTCTTGTCTTACGAGCTTTAGCCATTGCTAACCTGCACAACACATAAATTTAACCGCATCATTATATGTTACAACCGCCTCCCTAAGTATATAATATTATAAATTATCCCATTCATTAAACAATCACCAACATTACAAATCATCGCAATATTTGGCTTTATAAGTAAATATCGTTGTAAGATTTAGCAAACTTAAGTACAAATCAAGGTAACTTCATAAATATACATCGCTACTGCTTTAAATGTATAAATCATTGCTGCTTCAAACTTACAAATCATTGTAGAAATCACAACCTTCATAAGTACATATCGTTTTAACGTTTGGGTTTCATAAGTAAACATTGTTGTACGATTTAGCAAACTTAAGTACAAATCGTGGTAACTTCATAAATCATAAATACACATCGTTACTGTTTCAAACGTATAAATTGTTGTTGCATCGAACGTATAAATCGCTACTGAATTAAATGTATAAATCATTGATGCATTCCAACGTATAAATCGTTGTAAAAATTTAGCCTTCATAAGTACATATTGTTGTAATGTTCGCCCTTCATAAGAATAAATCGTGCTAACTATTTTTCGACGCCCAGAAGGTGAATAAGTACAAATTGATTTGTTTCAGTATAAAAATATGTGTTATTTAGCATGAATAGTATAACTAGTTGTAAAATTTAGCATTCAGATTTAAAAATCAATTTGTTTACACAACGAAACCTTAAATGAAACTCACCAAAACACCATGAGTTTTGGTAATCCGATAGTGTAGGAGAAACACCCATAAGGTAGATGCAACCGATGGTGGCAACGATGCTCCCACTGTGCAGACGACGACAAAGGATGCTCCAGCGGCAACAGATGACAACAAAGGGTGCTCCGACGACAACAGACGACGACAAAGGGTGCATTGTCAGAGGGAGCTCCTGTTACAGCGGATGGTGCAAACATTTACTACTTAGGGCAAAAATGCAACGTTTGGACTTTAAAGAGTTAACATCATCCTCCCTTTTCTGCATGGAGGACATTTTTGTCCTTTTATAGAACCGACGTTTCACTTTTCTAGATGAAGGATCTCGAACCGTCGTTTCACTTTTCTAGATAGAGGACATTTTTTTCCTTTTCTTGAACCATCATTTCATTGTGGGAATGGCAGGAAAGGGTACTTAAGTCTTTGCAGTTGTGCTGGACTCCCATGCTAAGGGATGCTGACACACACGGGGATACGAGCCCCATGTGCTTATATACGTGGTGTGCATTCGGACCCCCGAACATGAAAAGTTTGCTACAGTGCATCTTCGGGGGGGGGGGGGCATATAACCTGCTTCGATCACTAGGTTGGGTCCATCAGATAGTGGATGGGATGTCTGTACTTGGTCTCACTTCTGCTCAGGTGATTTCTCTGTTACCTCCTTTTGTTATGCCTTCGAACCATTGGGGGTCGACCCATTCTCGGGGGAATGCATGTGATCATGTGGTCCATCACCACTAGCCAAACTCTTTATGTGGCTATTGATCATGGAGGAAATTTTGACACATGATAACCTGTCTAGGAAGGGTTTTCACATGGTAAGTGTTTGTTGCCTCTGCCAAGCTGGTGTCAAATCATCCCTGCATCTATTCTGGTTATGCCTTATTTCCAACTCTTGTTCTCTGCCTCTTGGAACCGCCTATGCATTTCACCGACAATCCTTCATAAGGGACCTCCTCATCAACTCTGGATTGCTTAAGTGGACCAACAAGTTGTTATGTATATAGAGATGCTGGTTATTCACTTCATGGTGGGTTGTTTGGCAGGAAAGGAATGCATGGATCTTTAAAGCCCGTGCAAGGACTACTTCATCGATAATGATCTCTATTCTCACTGATGTTTATCACTAGATTGCTCTCAAATGGCCGAGAACGGATTTGGGCTGGACTCATCCCATCTTTGCCAGCTGTCCTGCCCTCCCTGTAACGCTGAGGGTCGATTTCTGATCGCCTTAAGCTAGTTTTCTCTCTCTGATCTTAATAAAATTGGCTTTACTTCTTCTCAAACAAAAAAAAAAGATGCAAAGTATTCAAATGTATGATAAAACCAAGTATCGGTTGGATATACTTGCCTATGGTCAAAATATCTTTTAACACTTTTTTAGGGGCATGTGTATATCATGTTGTTCAAACGCAATGACAAATATTAGTGATATAAAATATCTTAAAGAAAAATGTGGTATTTTATTCAATATTTTAAATGATCAAAATTTCATGATATCAACTTTTTGTAGTCAAGTATTTAATGAGAAAATTAAAAAAATTTATTTTGTATATTTTTATTTCTTCTTATAAATATATATTTTCACTTATTTAATTCAATTACTTTTGACAATATTTTGTCGGTTAGAACATGAGAAAAAAGTTTATATTTTTCTCACGAGAATTTGGCTTTCAGTATCTTGCCATTTAAAAACTTTTGTCATTATGGATCTAAGTTATCAAATGCACCATAAAATGGAATGGACTTGACATGCATTTTGTTACTTATACTTCGAGCTCATATTTGAGATCCAAAGATTATCTCTGGAGTGATGCCATCTAACTAGGTAAAGAACATACACAATATTTAATTGAAAATAAATCCTATATCCCCATTTTAGAAGGATATGAGGTGCACACATTTGTTTTTTATGTGGACCCCATGCTAAATTCAATATACAGATCTAAGGTATTGAAGCATTCAAATTTAACTTCAATGAAAAAAATTGCATGGATCCTTACCTATGGTTATTCAAGTTAGCTAACCTAATAGGATAACGAAACTAACCAATTACCTAGTTATCTCTTAGACCCCCTTTGGATAACATAAGGCAAAGCTTGTTTTTTAGAAAACCAACAAAAACTAGGGTTTTCTTTTGTTTGAGTGCTAAGCCCCTAAAATTTGTAGGTCGTAGACTTCAAAATCTCAAAAAAATGAAAAAATAAAGGCCAATAATTTTTCAACCACCTATGGGCTGAAAATGGTTGGGATGGCATCGCGCGCCTATATTGGACACTGCCATGCTGGCCATTCTCTAGCTAGCAAATAGCTAAGAAAAACATGTTAGAAAAAAGAAAGAAAGAAAGAACGAAAGAAATCTTGCAGCCATTTTCTGGCCACCCACCAATTTAGAAACTGGCCAAGCTGGCACATCCCAGGCATTCCAGAGGTGCCAACAAGCTACTTTTTCGCTTGTGGGTGGCCAAAAAATGGTTGGATGCTCATGTATTTGTTAAGAAGAAGAAGAAGCCTCTAGCCAATTGGTAGCTGAAATTTGTGAAATGGGCTTGCAATGTCCAAAAAAGTGATTAACCATTTTCAACTAATGATCAACTATAGATGGCCAACCTTGATATGGATCTAGTAGAACCAAGATCCAATTCAATATTGGGTGAAGCAGATAAAGTTTGAACAATACCTGATTTGACTTTAGATCATGATGGACCTGAATCCGATAATGCAAATGAGGACCAGCTGGCTCAGGTGGGACCCACATAAAGGGTCGAACTCCCCTGTTTTGGGAAGCCTTGATAGAGGTGTGAATGAGTTAAGGAAGGGAAGAGAGTTTACCTAAATTTGGTTAAGTCAAAGAGGTGCTACTGTTCCCTTGTGACCTACTTTGTACAATTGTGTCTAGAGTCTATTTTGCTTTGGTTGAGTCATGATGTAAGTGTTGAGTCACATGTAACTTTCTCGGGGCCACCCTTGCACTTTTGTTCAGGTTGATCAATGATCGGAAGGGTTAGCCCATAGATTTGAACTGTAATAAGTCTACGGGCAAAATTATGAATGAATGCAAATGCGTTGAGCTTTCTTTTGTTCACCCTTATTGTGATTACCTTCATGTGATTGCAATTTCTCTCCCTCTCTTCTCTTTCGCTCTCTTGCACTCTCTATACTAAAACTTCTGTAACGGCAAGTGAGTGATCGAAAAGACTTGCGGCGGTAAGGAAAGATCATCACGTCGCACTGGCCTATTGAAGAAATAGGTTTGTGACAAGTAGTACCAAAGCCCGTTCTTGAGCTGGGGAAGGGACTCCAGAGTCGGTGTCGAAAGATGCATCATCAGGCCACGATTTGTGAGCAAGACATCATGGCACCCCAATACAACTTATGTAGCACCAAAGGTAAGGCAATCGTTGAGACCAAAGAGATGGGTTCACGTAAGGGCCAAGAGCAAATGGCCGAGACTGTTAATAGACTGGTGGCTGATATGACTTTGCATGAGAAAGTGATTTCATGCGCAGTTGAGTCATTTAGAGCAATAGACAATGATGTAACAAGCCTGTGAGAGGAGGTGAACTTGTTGATGGGATATGTTACATCGCTAACTACGATAATGACTGCCTTGCAGACTGAAGTAGAGGAGATTCAGTTAAAGAACCGCACTTTACAGCAGACGGTGACCCTAAATGGTGAAAATGGTGATAGGCCATCAAAGATAGATGTGCTGAGGCTAGTGAAGTTCAATGGTTCCAAAGACAGCAAGCCATAGAGAATTTTTTATTCTAGATGGAAGACTATCTGGATATTCAGAATGTATTGGTCGAGGACCTTAGGGTGAAGGCTGCAGCATTTCTGCTTGATAAAGATGCTATAACCTAGTGGAAACGGAAATGTAGTGATATGAAAAGAGGGCATTGTGTAATTGATACTTTTGAGGCCTTCAAAACTGAGCTATGAAACTACTTTATGCTGCGGAATGTACAACACCAAGCATATTGTATGGCATCAAAATTGAAGCACACTGAAGCCTTGATAGATTACATCAGGACATTCCAGAAGCTCATGTTGGACATACCCAATGTGACAAATGAAGACAAACTTAACTGGTTTATTGTGAGACTACAGTCGTGGGCACAATCCGAAGTGGAAAGGAGCAATCTTGAGACTTTGGAAGATGTATATGTGATGGTTGAGCACCTAGTGAATACTCAGCGCAAGACTTTCACTCTATCGACCAAGGCTGAAAAAAAGCCAGACCATGGAGGCAAGAAAGATGATCGACACGACAACAAGGGTGAGGCATCGACCCAACACCATTTTGACAGGAAACAAAGCTACAAGAAGTACAACAACAACGATAACAAAGGGCGGGTTGTGACTTGTTAGTTATGTGGAGATGAGCATATCATAAGGCAATGTTCTAAGCACCTCATAAAGGACGATAGACAGGCCAATGTAGTACAAGCAGAGAGTAGTGATACCGAGGTCGTGCAACCCAGGATAGGAGCCATACAGACCATAAATGCGGTTAGAAGTTGTGCAGTGGAAAGCATACCGATCATCAAGAACTCATGTACTTGGAAGTCATTGCGAATGAGAAGTCTACTATGACAATGGTAGACTTTGGGGCCATACATAACTTTGTCTCGCAAGAAGAGGCAGAGCGGTTGGCCTTGAAAACCAAACCAAAGCAGAGGACCATCAAGACGGTAAACTCTGAGGCCAAGCCTATCCTTGGTAAAGCAAGTGATGTGGCTATCCAAATTGGGAATTGGGTCAGTAAAGCCAACTTCTCAGTGGTATCCCTAGAAAATTTTTGAATGATTTTGGGCATGGAGTTTCTTCACAGCCAAAATATAATGATGCTGTCAAAGGTGAACTCATTGACAATCATGGGGCCAAACTCTTCGCATACAGTACAGTGCTCAAGACTTCAATGTTGTCTGCTATGCAATTGAAGAAGGCCTAGTTGTTGTGCACACCAAAAAAGGGAAGGTTGAAGGAACAATGCCACAAACCGTTACTCCACTGTTGGTAGAGTTTCGAGAAGTGATGCCCTCAGAACTGTTGAAGCGTCTGCCGCTGAGACACGAGGTCAACCACAGGATTGAGTTGACCCTGGGAGCAAAGCCCTCTGCCATGGTTCCTTATCGCATGGGACCCTGAATTGAAGGAGTTGCGCAGGCAGTTGAATGAGATATAGTACAAGCAGAGAGTAGTGATACCGAGGTCGTGCAACCCAGGATAGGAGCCATACAGACCATAAATGCGGTTAGAAGCTGTGCAGTGGAAAGCATACCGATCATCAAGAACTCATGTACTTGGAAGTCATTGCGAATGAGAAGTCTACTATGACAATGGTAGACTTTGGGGCCATACATAACTTTGTCTCGCAAGAAGAGGCAGAGCGGTTGGCCTTGAAAACCAAACAAAAGCAGAGGACCATCAAGACGGTAAACTCTGAGGCCAAGCCTATCCTTGGTAAAGCAAGTGATGTGGCTATCCAAATTGGGAATTGGGTCAGTAAAGCCAACTTCTCAGTGGTATCCCTAGAAAATTTTTGAATGATTTTGGGCATGGAGTTTCTTCGCAGCCAAAATATAATGATGTTGTCAAAGGTGAACTCATTGACAATCATGGGGCTAAACTCTTCGCATACAGTACAGTGCTCAAGACTTCAATGTTGTCTGCTATGCAATTGAAAAAGGCCTAGTTGTTGTGCACACCAAAAAAGGGAAGGTTGAAGGAACAATGCCACAAACCCTTACTCCACTGTTGGTAGAGTTTTGAGAAGTGATGCCCTCAGAACTGTTGAAGCGTCTGCCGCTGAGACACGAGGTCAACCACAGGATTGAGTTGACCTTGGGAGCAAAGCCCTCTGCCATGGTTCCTTATCGCATGGGACCCTGAATTGAAGGAGTTGCGCAGGCAGTTGAATGAGATGTTAGAAGCAGGCATCGTTCGTCATTCAAAAGCACCCTTTGGAGCGTCTATACTCTTACAGGTGAAACATGATAGTTTTAAAAGGCTATGTGTGGATTATTGTGCATTGAACAAAGTCACAGTGAAGAACAAGTATTTGTTGCCACTGATAGCGGACTAGTTCGACCAGTTAGGCACTGACAATGTCTTTTCAAAGTTAGATCTGCGATCGGGTTACTGGCATGTGAGGATTATTGATGGTGATAAGCCAAAGATGACTTGCGTCACTCACTATGGTGCGTATGAATTCATAGTGATGCCATTCGGGTTGACGAATGCTCCAGCCACATTCACGACATTGTTGAACAAGATCTTCTACCCTTACTTAGACAAGTTTGTGGTATCTAGACGACATCGTGATTTATAGCGGCAACATGGAGAAATATGTCGGGCACTTGCGAACAATGTTTCAGGTGTTGAAGGAGAATGACCTCTATCTCAAGTGAGAGAAGTGTCTCTTCGACCAGGAGGAGATCAACTTCGGTGGCCACGTTGTGGGGTATGGTTTGCTGCGCATTGATGGGTAAAAGATAAGAGTCATCCAGGAGTGGAGTCTGTCAACCAAAGTGTCAGAGTTGCAGTCATTCCTTCGCTTGGAAAACTACTATCGGTGGTTCATCAAAGGCTACTCCCTCATTGTTGTGCCCCTCACAGATTTGCTGAAGAAGAATCAGGTATGTCTCTGGACAGAAGCTTGCCAAGATGCCTTTGATGGCTTAAAGAAGGCCTTGGTGAGGGAACCAGTGCTGTGGTTGATAGACCACACAAGACCCTTTGAAGTCCATACAGATGCTTCAGACTTCGCCATCGACAGAGTTATTATGCAGGAAGGACATCTGATTGCTTACGAGAGTCGGAAGTTGAAGGATGCAGAGATGCGCTATATTGTGCACGAGCGTGAGATGATGGCCATCATGCACTACTTGAGGACCTGGCGGCACTATCTTCTGGGTGTCCAGTTCATTGTCAAGATGGACAATGTTGCCACGAGTTATTTTCAGATGCAGAAGAAGCTGACGCCCAAGCAAGATCGATGGCAAATGTTCCTAGCTGAGTTCAACTTTGCTTTGGAGTACAAGGTGGGAGAGACTAATGTTGTTGCTGACGCACTGAGTCGCAAGACAGAACTGGCAGCTGCACGGGCGAAGCATTCTAAAGTTCACTTGGAGGGTACGTTGCTGGACCACATCTACGAAGGAATGCAACATGATACAACGATGCAACACCTTGTCTCTCTGGTGCAAGCGAGAAAGACTCGATGATTTTGGCTACGAGACGGTCTCCTTGTGACTAAAGGAGGATGCGTCTTTGTGCTGTGGTGGGGAAGCCTTCACCGCAAATTGCTTAAGGAGTGTCATGATGCATTATGGGTCGGTCATCCAGGTCAGAAGCGGACCTTAGCACTTCTTGAGCACAACTACTATTGGTCAAAGATGAGAGACAATGTGGAGGGGTATATGTGAATGTGCTTCGTCTGCCAGCAAGATAAGGGGATCAACCAGAAGACTGTCGGCCTTCTTGAGCCTCTACTTATTCTAGAACGTCCTTAGAATAGCATTTTTATGGACTTCATTGTTAGTCTGCCAAAGGTAGATGGCTTCAGCTCTATCCTGGTGGTGGTGGATCATTTCTCTAAGTACGCCACCTTCATCACAGCTTCCAAGGAGTGCCCTGCAGAGAAGACTACAGAGTTGTTCGTCAAGCATGTTGTGAATCACTGGGTGTACCAAGAAGCATTGTGAGCGATCGCGATGCTCGCTTCATGGGCAATATTTGGCATGAAGTGTTTCAGCTACTCGGCTCTGATCTATTATTTTTAACAAGTTTCCACCCACAAACATATGGACAGACAGAGCCCATCAACGAACTGTTAGAGCAGTACCTCATACACTTTGTTAGTGCCAATCAGAAAGATTGGGTGAAGCTCCTACACGTAGCTTAATTATGCTACAATCTTCAGAAGAGTGAGTCTTCAGGCTACGGTCCATTCAAGATAGCTATAAAACAACAACCGTTGACTCCACATACTCTAGCCGCACAGGAGAAAAGAAGGTCATCCTTCACCTATCAGTTTGTTCGAGACTGACACAAGCAGACTGAACTGACGAAGGCATTTCTGCACAAGGCGGCTAAGAGGATGAAGAAGTAGGCAGACAAGCATCATCGGCTTGCCGAGTTCTGTGTTGGGGATCAGGTGTTGGTGAAGCTTTACCCGGATTGCACATGCATCTTTCATGGGCGGCACTGCGGACTGATCGAAGTATGAGGGACCATTCACCATCACCAAGAGAGTGAGCAAGCTGGCGTCTAAGCTGGACCTACCCCTGGACTTCAAGGTGCACTTGGTGTTTCAAGTGTGCAACCTAAAACCGTTCTATGCGAATGAGGGGGATCTGAAACGTAGCATGCCATAACGCGCTCCTATCATGCAGAGAGCCCTAGCAACACAACGGGCTGAGAAGCATCTCAGCAAGATCCTTCATCACAAGGTCAACTACTTGTGTGAAGCAAAAAAGTATTTTGTGTAGTGGGAGGAGACAGTATAACCGACGTGGGAGTCAGTATTCTGGATGAAGAGTCGCTATTCAAATGAAGTTAGGGCTTACCATGAAACAGATGGCGCCGAGGGCGGCACATGATTTGAAGGGGAGAGCATGTTCCCTTGTGACCTACTTTGTACAATTGTGTTTAGAGTCTATTTTGCTTTGGTTGAGTCATGATGTAAGTGTTGAGTCACATGTAACCTTCTTCGGGTCACCCTTGCACTTTGGTTCAGGCTGATCAATGCCCTGAAGGGTTAGCCCGTAGATCTTAACTGTAATGAGCTTGCAGGCAAAATTGTGAATGAATGCAAATGCATTGAGCTTTCTTTTGTTCACCCTTGTTGTGATTACCTTCATGTGATTGCAATTTCTCTCCATCTCTTCTCTTTTGCTCTCTTGCACTCTCTATACTAAAAGCTTCCGCAGTGGCAGGCGAGCGACCGGAAAGTCTTGCGGGCAAAAATTGTGAATAAATGCAAATGCATTGAGCTTTCTTTTGTTCACCCTCGTTGTGATTACCTTCATGTGATTGCAATTTCTCTCCATCTCTTCTCATTTGCTCTCTTGCACTCTCTATACTCAAAGCTTCCGCAGTGGCAAGCGAGCGATTGAAAAGGCTTGCAGCGGTAAGGAAGGACCGTTACGCCATAATGGCCTATTGAAGAAATAGGTCTGTGACAACTACCTAAGAATGGTTAAATCTTGAAAAGGCTTACCTAATTTTGGTTTTGGTCAAATTGTCTTTATATAGTTTTAAAAACTTGTTTACTAAGTGTTTCTCTATTTTGTAACTTGTGAGAGGTGTAAATAGTCCCTCTCTAGTCTTTATATTGCCATGTAACGAGCCTTAGAATATATGAAATGAAATTGAAAAGTTGCCTCTCACTCTCAAAATTTGTCCCTCTTATCTCTCTATCTCAGACCTATCTCTCTCTCTCACACACACACACATACACACACACACACTTACCTCTATATTGTTGAAGATCAGACCTATTTCAGGTCGTGAAGCTCTTAGACTTGGTTGTTGTCCAAGTCCAAGGTTTGGCTATCATTGGACTCTCAAAGACTCAGTGATTGACCCATTTGAATCAACCTTGGTGAACTCGACCCCTTGCAAACTCTTAGCCTTGCCTAAGCCGTGGACTGCCCTAGACATCCCAAGTAACTCCGACCGAGCCTTCCCTTAAACCTAAACCAACCCTTATAAAGTACAAAATCTAATCTGACTTGCCTTAATCATATCTCCCCAACCAAATCTAGTTTATGCCTAAAAGCTTAACCCAAGGTCCAACCATGTGTCCTCATAACCCACCAAAAAATAGATTTTTGCTCTGTCTCAATGAGGAGAAATAAATCTTATACTTAGACTTGTTTTTGTCATATCTCAATCCATACCCATTTTTCTTTTTCCCATATTTTTATTTCCATAACCCTGACAAGTCAGACCCTCAAATTTTATCAGAACCATTTCCTACCTATCTTAAGACTTGTCCTAATTATTTATATTTTTTTTTACAGTGTTTTGAGAGAACTAATATTTCTATCAAGGTTTGTTAGAATCTAATTTGCAAACCTGCAACCAAAAAACTTGCAAATTTACATGCCTGTATCTTCCAAAATGCAAACCCTATAATCTTGAGATTTTAACCCAAGTTAGCCATAAGTGTCCAGAACCTTCCCATAAAATTTCAGCATTTTATCTATTGTAGATTGGGAGTTTTGAATTTTTTTCCAAATTCTGTCAAAATAGTCTTAAATAGACCATGGTTTTTAACCTAGTCAACCTACCTAAACCTAGGCTTGAACCTAGACCTACTCTGTGGCCCTATGAACGTATAAACTTCGTATCAGAGTGAACCTGGTTTAAACCAATGCCATGTAAGAACAGTACATAAAATCCACTTGAGATGGACCCCGAGTTCATCCAAAAGCTTATTGAAGACACCCATGCAAAACTAATTAAGCAGTATAGAAACACACATGGCCAGTCTCAAAACTAGCCTCCAAACCATCATCATGCTTTTGCAACAACTTTAAGTGAGCATGTAAGCACAAAATCAATTATAGTTCACTGATGGTGGTAGCTAATTCTGTGAGGAGGACGAAGAGCAAGGCTCCATCCTTAGACGACACCCAGAGGATCGGTGAGGTAGATCAAAGATGTGCAACTCTTCTGGTGTTTCTCTCTGAGAATGAATTTATCTATTTGGAGGAAAAATTCAATAAAGTGGTTGATACATTCCAAATTATGGAGGACCCATTGCCCAAATAGATCTAAGTATGGCTTACTCAGATCCAGATCCATATTCATTACACCAAGGGATTTGAGTGGATCCAAGTAGTATTACAAAGCCTAATAACGACGACCTAGCTCGAGCTATGGAAGACCCAAATCCAAGTTTCGTGGTCCAGGCAATCGATAAGAACCCATTCTTTTCATATCCATATCCAAGTTTCATCTTGCAGTAGGACCCACCCCTGAGATGTCATATTAGCATTTGCAGCACAACCATGTACAATATTTGGTATGAGGTATTACCTCATTCTGCATTTAGGGCCTTGATCCCGTTAAGGGTTAGACGAAGTGGATCAAGAAAGACCCAAACATCACTTGAAATTATCCAAATTCAAGAAAGACCAACAGGCCCTTGTGGGGCCCACCTAAAGGCCGACCTCTCCTTTTGAAGACTTTTTGATGGACGTGTAGGGGAGTCTAAGAAAGGAGAAGAAGCTAGAATTAGCTTGGCTAATTCTGGCCAAGTCAAGGGAGGTGTTTACCCGAAATAGACTAGGTCAAATAAGTGTGCCTAATTTTGGTTGTAGTCAAGAAATCTTTTATTTAGTTTTAGAGTCTATTTACTAAGTGTGTAAATGCCCCCTCTCTAAGTTTATATAAATCCTTTGTAATTGTTTAGAAATTATATCATGAAATGAATTGAAATTGCCTCTCTCTCTCTCTCTCTCCTAAAAATTGCTCATCTCTTCTCTCTAGTCTCTCTCTCTCTCTTTGGCTCCTAGGCCTTTGTCACTTATCTTTCTTTGGCTTCAAGGCCCTCTCTCATGTTTTTCTCTACTCCATAAAAATCAGACCTTAAGAAGGTTTGCACTTTGGTACTTGGCCCCAACCAAGTGTGGACGGTGGACCCAAGCTCTGCGGTGGTCGAACCCTTGCTGCAACGTCCTACACCTAGACTACCCTCGGACCTTCAGACATATAGCAGATCTTCTCAAGAGTCCTCTCTAGGCCATAGTAAGTCAAACCAACCTTAACCTAAGCCCCAACTCACGTTTGCACCCCTTTGACCCAAACCGATCAAAAAAACTTAACCTATTATGCTTGTTGTGAACTACAAAATTTGACCCGACTTCTTTAGTCATATCTCCTAATTCCGACCAAATCTAAGCTTCAAATTTTAACCATAAGTGTTCCACGTGTCCTTAACAAACCCTTCAAAAATCAACCTTAGATTCTAACCCAGAAGAGAGAACCAATTTTTCTATTAAACCCTATCGGACCTAAAACCTAATATAAACCCACTGTGTTGCAACATGATCTTGAGCTCATAAATCTCGAACTTAGTGGAGTTCGGCCATGATTTTTTACTGGGACCTACTTTCACGTGTCCTACGCCTACACCTATAATTGCAACATGTTATCAGTAGTATCTTGGGGGCACTGATTTTTTTCTGAAATATGTAAGAACCCAAACTAACTTAACTCAGTTTTAACTTACCCATTCTAACCTAGTCATAGGCTTGAACGTACACCTACCCCATGGACCCAAGGAACGTTAAACACTTTCCACAAGTCTGTGGAAACCCCATTTTGATTAGTGGTCATCACCACCACTACCACCATATATAAAGTCTGCGCCCCCAACTAAGTGGACAAAGACATTATTATCATCGGTAGTAAGTCCAGTATTTCATGAACGAATGTACAATAGAAAGCAGATCAGAATGATGATATTAATTCATTAATCTTGACAGTAACTATCCACCAATGGTCACAACAGTTCATGCAACACATCCACAGAGTTAAAAAAACATAAAAATATACAAACCACTTGTTATTTTCAAACCTCAAGCTAGCTTCTCCACACTCACACTTGGTCTACCGTTGATCAAAGGGCAGCACATTCACCACTTGGTATCTTAGATCAGCAGAAAGAAAAAAAATACCAAAGAAAGAAAAACACCAAAGAAAGAAAAACAAAGAAATCAAATGAAAAGAAATCACACAATCATCTGAAAGGCTTTCTCCCAACTCCCACTGGCAAAGACATGGTTGAATCGATACTGAGAGCTCCTGGAGAGTGCATGCTCTTACTTGGCACAGACATCCTCCGGGAGTTTGCCTCCTTGCTAGTGAAAATGGAACCCTTATTCCAACTAAGTGAGCTAAATGGGCTCCCGGCCGAAGTGAACACGAGTCTCCTCTTGGTTGGTTCAAGGCCTCGGACCTTATCATTTGACTTGATTTGAGCTCTCACCTTTGCCTTGGCTGAAATTGTAGGCACCATATAATTGGGACTAGCAAATGGTGGGCAGCTTGCCAAGCTCTCATCATCCCTCAATGATGTGGTTGCAACAACTTTGTGATGCCTGTGCCAAGGTGAGACATCAGCCGAGGATGGTTTAATTGGACTCCTTGTTTTAATGCCGAAGGGAGACCTCGAAAATCTTGGTGTGGACACATCCAAGATTGGCTCTAAAACTGCCGGCATACGCTTGGAAGTACTGCTTGTACTGGGTCGGACATCAATAGAGAATTTCGGTTTGCCAGTGGCTGCTTGGTGTTCAGGTGCTTGAGCCGAGAGCTGTCGCTCGATCCAGTTCCATCCCCATGGGAGCTTAGCTGATCTGAGTTCCGTGATCAAGGATTGAGCAGACTTTGACATGCCTTTCCATACCTAATCAAAGTGGGGAAACAGTAAAAAAAAAAAAAATTTAAAGCCATGCAAATCACTGTAAAACGACCGTCCTTGTTTGTATAACAAAGATATGACTAAAATATCCTTCCTAGGGGTGCCAATGGGTTTTATATCTGGCGTGGGTTAACATGAAGTCCTTACTAGGGTTATATGCCAACCTGCCCCAAGTGCCCATATCTGAGTCCATACCCAGCTGAGCTGAATAGACCCAGATGCAGGACAAAGTATACCACACACCTTTCCTCTTTTTGGAATATTCCAGTTTGGCTTGACACGGTACCTGGTGAGAATATGCAAAAGCAAGGGCTCTCTCTCTTTGGATGGTAGCTTCTACTTTGCGTTGCAGCCTTGCATCAGTCTCCTCTTTTGTCAGAACGCTATAATCCCAGTCTTCTTGGCCATTAGTTTCAGACTGAAACAGAGAAACTATTAGTGACTTCACTCTTTTAATGAGTTACATGCCGCCAAGGAACGTGTAAATAATGAAACTGTCGATAAAACTATGGCTTTAAATTTAATATGTTTCAGTGTGTGTAAGAGAGAGAGAGAGAGAGAGAGACGAAAGAAGATCAACATTAATACTCATGAAGATCAACAAAATGTTGAACCCATGAACCGAATAAAATAGAAAACAAAACTAAAATATAGAAAAAACAAAAGCTAAAGAAAAAGAAACTCCAGACAGCTAGCAACAAACAACAAAGCCAGCTCAACCAGGATCCGCTGGATTAGAAGAAACCACCGTTGAGTGAAGGTTGTTCAGATGAAAGGAGAGGTCTCTAAGATGCATACGTAAAATCGCATATACGTCAACCAGGATTTTATGGACAAGACGATTAAGGATGACCGGAATTTGACGGAAAGTAGCATCATTGCGTGCCATCCAAACAAACCACCAAAGTAGTAAGAGAGAGAGAGAGAGAGAGAGAGAGAGCAACTTTAGTTCTAAATTTGGATATGTTGAACTCAGAAAGTTGGGGTTCTCAAATGGTTCAAATCCGAACAGGACATGCCTAGCAGACCTGATAAGCATATGGTTTGGAATAAGAAAGCAACTTGAAGACCCCCAACTAAGTCTAGTTGACCAGCTTCCCTTTCTCCCCTCTAGGTGAAAAAAGTATTCCACAAATGTATGCGTTTCACAAAACAAAATTCCCGGGTCTGTTGAGTTGGACATAATTTCGAAATTCCATGGACCAAACAAAGCAGCCAAAACATGTGGGGGGCTCACCATCAGGAGGTCCTTGTCATTCTTTTGGAGTAGGGATTGGCGTCGGAGGAGGTTCTGGCTTTCGAGCATCTGCAATCGCCTGCCATTAATCTGGGTTTGAACCCTAACAAGTTGTTGCATATACCTCAGGGTGCTCATCGTTTGGCGTTGCACATTTTGGCTCCTTAGCATGCTCTGCAGCCTTATGAGGCCCTTGATTGCACGGAAGCTTCTTCTTGCCTGTCACAATAAACAAAGCCTTTAGGAACATGATTGTACATAAAAATCTTCCAAACTGGATCGTGGATCGATGGACCTAGACAGATCCAGACCTAAGCTGAGATTGGCCATGTTGAATACAAAGCCAATAAAACAAGTGTTCTTTTCTTTCTTTTTCTTTTTTTTAATCAAATCGATATGCAAGGCTGGGGTCGCCATACTGTTGTATTGCATAGAGAAAGCTAGTTATGGTATGATACCAGGTAGCCTCTGAAGGTTGTTTGGATCCTGACGGCCGCAGCTTGTTCTCTTGAGGAGATGATATTGTAGTAAGAACTTGGCAGGGGGGGCCGTGCACGATCTTCAGCAACTTTGTGGTGAGAATTTGGTTGGGGTGCCTGATGCTGCTCTTCAACATTTCTGACATAAGAATTTGGTTGGGGTGCCTGAGCATGCTCTTTTATCTTGGCAGTGATGACAGTGGCACCTCTACGTCGTTCGCTGTCCGCTTCTTGCAGTATCCTCTCGATGGTGCTGGGTGCATGCCTTAGCCTCCCAAGCCCCCACCTCTTTCTCTCCTTTGTGCCTTTCTCAGGTGTGCTCTGCACAAGCACCATTCATTCACTATGCATACGAATTGCTAATCACATGCATTAATTTGCACTAGTGAAACTCAGTAAGGACCCTAGTATATACTTAAGGCTACATCTCAGAAACTAGACAAGTAAAGTCGCCATTCGGCCCGGTTCAATTCATCAAAAGCTCGTTTGGGTTAGTCAATTTCACTCAGGAAACCAAGCCACAAGTTTCTTGTGAAGGTCATGAAGGAGGACGAATGTGGGTGCTTGACTCAGCCCGGCTCCAGTAATCGGATAGATTATACTTGGTAGGTACTCGGTCCAATCACTGACACCCACGGTACCCCCCAAGATAGGGACGTGACTGCCTTTGGTTGGGCCAAGTATTTTTGCAAGGTACTCGGCCGAGCATTGGAACTGCTTTGTTGAATTTATTATATGCGTGACTGCTTCTGTCCTGCTACGGGGCCACCATAACTTGTGGTGCCACACTAATGATTGTTGGGGGAATAGATGAATATTGAATCTTATGACATGTTTGAGAGGATTAAGCCTATAACATAGTAAATGAATCATGTTAAACGCATGCATCTACACAATTAGGTATCCAACATTTGCTATGCAAAGAAAGAGCGCACTACAACATAATATCGTGGTTACACACCATAATAAATAGGGAAAATTCCATTTAGGGACAAACCTTTTGCCCCTAATTCCAAATATGAGCTTCACTTTTCTGAAATTCCTAATATGCGTCTCACTTTTACTGACAATTGTAAAATAGTGACCACAGGTCAACATCCATGATCTTCGAAAACATAATTTTTTTTTTAGTTTTCTGTAACGTCCTTTGAAATTGAAAATTTTTCATTGATCCCAATAAGAAAGAAAAGGTCAAATATTTTAAACTTGTTGATTATGAAGGTTGCTGTTGTAATTTGACTTATGATTTAACCTAGGTTAATGGACAATAATAAAGACAGTCTCATGTTTTACAGTTTCCAGAAAACATAGGCTTATGTCAGGAAATTCAGAAATGTGAAGCCCATTTTTGGAATTAGGGGCAAAAGGTTAGGCCCCAAACAGAACCTTCCCTAAAAAATATTCTCTCTCTCACACACACACACACACACACACACACACATATATATATATATATTTGGTAGCATCAATTATATGTACAAACAGTTAAGCAACTTTTTTTTTTCATTATTTTGCTCTTTAGTAATCTGACCTCATGGATGAGAACTACATGCATCTCCATTTAGTGGGGATCGGCATCTGAATTGCCGGATTCTGATAGCAGAGAGTTGTAAATGGACCCAAATGCATTAAATTTTATCAACTCAAACAAGCGTGTTTTCCATTGAGAAGACATGATCCAAAGATCACTAAATCGAGCATGTTGAACATGTTTACAACATCAAATTGACTCAAAACAACTTGCATCTCAGATCTCAACTATATTCTACATCCAAAATGACAGTATATATATAGAGCAATGGTAATATACCCGACCACATACCTGTTGGATTTTTTTTTCAAAAATCTGACCTTAAGGATGTGTTCTACTTGCTTGTTTTCATAGGAATCGACTCTAGGATCATGCATTTTGGATGAAAAATGGTTTTCGAAGCCTCAAAAGTCTTAAAAACTTGTAGACCATTGATTTTGGAACCTTATAAAGACCTATCCACGCATCTGATTCAAATGATCCAAGACCCGATTCCTATGAAAAAAACAAAGGTTAGAATTTCGAAAAAACATATATATATATTTTTTAAAAACCCCATCTGGTATGGGTCGGGCATCTTCCCATTTTCCTATATATATATATATATATATATATATATATATATATATATATATATATATATATACCACCATTTGGATGTAGAATATGTATTAGTAACTTGGAAAAAGAGATTACCTGTTCAAATCCTTCAAAGCCAATTTGAGCTCGGGTCGTGATGAGCTCGCACCCAGTTAGCTTGTCATGAACTTGAGCTGAAGCTCGGTTTCAGCCTCATACATGAGGCAAACTCGAACAGGCCAGCTAAGCTCGGGTTGTTTACCAGCCCAACTTAAGGCTTCCAATGGATCAGTGCGGGTAACATGAATATCCAAGATTCAAAACCATTTTCACCATATATATAGCTTCATGAATTAGATATTCTTGTATTCCTGTCGATTCACATATTGAATCGGACAGTGATCTCATGCACATGATCCGTTATTAGCAATCAATCAGATCAAAACCCTGGAAAAACGAATTAGGGGTTACAGGGGAGACACACTTCCTTTATTTTAATTTCAAGAAAGAGTGCTCTGCTTGGTCCAATTTACCTTTCCATTTTTTAACGCTTGGATCAATACTTAATATTATCGTATTTCAACAGACCAGCAGTTTCCACCTAAGCCCCACATTTTCTATTAGAAAAATGATGTAGAAAAACGTACATTGAACACACTTTGAGTGGGAGGCTTCTCTCTGGAGCTAGGAATAAAGACCCTCTTTAACAGAGACAGCCAATTTTCTTTCTTTCCCATTTCTTAGCATCAGTGTTCGTCTCCACCACAACCTAATTAAAGAAGACCTGCAAGGCAACAACCATCATTCAGTCCTTGGTTTTGGACATTGTGAAGCAAGAATTTAGTGCTTGAATCATGAGGCAAAGGGCCATCTCCAGCTGGGCTGTTTCATTATTAAGACAGAAAGACAGGCTCAACATCAAAAGATTGAACAAGCCTTTCACATTATATTCCAAAGTTGTATCGGCTATCGAATCTTTTAGCCAAAGATTCAGGTGAGTCGTTCCGAATCGGCTAAAGAATAATTAAAAAAAACATTCTGTCAATCAGAACTTAACACGTGTAAAAACAATTAAAAAATAATTTCAAGTATTTTTTTTTTACATTTATTAAAAATACCCGATTCAGGCTACGATACGGTATGAAATCGGCCTATTCGCACCGATAGACAACATTGTTATGTTCTATGCCACAGATTATTTGCCTTGTTGATGGGTCTGGAGTGAACCGATTAAGACAGTGAGCTCCTTTTGTTCCAATTGGTTATTTGCCTTTGGACATGAATGCATTCTTTTACAAGAAAAAAGGATCTTGTACCCTCTCCAGCTCAATCTGATACACGGTTGTATCCAAGAAAGACGATCCATTTTTCTTATTCTTTTTTGTTTTTCTTTTGTTATAAGAGAAAAAAGTACACGAGTCCTCTCATATGAATATAATAAAAATATACACTGTGCACCAAGCGTGATCCTTTATTCTTTCTCATTTTTGTTTTCTCACTTTATCTTTTTACATCTACTACTTTAGCCCCATGGCATGGCGCACGATTTCATGTAATTATTAATTTATTATATCATTTTAACTTCTTTGCTCTATCTTTTTTCACTTTTACCATATCATGTGTTCACATGCGTGCGCATAAGTGTGTGTGTGTGTGGGTATTTTGTGCTGGAGGGAAGTGGGGGAAAAGTATCAGAGTGGGTATTTTGTGTTGGAGGGAGGAGTGGGGCTCGGGAAAGAGGATCAGGTGAAATGCCATTGCACACTCTTAATGTGCTGCTGCACCTGATCACCTCTCATCTTTGGGATGGAAGGTAATCAGATGCAGCAACACAGTTGTGGAGCCCACGCAAAGATGTGTGTGTGTGTGTGTGTGTGGGGGGGGGGGGGGGGGGTGTGGGGGTGATATCAGGTGTAGCAGCACATCAAAAGTGCACTTTATCTTCCCTCATCGCAGGGATATACATACTCTTGAAAGGTTAAATTTTTGACGATTTTGAATTACCGTTGTGCAGTGCAGCCTATGGTAAAAACTAAAAAGCAACATTAAGGCATCATCCTCCATCAATCGTGTTGTCATAAAGAAAACACACTGCATTCCGTTTTCTCTTTTCATTATTCAACAACATTATTCGTGGATTCCTTGTTGGTGGTTGTAATGAAAGGTTCCAGCCTAGCTGATCATTACCTACAAATAATAATTTATTACAGAATCATTGTTAGTTAAGGACAGAATACACCTTTAATTTTAAATTAACTTTTATATTGGTTTGACCTTTTCAGAATAGCATTGGGGGCTTTGGAGTCGAGATACTTGGGCTCAAGCCAATGCAACTCTACTTGATTTATTATTTTATTGGCTAATGAAGACTCTTAAGGGTGTGGTGAAACTTGGATTTACTAAATTCCTAGGGGCGTTAGGCAACACCTACTTGCTGGTGTCAAAGAGTAATGCCAGGAGGAGGAGCAGTTTTGAGTTGAGACCTTAAAACCCTCATGAACACCTTGTTTAGATATTGCATTATTAGAATTAATATTCCTCTCTGTTGCCAACATAGGAATCCAATTTTTAGTTATCACAAGTGGCCTAGATTTCCCTGAGAAGGGTTACTTGCATGTCCAAGTAGCATTCGTAGTTTGAATTAATGAACCCATTATCAGAACTACACAACCAAAATAAGTTGTCCAAGTGTGGGATGTAAGTGTGTGTATATTAGGACTTCAATATGAAACATGACATACCAACTGTTTGGGTTTTGAGATACAGTGGTACTCCATATCTCAGCAAAGCCAAAGGAGAAGAGGACTCTAGCAATTAATCAAAATTTTCCTGTATGATATTTTCCTGAGAAAAAACAGGATCTTTCAAAACGTAGCAAGATTTTCCTGAGAACGAGATGGGTGACATTGGGTTGAACCCAGATTTGCTTAAGTTGTAGGTTTCATGATACTTTATCACAATGCTCGAGGGATGTCAAGGGCAGCCTTTGGCTTCTCAAAATCCAAGCCACCGGAATACCCAATTCCTGCACACGGTTCAATCTCTTCAGTGTATCTCGAAGCTGCTTGTGGGGATGGGGTGAATCATGATTGTTCTACTGAAATGGAGATCATCTAGTGATTGGAAACCAATTCAAAAGATCAAGTAATTCAATGTCATAGACTGCTTCCTTCATGCTTACCGAGAGTTTTCTATAAGTAAATAATTTAATTAATTATATATCATTAGACTTTAGAATTAATTCAAGACCAGGTTTAACTAATTCTTGGATTCAATATGTATGGGAGTAACTAATTGTTTCTGCTCCTGAAAAGAGTAATGACCAAAGGTGAAAATTAATTAAATAGGCGACGAATAGTGAATCTTTTCAAGGCGATTAATAGGTTTAACTAATTCTTCTAATTCGATATACATGTACGTTACGCATTACAAAAATAGTTTCAGTTAATTCAGTTAAATTGGAATTAATTGTGCTCTTTCACATCTCAAAACAACTAATCAGGGAAAAATAATTAAGAAGAAATGAGAAAATAGTTAAAATTTTAACTGACCTCAGCTTCCAATCGTCGTATGAAATCGCATATTGCTAAGAACTTAGTAGCAGCCGACCAGTAACATCAATCAAAAACACACGCGGAGAGAGAGAGAGAGAGAGAGAGAGAGAGAGAGAGACTAACGAGTTTATATACAACAAAAGTAGCTTCTCTTTTTCTGTGTATGTGCGGGTGTGGAGAGAGAGAGAGAGAGAGAGAGAGAGAGAGAGAGAGAGAGACCTTGGTGTTATGTCGGTTGTATTCGTTGTTTCTTCCTTTTGCTTCCTCTGGGCATTTGCATCTGGTTCTGCCTTGCGATGGGAGTCAACTTTCTCAGCCTTTTCATGTGTTGCTGTTGAGGGCGGTTTTTAACAGTGCCTTTTTCACACAATGATGAGAGATTATGTGCCAACTTGCACTCCCTACGAGCCAACCAACTTTACTTGCGTACAAAGACTTGTGACACGACGACCCCATTCACGCTTTACAAGTCTATACGTTGTATAAACTACTAAATTTAAGTGGGTTTATTATATATGCAATCGAGAGAGAGAGAGAGAGAGAGAGAGAGAGAGAGAGAGAGAGAGGAAGAGAGAGAGGAGTAGGATTTCATGGTAATTGAACAGCAGGGTTGCTTTAACCCTACTCCAAATTCCTAAAGGAAAAGAGTAACCAACTTTTCCTTAAATGGGAAGGTGAGTAGTTCCACCGCCTTTATCAACCAACTTTTCTTTTTATAGATTAATTATAACAATGTTGAAAGGCAGTTCTCATAAAAAAAATGAAATGTTGAAGGCGGAGCTAGCTTCTTTGCTAGTTCTATCAAATTCTAGAGATATATTAGGGTCAGGAGGATCTCTACAAGCGTCCGACATGTCAAATATTTCCATCTCTTATACTGTTTTTATTGTTTGTTCTGGTAGGGATCTGTCTAACCCAGCTCGCCAATCTTAAAAAATATAATAAAAAAATGTGTGCAAGTCTGTGTTCACGTGTGAACTTAATATAAAACCCATTCCAACCACTGAATTATATGGGTGCATGGGCTACAATAACAATATAGGTACCTGTTTTACTATTTCATTTGAGAGAGAGAGAGAGAGCTGAATGAACTCAACTACCATCATATAACTTCACGGGATCATGTAAGTCTTAGTTCTACATGAATAAGACTCTTAACTGATTGGGATCGTTATACCCCATTCATAACCCATGTATGTCTAAAGCCCACCTGATTGAGATTCAATTTAATTGGATCCATGTTTACTTGCGTTTGACCACATTGATCTAATGAGATCTTGAACACAATAATATGACTCAAATGTGGACCTGATTTCATCAGTTTCTTTTGGATCTAGAATCTTTCAGTCACCTAACTTATTAGCCATCATGGAAAGTTGCTAACATTTCGATTATTATATTTCGATACATGCTTTCATGGCTTATGCCTGAAAAATACACTTGGTCCTTAAATCAATTTTTTTTTGAGACTTGGTCTTTTAAATCATTCAGTTCACCCTCTGTTAGTCGAACAAGGTGACTAAAAAAATGCCCACATTGCCAATTTGTTTAAAGAGCATATATAAGATGAGATAAAGTTGTTTTGTAAAGGGACAAAAATGTCAGTTTATACATCAAGTATATATTGCAAATGCACTCAGATAAAGGAGTCTGTTGAAGGTAATAACCTAAAGCTTGGGGGGTTTTGTGAATAGAAACTGTGTCAACGCCTTGAACTTTTCACCTATCGGTTCATAAAATTCCTAACAAGAATAAATGAATAGAAGCTCATTCAAATGGTCAAATTATAACAGGCAAGAGACAGGTGTAATACCCACGATTTTTTTATCAGATAAATAAATTTAGATTTTAAGTCATTAAGGTGATACACAAATATTTTATTGTTTTAATTATTTATTCGTAATTGGATCTTGGATAACCTATTTGGATCCTTGAAGTAAATCGGATTTTAATGAAAAAATTTCTACAACACTTTAGTGGGAATTTGTATAGCTTAAGGCGATGTTCGGATCCACAATATTGCATTTGGATCTTCGATATCAGAATTTCAATATTAATCTGGATCCTTGTATAGAAACTATAAAGATCAATGTACATTTAGCTGGATCCATAATAATTCATTTGGATCCATAGTTCTAAATCAGAGTATGATCAAAACTTCGGATTTCTGGATCCCAATTTATTAAAAGGATTGACGAAGCACAATAGATCTTGGATCCATATTAATTTATGTTAATTTTGGATAACGTAAATGAATCTATATTAACCTATGAAAGACCCACAAGATTGTATCGAAGAATAAACCAAATGTATTAAGAATATAGTATTTTAAAGCTTGTAACATTTTGAATCCTCAGACGGATCCAAATTGCCCAACTAGGGGGTTTCATTAAAAGATTTGGGTCGTGGGTCTTGGTGGTGGCCAAACTGAAACCGTACCCAATTGGGGTGTAATATATATATATATATATATATATATATATATATATATATATATATATATATATATATATAAATAAGATAATAATAATAATACTAAGTATAAAAAAAAATATATGGATCCGTATGGGTCCAAATATCGGACATAAACCATCGATGGGCCGCATATCCAAACCGTGGCTAGATCGCGGGTCATGGATCTGGTCGATCCGCGCCCTGCACCTTACCGTGCGTTAAGAAAAAAAAAAGGGCACCTACCCGATAAATCAAGGGTTAGGGTTCATTTTTGAACCCTAACTCGTCGTGAGGGGTGGTTGGGGAACGTAGATGCGCAGCCGGGAGGAGTGAAGGAGGTAACCACCTCCTTCCTTTTCGGGGGCACACCCTCCTACTTAACTCCTTTCTCTTCTCACTGCAGCCCCACCCCTCACCAATGGCCTCAGCCAACACCCTCGCTTCCCCTCCTGTTTCCTTTCTAGCCGCCAGCAGCGCCGCTGCCATTTCCTCTTCCCTCGTGTACTCTCGTTATCTCTCCCTCTTTCACGATTCAAGGAAGAGACTCTGCGGAGTCTTGGATGATCGATAGCACAATGATAGGAAAGTCGACGAAAAGGGCGAAAAGCTTCAGAAAGAGGTAGGGTATTGTATTTTTCTTTCTAGTATAATATGGGGTCATGCATGCTATGTGGGTTGGCCGGACCCCCAAATCCATCAAGTTGGGAATTTAGATTACCGCGGGAAACCCAAATTGAGTTCCTCCTTTTGCTCAGTTTTTGGATTTGCTGTTAAGAGTGGGTTTCCCCTTTTCTGAAAAAAAAGGGAGGGGGGGGGGGGTTAAATGATTCTATAGTATATTTTGTTGCAAGTAATGGAATGGGTTGTTGCACAACCAATCAGCGTGACCGAGCCTGTGAAGACGTCTCTTTTAAAAGTTGTAATTTCTCAAATTGCGATTTTCTGCATAACGTAAGTTGTGTGCTTGGTTCTGTAAGCATGCTCTACCCAAATTTGCTTTTCAGTAAGTATGGATCTTAGTGGAAATCCCTGTTGTGTCATTTTTTTTTGGTACTTTATATGCCTAGTGTTGTGAATGAAGGTTTTGGTTTGGAATGATAGGATTTCCTATGCATTCCTGCTATACGTCCTGTTTATGAACCTGGATGTTTCTGAAAACAATATTATATAGGTCCTTGAGTATGAATAAGTCCCCTGATGTAAGTCTGGTGCATATGATTGAGTGTTACGTTTGTCTAATACTATTCATGACTCAGGTTCTGTGTATTCAATACTATTAATCATGCATGTTAATGGTATATATATATATCCTGAATTAGCACGTCGTATACCTCTGTCCGACAGGTTACTGTTTGTCATGGAAAGATATTTTCATAAATGATTTGCATATAGGATCTCGATTCCGGTTACACCTTCTAAGTGCTCAAGGCTATGTTGTAACGGTGTTACTATGTTCTGTTGGGTACTTTGCATACTTTTCCATTCCATTAAGTGACAATTCAACCTAGTGGATGTCTTTTGATTCTGTGGACTGTTGGTTTAATAGTCGTGCATGACCTATAATCGGGTATATTGTTTCACAAAATCTTGCCAAATAAATCTGGGTACCTAGATTGTGGTCAAGCTACCTCTCCACATGGAAAGTGTTCAAAGCAGGCGTTCGTGTGAATACAACAAGTCAGTACGGTAGTAGAGATGATGCAGCAAGTATCTGCATCATATAGGTGTTGGTGCTGGTATATGGCAAGATGCAGTGGCCTTCCCCGAAGGGTCATGGGTTGCACCTACATTATGAATACACAGTATAATACATACTTTAAATACAATACTTTGCTTCTATAGAGAAAATGCAAAAAGTACTCTGCATTGATAAATAGGTAAATCTCTGATCAGATTGTAAGAACATTACACACGTGGAAATATTGTTTTAAATGCATAGTATTGTATTTTGTGGTTGTCATAGGACATATATATATATATATATATATATATATATATATATATATATATATATATATATATATATATATATATATATATATAATGGATCTTATTGGTAAAGCCACGACTGGTACATATACATTTTCAGTAAAATCAATCCTTGTGGTCACCATGGGGAAATATGTGATTTTCAAATCCAGAGATTTAATCACATATAAGGTTGATGTTCGCTTGTATATTAAGCCATACCTTATGTGTGTACTTAGCTGATGATAAGTTTGTTCAATTGCATATTAAGTGACAAAATCTTTATTGTTCAAATTAAGCTGCATAATTTAGTATGTTCAAATGCATATTTCTTAAAATGTTGAAAATGCCCACTAAGTGTATCTTTTAGAATGTTCAAATGCATATTTCTTAAAATGTTGAAAATGCCTACTAAGTGTATATCTTTTAGAATGTTCAAATGCGAATGTGTTGGGAGAAAGGTATTTAGTTGTATTACCAAATCCCTAAGATTACACTGCATGCTCAATAAAGGACACCAACAGTGTCTTTGTTGGTTTAGCGGAGCTTTTAGTACATGCCACCCTGTGTTGGGATGTCACAAGTCAAAACCTAATGGTACGTGGTGTAAAGTTGCTATTGAAGAATAAATAATAATAATAATGATGATGAATGATGATCTGGTAACCGAACCTATCGGTCGGTTTGTTGTGGACATATGAATGTCAAGCCAGTGTGTTGTGGGTCATGCATAGACCATCGAAGTTATGATGTGAATCCGCATGAAAATGAGAATATAATATTATTGCACGACTGGTTTAAAGGCACTGGGGCATTCGTGCTTGACTGGTTTAAAGGCATCGGAGCACTCCGAGTGGGTTTGTGCAATCAATATGAAGAAAAAATTTGGGATGAGTACCTTGGCAACATGACTAAGGTTGTGAACTTACTACTCTGGTAGTAGGAGGTAGATGGGGAAACACCTCATACTTCGGGAAAATAATTAAATGAAAAGATTAACCCTCTCAGATTCGGGCTTACCTTGGAGAGGGTAGGTGGTACAAAACTCCGGGGACGTGTTTATCTGTTTCGAGCTAAAGTGACTCGTTGGTCCCCAGTCCTCGGAGTTGGGGAGACCCAAACTACCAATGTGTCCTAGGTGGCAGCTCTTTGTTCTTCTGCAGAAGTTAGGGATGCATGTTTTTGGTTTTGGCCTTTGGGAGGTTCTCTCGGTCACTGGCCGCTCCCTTAGGATTTTTAGTCTCAGTTAGAATATTCGGGTTAATAAAACAATTTTGAATAATATACCCCCAAACATTCTCTTCTGTAATGGTTGCCTTGGCCCGTGTGTACCCACAGGATAAGAAAAGATAAACAATAATTAAAACAGCTAGGTATCATAGTGAGTGGAGTTACTAAAGAGACAATTTCATATTTTTTCTAACATGCTTTATGTTATGAGCGTGTGATGAAATGAAAATCCTGAAATGTGTGGATATGAAGTAATTGAATTCATATTGTGACTATTACCTGAAAGTTTTGCATGTTACTGTTATTGTTGTTGCATAAAAGCTTTACTTGCTTAATTATAGTTGTTGCATAACCTGCTTACTTAGAGATATGTCTGTTATTGCTATTGCATAGTCTGCTTTACGTGCTTTGGTATATGCTAAAGATTCACACTTGACACTCACAGCACATGCTAGACACATGATATACCTGCAAGAAAAAATTACAGTTTTCCTACTTAGACGTGGTAGTCTAATTCCAATCAATTTACTATTTTTCAAGTAAAGAATAGGGTTTATGAGCGGCTGCGGGATGAGGCTTCGGATCGAGATTTTTTGATTTATTGTTCCGGGGATCGCTTGAGTTTCTCTTATGTTTTTAAAACTCTGATGTCATTATTCATTGATAAATGGAAGGAAATAAATGTGTTGGGCTTTCTCTCCACTGTAATGTCTCGAAATGCTTTAACCCTATATTATTTCTTGTTTTCGTTGTTAAAAAAAAAAATCTTCAAATTTTGGATTAAAATTTCGGAGCGTTACACAGGTGTGTCAACGCCTTGAACTTTCACCATACTTGCCTGGATCTGGACCTAGTTTCGATTCAGAGATGCTTGTTTGATGCCGTGATCTTTAAAATAGTGTGGTTTCCAATAAGGGAAGCAATTAAAAATCTGCAAATGAGAAACAAATTAGGTGTCAAACCAAAAGTTCAATTTTAGAAACAATGAGAAACAAGTTAGACTGTGAAATTCACAACACAATATTAGGCTGTGCATTCAAACTCCCTTGACAGTGATTGAAATTCGTATCTCTTGCCTGGGCTGTGGTTCAAAATTTACCAGAAACCATTGTATTTTTCAATCCCTGCAATGATGCATCAACAACTGGTATCCCTTCAAGGGTTTTGATATGTCCTCAGGTTTTGCAGTCTTTTTATCTGACTGCTTACTGGTGCTACACTTTCACCATGATAGGATGACAGCCTCTTCCTGCTACTATTCCCTGTTGTGCACAAGCAACACAGCCAGAGTTCAGCAGACATGTAAATAGCATATGAAAAACACAGTAATGGAAGGGGATCATTAAAAAAAATTATGATAAGATATTGCTTTTGCCATAGCTTTCTTAGGTGCTACTGTTGCATCACTGGAAGCTGTTGCCTTGGCATCAGATTGCAGAGCCTTAGTGTCCGACCTTTGGAAAAGAGAGGTTCCCAGTACTGGTTACTCGTATTGCACCATTGATGGAAGGATCGAACTTAAAAGAATTCCAAATGGCTTTGCTTGCCTCTGAATCTGGTATCTTAAGATCCAACTTAGATAAACCCTCAGAAATGGAGGTGCCTTTAGAAATTTTATTTTTCTCATTTAATCATCACAGCTTTGAAGCTGCAATGGGTTTTCAGGTTTCTCAGATTTTTGGTTTTCAGCATTCTCCTTAGACAACTATAACAAAAAAAGGACACTAGTATCAATGCTAAAGGCTAAAGCTCAATGGCGATCCACCATGTCCATGCCCTCCATAACCTACAATAACAACACATGGAAAAAATAATTCTAAACTATATACATAAGCATTTTATCATTAAAGAATATGAACATCATAAATTTGATGGGAAATTGTAAACCCTTTCTTTTCATCATTTTCGGTTCAACTTTAGAAAGTTGCCAAAAAGAGAGATAATCAAAACCAACCTTCTTTCCACTTGTGAGTGGTAGGTGGTGACTTGTGAATGTTATCGAGTTGATGCGACGTAAGTTTGAGACCCATCATGGGTGCGTGTTCTGAAGTACTGGTTGTTTGATGAAAAGAAAGGGTTGACAATTTCCCATCAAATTTATGTTCATATTCTTGAATTGCCCGTGTTGATCAAGCAATCATGCCCTAATAGGTGGGTCTACCATTTTTATTGCCCCTTCATGCCCTTATCATCTTTTTGGTTTCTAGTGCTTTCAAGTTATTTTTCTTTATTTTCTTTAATGACTAATATGGAAATACCCGTATAATTGAAACCTGAGATCTTATACAAGGTAATGTTGCATATGCTAATCCAGATATCACATTTTATATGATTTATTTTCTTTTTTTTGTCCCTTCTTTTTAGTGTTTTTTTCCTTTTTTTATGCTAGTCTTAGTAACCAAATAAATAAAAAAGTAAATTACGCATTTTTTAAAAGATACTGGAATTGTCAAATTACTTGGAATAACAAATTCATTTATTCCGTTTTTGAAGTGATTACTTATAAAGGTGACGTGTGTTTAAGGCCTTGCCCAGCTAGATCACCATAAGACAAACAAAGAATCAAAATAAGAGAGTTCTTGCATTCAAGCACATGGAATTCATTCAAGCATAAGAGATTCTCCTTTCAAAATCACCTCCTCTACAGATTTTGATCTGAACTATAAATGCTCTAAACACAAAAAAGGTATCAAATCTCATTTTGTGTCTTTCAGACCAACATGCAGACCAAAATGTTCCCCTCCACGAACCCAAACCTCCTTAACACCATAAGCAAATAAAAAAAAGAAACTATTGCACACATGAACACGTTGCATTTATATAATGATTTCAAGCAAAATCCAGCAAATAAAGAAAAATAGAAGAAGAAACATATTAGGGTTTTCACTTACCTGAGACTATGCTTTCTCACAGATCCATAGATGATCATTCCTTGCAGATTTGATAGAAAACAGAGCCTGACGGCACTGGAGTCTCGATGATCTCTTCGATCTTCTGGAGAGAGAGAGAGAGAGAGAGAGAGATGATCGATGGCACTGGGGATCGATCAGACCATAGGGGTGCTTGCAGAGGAAGCTTTAGCGCAGAAGAGAGAAGAGAAAACGAAACAGAAAAATTAGTTAGCGCCAAAATGGGGAGGGATCAAGCGCAAAAAAAACTGAGAAAACCATAGATTTACCGGAAGTCTTGAACTGCCGTTGTAGATAAAGTGTAGATTTAACTACCATTGTAGGTTACCTATAGCAGCTTCCGCCAAATTGCCACTATTTGATCAACGGTGGCAATTTTTCAAATTGCCCATTGTACAAACTACTGCTGTTTCCATCTTTTGTTGTAGTGGATGTGGAACCTGTTGAAAGATCAGCAGGTCCAAACCCAGATCTAGTTCAAGGTAAAGACCCAAATTTTGTCCAAGTTACTAAGGAGAAAAAATAGTGAAAGAGACAGGTATATCAAATGTGGTTCAGCAAAATCATAAAGCTCCACAAATCATGGGATAAATGATAACATCAGAATCATCCAGAAGGACAATACATCCCTGAAGATCTCCAAAATATTGAGTTTCCCTTGTTGAGAGTTATCACTGTAATGATATAAAGAATAGACTGACTCCTCTATTAAGAATATTAGAGAGTGGTTTCATTGTGGATATAGGTTGCCTCCAACTGAACCACGCAAATATTGAGTTGTGAGTGCAAGATCTGTGGTGTTTTCTTCCATTGCTGTATATGTGCTGATTTGTTATGGTATCAAAGCCACAACCAGGATTCATGGCATCATCTAATTCAACCCAGACTTTTAGTTCAAATCAATCTGGTATGTCATTTAGTTTTCTCTGTTTAAGCATCTGAATAGTCTCCAGCATTTTTTATCGACTAAGATAAGATAACCTTGAATTATCTCTTAAGGGAATCACAATTTATTCTCATTCTTCATGCCTATGATATGATAGGCTATGTAGATGGTAGTTGTCCCCGACATCATGTCATGCTGTTGACACCCAAAATTTTCTGGGTTCCCTGAACCAACTTCTATCGTTGGTCCCCGACATCATGACAACCATGACTCATCAAAAATCGAGATGTGTTCGTTCGTTCACATTCCTCGAGATTCAAGGTGTAAACCTTTTATACTTCGTTATTCATCGAGAATATGAAGTATTTTGAAAAGGAATGAAGCTTTTATCGTCCCAAATGCATTACCAAGCAGGCAAGCACTTAGCATTTTTAAAAAGATAGTTTGAAAAGTCCTATTTGTAACAAAAGTATTTTAACGAATATTTTTAAAGAATCAAACTTTTAATTTTTTTTATGCAATTTTTTATGATATCATTATTATTATGCACATGACTTTTTGACAGGGGAAGCATATTTTGTCATCATCAAAAAGGGGGAGAATGTTGAGAAACTATGTTTTGATGATATATAATATGATATGCTGTCATACATGCTTTAATATGATATGATGATATGCCTTCATGAAAATGTTATATTACGACTGAATATGAATTTTTTTTAATGCAATTTTTTATGATATCATTATTATTATGCATATGGCTTTTTGACAGGGGGAGCATATTTTATCATCATCAAAAAGAGGGAGAATGTTGAGAAACTATGTTTTGATGATATATAATATGATATGCTGTCATACATGCTTTAATATGATATGATGATATGCCTTCATGAAAATGTTATATTATGACTGAGCATGACAAATCATATCCAATCATAATATAACATTTTCATGAAGGCATATCATCATATCAAATTAAAGCACGTATGACAGCATATCATATTATGTATCATCAAAACATAGTTTCTCAACATTCTCCCCCTTTTTGATGATGACAATATATGCTCCCCTTGTCAAAAAGCCATATGCATAATAATAATGATATCATAAAAAATGCATAAAAAAGTAAAAGTTTGAGTTTTAAAAAAAAAAAATCCTCCAACATAAGAGAGACAGGTTTTTCTCCCCCTTTGTCATAGACAAAAAGAAGGGGATCAGAGTATAAAAAGTATTATTACAGACAAAAAAAAAAGTTCATTCAGAATCGGATTTGTGATTAAACTTCCGGAGTAAAGCATCTTGGCCGATCTTCAAAGATTGAAAGGCTTGGTGCAGAAAAGCTTGGTTCCTTAGTAGGAGATCCAGAGAGTTCTAGACGTTGACAAGAGCTGAGAATATGTCGAGTTCAGAAGTTGTTGCCGGATCTGCCTCACCATGGCCTTCATCGTCAGAATGAAGTTGAGGTGACCCTTCCTCAGGGAAGTAGGAGTCATCAAATGCATGAATGAAATAAGAGACGACATCATTTTGAAGTGACACTTTGAAATACTTAAGAACGGAAGGTACGAAAATTAATCATGTTATTGAAAATGATGTTGAATCAGTTTATGGGGAAGTTACAGAAGATCACATAGATGAGAAGAGAGATTTCTTTTGCCACAAATCCCTTGGATGGTTGTTTGGGGAAGACATTAGAGGAGAGGATCTGTGACAACAGTAGAGCATGAGGTTTCAGATTTCTCGTATGCCACGGGAAGTGGATGGATCAAGTGGAGTGAAGGACCTTTTGAAACACAGTACGATCTATAGGTACTATGTTTGGTAGTTCGATTCCATAGGAAGAAATGTTAAAAATACAACCTAACAGGGGAATGTCAAATGAAATCATTTTACCATGGACCATGGATGTGATAGTCGATTGGTCATGGTTGACAGAGAGGTTGGTGTAGAAAATTTTGATTAGATGAAGATAATAGGACATAGAGTTGGATGATCCTAAGATATAAACAAAGTCTTGAAGGGAGGTTTCTAGGTCAAAGGAGGTGAATGCTTCAAAGTGGACTAGCTTACTAGTTTGGATCGACAGAGAGTTAATGGAGTCCAGTGGTGGATGAGATCAGGATATCTCAAATCAGCAACCTCAATCATGTTGACATCAGAAGATCTTGAAGAAGATGCCATTGCAAGTAACTTGAGAGAATAAAAGCTTGGAGAAAATGAGAACTTGGAGAGAATAAGAGCTTGTAGGTTGATAGAAATTTTCGAATGAATTCGTGAAGAGTAAATCATTTCATTAAATAGAGGGATGAAATTTATTATAATAACAAGTGAATGACAATTGAAGTGAAGGAAGTTTGGATTTTAGTTGAGTTGAGAACTCGTGAATTGTAACTTAAGGCACTTGTGAATGATAGATCAAATCACTCTTTGGAAGAGTGTGTTGATGAGAGTATATTATATTATGATAGATGACAAGAAGACCATAGTTTCAAAAATTATTTTTCTATATAAGGAAATTTTAATATAGCTCGTCCATCGTATTGTTTGGTAGTTCGATTCCATAGGAAGAAATGTTAAAAATACAACCTAACAGGGGAATGTCAAATGAAATCATTTTACCATGGACCATGGATGTGATAGTCGATTGGTCATGGTTGACAGAGAGGTTGGTGTAGAAAATTTTGATTAGATGAAGATAATAGGACATAGAGTTGGACGATCCTAAGATATAAACAAAGTCTTGAAGGGAGGTTTCTAGGTCAAAGGAGGTGAATGCTTCAAAGTGGACTAGCTTACTAGTTTGGATCAGCAGAGAGTTAATGGAGTGGAAGTGGTGGATGAGATCAGGATATCTCAAATCAGCAGCCTCAATCATGTTGACATTAGAAGATCTTGAAGAAGATGCCATTGCAAGTAACTTAAGAGAATAAAAGCTTTGGAGAAAATGAGAACTTGGAGAGAATAAGAGCTTGTAGGTTGATAGAGATTTTCGAATGAATTCGTGAAGAGTAAATCATTTCATTAAATAGAGGGATGAAATTTATTATAATAACAAGTGAATGACAATTGAAGTGAAGGAAGTTTGGATTTTAGTTGAGTTGAGAACTCGTGAATTGTAACTTAAGGCACTTGTGAATGATAGATCAAATCACTCTTTGGAAGAGTGTGTTGATGAGAGTATATTATATTATGATAGATGACAAGAAGACCATAGTTTCAAAAATTAATTTTCTATATAAGGAAATTTTAATATAGCTCGTCCATCGTATTGTAAAATGTGTCATGGTTTGAGTATGGAATGCTTTTTGGAAGTATAGTGTGATTGAAAATGGATGGATAAAAAAGGAGAAATGAATATCCAAAGAGGTGAGTTGCACGATGTAAATAATGATCCATAGATTTTAAAGATTTCCATTAAAGAGGTGATGAGATGTGAAGAGCCTTTAAAAAAATCGTGACAAGAAATTGTGTAAGAATGTTATAAAGCAATATTATGTGAGATGGAAGATGAATAATGGCCTAATAAGACAAACAACAATTTAAAAAAAAAAATTTACTTAAAGAAGATAGATTCTATATTCGTAAGGGATGCATTTAGAAAGAGACAAAAGAGACTTATGAGAGAAGAGAGCAAGAGTAGCCAAAGAAAAGAGTGATGACATACATGGATTTTCGAATAAGACATGTATGGAGAAGAGGACAAAAATAATTGATGATTGACATGAGATGAAAGGCGTAAAGAAATGTCATGATTGTCTTGAATTAATGTTTATAGCTCATAGAAGACATAATTTTAAAGACAAAAGAAACTCGGCATGAGAGAGTTCATTGTTTTGGAGATAAAAAAAATGAGGTTGTCAAATCTTGTAAAGGGGCCAAATCCACGGTTTTGGGATGGCAAAAGGTGGATTCAAATTCCGTAAAAGAGAGAAAGAGAAAGATGGGACCAATGAAAAGGACAATTAATGCTTAATTGAAAAAAAAATATATAAGAAGAGAGACATGATTGTCGAGAATGAGTTTTGTATGGATTCTTATAGAGGTGTAAAAGAGGTGATTGGACATAAAGTTGAGTGTCCTTTAAAAGATATGATATATTGAAAAAGAAGAGTGACATAAAGCATTTGTTCTTGTGTTAAAAATAAAAAGCTTGTGGTATACATGAATACATGAAAGACTCCTTTTGGCTTTGAAAAAGGAAAAAGGTGATAAAGGGAATGAAAACAAAACATAAGAAGAATAAAAAATATAAACACTCGAGTACAAATCATGATGATAGTAAAAAGCAATTCGTAAATGAGTGTGGGAAAACAAAAGATGATTTGACATAAAGAGTTTTTAATCATCCTTACATGTTAAGCTTTATTTAAGATAAATTTTGTCAAGTAAAGTTTGTAGTTAAATTATTTGAAAAGGTGAACTCGTGTAGAATGATTTTACAGTATCCCAATTAGTCATATGAATTAAATTTATAAATCATTTAATTTACAGATTCCTAATTCTCTTCTAATTCTTATAAAGTCTTTATTTTTTAAAGGTTTAGTGAAAATATCTGCTAATTATTTATTAGTGGGTATAAATTTCAGTTTAATTATGTTGTTTAAGACTTGTTATCTTAAAAAGTGGTGTCTAATTTGAATGTGCTTAGTTCGTGAGTGAAGAATAGGATTTTTAGACAAATTTATAGCACTTGTATTATCACATAAAATAGTAGTATTTTCAAATTTTAAACCAAAATCTTTTAAAGTTTGTTTCATCCAGATGACTTGTGTACATGCTAGGCTTGCAGCTATGTATTCAGCTTCAGTAGTTGACAATGATACACAATTTTGTTTCTTACTGAACCATGAAACTACTAAGTGCCCTAGCATATGACATGTTCCACTTGTGCTTTTTCTGTCAGATTTACTTCCAGCGAAGTCAGCATCACTGTATGAGATTAAATCAAATTTAGATGATTTTGAATAAAATAATCCAAAATCAATTGTTCCTTTTAGATATCTCATTATTCTTTTTACATCTTTAAGATGTGATTCCTTTGGATTTGATTGATATCTAGCACACAAGCAAACACTGAACATGATATCTGGACGACTAGTAGTTAAATAAAGTAGTGATCCTATCATACCTCTGAATAACCACAGTCTTACCATCTTCATCTTTGTCTAATACAGTAGTTGTGCTCATAGGAGTATTCTTTGAAGCAGTTGAGTTCATGTTGAACCTCTTCAGAAGTTCATGAGCATATTTAGACTGATTGATGAAGACTCCATCCTTGGTTTGCTTAATATGCAGTCCAAGAAAGTAAGTGAGTTCTCCCATCATACTCATTTCGAATTCTTTCTGCATGGACTTAGAAAAATCTTCACAAAGACTGTTGTTAGTAGATCCAAAGATGATATCGTCCACATATATTTGAACGATTAAGGTATGATCTCATTCACTATTTTTACAAATAAGGTTGAATCTGCTTTGCCTACAGAAAATCCGGTTTTTAATAAAAAAGTTTTAAGCCTGTCATATCAAGCACGAGGTGCTTGTTTTAAACCATATAAAGCACGTTTTAGTTTAAAGACATGATCCGAAAATTGTTCATTTTCAAAACCTGGAGGTTGTTTTACATAAACTTTTTCATTTATAAAACCATTTAGAAAAACACTTTTAACATCCATTTGGTATAGTTTGAAATCCATATAGCTTGCATAAGCTAAAAACATTCTTATAGATTCAAATCTAGCAACAGGAGCAAAAGTTTCATCAAAATTAATACCTTCCTCCTGATTGTATCCTTGAGCTACTAGCCTTGCCTTGTTTCTTGTAACATTACCTGTTTCATCCAGCTTGTTTCTGAAGATCCTGTACCAATGATTTGATGATCTTTTGGTCTTGGTACAAGATCCCATACATCATTTCTTTGGAACTGATTCAGTTTTTCAGTCATGGCTAGCATCCAGAACTCGTCAATGATGACTTCATCAATCTTCTTTGGTTCAAGTTGAGAAATGAATGCCATATTTGCAATCCGTTCCAGCTGAGCTCTACTTTGAACCCCCTTAGTCAGGTCTCCCAAAATCTGCTTTTGAGGATGATCTCTGATTTCAGCAAATGTTCTTTGAAGATCATCTTTATTTGGTTTAGCTGTGTTATCTAAGAAAAAATTTGTACTTTCAAGATCATCATCGTTAGTCTGCTTATGAACAGATTGATCAATAGATTCACAAAAACTGACATGCATAGATTCTTCAATAGTATTTGAACTCTTATTAAAAACTCTGTATGCTTTACTATGACTTGAGTATCCTAAGAATACGCCTTCAACAGATTTAGCATTAAATTTATCAAGACTATCTTTTGTGCTAAGGATAAAGCATTTACACCCAAAGACTTCGAAGTAGTCTATTCTTGGAGTTCTGTCATAGAATAGTTTATAGGGAGTTTTATTCAATAAGGGCCTGATAAGAACTCTATTTGAGATATAGCATGCAGTGTTAACAGCTTCAGCCCAGAAATATTTAGCAAGATTATTATGTTGGAGCATAGTTTTAGCAAATTCTTGAAGGGTTCTATTCTTTCTTTCTACTACATCATTTTGAGGTGCAGCTCTAGGAAAGGCAAAGTTATGAGAGATACCATGCAAGTTACAGAAATTTACAAAAAGGTCATTATCAAATTCTCCTCCATGGTCACTACGAATTTTGATAATTGTAGAAGATTTTTCATTTTGTAACTTTTTACATAAAATTTCAAATTCATAAAACGTATCACTTTTATTTTTTAAAAATATTACCCAAGTAAATCTTGAGTAATCATCTACAATGACAAAAGCATATTTATTATGATTAAGACTAGCTACCCTAGAAGGACCAAAAAGATCCAGGTGGAAAAACTCTAAAGGTCTTTTACTTGAAACAATATTTTTTGATTTGAAAGATGATTTTGACAATTTTCCTAATTGACATGCATCACAAAAATAGTCTTTTTAAAATGATATTTTAGGTAACCCACGTACCAAGTTGTTCTTAGCTAATTTAGACATATATTTAGAGTTAACATGACCCATTCTTATATGCCATAAATTTTGAGAGTCATTATTAGCTATATAAGACAGTGTTCAGTAATATTCTCTAGGTAATTCATATATATTATTTTTTCTTATACCTTTTAAAATAATATTTTCGTTGGTGTCTGCTATGAGGCATGCATCATGTTTGAAGCTAACGTTATAACTTGTGTCACACATTTGACTTATACTTAAGAGGTTATGTTTTAAACCTTTAACAAGGAGAACATCTTTGATAAGAGGTTTATCGATATTACCAATATTGCCAATACCAATTATTAACCCTTTGTTGTTATCTCCAAAGGTGACAGTTCCTCCTTCTTTATGATGACAAAAAGATCTAGATGTCCTATCATATGTTTTGAACATCCACTGTCTAGTATCCATCTGTTCTTCTTCTTTAGAGCCTACAAAAGATAAAGTAAAACTTCTTTTTGGTACCCGATCGGGTCCCTTTTTGTTAGACTTTGGAACCCATATCCATTTAGATTTGGGTTTGTCTACAGATTTAGAGGAGTACATGGTATTAAAATTGAAGTTGTAATACTCCTGTTTAGGCTCAGCAGAACCTTTGACAAATGTAGTCCTTTGATTCATACAAGAAGGTTTATTTAGATGAGAGTAACCAATATCATTCTTGTAAAAAGAGAATTTTTGAGAGGATAGGAGTTTGTCCAGGTTTTCTTTCCCTTTGGTAAACTTGAAAACTGTTTTCATAAGGTTTTCAGTTTTGCTTTTTAATTCTGAAATTTCTACTTGAAGATTTTTTGTCTTAGAACAAGTAGAACTGATTTCAGAAGTAAGAATAAAATTTTTCTTTTTCAATTCAGAATTTTCAACACTGAGTTTTTCATTATTCTGGAGAAGCTCTAGATTTCCAGATTTTAAAATTTTGATTTTGAGAATCGTTTTTCTTGATTCTTCAAAAAGTTCTTGAAAAGCATTTTGAAGTTCTTCAAAAGAAAAATCGAAAGATTCACTTACAGAGCTTTCTTCTGCCATGAAGCACATGTTAGCTGTTTCGGCTTCATCATCACTTGACTCTTCACTTGTGGATGGTTCTGAATCATCCCATTGAGCAAGCAGAGCCTTCTTCTTGAAGAACATTTTCTTTGGTTCCTCGGTTTTGGATTTTCTTTTTAGAAGAGGACAATCATGTCTCATGTGACTTGGCTTATTACATTGATAGCACATGGTATCTTCCTTAGCATCTTTCTTTTCCTTGTGCTTATTTGATAGTCTGTTCTTTCTCATGAAGCGCTTAAATTTTCGAGTAAGCAGCGCAATTTCAGATTCCTTTTTTGAGTCTTCATTCTAAGAAATGGCTGAGAATACGAGATTTTTCTTCGTCGGTTGTTCCTCTTCCCTTATTTCCTTCATATGAACTTCATAGGCCATAAGATTGCCTATTAAGTCATCCAGAGTAAGCTTGGATAAATCTTGAGCTTCTTTAATAGCTGTTGTCTTTTTCTCCCAATCAGTTGTGAGAGATCTCAAGATTTTCTCCACCTTATCAGTCTGGGAATAGGTTTCTCCTAGAGATTTAAGATCGTTGGTGATGTTGGTGAATCTTGTAAACATCTCTGTGATGGGTTCATCTTTATTCATTTTGAATAGCTCATATTTTCGAACCAGAGATGAGATCTTAGCTTCCTTTACTTTGTTGGTTCCTTCACGGATAACCTCCAGAGAGTGTCAAATATCATATGCAGTTTCACAGACAGATATTCTGTTGAATTCATTTTGATCAATGGCACAATACAAAGCATTCATGGCCTTTGCATTAAGATTAGCCATCTTCTTTTCTTTATCAGACCATAAGCTATAGTCTAAAGATGGAGATGTGTATGGACTTTCAACAATTTTCCATACAGCAAAGTCTATAGATTTGAGAAATATGGCCATCCTGCATTTCCAATATCCATAGTTGGAGCCGTTAAAAGGAGGAAGAGATGCGTGTTGTCCTTCGATGTCACGAGCATAAGAAGTAGATGCCATTAGTGCTGGAAGACTTGTTAGGTCGAAACCAGCAAAACCTACTAGAGGGGGGGGGGGGTGAATAGTGAAAAATGATAAAGATCGATAATATAAAAATTAAAGGCAATAAAGCATAACACAGAAAACACAAGATTTATACTGGTTCGGTCGAGTTACTGACCTACATCCAGTCCCCAAGTAAAACATTTGAGCTTTTCACTATAACATCTGTGTTACGGGATAAATAGTACAACACCATCTTCCTCAAAGGTCTACTTCTCTCAACAGAGAAGGGAAACACCCTCTTTCCCAGAGGTCTACTTCTCTCAACAGAGAAGGGAAAACACCCTCTTTCTCACAGCTCTACTTCTCTCAACAGAGAAGGAGGGAACACACCCTCTTTCACAGAGGTCTACTTCTCTCAACAGAGAAGGAATACAACAGAAAACAGAAAGTTACAATACTTTCCTATAGAACCTTCAGAATGATATGAATGCACAAATGAAGATTCTCAAAATGTTCTTTTCTTTTCACACACAGTAGATTCTTTTGTCAAAGAGCTTTTCTTGATTTTTCCTCTTTTTTTTCTCTTTCTTTTTCTAAGCTCTCTTTTTCGAATATTGAATAGGAGTTTTTCTCTTTGTAAGCTCACGTCTGTATATCTGTTATGAAAGACTAATTTGTTTGTATATATATAGTCTTAAAAAAAATAGTCGTCGCCTTTTTGAAATGATTATCCTTTTGGGATATGAGGTGTCAGGTCATTTCAAAAACAACTTTGTGTGAAATGATAAGTGTACTATATTGCTATTTCAAAAAGTCTTCTTTTCATAAGTGTAGCATTTTGGGTACACTATTCGTTGTTTGCTTTTTAAATAAGATATAATTTGTAATGGGTCTTTTCTCATAATAAATGATTTGTAGTACATTGAACGTTGAAGTGTAATCTATCATGTAATTTTGTCTTTACTCAATTTAATGATTCGTAGTGTATTAATATTTTTCTTACAAATCGTCACTTCTATAGCATGTAAGTACAATAAATGCTTTGTTAAGTACTTTATTTATAAATGATCATTTCTCAAATGCTTTTTGAGATGACATTTAATGTTTACAGAAAGAATGATGGCTTTAAGTAAGTCGACATTCTTGAGTGTGAATTTTATTATTAAATAAATAGTCATTTCTCAAATGCTTTTTGAGATGGCATTTAATGTTACAGAAAGAATGATGGCTTTAAGTAAGTCGACATTCTTGAGTGTGAAATAAATAGTCATTTCTCAAATGCTTTTTGAGATGGCATTTAATGTTTACAGAAAGAATGATGGTTTTAAGTAAGTCGACATTCTTGAGTGTATGTTAAATACATAAAAGGTCTTTTCAAAACTTAATTGTCTTGTTTAAACAATAAGTAGTTTTGTATATAAAATAGTATTTTTTTCTCAATTTGTCAAGTCAAGATAGACGATTGTATATTATGAGTTAATTCATTTTGTCTTTTTCTTTCATACTTGAAATCATTAGCTTTTATATCTTTTTAAGTTTTCTTTTTCATAAATGCTTGTAAGAAAGTACAATGATTTGTTTCAAAAAGATGTTTTTGAAATATCATATTCTTTTTATGAAAGCTTTGCTTTTTGTAATTAGATGTATATCTGTTATGAAAGATTAATTTGTTTGTATATATATAGTCTTAAAAAAAATAGTCGTTGCCTTTTTGAAATGATTGTCCTTTTGGGATATAAGGTCTCAGGTCATTTGAAAAACAACTTTGTGTGAAATGATAAGTGTACTATATTGCTATTTCAAAAAGTCTTCTTTCCCTAAGTGTAGCATTTGGGGTACACACTATTCGTTGTTTGATTTTTAAATAAGATATAATTTGTAATGGGTCTTTTCTCATAATAAATGATTTGTAGTACATTGAACGTTGGACTGTAATCTATCATGTAATTTTTTCTTTACTCAATTTAATGATTTGTAGTGTATTAATATTTTTCTTACAAATTGTCACTTCTTTAGATAAATACATGTAAGTACAATAAATGTTGTGTTAAGTACTTTATTTATAAATGGTCATTTCTCAAATGCTTTTTTAGATGACATTTAATGTTTACAGAAAGAATGATGGCTTTAAGTAAGTGTAGCATTTGGGGTACACACTATTCGTTGTTTGCTTTTTAAATAAGATATAATTTGTAATGGGTCTTTTCTCATAATAAATGATTTGTAGTACATTGAACGTTGGACTGTAATCTATCATGTAATTTTTTCTTTACTCAATTTAATGATTTGTAGTGTATTAATATTTTTCTTACAAATTGTCACTTCTTTAGTTAAATACATGTAAGTACAATAAATGTTGTGTTAAGTACTTTATTTATAAATGGTCATTTCTCAAATGCTTTTTGAGATGACATTTAATGTTTACAGAAAGAATGATGGCTTTAAGTAAGTCGACATTCTTGAGTGTGAATTTTATTATTAAATAAATAGTCATTTCTCAAATGCTTTTTGAGATGACATTTAATGTTTACAGAAAGAATGATGGCTTTAAGTAAGTCGACATTCTTGAGTGTGAAATAAATAGTCATTTCTCAAATGCTTTTTGAGATGGCATTTAATGTTTATAGAAAGAATAGTGGCTTTAAGTAAGTCGACATTCTTGAGTGTATATTAAATACATAAAAGGTCTTTTCAAAACTTAATTGTCTTGTTTAAACAATAAGTAGTTTTGTATATAAAATAGTATTTGTTTTCTCAATTTGTCAAGTCAAGATAGACGATTGTATATTATGAGTTAATTCATTTTGTCTTTTTCTTTCACACTTGAAATCATTAGCTTTTATATCTTTTCAAGTTTTCTTTTTCATAAATGCTTGTAAGAAAGTATAATGATTTGTTTCAAAAAGATGTTTTTGAAATATGGTATTCTTTTTATGAAAGCTTTGCTTTTTGTAACTAGATGTATATCTGTTATGAAAGACTATTTTGTTTGTATATATATAGTCTTAAAAAAAATAGTCGTTGCCTTTTTGAAATGATTGTCCTTTTGGGATATGAGGTGTTAGGTCATTTCAAAAACAACTTTGTGTGAAATGATAAGTGTACTATATTGCTCTTTCAAAAAGTCTTCTTTCCATAAGTATAGCATTTGGAGTACATTATTCGTTGTTTGCTTTTTAAATAAGATATAATTTGTAATGGGTCTTTTCTCATAATAAATGATTTGTAGTATATTGAACGTTGGAGTGTAATCTATCAAGTAATTTTGTCTTTACTCAATTTAATGATTTGTAGTGTATTAACATTTTTCTTACAAATCGTCACTTCTTTAGTTAAATACATGTAAGTACAATATATGCTTTGTTAAGTACTTTATTTATAAATGATCATTTCTCAAATGCTTTTTGAGATGACATTTAATGTTTACAGAAAGAATGATGGCTTTAAGTAAGTCGACATTCTTGAGTGTGAATTTTATTATTAAATAAATAGTCATTTCTCAAATGCTTTTTGAGATGGCATTTAATGTTTACAAATGATGGCTTTAAGTAAGTCGACATTCTTAGTCATTTCTCAAATGCTTTTTGAGATGGCATTTAATGTTTATAGAAAGAATGATGGCTTTAAGTAAGTCGACATTCTTGAGTGTGAAATAAATAGTCATTTCTCAAATGCTTTTTGTGACATTTAATGTTTACAGAAAGAATGATGGCTTTAAGAAAGTCGACATTCTTGAGTGTATATTAAATACATAAAAGGTCTTTTCAAAACCTAATTGTCTTGTTTAAACAATAAGTAGTTTTGTATATAAAATAGTATTTGTTTTCTCAATTTGTCAAGTCAAGATAGACGATTGTATATTATGAGTTAATTCATTGTCTTTTTCTTTCATACTTGAAATCATTAGCTTTTATATATCTTTTTAAGTTTTCTTTTTCATAAATGCTTGTAAGAAAGTACAATGATTTGTTTCAAAAAGATGTTTTTGAAATATCGTATTCTTTTTATGAAAGCTTTGCTTTTTGTAACTAGATGTATATCTGTTATGAAAGACTATTTTGTTTGTATATATATAGTCTTAAAAAAAATAGTCGTTGCCTTTTTGAAATGATTGTCCTTTTGGGATATGAGGTGTCAGGTCATTTCAAAAACAACTTTGTGTGAAATGATAAGTGTACATAGTGCTATTTCAAAAAGTCTTCTTTCCATAAGTGTAGCATTTGGGGTACAATATTCGTTGTTTGCTTTTTAAATAAGATATAATTTGTAATGGGTCTTTTCTCATAATAAATGATTTGTAGTACATTGAATGTTGGAATGTAATCTATCATGTAGTTTTGTCTTTAGTCAATTTAATGATTTGTAGTGTATTAATATTTTTTTTACAAATCGTCACTTCTTTAGTTAAATACATGCAAGTACAATAAATGCTTTGTTAAGTACTTTATTTATAAATGGTCATTTCTCAAATGCTTTTTGAGATGACATTTAATGTTTACAGAAAGAATGGCTTTAAGTCGACATTCTTGAGTGTGAATTTTATTATTAAATAAATAGTCATTTCTCAAATGCTTTTTGAGATGGCATTTAATGTTTACAGAAAGAATGATGGCTTTAAGTAAGTCGACATTCTTGAGTGTGAAATAAATAGTCATTTCTCAAATGCTTTTTGAGATGGCATTTAATGTTTACAGAAAGAATGATGGCTTTAAGTAAGTCGACATTCTTGAGTGTATGTTAAATACATAAAAGGTCTTTTCAAAACTTAATTGTCTTGTTTAAACAATAAGTAGTTTTGTATATAAAATAGTATTTTTTTCTCAATTTGTCAAGTCAAGATAGACGATTGTATATTATGAGTTAATTCATTTTGTCTTTTTCTTTCATACTTGAAATCATTAGCTTTTATATCTTTTTAAGTTTTCTTTTTCATAAATGCTTGTAAGAAAGTACAATGATTTGTTTCAAAAAGATGTTTTTGAAATATCGTATTCTTTTTATGAAAGCTTTGCTTTTTGTAATATCTTTTCAAGTTTTCTTTTTCATAAATGCTTGTAAGAAAGTACAATGATTTGTTTCAAAAAGTGTTTTTGAAATATCATATTCAAAATTTTTATGAAAGCTTTTGCTTTACAGAAAGAATGATGGCTTTAAGTAAGTCGACATTCTTGAGTGTGAATTTTATTATTAAATAAATAGTCATTTCTTAAATGCTTTTTGAGATGACATTTAATGTTTACAGAAAGAATGATGGCTTTAAGTAAGTCGACATTCTTGAGTGTGAAATAAATAGTCATTTCTCAAATGCTTTTTGAGATGGCATTTAATGTTTATAGAAAGAATAGTGGCTTTAAGTAAGTCGACATTCTTGAGTGTATATTAAATACATAAAAGGTCTTTTCAAAACTTAATTGTCTTGTTTAAACAATAAGTAGTTTTGTATATAAAATAGTATTTGTTTTCTCAATTTGTCAAGTCAAGATAGACGATTGTATATTATGAGTTAATTCATTTTGTCTTTTTCTTTCATACTTGAAATCATTAACTTTTATATCTTTTCAAGTTTTCTTTTTCATAAATGCTTGTAAGAAAGTACAATGATTTATTTCAAAAAGATGTTTTTGAAATATCGTATTCTTTTTATGAAAGCTTTGCTTTTTGTAACTAGATGGCTTGTATGATATTTAAAGCATGTAACATGAAATATGCAATATGCATGATTCTGAAGGTTCTGTTACATATGACTCCAAAGAAGAAGAAAAAGTTTTCATCTTGAAGTAGCCGATCTTCTAGGATAGACTTTATGAATATGGCCCATCAACCTTTTTCTTCAGAGAGTATGATTCCATCAACTAGTTGTACTTGATCAGGTTGTCTTCATTCTTCTTAGGAGAAATAACCTTGCATCAAATACTCGTTAAATGCATGACAAATCATATTCAGTCATAATATAACATTTTTATGAAGGCATATCATCATATCATATTAAAGTATGTATGACAACATATCATATTATATATCATCAAAACATAGTTTCTCAACAAATAGGATGTCTAGATCGGGTAGACCTTCTGTGAATTGGTGATTGAATGGAAACAGGAGGATTCTGCTCCTGATTAGAGTTGGGGGGTATCTCCTTCTCACGTCGAGAGTAAACAATGACTTTATATCTTTCTGGAGCCGATAGTGACTCAGAAATCACACTTTCCTGAGGTCTTTGCTCAGCAATAGATATGTTTCCCTCATCTCTTTGATGACATTCAGATTAACAAACATCATCAATACTAGAAAAGAGATATGAGTTTAACCAAGGAAACTTCAATTTCAGGAGGAGTGATAGCATTATGACCAAAATTTGATTCGTCAAACACAACATTTCTGGATATTTTGATGCGCTTGCTTACGGGATCATAATATCTGTAGCCTTTGTAATCATCAGTGTATCCAACGAATATGCACTTTAAGGCCTTATCCTGAAACTTATGCCGCATTAAACTGTCAACAAGGATGGTAAACTTCAATTTCAGGAGGAGTGATAGCATTATGACCAAAATTTGATTCGTCAAACACAAAATTTCTGGATATTTTGATGCGCTTGCTTACGGGATCATAACATCTGTAGCCTTTGTAATCATCAGCGTATCCAACGAATCTGCACTTTAAGGCCATATCCTGAAACTTATGCCACATTGAACTGTCAACATAAACATAACATACACACCCGAATACACGCAAATCACGATAATTTGGATGCACACCATGCAAAGAGAAATAAGGTGATTTGTTTTCCAAGATGTTCATGGGCAATCGATTTATGACATAGACTGATGTATGAAAGGCTTCTGTCCAGAAGGTAACTGGAAGATTGCTATCATGCATCATGCTCATTGCACTCTCGACAATATGGCGATGCTTCCGTTCAGCAATTCCATTCTTTTGAGGTGTATGTCTACTTATCCCATTTGTCTGGAGGAAACTAATAAAGTCATTTGAAGAGAATTCACCCCCTCCATCACATTGGAAACAAATGATATTCTCAAAGAATTGATTCTGAACAAAGGAATGAAAGTTCCGAAATAACTTAAAGGTTTCAGATTTATTTTTCATAAAGAAAATCCATGTGTATCTAGAATAGCTATCAACAAAGTTGAGATAATATTTAGTGTCAGACATGGAAGAAACTGGAGCCGGGCCCCAAACATCTGAACATATAATCTCGAATGGTCTTAAAGCTCTTTTATTAATGAAATGAAAAGGAAGAACATGACTCTTACACTGAAGACAACTAGAACATTTCGGGCCCCAAATATCTGAACATATAATCTCGAATGGTCTTGAAGCTCTTTTATTAATGGAATAAAAAGGAAGAACATGACTCTTACACTGAAGACAACTATGACATTTTTTATTGTCGACACTTAAACTTAGACTTGACTTGGGAATAAGACTACTTGAAATAAGCTTATCAATAAAACGACTACTACAATGACCCAGACGACCATGCCAAAGATTCGACTCAATACATTCAAAAAGATTAAAAACACTGTCAGGAGGAACTGAGGATGATGGCATGAGCTTCAAGGTGGAATCAACAGAATGAATACCAGATGAAGGATTCTCTTGGAACACATACATATTCCCTTGTCGTTTTCCTTCAGCGAACGTTTCCCTCGTGTGAAGGTCCTTAACACAAATAGAGAAAGGAGTAAACTCGAAACATTAATGTCATCTACAAGTTTAGAGACAGAAACAATATTTTTCTTGATATTAGGAGCATAGATGACATTTGAAAGAGCAAGAGAAGAGTTGGACATAGGAATTACAAAGTTTCCAATGTGCGAAATATGGTGGTAAGACCCATCTCCAGTGACTATACTATTTCTACCAACATAAGGAACAAGATTTAGGAGCTTACCAGCATCACCAGTGACATGAGTGGCTGCATCAGAATCAACATACCAAGTGCCTTGATCATTCTGTTTGATATTTAATTCAGCCAAAGCAGACAATAACAGTTCTTTGACTTCTTCACTATTTTTCAATGTATCTGTTCCCTTGTCTCCAATTGCTTTCCTCTATTTTGCGAGTTAAACCAAAATTTGCCTTTATGTGTCCCCTTTTGTTGCAGAGAAAGCAGGTAGGTATTGTCCTTTGCCTTTGCAGATTAGGAGGCATATGAGAGTAGGTAATATTCCACAAGCTCCTTGTCCATTCCTCGCTTGACTTCCTCTTTCTCTAGATTCATACCTGCCACGTCCATGACCATAGGTGACTCCTGTGACAAGAACATCGTGGGCTCCAACGGGGTTGTGATTACCTTCAGAGAATCCTTTCAAAGTCATCTTATACTGTAAGAGCTTAGCATGAAGATCTTCAAATGTAAGTAAGTATGGCAAACACAGCAAGGAAGTAACCATCATATGATAATCGGGTCCCAGCCCGCTCAAGGTTTGTTGCACCATATCTTTGTCGTTAACCGTGCATCCCACTATAGCCAACTGATCTGTGACGGTTTTCATTTTGTTTAAGTACTCCATGACAGTCATAGAGTCCTTTCTCAACATTTGAAATTCTTTCTTTAAAAATAAAACTCTTGCCTGAGAAACTTGAGAGTACGTCTGAACGAGATGATGCCATAACTGCATAGTTGTGCAGTCATCGGGGATTGCCACAAGCATCTCTTGTGACAGGGTGGAAGTGATGTAGGCAACCAAAGCCTGATCTCGCTTCATCCAGGATATATATTCTAGATTTCTGACAAAAGTAATGGAAGTGTCACCCTCCCCAGTCTTGCCATCTTGTGATATGAACTCTGGAAGAACAGAAACAGAGCCATCTAGATGCCCAGAAAGATCCTGACTTCTTATGAATGGGATGATTTTTCTTTTCCAGGTAAGAAAATTGGAGTTGTTCAGTTTTTCTGACACAAGTTGGCTAAGAAAGTTGGAAGAAAGTACAGATTGAGAAGAAAAAGAATCCATATGAAGGTGGAAGGAAAAGAATATTGGAGTAGAACAAAAAATAGTCAGAAACAAAGGTCAGAACCAATACGAAATTTTAGAAAACTCAGACTCGGCTGCCTTTTTTTTTTTTACAGCAGACCCGAGTCAGAAAACAAAGTTATGCAGTAATGAGAAGCAAAACAGAAACATGTTATTTGGATATAACGTGTTTTTTTTAAGATGCAAAGAGCTAAATCTGATTTTTGGATGAAACGATATTCTAAAATGTAAAGAAAAGAAATCTGAATCTGTCCTTACTTTTCTGAAGAATATGAGGAACAAACAATTTATGAAGTCACACAAGAATTTGCTCTTGTGTGACCATATGGAATCACGTCAAACAGCGTGAAAGGGAAAAGTAAATGCAAAATAGAGAAGGTGCAAACTCTGATGACGATTAAAGGAAAGAGGATGATGATTAATGGTGGGTGACGATTAAAAGTGAAAAGGGATTGACGAGATACAGGATTGACGAGATGCAGACCTTAGAGATAGGAGAAAGAAAAAGAAAAGAAAAAAAACAGAATACCTTAGAGATACGAAAGCAACGAGGGAGGAGAGAACCTGGATCTGTTAATGAAAGGATTACCTTGGAGAAGATGTTGAAGAGAGAACCTGTTGCTCTGATACCATGAAAGAAAGCAAAGAACAAGGAGAGAGAGGCTCTGAGGGTTGCAGAGAAAACCCAATACAAGTCTGCGTGTTTTGCTTCTCATTAAGTAGGCTTCTGTACAGTGATTAGGGTACGAAAATACCCATTACATGTTATACAAATATTACAACATGCCATTAATAAGCATGTGTTAATAAACAAGATAAGTTGGGTCTGGGATCCAGACCCAGTCGTGAATGGTGTCTTTTCAAGAAGCACTTGAAAATCCAACACTATACAGACAACTTGTTAGGGCTCTGTCATATCTCTCAATTACGAGACCTGACATTGCGCGCATGTAGTTCACACAGCAAGCCAGTTTCAACATGCTCCCACTATTGTTTATATGGGAGCAGTTTCGTGTATTATTAGATATATCAAAACTTCTATTTTTTGAAGACTTTTCTTATCTGCTTCTTCTTCCTTAGATTTAATTGCTTATATTGATTCTGACTGGGGAGGTAATCTAAATAACCGACACTCAACCATTGGTTTTTGTGTGTTTTTAAGTGATTCATTGATTTCATGGAGGTGTAAGAAGCAACAAAAAGTTTCTCTATCTTCAATTGACGCAGAATACCAAGTCATGACTACAACCCACTATGGAGGTGGTTTGGCTAAGGAGATTGTTGGCTGATATGGGCGCTCAAAGTAAAGGAGCATCATGATTGTGTTGTGAATCTTGTGACAACAAAAGTTCCATTTACCCTGCCTTTCACGAATGAACCAATTGAGATGGATTGTTACTATGTATGAGAGTAATTCCTACACGATACCATTGATTTTTTCTACTACGTTACTTCATAATATCAATTGGCAAATTTCTTCACCAAACCTCTTGTTGCTCATAGATTTTACTTTCTCTTGGACAAACTTTTAGTTATCCAATCGTAAGTTTGAGGGGGGTGTTAAAAACAAGTGTATATATATAGTCATATTATGTAATGTAACTAGGATTAGTTCTTTTATTTTTTGTTGGATTTGAACTAGTCAACATGAGTTGACTAGTCTGAATAGAGAGTCGTTGGGACCCCAACAACTCTATTTAGAGTCGTTGGAATCCCATCGACTCTCTATGGATCCCCTCCTCTTTGTATATAAATATGGGGCAAAGCCCCCTTCAATGTATCATTCTTACATGTGTTATGATCTATAAAATTAGTATTTTTTATTTGTTCTTGTTCTTGTTCTTGTGCCCCCTTTAAGTAGGTGTTTGTGAGTGCTTTTGTGGTTCTTTGAGCATTCTTTTTGGTATTTCAATGAAACTCTTTTGAGTACCCATTGTTGGTGACTAAGTGAAGGAACTCATTTCCTTACAGTGGCAGGGAATGAAAGGCTCACTATTGGCAGGTCTCCATTGCCTCATAAAAGCTCTTGTACTGCTAGGAAGCTTGACAATGCAGCAGTTGGAGGGCTGGGAGGGAGGGGGTGGTGGGGAAAGTGAGACGGTGCTTGACGTGAGATTGAAACCCATGAACCTTAATTAGGTGCCAAAACCTAATCATCTTACCATCAGTCAGTTTGACTTTGCACAAATTGAATAAATATTACCCTACTTTTAAACAATAAAAACATGATTTTTTCTAAATTTTAGAACTAAAAGTAGCAAAACAAATAACAAGTCTCATCTGTAGAACCATGCAATTTTCTAATGTAAGAGATTCTTCCACTTGAAACCAATTTTTGTCAAGGGAACAAATCTTCACCAACAAAAACTAAATCATGCGCATCCAGTGCATATATTCCTTAAGAGTGCTCAACAGCTTCTTAATAAAAAAATTGTGTACATGCTATTTTTCGTTTTCCATACTTTGAAAGTGATGAAACATGGGGCAGCTGCAAAAGGTACCCATTTTAGAAGATACTGCAATCACCCAAACAAGTCATGAACAAGAGATGGCACCTAACAAGTTTTATTGTAGACTCAACATGCTGCAGGCAACAATAGTGCAACCAAAGACAATTATATAATACACAAGATTCCACATGCAGAAAATCAGTGTAAGGAATGATAAATAGATGACACAAATTTGACAAGATATCATAGAGGTTAATGAAACATTGTGTTGCACTATTATACAATATTTCTCATGCCATATAGCACCACAATATCAACAATGCTCAAGAACTAAAGCACACATCAATAACTTCAGTGTTTATTACATTTGACGTTGTGCAAGAACATATGGCAGATATCTAGGGAACTCTACATGTTTTTTCTTCAGCAATAAGCGAGAAATATCAAGAAAAAAAACCAAATTTCTACAAGAATGCAGGCCATATGTAAGCAGTATCTTTCACATGGAATGAAAAATATACAACAGAGAAAGAAAACTCGCGGACCAAGGTAGGAAGGAATTCACACTTTTGCTAGGATTTTGACTTTGAAATAATGATCAGCATAAGTGCAACGAGTCCCAATCTCTACTGCAAATGTGTCAACCTTGCAACATATACCCTCTCAGGACCAGCCACCTCACAGTGTATCTAATTAATATCAATAACCAGTTATACAACTTGATAAAAATCACAGTTAAGATTAAAAATGGAAGAAATGGAAAACTATTCAACCACAAACCCCACATTTGGGTTTGTAAGATTGTCGGATTTTTGAAGGGGAGTATTCAAAATTTCTCCTGCCTTTTGATCTGTTCCCTTCAACATTTGGTAGAATCACAATAAGAACCAGTTTGCACCAAAAGCTTTCAAAAGCACTCGTCTCTCCAATGTCATTGATGTTGAGAAACTAGGTTTTGATGACACATAATATGATATACTGTCATATAGGCTTTAATATGATATGATAATATGCCTTCATGAATAATGTTATATTATGACTGGATATGATTTGTCATGTATTTAACGAGTATTTGATGCAAGGTTATTTCACCCAAAAGGATGGAGACCTCCTGCTCAAGTACAACCTTTGGTGCAATCATACTCTCTGAAGAAAAAGCTTGATAGGTCATTCATTCTTAAAGAGCATCTAAGGAGATCGGCTACTTCAAGATGAAGATTTTTTTCTTCTTTAGAGTCATATGTAACAGAACCTTCAGAAGCATGCATATTGCATATTACATGCTTTATCATACAAGCCATCTATTTACAAAAGCCATGTTTCATAAAAACACACGATATTTCAAAAAACACTTTTTGAAAACTAATCATTGTACCTTCTTACAAACTTTTATGAAAAAAGTATTTTGACAAGATATAATAGCTCATGATTTCAAAAGCATTAATTGTACCTTCTAACATGCATTTATGAATAAGACAACTTGAAATGAAATAAAAACTAATGATTTCAAGCATGAAAGAAAAAAACAAAATGAATTTAAGTCATAATACAAAATCGTCTACCTTGAATTGACAATGTAAGAAAACTAATATTATTATATTATGTTTGGAAAAGACTTTAGTTACTTTATACAACTCAAGAATGCCGACTTATTTAAAGTCATCATTCTTTCTGTAAACATTAAATACCACCTCAAAAGCATTTTAGAAATAATTATTTATTTAATCCTCACTCAAGAATGTTGACTTACTTAAAGTCATCATTCTTTCTGTAGACATTAAATAAACACCTCATAAAGCATTTTGAGAAATGACCATTTACAAATAAAGCATTTATTTTACTTACATACATTTAAGTCAAGAAGTGACGATTTCTAAAAAAAATACTAATGTACTACAAATCATTAATTTGAATAAAGACAAAACTGCATGATGATTTACAATCCAACGTTCAATGTACTACAAATCATTTTATTATAAGAATAGATCTTTTACAAAATATATCACACCTAAAATACTACAACGAATAATCTACTCCAAAGTATTACACTTATGGAAAGAAGACCTTTTAATAAAGCATTTATTGCACTTACATACATTTAAGTCAATAAGTGACGATTTCTAAAAAAAATACTAATGTACTACAAATCATTAATTTGTATAAAGACAAAATTGCATGATGATTTACAATCCAACGTTCAATGTACTACAAATCATTTATTATAAGAATAGATCTTTTACAAAATATATCACACCTAAAATACTACAACGAATAGTCTACTCCAAAGTATTACACTTATGGAAAGAAGACCTTTTCGAAAAAGCAATATAGTACACAAAGGTGTTTTTGAAATGACTTGACACAAGGACAATCATTCCAAAAGGCAACGACTATTTTTCTAAGGCTATATACTAACAAAATAATATTTCAAACATGGACATGTGAGCATACAACGAAAAAAATTCCTATTCAATATTTGAAAAAGAGAGCCTAGAAAAAGAAAGAGAAAAGGTCAAGAATAGCTCTTTGACAAAGAGTATTATCTGAGTGAAAAGAACAGAACATTCTGAGAATCCTTCATTCGTGCATTCATATCATTCTGAAGGTTCTATAGGAAGTATTGCAACTTTCTGTTTTTCACTGTACTCCTTCTTTGTTGAAAGAAGAAGACCTCTGAGAAAGAGGGTGTGTTCCTTCTTTGTTAAAAGAAGAAGACCTCTGTGAAAAATGGTGTGTTCTTTGTTGAAAGAACTCCCCTCTGTGAAAGAGGGTGTGTTCCTTCTCTGTTGAGAGAAGAAGACCTCTGAGGAAGAGAGTGTTGTACTATTTATCCGGTAACTCAGATGTTATAGTGAAAGGCTCAAGTGTTTTGCTTAGGGACTGGATGTAGGTCAGTGACTTGACCGAACCAGTATAAATCCTGTGTTTTATGTGTTGTGCCTTAGTGCATTTAATTTTTAAATTATCGATCTATTTCATATTTCACTATTCACCCTCCCCTCTAGTGGAATTTTATTTGGTATCAGAGCAGGTTTGCTGGTTTCGACATAACAAGTCTTCCATCACTTATGGCATCAACCTCTTATACTTGTGATATTGAAGGTCAACACGCATCTCATCCTCCTTTCTTCAACGGCTCCAACTATGGATACTGGAAATGCAGAATGACTATATTTCTAAAGTCCATAGATTTTGTAGTATGGAAAATTGTTGAACATCCATAGCTTATGGTCTGATAAAAAAAAGAAGATGGTCAATCTAAATGCAAAGGCTATGAATGCTTTGTATTGTGCCATTGATCAAAATGAATTCAACAGAATATCTATTTGTGAATCTGCTCATGATATTTGGCATTCTCTGGAGGTTATTCATGAAGGAACCAATAAAGTGAAAGAAGCCAAAATCTCATCTCTAGTTCAAAAATATGAGTTGTTCAAAATGAACAAAGATGAACCCATCACAGAGATGTTTACAAGATTCACCAACCTCACCAACGACCTGAAAACTCTGGGAGAAACCTATTCCCAGACAGATAAGGTGAAGAAAATCTTGAGATCTCTCACAACTGATTGGAAGAAAAAGACAACATCAATTAAAGAAGCTCAAGATTTATCCAAGCTTACCCTGGATGACTTAATAGGCAATCTTATGGCCTATGAAGTCCATATGAAGGAAAGAAGGGAAGAGGAACAACCTACAAAGAAAACCCTTCCCAGCCCTTTCTGAGAATGAGGACTCAGAAAAAGAATATGAAATTGCGCTACTCACTAGAAAATTCCAAATAAGCACAAGGAAAGAAAAGACTCTAAGGAAGATTCCATGTGCTATCAGTGTAATAAACCAGGTCACATGAGACGCGCCTATCCTCTTCTAAAAAGAAAATCCAAAACCGAGGAACCAAAGAAAAGGTTCTTCAAGAAAAAGGCTCTGCATGCTCAATGGGATGATTCAGAACCATCCACAAGTGAAGAGTCAAGTGATGATGAAGCTGAAACCGCCAACATGTGCTTCATGGCTAAGTGAATCTCTCGATTTTTCTTTCGAAGATCTTCAAAATGCTTTTCAAGAACTTTTTGAAGAATCAAGAAAAACGATTCTCAAAAATAAAAATTTGAAATCTGAAAATCTAGAGCCTGTGCAGAAAAATGAAAAACTCAGTATTGAAATTTCTGAGTTGAAAAAGAAAAATTTTATGATTACTTCTGAAATCTCTTCTACTAGCTCCAATACTAAAAATCTTCAAGTAGAAATTTCAGAATTAAAAAGTAAAACTGAAAACCTTATGAAAATGGTTTTCAAGTTTACCAAAGGGAAAGAGAACCTGGATAAACTCCTATCCTCTCAAAAATTCTCTTTTTACAAAAATGGTATTGGTTATTCTCACATGAATAAACCTTCTTGTATAAATAAAAAGACTGTTTTCATCAAAGGTTCTGTTGAACCTAAGCAGGAGCATTATTACAACTTTCATACTTTGTACTCCTCTAAAGTTATAGACAAACCCAAATCAAAATGGATATTAAGTCTAACAAAAAGGGACCCGATTGGGTACCACAAAGAATTTTTACTTAATGTTTTGCAGGCTCCAAAGAAGAAGAACAGATGGATACTAGATAGTGGATGCTCAAAACATATGACAGGACATCCAGATCTTTTTGTTGTTCTTCATCATAAAGAAGGAGGAACTGTCACATTTGGAGATAACAACAAAGGTTTGATAATTGGTATTGGTAATATTGGTAATATCGATAAACCTCTTATCAAAGATGTTCTCTTTGTTAAAGGCTTAAAACATAACCTCTTAAGTATAAGTCAAATGTGTGACACAGGTTATAATGTTAGCTTTAAACATGATGCATGCCTTATAGCAGACACCAATGAAAATATCATTTTAAAAGGTATAAGAAGAAATAATATATATGAATTATACCTAGAGAATATTATTGAACACTGCCTTATAGCTAATAATGACACTCAACATTTATGGCACATGAGAATGGGTCATGTCAACTCAAAATACATGTCTAAATTAGCTAAAAATAATTTAGTATGTGAGTTACCTAAAATGTCATTTAAAAAGGACTATTTTTGTGATGCATGTCAACTAGGAAAATTGTCAAAATCATCCTTCAAATCAAAAAATATTGTTTCAAGTAAAAGACCTTTAGAGCTTCTCCACCTAGATTTCTTTGGTGCTTTTAGAGTAGCTAGTCTTAATCATAATAAATATGCTTTTGTCATTGTAGATGATTACTTAAGATTTACTTGGGTAATATTTTTGAAAAATAAAAGTGATACGTTTTATGAATTCGAAATTTTATATAAAAAGTTACAAAATGAAAAATCTTCTTCTATTATAAAAATTCGTAGTTACCATGGAGGAGAATTTGATAATGATCTTTTTGTAAATTTTTGTAACTTGCATGGTATTTCACATAACTTTGCCTTTCCTAGAGCTGCACCTCAAAATGGTGTAGTAGAAAGAAAAAATAGAACCCTTCAGGAATCTGCTAGAACTATACTCTAACATAATAACCTTGCTAAATATTTTTGGGCAGAAGCTGTTAATACTGCATGTTATATATCAAATAGAGTTCTTATCAGGCCCTTATTAAATAAAACTCCTTATGAATTATTCTATGACAGAACTCCAAGGATAGACTACTTTAAAGTCTTTGGGTGTAAATGTTTTATCCTTAACACAAAAGATAGCCTTGATAAATTTGATACTAAATCTGTTAAAGACATATTCTTAGGATATTCAAGTCATAGTAAAGCATACAGAGTTTTTAATAAGAGTTCAAATACTATTGAAGAATCTATGCATGTCAGTTTTTGTAAATCTATTGATCAATCTGTTCATAAGCAAACTAACGATGATGATGTTGAAAGTACAAATTTATTCTTAGATAACACAGCTAAACCCAATGAAGATGATCTTCAAAGAACATTTGCCGAAATAAGAGATCATCCTCAAAAGCAGATTTTGGGAGACCTGACCAAGGGGGTTCAAACTAGAGCTCAGCTGGAACGGATTGCAAACATGACATTCATTTCTCAACTTGAACCAAAGAAAGATTGATGAAGCCATCATCGATGAGTTCTGGATGCTAGCCATGACTGAAGAACTGAATCAATTCCAAAGAAATGATGTTTGAGATCTTGTACCAAGACCAAAAGATCATCAAATCATTGGGACAAGATGGATCTTCAGAAACAAGCTGGATGAAACAAGTAATGTTACAAGAAACAAGGCAAAGCTAGTAGCTCAAGGATACAATCAGGAGGAAGGTATTAATTTTGATGAAACTTTTGCTCTTGTTGCTAGACTTGAATCTATAAGAATGTTTTTAGCTTATGCAAGCTATATAGATTTCAAACTATACCAAATGGATGTTAAAAGTGCTTTTCTAAATGGTTTTATAAATGAAGAAGTTTATGTAAAACAACCTCCAGGTTTTGAAAATGAACAATTTCCTGATCATGTTTTCAAACTAAAACGTGCTTTATATGGATTAAAACAAGCACCTCGTGCTTGGTATGACAGACTTAAAACCTTTTTATTAAAAACCGAATTTTTTGTAGGGAAAGCAGATTCTACTCTTTTTGTAAAAATAGTGAATGATCTAATCGTTCAAATTTATGTGGACGATATCATCTTTGGATCTACTGACAGCAGTCTTTGTGAAGAATTTTCTAAGTCCATGCAGAAAGAATTCGAAATGAGTATGATGGGAGAACTCACCTACTTTCTTGGACTGCATATTAAGCAAACCAAGGATGGAGTCTTCATCAATCAGTCTAAGTATGCTCATGAACTTCTGAAAAGGTTCAACATGAACTCACTGCTTCAAAGAATACTCCTATGAGCACAACTACTGTATTGGACAGAGATGAAGATGGTAAGACTGTGGATACAAAGTTATACAGAGGTATGATATGATCACTACTGTATTTAACTGCTAGCCGTCCAGATATCATGTTCATTGCTTGTGTGCTAGATTTCAGTCAAATCCAAAAGAATCACATCTTAAAGCTGTAAAAAGAATAATGAGATATCTAAAAGACAGTTGATTTTGGGTTATTTTATTCAAAATCATCTACATTTGATTTAATCTCATACAGTGATGCTGACTTTGCTGGAAATAAATTTGACAGAAAAAGCACAAGTGGAACATGTCATACATATGCTAGGGCACTCACTAGTTTCATGGTTCAGTAAGAAACAAAACTGTGTATCAAAACAGATATCTCGTATAACCCCTTTAGTGTGTTGATGAAACATGGTAGAACATTCATATTACCCTCTGACAGAAATGAATTATTTTGATTCAACAATTTCTTTTTCTACTCTCCTGCCTAATTTAATCATATATTTCGGGTACTAAATTAATTAATGAAATTTGAATCTCTTTTTTCAGCAATTTGAATCTCTTTTTTCACATTCAGGAATTATCAACTACTGAAGCTGAATACATAGCTGCTAGCCTAGCATGTACACAAGTCATCTCGATGAAACAAACTTTAAAGGATTTTGGTTTAAAATTTGAAAATACAACTATTTTTTGTGATAACACAAGTGCTATAAAATTTGTCTAAAAATCCTATTTTACACTCTCGAACTAAACACATTCAAATTAGACACCATTTTTTAAGAGAACAAGTCCTAAACAATATAATCAAACTAGAATTTATACCCACTAATAAACAATTAGCAGACATTTTCACTAAACCTTTAAAAAATGAAGACTTTATAAGAATTATGAGAGAATTAGGAATATGTAAATTAAGTGATTTATAAAATCAATTCATATGACTAATTAAAATATAGAAAAATTAGTCTACTCGAGTTCACCTTTACAAAATATTAAAATATAATCTTTACTTGACAAAATTCATCTTAACCAAAGATTAACAAGTAAACGATAAAAACACTTTATGTGAAATCTTGTTTTCTTTTACAAATTTGTGTCATAATCGAGTGTTTGCATTTCTTACTATTTTTTATTTTGTCATCATTCCATTCACCACCTTTTTCAAAGTTGAAAAAAGAGTCTTTCATATTTCAGGTACATCATAAAGTCTTACTTTTAAATTAATGCTTTATGTCATCTTTTATATATCATATCTCAAAGTACAATCTACTTTTTGTCCTATCATCTTTCACACTTTTCTATAAAAAAATTATATATATATTCCATAAAAAGAATCTTTCTCGACAAACTTATCTTTCATCTTTTTTATTATATGTTCCTTTCATTAGTACCATTAGTACCATCTTTCTCTCTCTCTCTCATATGAATGAACCTCCATTCTTCTCAATCCGTGACTTTGACTCCTTTACAAGTTTTGAAATACTTAAATCTTTTTTCAAAAACTATGAACTCCCTCCAATCGAGTTTCTCTAAAAACCATGTCCTTTAAATAAACATCAATTCATGTCAATCATGACATTACTTTATGTCATTCATCTCGTATCAATCATCATTTTTTTTGCCTTTTGTCCACTCATATCTCACTCTAAAATTCATATATGACATCACCTTCTCTTTATGTCTACTCTCACTCCTTCCACGTATATCCATAAAACCTTCCTATATAAGAAATTATTACTCTTCACTCATGTATCTCTTTTGTCTTCTTAAATTCATCTCTCACGAATTTAGAATACATTCTCTCATAAAGTAAATATCTTGTTTAGTTTGCTTTATTCATCTCACATGATATGGTTTTATGACACTCTTACACCTTCCTTTCACGGATCACTTTTACTCCTCACATCTCATCACATCTTCACATAAAAACCTCACATCGTAAAACACACCTCTTTGACTCTATTCTTCTATCATATTTTTATCACACTTCACAATTCGATGGACGCAAAAATCTCCTTATATAGATTTTTTTTTTAACTATGTTCTTGTCATATACTCTCATCAACACTATCCTCCAAAGAATGATTTGATCTATCATTCACTAAGTTACAACTCACGCATTCTCTTTTCAACTAAAATCTAAATTTCATTCACCTCAAGTGTCACTCACTTCTTATCATAATAATTTTCTTCTCTCTATTTAATGAATTGATTCATCCCTCACCAATTCACTCGAAAATCTCTATCATCCTTCAAGCCTTTACTCTCTCCAAGTCCTTACTTTTTTTTCAAAGTTTCTATTCTCTTAAAACTATTGGAAATAGCATCCTCTTCACGATCATCCGATATCAACATGATTGAAGCATCAGATTTGAGATATCCAGATCTCATTCACCTCTTTCATTCCATTAACTCCATGCAAATTCAAACTGGTAAGTACACCTTGAAGCTTTCCCCTCATTCGACCTACAAATATCCCTTTCAGATTTTGTTCATGTTCTAGCATCATCCCAATCTGACCATTTATTCCCATCTTATCAAAATTTTCTACACAAATCTTTCAGTCGACCATGACCATTATCATTCCATAGTTCATGGAAAAATCATCTCCTTCAACATTTCTCAATTAGGTTGCATTCTCAATATCTCTTCTTATGGCATTGAACTCCCAAACATAGTTCCTATAGACCGGACTGTGTTTAAGAAGATTCTCCTCTCCACACGTTCAACCCATTTCCCGTGGCATACAAGCAACTTGAAGCCTCATGCTCTGTTATTGTCATGGATCCTCTCTTCCAACGTATTACCTAAACTGTCATCCAAGGGAAATCCATTTCTAATGAAATCTCTCTTCTTTTCTATGCAATGCTTTTCTCATAAACTGGTCCAGTATCATCTTTAACAACATGATTAACTTTCGTTCTTTTCGCTCTCTTCCTTTCGGGTATTTCATCTCCCTTATTCTTCAATACTTCCAAGTACCTCTTCGAACCGATGTCGTCTACTACTCCATCCAAACTTTTGATGACTCCTCCCTCCCTGAGGAAGGATCAACTCAACACTTATCTGACGACGAAGGCCATGAAGAAGCAGATCCAGCAGCAACTTCTGAACTAGACAGATCTCAACAATTGTCGATGTCCAGAACACCCAGGATCTCCTTCTGAAGAGTCAAGCCTCTCTGCATCAAGCCTTCGAATCCTTGAAGAGGCCAAGATGCTTTGCTTCGGAAGTTTCCTCCCACATCCGACTTCGAATGAACATTTTCTATTCATTGGTCTGTAATAACTTTTTTATACTCTGATCCCCTCCTTTTTGTCCATGACAAAGGGGGAGAAAAACCTGTCTCCTATGATAGAGAAAAATACTCTGATTTATTTTTTAAACTTAAAACTTTTATGTTTTATGCATTTTTTATATATTATGCATATGGCTTTTTGACAGGGGGAGCATATTTTTGTCATCATCAAAAAGGGGGAGAATGTTGAGAAACTAGGTTTTGATGACACATAATATGATATACTGTCATATAGGCTTTAATATGATATGATGCGTTCATGAATAATATATTATGACTGAATATGATTTGTCATGTATTTAATGAGTATTTGATGCAAGGTTATTTCACCCAAAAGGATGAAGACCTCCTGCTCAAGTACAACCTTTGGTGCAATCATACTCTCTGAAGAAAAAGCTTGAGAGCGCATCTAAGGAGATCGGCTACTTCAAGATGAAGATTTTTTTCTTCTTTAGACTGTAACAAAACCTTCAGAAGCATGCATATTACATATCATCTATTTACAAGCCATGTTTCATAAAAGCACACCATCAAAAAGCACTTTTTGAAAACTAATCATTGTACCTTCTTACAAACTTTTATGAAAAGTGTATTTTGACAAGATATAATAACTCATGATTTCAAAAGCATTAATTGACAAGATATAATAACTCATGATTTCAAAAGCATATAAGGCAACTTGAAATGAAATAAAAACTAATGATTTCAAGTATGAAAGAAAAAAACAAAATGAATTTAAGTCATAATACAAAAATCGTCTACCTTGAATTGACAATGTAAGAAAACTAATATTATTATAGTTTGAAAAAGACTTTAATTACTTTATACAACTCAAGAATGTCGACTTACTTAAAGTCATCTTCTTTCTGTAAACATTAAATATCACCTCAAAAGCATTTTAGAAATAATTATTTAGTTAATACCCACTCAAGAATTACAGTCAACTTACAGTCATCATTCTTTCTGTAGACAATAAATAAACACCTCATAAAGCATTTTGAGAAATGACCATTTACAAATAAAGCATTTATTGTACTTACATACATTTAAGTCAAGAAGTGACGATTTCTAATAAAAATACTAATGTACTACAAATCATTAATTTGAATAAAGACAAAACTGCATGATGATTTACAATCCAACGTTCAATGTACTACAAATCATTTATTATAAGAATAGACCTTTTCAAAAACACCTTTGTGTACTGCTTTTTCGAAAAAGTCTTCTTTTCATAAGTGTAATACTTTTGAGTAGACTTGTAGACTATTCTTATAATAAATGATTTGCGTTGGATTGTAAATCATCATGCAGTTTTGTCTTTATTCAAATTAATGATTTGTAGTACATTAGTTATTAGAAATCGTCACTTCTTGACTTAAATGTATGTAAGTACAATAAATGCTTTATTTGTAAATGGTCATTTCTCAAAATGCTTTATGAGGTGTTTATTTTAATGTCTACAGAAAGAATGATGACTTTAAGTAAGTCGACATTCTTGAGTGGGGATTAAATAAATAATTATTTCTAAAATGCTTTTGAGGTGATATTTAATGTTTACAAAAGAATGTTGACTAAGTAAGTCGACATTCTTGAATTGTATAAAGTAACTAAAGTCTTTTCCAAACATAATATAATAATATTAATTTTCATACATTGTCAATTCAAGGTAGACGATTTTGTATTATGACTTAAATTCATTTTGTCTTTTTCTTTCATACTTGAAATCATTAGTTTTTATTTCATTTCAAGTTGTTTTATTCATAAATGCATGCATGTTAGAAGGTACAATTAATGCTTTTGAAATCATGAGTTTGTAAGAAGGACAATGATTAGTTTTCAAAAAGTGTTTTTTGAAATATCGTGTGCAAAAATGAAACATGACTTTTGTAAATAGATGGCTTGTATGATAAAGCATGTAATATATACATGCTTCTGAAGGTTCTGTTACATATGACTCTAAAGAAGAAAAAAATCTTCATCTTGAAGTAGCCGATCTCCTTAGATGCTCTTTAAGAATGAATGACCCATCAAGCTTTTTCTTCAGAGAGTATGATTGCACCATGGTCACTACGAATTTTTATAATAGAAGAAGATTTTTCATTTTGTAACTTTTTACATAAAATTTCGAATTCATAAAACGTATCACTTTTATTTTTCAAAAATACTACCCAAGTAAATCTTGAGTATCATCTACAATGACAAAAGCATATTTATTAAGACTAGCTACTCTAGAAGCACCAAAGAGATGATCCAGGTGGAGAAGCTCTAAAGGTCTTTTACTTGAAACAATATTTTTTGATTTGAAGGATGATTTTGACAATTTTCCTAATTGACACGCATCACAAAAATAGTCCTTTTTAAATGACATTTTAGGTAACCCACGTACTAAATTATTTTTAGCTAATTTAGACATGTATTTTGAGTTGACATGACACATTCTCATGTGCCATAAATGTTGAGTGTCATTAAATAAGACAGTGTTCTATATTCTCTAGGTAATTCATATATATTATTTCTTCTTATACCTTTTAAAATGATATTTTCGTTTGTGTCTGCTAAGGCATGCATCATTTAAAGCTAACATTATAACCTGTGTCACACATTTGACTTAGATCTGGATGTCCTGTCATATGTTTTGAACATCCACTGTCTAGTATCCATCTGTTGTTCTTCTTCTTTGGAGCCTGCAAAACATTAAGTAAAAATTCTTTGTGGTACCCAATCGGGTCCCTTTTTGTTAGACTTAACCCATATCCATTTTGATTTGGGTTTATCTATATAACTTTAGAGGTTATGTCATCTTTGATAAGAGGTTTCGATATTACCAATATTATCAAACCTTTGTTGTTATCTCCAAAGGTGACAGTTCCTCCTTCTTTATGATGAAGAACAACAAAAAGATCTGGATGGCTGTCATATGTTTTGAACATCCACTGTCTAGTATCCATCTGTTCTTCTTCTTTGGAGCCTGCAAAACATTAAGTAAAAATTCTTTGTGGTACCCAATCGGGTCCCTTTTTAGACTTAGGAACCCATATCCATTTTGATTTGGGTTTATCTATATAACTTTAGAGGAGTACAAAGTATGAAAGTTGTACTTAGGAACCCATATACATAACCTTTGATGAAAACAGTCTTTTTATTTATACAAGAAGGTTTATTTATGTGATACCATTCTTGTAAAAAGAGAATTTTTGAGAGGATAGGAGTTTATCCAGGTTCTCTTTCCCTTTGCTTGAAAACCGTTTTCCCTTTATCCAGGTTTTTCAGTTTACTTTTTAATTCTGAAATTTCTACTTGAAGATTTCTTGGAAGAGATTTCAGAAGTAATCATAAAATTTTTCTTTTTCAACTCAGAAATTTCAATACTGAGTTTTTCATTTTTCTGCACAAGCTCTAGATTTTCAGATTTCAGATTTTTCTTTTTGAGAATCGTTTTTCTTGATTCTTCAAAAAATTCTTGAAAAGCATTTTGAAGATCTTCGAAAGAAAAATCGAGAGATTCACTTACAGAGCTTTCTGCCATGAAGCACATGTTGGCGGTTTCAGCTTCTTCATCACTTGACTCTTCACTTGTGGATGGTTCTGAATCATCCCATTGAGCCTGACCTTTTTCTTGAAGAATCTTTTCTTTGGTTCCTCGGTTTTGGATTTTCTTTTTAGAAGTGAGCTAAACACTGATAGCACATAGAATCTTTCTTAAAGTCTTTTCTTTCCTTGTGCTTATTTAGAAGCCAGTTCTTTCTAATGAAGCGCTGAAATTTTCTAGTGAGTAGCGCAATTTCAGATTCTTTTTCTAAGTCCTCATTCTTAGAAAGGGCTGGGAAGGCTAGAGTTTTCTTTGTAGGTTGTTCATCTTCCCTTCTTTCCTTCATATGGATTTCATAGGCCATACATAAGATTGCCTATTAAGTCATCCAGGGTAAGCTTGGATAAATCTTGAGCTCACTTACAGAGCTTTCTGCCATGAAGCACATGTTGGCGGTTTCAGCTTCTTCATCACTTGACTCTTCACTTGTGGATGGTTCTGAATCATCCCATTGAGCCTGGCCTTTTTCTTGAAGAATCTTTTCTTTGGTTCCTCGGTTTTTTATTTTCTTTTTAGAAATGAGCTAAACACTGATAGCACATAGAATCTTTCTTAAAGTCTTTTCTTTCCTTGTGCTTATTTAGAAGCCAGTTCTTTCTAATGAAGCGCTGAAATTTTCTAGGAAGGCTAGAGTTTTCTTTGTAGGTTGTTCATCTTCCCTTCTTTCCTTCATATGGATTTCATAGGCCATACATAAGATTGCCTATTAAGTCATCCAGGGTAAGCTTGGATAAATCTTGAGCTTCTTCAATTGTTGTTGGTCTTTTTCTCCCAATCAGTTGTGAAAGATCTCAAGATTTTCTTCACCTTATCTGTCTGGGAATAGGTTTCTCCCAGAGATTTCAAGTCGTTGGTGATGTTGGTGAAATTTTCTAGTGAGTAGCGCAATTTCAGATTCTTTTTCTGAGTCCTCATTCTCAGAAAGGGAAGGCTAGAGTTTTCTTTGTAGGTAACCCTCTTCCCTTCTTTCCTTCATATGGATTTCATAGGCCATACATAAGATTGCCTATTAAGTCATCCAGGGTAAGCTTGGATAAATCTTGAGCTTCTTCAATTGTTGTTGGTCTTTTTCTCCCAGTTGTGAAAGATCTCAAGATTTTCTTCACCTTATCTGTCTGAGAATAGGTTTCTCCCAGAGATTTCAAGTCGTTGGTGATGTTGGTGAATCTTGTAAACATCTCTGTGATGAGTTCATCTTTGTTCATTTTGAACAACATATTTTCAAACTAGAGATGAGATTTTGGCTTCTTTCACTTTATTGGTTCTTTCATGAATAACCTCCAGAGAATGTCAAATATCATGAGCAGATTCACAAATAGATATTCTGTTGAATTCATTTTGATCAATGGCACAATACAAAGCATTCATAGCCTTTGCATTTAGATTGGCCATCTTCTTTTCTTCATCAGATCATAAGCTGAGGATGGAGATGTGTATGGATGAACAATTTTTCATACTGCGTCTATGGACTTTAGAAATATAGTCATTCTGCATTTCCAGTATCCATAGTTGGAGTCGTTGAAGAAAGGAGGACGAGATGCGTGTTGACCTTCTCACGAGCATAAGAGGTTGAAGTGGAAGACTTGTTATGTCGAAACCAGCAAACCTACTTTGATTTGAAATTCCACTAGAGGGGGGTGAATAGTGATTTGAAATAAATCGATAATTTAAAAATTAAATGCAATAAGGCACAACACATAAAACACAGGATTTATACTGGTTCGATCAAGTCACTGACCTACATCCAGTCCCCAAGCAAAACACTTGAGCCTTCACTATAACATCCGAGTTACCGGATAAATAGTACAACACCCTCTTCCTTAGAGGTATTTCAATTGATGCTGAGATGGTTAAATCAGTTTATATCCCTTAGCAGCAACAATAAATGCAGCAATACCAGTCCCTGTATTTCCATTAGTTGGCTCTACCAGGATGATCTGAAGACAGGATTGAAGAATAACGACAGTGAAGTGTCATTTCTGAGAGACAGTTAGTGTCATGAAGCATATGACAATCAGTCTATGTCACATGGATATGGCTGTGGGTATGGGGATCCGACCATTTTTATGAAGTTTCCAATATGACTAGTATACAAGGGAACATGATTCCCATGCAAAAATGGAGTGTTCAGATATTAAGAAAAAAATCAACATAACCTTTTAAAACACTTTCCTATCCTTCACATTGCAGAATAATTGAAACAGATTCCTTGACAAATGTTGTTCAGATATATCATTGATGTCTTCTCTATTAACTGCTACAACACTGTATAAGCATGAAATTTTTTTCTTCTTTTCCATTTATTGCCATTTGACACAACTTTTGCCAATTAACTGATATTTTTGTTGAAATTTTCCTTTCTTTTGTTTGATAATCAGAAAAAAACACCTTTAATTCTCAAGCTCATTGGTGTAAAAACCCTGAGTCTTGTTGATGGGCATTTCATTCCGAACACCTTGGATGCCATTGATCTCAAGATGAATGACCCAAATCCGAACTTTTTCTCGATGCTATTCATGTTTTGGACGGACAACATCTAAATGGTTTAAAAATGAGCGACTCACAATGAGCCTTGTTCACTATTTGATAGGTCTCGTTCATTTATCTATATTTTTAATTTTTTATTTAGAAAAAGACTATTAGTAGTGATATTTCAATATATAAAAATCATTGAAGAGAAATTAAAACAAAAACATACCTAAATTTGGGCATTAACCAAAAACCTCACATATCACGTTTCATCCATGTGACACCAGTTTGGCAGGATTCCTTAATCCAGAAATTTGGGCATTAAACAAAAGGGTCTTTTTAGTTCTGAAATTTCTACTTGCAGATTTTTAGTTTTGGAGCTAGTAGAAGAGATTTCAGACATAAGCATTAAGTTTTTCTTTTTCAACTCAGAGTTTTCACTACTGAGTTTTTCATTTTTTCTGAGAAAGCTCTAGATTTTCAGATTTAAGTGCTTTATTTTTTAAACTCAATTTTCTAGATTCTTCAAATAATTCTTGAAAAGCATCTAGAAGTTCTTCAAAGGAAAAATCAGAGATTTCACTTACAGAGCTTTCGTTTGCCATGAAGCACATGTTTGCAGTTTCGGCTTCATCATCACTTGACTCTTCACTGGTGGATGGTTCTGAATCATCCCATTGAGCATGCAGAGCCTTTTTCTTGAAGAACTTCTTCTTTGGTTCCTCAGTCTTGGATTTTCTTTTGAGAAGGGGACAGTCACGTCTCAAGTGACCTGGCTTATTGCATTGATAGCACATGGGATCTTCTTTAGGATCTTTTCTATCCTTGTGCCTGTTTGGAAGCCGAACTTCTCATGAAGCGCTAGAATTTTCTGGTAAGTAGCGCAATTTCGGATTCTTTATCTGAGTCTTCATTCTCAGATAGAGCTGGGAAAGCTAGAGTTTTCTTTACTGGTTGCTCTTCTTCCCTTCTTTCTTTCATGTGGACTTCATAGGCCATAAGATTGCCTATTAAGTCGTCCAAAGTAAGCTTAGATAAATCTTGAGCTTCTTCAATAGCTGTAGTCTTTTTCTCCCAATTAGAGTTGTGAGAGATCTCAAGATTTTCTTCACCTTTTCTGTCTGGGTATGTTACACCCAGAGATTTCAGATCGTTGGTGAATCTGGTGAACATCTCTGTGATGGGTTCATCTTTGTTCATTTTGAACAACTCATATTTTCTAACAAGAGATGAGATTTTGGCTTCTTTTACTTTGTTGGTTCCTTCATGAATAACCTCCAAAGAATGTCAAATGTCATATGCAGATTCACATATAGATATTCTGTTGAATTCATTCTGATCAATGGCACAATATAGGGCATTCTATCCTTTGCATTTAGGTTTGCCATTTTCTTTTCTTCATCAGACCATAAGTTATAGTCTGCGGATGGAGATGTGTATGGATGCTCAACAATTTTCCATACAGCAAAGTCTATGGATTTGAGAAAGATAGTCATTCTGCACTTCCAATATCCATAGTTGGAGCCATTGAAGAAAGGAGAACGAGATGCGTGTTGACCTTCAATATCACGAGCATAAGAGGTAGATGTCATCTGTGCTGGAAGACTTGTTATGTCGAAACCAACAAACCTGCTCTGATACCAAATGAAATTCCACTAGAGGGGGGGTGAATAGTGAAATATGATAAAGATCGATAAAATAAAATAATCAGGCAATAAGGCACAACACAAAAAACACAGAATTTATACTGGTTCGGTCAGTACCCAGACCTACATCCAGTCCCCAAGCAAACCACTTGAGCTTTCCACTATAACAACCGAGTCACCGGATAAATAGTACAACACCCTCTTCCTCAGAGGTCTTCTTCTCTCAACAGAGAAGGACAACACCCTCTTTCACAGAGGTCTTCTTCTCTCAACAGAGAAGGGCAACACCCTCTTTCACAGAGGTCTACTTCTTTCAATAAAGAAGGAAAACAGTGAATAACAGAGTTACAATACTTCCTATAGAACCTTCAGAATGATATGAATGCACAAATGAAGGATTCTCAGAATGTTCTGTTTGTTACTCAGCGGATGCTCTTTGTCAAAGAGCTGGACTTGACTTTTTTCTCTTTTCTTTCTTCTCTTTTTCTCTTTCTTTTTCAAGGCTCTCTTTTCAAATATCGAATAGGAATTTTTCTCGTTGTAAGCTCACACGTCTATTCCATTCCATGTTTGAATAGTTTATTTGAGTGTGTTTATATAGCTTTAAAAAAGTAGTCGTTATATTTTGAAATCGTAGCCTTTTTGAAATGTGAAATGTTATGTCATTTCAAAAAATATCTTTTAGAGAAATTCGAGAATGCCTTTTTCTATAAAAGAAAAAATATAGGGTACACTAGTCGTTGTAATCTTTTTAGGTAATACATATTTTATGTAAAAAGTCTATTTCTTACAATAGTACATTGAACGTTGGGTTGTAGTTTTGTCTTTATTCTAATTAATGATTTGAGGTACATAAGTACTTCTTTACTTTAAATGAGTGTAAGTACAATGAGTGCTTTGAGATATTTATTTGTCATGTAAGTGTTTTCTTTATGTTGTGTTTTTCAAAGTCTTCAGAGAGAATGAGGACTTAAAGAAGGTCGACATTCTTTGAGAAGGATATTAACAAGGATTTGTTACAGGAGGTATTTAATGCTTTGTACAAAGAGAATGATGACTTCAAGTAAGTCGACATTTTATGGTTTTGTAAAAAGGTAACTAGAGTCCTTTTAAAAATATATTGTATTTGTTTTTCTTTTGTGTAGCCGATTTTATATTTTTGTCTTTTTCTTATATTAAAAACATTTCTTTAAAGAAGGTAACTAAAGTCTTTTCAAAAACATATTATATTTGTTTTTCCCTATGTAGCCGATTTTATGTTTTTGTCTTTTTCCTACATTTCTTTTTCATGTTATCTTGTTTATAGTGTAAGGTACAATTATTACATGACAAAATATCTTTTTCATAAAGGGTTGTAAGAAGGTACAATTATTGGTTTTCAAAAAGGACCTTTTTGAAACTATCGTATACTTTTTATGATATAGTTTTTATGAATGAGTGTGTAATATGCAATATGCAAGTTCCTGAAGGTTCTGTTACATATGACTCTAAAGAAGAAAAAAAGTCTTCATCTTGAGGTAGCCGATCTCTTCATTTGAACTTTTAGGAATGCATGGCTCATCAAGCTTTTTCTTCAAGGAGTGTATGATTGCACCATAGTTGTACTTGAACAAGAAGTCTCCATCCTTATTGGGTGAGATATCCTTGCATCAAATACTCGTTAGATTTATGGCAAAACATATTCAGTCATAATATAACATTTTTCAAGAGGACAGTGTATCATATTATGTGACATCAAAACAGAGTTTCTCAACATTCTCCCCCTGTCAAAAAGACATTATGCATAGAAATAATATGATAAAATATTGAAAAAAAAAAAGTTTAAAGAGAGTATTTCTCCAATAATGGAGACAGGTTTTCTTCCCCTTTGTCATGGACAAAAAGGAAGGGATCAGAGTAAAAGAGTTATTACAAACCAAAAGGAATTAAAGGTTATTACAGACCGAAACAAAAGAAATAAGTTTATCCCGAAGGAGGAGGGATGTGTTCGGTCGGTACGAGTCCGCTTGTGAGCTTGACGAGTCTGCTGCAACAGGGCTTGATTGTGAAGGATACGATCCTGAGAGCGCTCGATATCCATCAGAGCAGGGAAGTAATTGAAGGTGGATGTTGGATCTTCTTCATCAGAGCCGGGCATGTGCAGGGACCTTAGATTGAAGGTGGTAGCATCGAGGACCTGAGAGGGATGGAGGATGACTTCGTTGTGAAGGGGTACTTTGAAGTATCATATCATATAAAATCAAATACGACAGTGTATCATATTATGTGACATCAAAACAGAGTTTCTCAACATTCTCCCCCTGTCAAAAAGACATTATGCATAGAAATAATATGATAAAATATTGAAAAAAAAAAAGTTTAAAGAGAGTATTTCTCCAATAATGGAGACAGGTTTTCTTCCCCTTTGTCATGGACAAAAAGGAAGGGATCAGAGTAAAAGAGTTATTACAAACCAAAAGGAATTAAAGGTTATTACAGACCGAAACAAAAGAAATAAGTTTATCCCGAAGGAGGAGGGATGTGTTCGGTCGGTACGAGTCCGCTTGTGAGCTTGACGAGTCTGCTGCAACAGGGCTTGATTGTGAAGGATACGATCCTGAGAGCGCTCGATATCCATCAGAGCAGGGAAGTAATTGAAGGTGGATGTTGGATCTTCTTCATCAGAGCCGGGCATGTGCAGGGACCTTAGATTGAAGGTGGTAGCATCGAGGACCTGAGAGGGATGGAGGATGACTTCGTTGTGAAGGGGTACTTTGAAGTATTTGAGAATGGGACTTATAAAACACCCAAAGAGAAGAGGCTCGAATTTTTGATAACGAATAAAAAGGTCGAAAAGAATGGAGGACCAGTTTATCGGAATAGAAGAAAAAATTGCGTAGATAAGAAGAAGAGAGATTTTTCGAGGAACTAATCCCTTGCGGGGAAGCTTGGGATAGATGTTGTAGAGAAGAATCTGGGCAAGTAATTGAGCATGAGGTTGGAGATTCCTCATGTGCCATGGAAGTTGGTAGCAGTTGGTACAGATAAGAATTTTTCGAAATACCGATCGTTCGATAGATACTATGGTGTTGAGGTCGGTACCGGTGGAAGGCAAATTTAGAATTCTACCTAGGTCGGAAGCATCGAAAAACATCAGCTTGCCTCGAACTTTGGTGGTGATTGTGGTTTGTTCATGATCAGTAGAGAAGTTGGTATAGAATAGTCGAACTAGTTCGAGATAATAGGCAGCTTGGGATGAAGATCCTAGTAGAGGTTTGAGTTCAGGGAGATAGTTGTCTAAGTCAAAAGCATGAAGTCGTCGAAGTTAACTAATTTACCTTCATGAATGGGGCGAGAGCATAGTAAGTTGTAGTTGTGAAACAGATCTGGATACCTTAGATCTGCTGCAGTAATCACATTGTTGGAGGAGGAAGAGGCCATTGCAAGAGTTTGTAAGGAAAAAGGAGGACTAAGAAGGGCGAGTTTGAAGTGGGTAGTAGTTTGTAGGATGATAGATAGATACGAGTGGAATTAGTGTGTGATGAACCAATCCATTAAATAGAGGAATGAAAATAATTTTGATAGGTTTTGAATGACATTGGAAGTGAGTATTTTTTTATTTTAGTCAAATAAGGAAATCCGTGAGTAGTAAGTTAAGAGACTTGTGAATGACAAATCAAATCAATGTTTGAGGATAGTGTATTATATTAGGTTGAGAAGGACATAGTATTGAAATATATAGTATATATATATATAGATTTTACTATGGGTGAGTTTATCGACTAGTGAGAGAAGCCATTAATAGAGTATGGGGTGTCATGTTGAACTAAAAAGAGTGAATGATTTTGAAAATAATGGCCTACTAAAACAAGCAACTTTTTACTTTACGTGGATTCTAAATTCGTGAATGGAGAGTTTAGAATAGGACAACCCATGGGGTATGAGTGAAGGCAATAATAGTTTTTATTTATATATATTGATAAGCGTGAAAGGAGAGTGAAAGACATAAAAAGATGATACAGATATGTAGAGAAAAGAGGAAGGTTAAAGGACAACATTTACTTGATTTAGATATGACATAAAGTAGAGTTAGAATAAATAAAGTTTTGCTTGGAGACAAGACTTTAATGATTCTCGATTTTAGAGAGATATACAATATAAGAGAGAGTCATGGTCACGGATGGAAAGAAATGTCATGATTGCTTATTGAATATAGAAATAGTTTTTATGGAAATAGGTCATAGGGTGATCATGTGATGTGTACTTTGAAAGATATGACATTTTTGAAAGAAAAGAATGACTTAAAAAAATGTGTCATGATTAATGTGTTTTCATATTTGTAATTTTTATGAGTATACGTAAATATGAGAAGGACACACTTTGACTTTGAATAGTGGTAAGAGAGATGATGAGATAAAAAGATATTCATGAGTGAAGAGTAATAATTCTTTATATAAGAAGTATTTTTATGGATATGCGTGGAAGGAGTAAAAGTAGACATAAAGAAAAGTGAGATGACATATATGGATTTTCGAGTAGGATAGGAATAAAAAAACAAGAAAAAAAATTCATGATTGATATGAGATGAAAGACATAAAATAAAGTTATGATTGACATGAATTAATGTTTATTTGATAAACATATTTTTAAAGAAACTCGATTGGAGGAAGTTCATAGTTTTTAGAGAATAAAGTTAAGTTTTAAACTTGTAAAGGAGTCACAAACAAGAATTGACAAAAATGGAGGCTCAATTCGTATGAGAGAGAGATAAGGTACTAAAGGTAACTAATGAGAATAAAAAATATGAAGGACAAGGTTTTAATGAGTCTTGATTAGAGAGAGATATAAAATATAAGGAGCTTCGTATATAAAGAGATAGATAGATAAAAAAGGTGATACAAAATGTACTAATGGGTTGGAGTACAAGTGTTTTTATGATACTTTTTGTAAAAGATGTAAAGCATGAAGAGATGATAATAGATAGTTCGTTAGACTATGATATAAAAGATGATATAGTAAAAATTTACGTGAGATATATAATAGAGTGTACGTAATCTATGATATATCAAATGATATAGTAAAAATTTACGTGAGAACATAGCAACTAGACCAAAAAAAATAATCATTCGATTTTAACTAATAATTTGAAAAGCAAGAGTTCTCATAAACTAATATGTTATCATGTAGAAGGTGAATTAATTTATCGTAAGAGAAGTTTTCATAAAAGGACAAAACTAATAAAGGAGTTATGAGATGAGTGATGGGAACAATGTTATGATAGCTTTTAATATAATTAGTTTTTATGGATATGAGTGAAAGGAGATAGGACAAGGAGTCATAATGGATGTGTACTTGAAAGATGACAAGTTGAAAGACATAGAGAATGTGTCTTATAAGAGTTTAAAGTGTACGTGAATATGGAAACCTAGTTTGACTAACAAAAATCGATAAGAAGAAAAGCTATTTAAAATAAGATTTTAACAAAACTTATAAGAAGTATTCTAATAAGTGTGATTAATTTATAAGTCACTTAGTTTGCATATTCCTAGTTCTCTTCTAATACGTGTAAAGTCTTCATGTTTCAATGGTTTAGTGAATATGTCTGCTAACTGTTGATTAGTGGGTATGAATTCTAGTTTAATTATGTTGTTTAAGACTTGTTCTCTTAAGAAGTGGTGTCTTATTTGAATGTGCTTAGTTCGTGAGTGTAAAATAGGATTCTTAGATAAGTTTATAGCACTCGTATTATCACAGAAAATAGTTGTATTTTCAAAATTTAAACCAAAATCTTTTAAGGTTTGTTTCATCCAGATAACTTGTGTACAGGCTAGGCTAGCAGCAATGTATTCGGCTTCAGTAGTTGATAAGGATACACATTTTTGTTTCTTACTGAACCATGATACTAGTGAGTGCCCTAGCATATGACATGTTCCACTTGTGCTTTTTCTGTCAGATTTACTTCCAGCAAAGTCAGCATCGCTGTATGAGATTATATCAAATGTAGAGGATTTTGAATAGAATAATCCAAAATCAACTGTGTCTTTTAAATATCTCATTATTCTTTTTACAGCTTTAAGATGTGATTCTTTTGGATTTGACTGAAATCTAGCATACAAGCAAACACTGAACATAATATCTGGACGGCTAGCAGTTAAATAAAGAAGTGATCCTATCTACCTCGGAGGTTTTCTGAGATGAGTATAGCCAATACCATTCTTGTAGAAAGAGATTTTCTGATCATACCCTTTTTTTATCTATCTCTCTCTTTATATTATACGAAGCTCCTTCTCATATCTCTCTCCAATCAAGACTCATTAAAACCTTGTCCTTCATATTTTTTATTCTCATTAGTACCTTTAGTACCTTATCTCTCTCTCATACGAATTGAGCCTCCATTTTTGTCAATTCTTGTTTGTGACTCCTTTACAAGTTTAAAACTTAACTTTATTCTCTAAAAACTATGAACTTCCTCCAATCGAGTTTCTTTAAAAATATGTTTATCAAATAAACATTAATTCATGTCAATCATAACTTTATTTTATGTCTTTCATCTCATATCAATCATGAATTTTTTTTCTTGTTTTTTTATTCCTATCCTACTCGAAAATCCATATATGTCATCTCACTTTTCTTTATGTCTACTTTTACTCCTTCCACGGATATCCATAAAAATACTTCTTATATAAAGAATTATTACTCTTCACTCATGAATATCTTTTTATCTCATCATCTCTCTTACCACTATTCAAAGTCAAAGTGTGTCCTTCTCATATTTACGTATACTCATAAAAATTACAAATATGAAAACACATTAATCATGACACATTTTTTTAAGTCATTCTTTTCTTTCAAAAATGTCATATCTTTCAAAGTACACATCACATGATCACCTATGACCTATTTCCATAAAAACTATTTCTATATTCAATAAGCAATCATGACATTTCTTTCCATCCGTGACCATGACTCTCTCTTATATTGTATATCTCTCTAAAATCGAGAATCATTAAAGTCTTGTCTCCAAGCAAAACTTTATTTATTCTAACTCTACTTTATGTCATCTAAAGCAAGTAAATGTTGTCCTTTAACCTTCCTCTTTTTTTTCTCTACATATCTGTATCATCTTTTTATGTCTTTCACTCTCCTTTCACGCTTATCAATATATATAAATAAAAACTATTATTGCCTTCACTCATACCCCATGGGTTGTCCTATTCTAAACTCTCCATTCACGAATTTAGAATACCTTCACATAAAGTAAAAAGTTGCTTGTTTTATTAGGCCATTATTTTCAAAATCATTCACTCTTTTTAGTTCAACATGACACCCCATACTCTATTAATGGCTTCTCTCACTAGTCGATAAACTCACCCATAGTAAAATATATATATATATATATATATATATATATATATATATATACTATATATTTCAATACTATGTCCTTCTCAACCTAATATAATACACTATCCCCAAACATTGATTTGATTTGTCATTCACAAGTCTCTTAACTTACTACTCACGGATTTCCTTATTTGACTAAAATAAAAAAAATACTCACTTCCAATGTCATTCAAAACCTATCAAAATTATTTTCATTCCTCTATTTAATGGATTGGTTCATCACACACCAATTCCACTCGTATCTATCTATCATCCTACAAACTACTACCCACTTCAAACTCGCCCTTCTTAGTCCTCCTTTTTCCTTACAAACTCTTGCAATGGCCTTTAGTCCTCCTTTTTCCTTACAAACTCTTGCAATGGCCTCTTCCTCCTCCAACAATGTGATTACTGCAGCAGATCTAAGGTATCCAGATCTGTTTCACAACTACAACTTACTATGCTCTCGCCCCATTCATGAAGGTAGTTAACTTCGACGACTTCATATCTCCCTGAACTCAAACCTCTACTAGGATCTTCATCCCAAGCTGCCTATAATCCCAAACTAGTTCGACTATTCTATACCAACTTCTCTACTGATCAACAAACCACAATCACCACCAAAGTTCGAGGCAAGCTGATGTTTTTCGATGCTTCCGACCTAGGTAGAATTCTAAATCTGCCTTCCACCGGCACCGACCTCAACACCATAGTACCTATCGAACGATCGGTACTTCGAAAAATTCTTATCTGTACCAACTGCTACCAACTTCCATGGCACATGAGGAATCTCCAACCTCATGCTCAATTACTTGCCCAGATTCTTCTCCACAACATACCCAAGCTTCCCCGCAAGGGATTAGTTCCTCGAAAAATCTCTCTTCTTATCTACGCAATTTTTTCTTCTATTCCGATAAACTGGTCCTCCATTCTTTTCGACCTTTTTATTCGTTATCGAAAATTCGAGCATCTTCTCTTTGGGTGTTTTATAACTCCCATTCTCAAATACTCAAAGTACCCCTTCACAACGAAGTCATCCTCCATCCCTCTCAGGTCCTCGATGCTACCACCTTCAATCTAAGGTCCCTGCACATGCCCGGCTCTGATGAAGAAGATCCAACATCCACCTTCAATACTTCCCTGCTCTGATGGATATCGAGCGCTCTCAGGATCGTATCCTTCACAATCAAGCCCTGTTACAGCAGACTCGTCAAGCTCACAAGTGGACTCGTACCGACCGAACACATCAACCTCCTCCTTCGGGATAAACTTATTTCTTTTGTTTCGGTCTGTAATAACCTTTAATTCCTTTTGGTCTGTAATAACTCTTTTATTTCTATGCATAATGTCTTTTTGACAGGGGGAGCATATTTTGTCATCATCAAAAAGGGGGAGAATGTTGAGAAACTCTGTTTTGATGTCACATAATATGATACACTGTCGTATTTGATTTTATATGATATGATACTATGTCCTCTTGAAAAATGTTATATTATGACTGAATATGTTTTGCCATAAATCTAACGAGTATTTGATGCAAGGATATCTCACCCAATAAGGATGGAGACTTCTTGTTCAAGTACAACTATGGTGCAATCATACACTCCTTGAAGAAAAAGCTTGATGAGCCATGCATTCCTAAAAGTTCAAATGAAGAGATCGGCTACCTCAAGATGAAGACTTTTTTTCTTCTTTAGAGTCATATGTAACAGAACCTTCAGGAACTTGCATATTGCATATTACACACTCATTCATAAAAACTATATCATAAAAAGTATACGATAGTTTCAAAAAAGTCCTTTTTGAAAACCAATAATTGTACCTTCTTACAACCCTTTATGAAAAAGATATTTTGTCATGTAATAATTGTACCTTACATTATAAACAAGACAACATGAAAAAGAAATGTAGGAAAAAGACAAAAACATAAAATCGGCTACATAGGGAAAAACAAATATAATATGTTTTTGAAAAGACTTTAGTTACCTTCTTTAAATAAATGTTTTTAATATAAGAAAAAGACAAAAATATAAAATCGGCTACACAAAAGAAAAACAAATAAAATATATTTTTAAAAGGACTCTAGTTACCTTTTTACAAAACTATAAAATGTCGACTTACTTGAAACTCATTCCTTAAAAGCCTAATTGTCATCATTCTCTTTGTACAAAGCATTAAATACCTCTTGTAACAAATCCTTGTTAATATCCTTCTCAAAGAATGCCGACCTTCTTTAAGTCCTCATTCTCTCTGAAGACTTTGAAAAACACAACATAAAGAAAACACTTGATGACTATGTACAAATAAATAAATATCTCAAAGCACTCATTGTACTTATGTACCTCAAATCATTAATTAGAATAAAGACAAAACTACAACCCAACGTTCAATGTACTATTATAAGAAATAGACTTTTTACATAAAATATGTATTACCTAAAAAGATTACAACGACTAGTGTACCCTATATTTTTTCTTTTATAGAAAAAGGCATTCTCGAATTTCTCTAAAAGATATTTTTTGAAATGACATAACATTTCACATTTCAAAAAGGCTACGATTTCAAAATGTAACGACTACTTTTTTAAAGCTATTAAACACACTCAAATAAACTATTCAAACATGGAATGAAATAGACGTGTGAGCTTACAACGAGAAAAATTCCTATTCGATATTTGAAAAGAGAGCCTTGAAAAAGAAAGAGAAAAAGAGAAGAAAGAAAAGAGAAAAAGTCAAGTCCAGCTCTTTGACAAAGAGCATCCGCTGAGTGACAAACAGAACATTCTGAGAATCCTTCATTTGTGCATTCATATCATTCTGAAGGTTCTATAGGAAGTATTGTAACTCTGTTATTCACTGTTTTCCTTCTTTATTGAAAGAAGTAGACCTCTGTGAAAGAGGGTGTTGCCCTTCTCTGTTGAGAGAAGAAGACCTCTGTGAAAGAGGGTGTTGTCCTTCTCTGTTGAGAGAAGAAGACCTCTGAGGAAGAGGGTGTTGTTGGAACTCATGCTCAATTTTTTCTGTCTTTTCATGGTGAAGTAATGCATAATGAAAAAATTGGGATGTATTTTTAAAATAACCAGTTGTTGAAAAGATATAGAGCAAGAAGTCCCCAAAATTTGGAAGCACATTGTAAAAATTAAAATGAATTTCACTAAAATACTTGTGCAAAAGTATTGAGCAACATAATGTTTGTATATCACTACAGTCGTTACAAACCGAGCATCATGGGCAGAGAAAAAACATTAATCATCAGAAGTTAAATATGCAGATATGCAACCAAATATCATTGACGTATCAAAACTAAAAAGAAAAAGAAAATAAATAAGCAAATGTGGAAGACAAAACTGCATTAGCTTGTAATGCTAACATCATAAGAACCACAACAACAAAGTGTAAGCAAATGTGTTATATCTCTCTCCCCTTTGTTCAGCGTCAGCTACCATGATAATCTATCTTGACAAGGTAACAGTGCAGGTGAAATATAAAAATATAAAATATGAGACATGCGCCATTCTTCTTCCGTCTGATATTAAGAAAAAAATCAACATAACCTTTTAAAACACTTTCCTATCCTTCACATTGCAGAAGGTTCCATTATTTGAAGATTTGCTACCATGATATAATCTATCTTGACAAGGTAACAGTGCTGGTGAAATATAAAAATATAAAATATGAGACATGCCATTCTTCTTCCGTTTGATATTAAGAAAAAAATCAACATAACCTTTTAAAACACTTTCCTATCCTTCACATTGCAGAATAATTGAAACAGATTCCTTGACAAATGTTGTTCAGATATATCATTGATGTCTTCTCTATTAACTGCTACAACACTGTATAATGAGGCATGAAATTTTTTTCTTCTTTTCCATTTATTGCCATTTGACACAACTTTTGCCAATTCAAGTATCACGTTTCATCCTATGAAATTTCTAAAGCATAGGAGTAAAGAGTAACCATAAAATCCGCTTTTTGTTTCAAAGGGATGGAGATACTACACTTCTCTTGACACGGTATAAAACAATTAAACAAGAAATTGAGATAGCTCTTAAGATTCAAAACTTATGTTCAGTTCCAGCCCTTAAAATGCCATGCTCAATTTTTTCTGTCTTTTCATGGTGAAGTAATGCATAATGAAAAAATTGGGATGTATTTTTAAAATAACCAGTTGTTGAAAAGATATAGAGCAAGAAGTCCCCAAAATTTGGAAGCACATTGTAAAAATTAAAATGAATTTCACTAAAATACTTGTGCAAAAGTATTGAGCAACATAATGTTTGTATATCACTACAGTCGTTACAAACCGAACATCATGGGCAAGACATTAATCATCAGAAGTTAAATATGCAGATATGCAACCAAATATCATTGACGTATCAAAACTAAAAAGAAAAAGAAAAGAAATAAGCAAATGTGGAAGACATTAGCTTGTAATGCTAACATATAAGAACCACAACAACAAAGTGTAAGCAAATGTGGAAGACATCATCTTTCCTTGTGTTATATCTCTCTCCCCTTTGTTCAGCGTCAGCTACCATGATATAATCTATCTTGACAAGGTAACAGTGCTGGTGAAATATAAAAATATAAAATATGAGACATGCGTCATTCTTCTTCCGTCTGATATTAAGAAAAAAATCAACATAACCTTTTAAAACACTTTCCTATCCTTCACATTGCAGAAGGTTCCATTATTTGAAGATTTGCTACCATGATATAATCTATCTTGACAAGGTAACAGTGCTGGTGAAATATAAAAATATAAAATATGAGACATGCCATTCTTCTTCCGTCTGATATTAAGAAAAAAATCAACATAACCTTTTAAAACACTTTCCTATCCTTCACATTGCAGAATAATTGAAACAGATTCCTTGACAATGTTGTTCAGATATATCATTGATGTCTTCTCTATTAACTGCTACAACACTGTATAATGAGGCATGAAAATTTTTTCTTCTTTTCCATTTATTGCCATTTGACACAACTTTTGCCAATTCAAGTATCACGTTTCATCCTATGAAATTTCTAAAGCATAGGAGTAAAGAGTAACCATAAAATCCCCTTTTTGTTTCAAAGGGATGGAGATACTACTACTCTTGACACGGTATAAAACAATTAAACAAGAAATTGAGATAGCTCTTAAGATTCAAAACTTATGTTCAGTTCCAGCCCTTAAAATGCCATGCATTTGTTAGCATCAAACTACCAACTAATTCAGAAGCACGCATAAGCAGATGAACGTTATGGCATACAGAGGTTTCTTATACATAGGCCCAAATTTAGAGACCTCACATTCGCAAGCTATTTTAGTATCAAGAAATCGGTCCGATTTGCAAAAAAGTCCCAGCAATACCGAATCCATTAGGAATGATGAGCAAAACGTACATAGACACATTTTCCATTATGACTAACACAAACATCAATACTCATGATTTTATACAATTTGGGACTAATAAGACAATACATAGAGCACAAACTCTTAATCAATACGCGTAACCAGCCAAAATTGATGTCGCAAACAGGTTTTAATCCGATCTGGTACACAAGATATTCTTGATACCCAAATCACAAAAACCACAAAGAACGATGATGCCCAACTAAAAATATCAATCACCAGCACTAGGAAGTCACAAAAAAAAAACAGCAAGAGAAGCTTACGAAATGGGCTCCAATGCATTCGGGGACGTCTTCAGCTACATTGATCAGAACCCTCTATTTTCGTCTGGTGCTGATTCGCTGTAACAGCCTTGGCGCACTGTGACCATGGGCCTTGCTTTCGTACCAAAAGGTTCTCTTCGAATCAAAGGGTTTGGCTGAAAACAAGATTCGCCGGCTTTAGGATAATACTCCGATGGAGCCGACCGGAAAGCCAACATCTGTCTCTTTTTTGTTTCGATAGGCTGGGGTTAGGCAGAACCCCACCAGTTATACAAGTGTACCATTGGGTTTTGAACTTGCGATGTCCCAAACACAACTAACTGCTCTTATTAGACAATCAGAGCCCCAAGTTGGTGAAAGCCAACATCTTGAAGGGGAACTCCTAATGGCTAGAAATCTAGCCGTTGGGAGGCCAATGGCTATTAGTCAAGAACTAAAAATCCCTTGACTTTACACTTTTTACAAAAATAAATAAATACATAATAAAAGATATTTCTGCCCTTAATGGGTAGATTCTATTATAAGTTTCAAAGACTAAAATACTTTAGAGGATAATACCTCTTAATTTGGTAAGGTTTGAAGGAGCCAATGACTGACTAGGCCCCTTATCAGACAATCATTGGGTTTTGAACTTGCCCCAAACACAACTAACTGCTCTTATCAGACAATCAGAGCCCCAAGTTGGTGAAAGCCAACATCTTGAAGGGGAACTCCCAATGGCTAGAAATCTAGCCGTTGGGAGGCCAATGGCTATTAGTCAAGAACTAAAAATCCCTTGACTTTACACTTATTACAAAAATAAATAAATACATAATAAAAGATATTTCTGCCCTTAATGGGTAGATTCTATTATTAGTTTCAAAGACTAAAATACTTTAGAGGATAATACCTCTTACAATTTGGTAAGGTTTGAAGGAGCCAATGACTGACTAGGCCCCTTATCAGACAATCATTGGGTTTTGAACTTGCGATGTCCCAAACACAACTAACTGCTCTTATCAGACAATCAGAGCCCCAAGTTGGTGAAAGCCAACATCTTGAAGGGGAACTCCCAATGGCTAGAAATCTAGCCGTTGGGAGGCCAATGGCTATTAGTCAAGAACTAAAAATCCCTTGACTTTACACTTATTACAAAAATAAATAAATGCATAATAAAAGATATTTCTGCCCTTATAAGTTTCAAAGACTAAAATACTTTAGAGGATAATACCTCTTACAATTTGGTAAGGTTTCCTAGGTTTGAAGGGGCCAATGACTGACTTTCGAGTCTAACCTTAAACGGCCAAAGTGAGACACAGGCATATGCACTAAAATATTTGGTGAGTGCATCATTATACTTCATATACTCATATGGGGCCATGGTCTGATTGAGACACGCTCTGGGAACCCAAATTGAACCCCAAACTGATTTTACACGGGTAGGAGATAGATCCAGCAGATGGATCATCCACATAGAGAGCTACAACAAACCATATAATGCAAAAGAAAATAATAAACAACATATATTATTCATCGAATGGAAATAAAGAAAGAATGAAAAGATTATATGTATCAGAATATATATATAACGCCTTAATAAGATAATGCAAACTCTCTCTCTCTCTCTCTCTCCAAAATCCATCAATTCCAAGCAAGCATACCCAACACATTACAGAAAAGGGACAAATTTTTCTCACTAGACTTGGAAAGGCCATGGCCAGTCGCTCATGGAATCCTGGACCTTGGCGCTCCTCCTCATGTCACTCTCCGAGACAGAGCTCTGACTGACTAGGCCCCTTATCAGACAATCATTGGGTTTTGAACTTGCGATGTCCCAAACACAACTAACTGCTCTTATCAGACAATCAGAGCCCCAAGTTGGTGAAAGCCAACATCTTGAAGGGGAACTCCCAATGGCTAGAAATCTAGCCGTTGGGAGGCCAATGGCTATTAGTCAAGAACTAAAAATCCCTTGACTTTACACTTATTACAAAAATAAATAAATGCATAATAAAAGATATTTCTGCCCTTATAAGTTTCAAAGACTAAAATACTTTAGAGGATAATACCTCTTACAATTTGGTAAGGTTTCCTAGGTTTGAAGGGGCCAATGACTGACTTTCGAGTCTAACCTTAAACGGCCAAAGTGAGACACAGGCATATGCACTAAAATATTTGGTGAGTGCATCATTATACTTCATATACTCATATGGGGCCATGGTCTGATTGAGACACGCTCTGGGAACCCAAATTGAACCCCAAACTGATTTTACACGGGTAGGAGATAGATCCAGCAGATGGATCATCCACATAGAGAGCTACAACAAACCATATAATGCAAAAGAAAATAATAAACAACATATATTATTCATCGAATGGAAATAAAGAAAGAATGAAAAGATTATATGTATCAGAATATATATATAACGCCTTAATAAGATAATGCAAACTCTCTCTCTCTCTCTCTCTCCAAAATCCATCAATTCCAAGCAAGCATACCCAACACATTACAGAAAAGGGACAAATTTTTCTCACTAGACTTGGAAAGGCCATGGCCAGTCGCTCATGGAATCCTGGACCTTGGCGCTCCTCCTCATGTCACTCTCCGAGACAGAGCTCTGATCAACATAGGCGTTGTAGCGCATCACGAAGGCCAAGCCCAGCACCACCCACTCCATGCAAAATATGAGCATGCAGAGCCCCCCTGCCAGCTTCAGTATCACCTCCCCATCGTCTTCCCTGACGTACGACTTGAGAGCCTGCAGAAAGTCCCCCGTTCGGGTGAAGATGAGAACCGACACCGACCCTTCGAATATGGCCGTCAGCACGGTGGACACCATGTGGAAGGTGTACCACCGCGTGTGTGAGGCAGCGCTGGTGGACAACGCGCAACTAAACGCGGCGGCCATGATGGTGCTCACGTGGAGGAGGATGAGGAAGAAGCCGTAGAGCGAAGGGAAGAGGCGGAGAGATAGGGGTGAGGAAGATGCGGCTAGCGGCGGCCCCCAGTAGGATGTAGTTGGCTACTAGAAAGAATTTGTGGATCCTCAGAGAGGATTGTGATTGGGTAGTGTTGCTGCTGGTGATTTCCACTGATGACAGACCCATATTTTGGGGGTTCGACTCGCGGGATTCCTGTTGGTGTGTGTAGGATTCCGATGATTGATCAAGGCAGTGTTTTTCCGGCAATGGGAGAAAGATCTGCTTTACAACCTATTGGACAACAGAGGAGGCCGAAGGGGAATTTAAGGATGGGAGGAGCAACGGTCATATTTGAACTTGTCTCTCGGAGAATATCACCGTTGGAGGAGGCACGAGCGTTTTAAACGGCTAGATTTTTTTTTCTCTTTTTTGGGGACAGATTTTCTATTGGGGGTTCCACTTCCAAATGAAATCCATTAGCTGGAGCCTCAATTTTCTAACGTCTTCGGTTTTCTTTTTGTGAAATTGGGATTAAATAGTAAATTTTTATCCTTTTTGGAATTGTTCTAAATTTCTAATGCTTTACCTTTACTCTTTGTAAAAGAGGAACGGCTCTTTTGACAAGTAGTCTAGAGACTGTGAGTGTGAGACCAAATCTTACGTTATCAAACCCTAAGATATTCCACCGCCTCTACAGCCAAGCTTGCTCTTAAAGAGGTAGTGGGGAGGATTTAAACGTTAAGTCAATAAATGGGTAGCTATTCCACCCACTTGCACAAGGTTCACACGCGCAGCAAAGGCTGGAAACGGGTCGGTACGGGCTGTTATCATGGTAGATTTTAAAAGTTTTGTTTTTTAACCTGCAACGTCCAACACAAGGTGACTTGCACTAGTGGAGCCCCAGTAGGTTGTGGTAGATTCAAAATGTAGTCCTAACATACTGCTACATGTCAGAATCTGGATCCAAATTTGAACTGGATATAACATAGAAGAGTAGAATCCGTATTCAGATTTGACATGGGTATAGTGGATCTAACAAGAAAAGAGTTAAAAACCAGGTTTTTACATGCAAGAATCAGATCATACAGATCAGATTTCATTTGGATATATATGTGGTCTTTGACCTTTGTATGGCTTTACAAGTTTATATCATGATACTAACCGGTTATTTACAGGATGAGTTCATCTGAAAACTAAATATGAATTATGTTAATTTGTCATGTGAAAACCCCAACCTCATAACTTCTTGGATACAGATGTCTCGCATATCAGGTTAGAGGTAAATGTTGAGTGTGTTGTAGTGAAAACCAGTTTAATCTTTGATGGTAGCTTTAAGAACAAGATTTGTCTGGTGCTTCCTTTTTTCCCTTATTTCCTTTAACATGTGTGGTAAAGCTTCATCGGGTATGCCTTCATTATTTTTTTTATTAATTTGTTTTTGCTAGTTGATTAGAATTAAATTAGTTTAGTCTACGCATGACTATTAAGACAGCTACAAAATTTTATGGTGTGCAATATATTTTAGCCAACTAGTTGGCCGCTTTAGACATGCACCTAATGGGTCACGTCTAGCCTAATATCCTAAATGTGTTATCCAGATACGTATTGGCATGCATTTGTCACTAATGAGAAAAACCAAATTCATACAGCCCATCAATGTCGACTTCTTGAAAGAGAGCTTACATCTTAGTCGTCATCCACGACATATCATGCATCTGGCTCTAATGATTCAAATGAAGGTTACTTTTAGGATTTAGGTGCTTCTCATCATATGATGCCAGACTTGAACTCTCTATTCCTCTGACTATCAAAGGCAGTAAGACAAGTTTGCCTATCTCTCATATTGGTGATTCTACTTTAATGTTAATACTAAATTTGCTTTACGAGATATATTATATATTTCTCAAATTAAGAAGCAATTTATATTTGTTCAGCAATTCACTCAAGATAATAATGCTATATTTTTAGTTTCACCCGTTTCAATGTTGCGTTAAGGATTCAGTAACAAGAAATGAAATACTATGAGGAATGACCAAGAATGAATTGTACCACATTCAACTCAGTCTCAATACAATAGCCTATGATGGGGAGCGAACGACTACATCAACAACCTCCTTTAACCAAATCCACGTCCAGTGTAGAGACTTCCTTTCTCTCCCTCCAACTATCTCACTTGAGTCCCTTGTTTCCTCAACTCCCTTTGGTATGTTATCCATACTTTCTACCTCTTCCTATCCTTCCTCACCTCCTTCAATCCTTGTCGTGGAGTTCACCACCTCATCCAAACATGTACACCTTGGACCTACTCCTCCCCCTCTTGCACACACTCATCACATGATCACTCGTGCCTAGGATGAAACACTTAAGACAAAATTGTTCTAAGTAACCAAACACCCTCTACCTATTGCTCTTCTCTTTGAACTGTTCACCAACATTGAGCCCACTACTTTTAAACAAGCCCAAACCCAGTCTCATTGGCATGATGCTATGCAAAACAAGTTCTCTGTCCTTCTAAAAAATAAGACTTAGACTCTTGTCCCACCCGATCCATCTCAATATCTCATAGGATGCACGTGGATCTATCACATCAAACGAAAAGTCGATGAATCTCTTAAGCGATATAAAACCCGCTTGGTTGCCAAAGACTTTCATCAAGAAGAGGGCATTGATTATTTTGAGACATTTAGCCATATTATTAAGCTTCCTATCATTCATGTAGTTTTTTTTGTGGCTCTTGGTCAGTGTTGACTTGTTCACCAACTTGATGTACACAATGTGTTCTAGTAGTGGAGATGTTTATATGGAACATCTGCTAGGGTTTAGGATCAGTGCTTCCCTCATGATATGTGTAAGATCATTCAAGCTCTCTATGGCCTCAAACAGGTGCCTCATGCATGGTACCAACATTTCAGTACTGCTCTACAGAGCAATAGTTTTGTTGAATCTAGCGCTGACGCTTCGCTATTTATTTTGCGCAAACCTCATTTGAATGTTTATATCATGGTATATGTTGATGACATTTTAGTCACAGGTAGCTCTTGCATGTTTGTTTGGTCCTTAATTACATGCCTAAGTTAGAGTTTTACATTAAAGGATCTTGTTCCTCTATATTATTTTTTGGGGATTAAAGCAGTTCACATCGTAGATAGTCTTCCGCTTTCAAGCGCAAATATGTTATGGATATCCTACATCGCATATACATGCTTGGAGCCAAACTGATCAGCACACCTATGGCTCTATCTACATGACTAACATCAGACATACCATCCTTTCATGATCCTACACTTGATCACAATGTGGTGGGTGCACTGCAATATGTGACTTTTACCTATCTTGATCTTGCCTTCCCAGTCAACCGTGTATGTCAGTCCATGCACCAACCTCCAGTCAACCATTAAAATGTAGTAAAAATGATTTTGTGATATCTCAAAGAGACAACCCATTACGGTCTTAAGATAAGGTTGTCCACCATGGTTTCACTTTTAGTCTTTTCAAATGTTGACTGGGCAGGTTCCTCATATAATCGAAAATCTACTTTCGACTATGCCATGTATCTTGGCCCCAATATTATTTCTTGGAGTTCAAAGTAATAACACGTGGTTGTCTGTTCCAACACATAAGTCGAGTATAGAGCAACCGTAATTTCTTGGGTTCATGCTTTGTTTCGAGAACTGGATTCACTGCCTACCCTCTGGTGCGATAAAGTGTTTGCGACCTATCTAGTTGTGAACCCTATTCTTCACAATCGCAACAAGCACATTGAAATTGATGTCTACTTTGTTTGGGACCTCGTTGCCAAAGGCAAACTCAAGGTGTCTCACATTCCTTCATCCGATTAAACTACAAATGTTCTCACCAAAGTTCTACTGGTTTCGCAGTTTCAGTTTTTACGATCCAAACTCAACATTTGTCCTGTACCGTTGCATTTGCGGGGGGATGTTAGAATACCATACTCAGATCCAATAACTAAGTCTGAATCTGGCACCAGAAAGGTTCAAGAAGGAATCGAGAAAACTCAAGAAGTCCATATGAATCAAAAAGCCATCAAGGAGTTCAAGAAAGGCAAACCAACTCAAGATTGTACCTTGGGTTTCTCACATACCAAAGATTCCTCACATGAGAAACCATCCAAGTGTTGAGGTCCCAATGGAACTCCTCCAAACCATGAACTCTTGTAGGCCATTTATTCTGGCCACATTCCTTTTGTACTATATATATGTTAATGAAGCTTAACCCTCACCAAGAGAGAAAAACATTGAGGTGAAGGGTTGTGGATGTAAGATCATTCTGATCCAAACCATGTTAAATCATGTGCAATGTGTGTGATTGATCTGTTGTTGTTTTTTTTATCATTTATAAACAATTGTAAATCAAAAAGCTTATAATATTCACTATTTTAGAATGTTTTAGAGGTTAAAAGATGATTAGCTCAAACAGGTTTAAGTTACACCTCCAAGGACGCATCTTTGGTGCACAAATATTGTCTGTAGAGAGAGAGAGTGTAGTATTTGAAAATTTTAGTAAATATTGAAATAAAAACTTTATAAAAAATGTAAAGATATTTCATGACTTTTGAGTATATGGTTGCGTTTGTATCAAAATTTTGAAGAGAACGGTTTTTATTTCATAAAAACAGAGTTGAAACGAGTTTGAAGCATGCCGAACAAGCTTCGAGGGCTAAATGATCATTTCAAAAAAGTTTCGGAGACAATTATGACCCAAGGGTTATAATCATCCAACCAGTGTCGACCAACTCAATCAACTACACTGGGGACATAGGTATCATCTATTTAATTAAAATATTATTTTAGATATTTTTTTAGAAATTTATTTTAAAATTTTCTAAATAGGTAGAGGCATTGGATCTAGTTTCATTAACTAGGTTGGGACTTAGTTAGTGAAACTAGGGCCTCAACCAAAAAACCTATTGAATCTAAATTGGACCACATAAGATCCAACCCATATCCAAAACCCACCCATGGGTTTTGCACCCATGGTTTTCTCCCCCTCCCTACACTTCGCCATCACACCCAATCTATATGGCCACCACCCCTCCATGTGTCTCCTCCCCCACTCTGCCTCTCTCCCTATAAATACCTTCCCTTCCTTCTCAATTTTTTCAAGAGCGCTCTCTCCCTCCCACCTCCCATGACCCCTTCTCTTTTTCAGTGAGTCAAACCCCACCAACGACCACCTTATTTCCCACTTCTTTTTCTCCTTCTCTCTTCCCCTCACCACCGGACTTCTTGTTTTTTCACCCCTTGCGAAGAAGGTTGTGGCATGGCAACCTTCCCTCTCACTTCCTCTCTAATCATGTTTTGTCGTTCACATCGTCATTGCTTTTACCAGAGTTTTGCAGTCTGCCTTGCTGCATACTCCACCACCTCTCAACGAGGTTTCTTTTGCCACTGCCATAAGACTCGTGTCAAGACCGCGCCTCCACAATTTCATACTCACCACACGAAATATGAGGCAAACACTCACTCAGGTCTATAACGTGTTTCAGAGAAAAAATCTTCTCGGGTATTTTGGAAAAATTTCATTTCTCATAAATCCACCAACATTTCAAGGTAGGTTGCCATGGCAAAACCTACATGCATAGTTCTAGGTGCATGAACAATGTCCTTTTCATGACTAAGTGTGTTCTTTTCCCTTATTTTCTTAATATAGTTTTGTGTTTTTATTCAACATGAGAATCTATATTTTGTTTAGATGCAAGCATGATATTCACCATTATTTTTTTATATAGAAAACTGAATCTGCATTTCTTTTTTTGGTAAAAACTAATCTATTGTTTATAAAACTTATTAGTGCTCATTACTTAAACAGGGTTTCGACGTATAATTAAATCCTTAATTTTACCATAATTGGCTTGGAATGCTCATAATGCAGTTTTGGCAAGACTACCAAGGGTTGAAGAGCACATGAGTCAACCCTTTTGATTGGAATAGTCGACCCATGTTGCTTCCAGGACATTGAAAATGTAACGCCCCAAAATCGTGGACTTGAAACCTTTTATGAAAAAGGTTGAAAGCTTTGAAATCAATCATTTATCAGAGTTTAAAACAGAAGTTCAGCGGAAGATCAGGTTCAAAACAGCAAGTCCCTAGACCTTGGGCGCATTACAACACAAAAGCAGACTACCCCTTACAAACCGATTTGCAATTCAAATATATATATATTTGATTGAAATGAAATGAAGAACCAAGTTTTGGTAATACAATTTTAGAAATCCAGAGTTAAAATCAGAAGAGATGCTTTCAAGAAACTTCATACCACATCTATCAAAAGTATCCTCAAGAGCGCAACGTCAGGAAAGGGCCTTGCCTTGAACGCATCGCGTCATCGTGCCATCGCAAGCTGTATAACCTGTTCACCACCTACCCATGAAATGGGTCAGTCCCACAACAGACTAGTAGGGGTGCAACGGACAAGAAAGATAAAAAACTGCAATAGTAAGATAACCTCCGATGACTGGGGAAGGTCAGATCTTTGCCCGAGATTGCCATTAATGACTGTCCATCGGAGTTTTGTACCATCCATCCTCTCTCTTGATGAACCATCCTGAATGAGCACGACGGAGGGTTTCTTAACCGCCGTCTCATTCTACATGCTCTGGTCTTTCAACCCAAACGAGCATCTTGCCTGTGATGGTGCATGATTATTATTTAGGTGAATTATTCGCGCCATTGCGCGTTCGAGGAAACCACACACCTCTCATCCTACTCACTGTAGTACGCAACGTACATGTTCAAAAGTACAACCACAATGAGAGGGGCCAACCCATAGTGAGGGTAGAAACATCACTTTAGTGATCTCAAACACATGCCATTGCATGTTCGAGGCAGACATAGACCTCTCATCCTACTCATCGTAGTACGCAACGTACATGTTTAAAAGTACAATCACGATGAGAGGGGCATGGATCTCTCGCAGGAAATCCCAATACTTCTGCTTTACAGAAGTCTATAGTGAACTCATTCAAGTTTCAACTTATCGTGCTCGGGTCCTTTAGACAATCGCAAGCATTCTGCCTATTAGGCGAATATCAACATAACAGGATTAGCTTAATGTGTTAATACACGCTTAGAGGTTATTACAGACCTCTTGTCCTGCTCTTCGTAGCCCAAACATATCGTACATGACTAAGAATACAACTACAAGAGGAACATGGATTCCTCGTCAGTAATCCAACAATACCTTCACGAAGGAAGGAAGGCGCTACTATCTGGGTTTGGCCAGAAAGCCTAGAACTAGGTCTTGTATCAGAAGTGATGCAACGTTGATCTAGCAATGACCCAAGTACCTCGCTAGGATCCCCATCCTACTCGTGCATAAGCTCCTAAACAGGGTTATCTGAGTTGTAGCGGATAGGCGAACTGAGGTTTGTAACACACCTATCCCAAATACATTGATTTGGGAGATCCGGCCGCTATCGGTGTTTTACAAGTTATACTTCTTGAAAATAGGTTTGCACCTAAGACGATGTCTTTGGAGAACCGAAGTGCATAAGTGTGTGTTGTAGCTTGTAAGACAAGTGAAACGATATACACTATACACTCGAAGCTGCACTCAAGGAGTGCAAGCTGACAAGGGACAAACCCGTGCACATACTAATACAATGGCAAATCGAGGGGCAAAACTCGATGGGCGAAGCTTCACCGCGAGAGTAGAATGCTAGAGCTACATACGAGGTATGAGATCATACCTCGATCATCGAAACACACAAGCAGGCAACTACGTAAACAACTCGTGAGGTATGAGATCCTATACTAACAAAGCAAGTGTAGAGGACGACTCATGAGGCATGGGGTTGCACCTCGATTAAACGATAAGCGTAAGCAAGTAAAGAAGCATATGACAGAGATAAGAATACACGCACGAAGGGCAACAACAAGGTAAGGACAAACACATGCAAAAGGTAAGTATAAGAGCAAGCACGACAACACAGGAAAGTAAAGTACGAAGAGTAAAAGCAAGAAGCAAGGCCTGGGCGCATAAAGCGTGGGGCAAGAGAAAAGTAAAGTGCAAGAAAGTAAAGAGGACAAGGATCACAAAACCGCGTCCTTGAGTTAAAAGACATGAAATGTAAAGACAAGAATGAAAATCCTAGGCACATATAGCGCGGCGGCAACAGAAAGGAAAGTGCGAGAAAGTAAAGAGGACAAGGATCGCGAAACCGCATCCTTGAATGTAAAGACATACGTATATATATTATATGTATACATATATCATCCTCTTTTAGTTATCTTTTCTTATTTTAACATTCATCTGTTCATTGTCCTTTCACGCAAGAATCCCCTACCTTAAGGGGTTGCGGGTCCTCGTACGCATGCAGCGTAGGCAAACAAGAGCTCGAGCCACATAGGGCGAGCTGGATCTACCGTTCAACCTGGAGATCTTAGAACGTTAGTATACGTCATAAGATAAACGAGAAGCAACATAGGCAGCAAGGTCTATCGCAGGCTGCAGTGCCAGAGGCAGGGGCCTCAGCCCTGTCTGGCAACAACAGCAGAGGCAGGGAGCAAGAGCTCCCTGTCTGCCAGCACAGAGAAAGGCAGGGGACGGAGCAGAGGCTCTCTGCGACAACTGCCGCAACAAGGAAGGGGTGGGGGGGACACCCCCTGTCAGAACACGACAAAGGTGCAACCTCTCTGCTGGGAACGAAACAGGCAAGGGCTCTGCCCTTGCCGGCAATAAGAACAAGGCAAAGGGGCAAACCCCCTTGCCGGAGAACAATGAAACGCAGGGGGCAAGCCCCTGCTCGAAAACAGGAAAGCAGGGGGGGCTTCGCCCTCTGCTGGCAAAACGCAGTCGGCAGGGGACAGAACCCCTTGCCGAGGAGCAACAAAGGGTGCAGGGGGCTCCGCCCCCTGCAGGGGAAACAACTGAAGGCAGAGAGGCCTCGCCCCTTGCCGGCAAACAAAAAAAGGCAGGGGGGCGAAGCCCCCTGCCGAGAAGAAACACAAAGGCAGGGGACCTCTCTCCCTACCGAGAAACAACAAGAGAGCAAGGGGGCTCCGCCCCCTGCCAAGACAACAACATAAGGCAGGGGGCGAACCCCCCTGCCGAAAAACAAGAGCAACGACAGGGGGGCCTCACCCCCTGCCGGGAAACAAAAGAAGGTAAGGGGTTTGTCCCCTACCGAACATAGAATGGGGTAGGGAGGCAAAGCCCCCCACTGACAGAGGACCCCAAGAGGCAGGGGTGAAACCCCTGCCGAAAAACAACAGAGGGCTCAGTCCCCCTGTCGACCCACTGCAAAAAGGCAGAAGGGGTAACCCCCTGCCGACAAGAGGCGACAGGGGGCTCAGCCCATTGTCAACCAACTGCAAAAAAGCAGGGCGGGGGGGGGTGGGAACCCTCTGCCGAACAAGAGGCGACAGAGGACTCAATCCCCCTGTCGACCTACCCAACACAGAAAAGAAGGAGGGGATAGTTTACCTCCGAAGATCGCAACAACGGAGGAGTCGTTGGGGAACAAGGTCGCCAGCACGATGGAAGCCTGAAGTGGCAGCAACAGGTCGATGGCTAGAGGAAGACAAGAGGGGCCTAATAGAGAAGAGGCGCAGGGGACAGTAGATAAGGTCGGTGGTGAGTCACCGGCGGCAGCACTCACCGATGACAGCGAATCGAGGGAGAGGAGTGGCTGACGTCGGTGGCCGCAGGGGGGAGCGCTGGTCGCCGGAACTCAGAGGCCACCGTCGGTGTCGATCGACGACATCTTGTGACACCGAGGACGAAGAGGGGAGTGTTGGTGCTTGTGTCGTCGGGAAGCCCGCCGGACTAAGAGAAGGTGGCCGGACGGAGCTGCACGCTGGCATCTCCAATCGCCGGCGGCAGTGCGAGGGAGACGGAGAAGAGGAGATCAGACAAGGAGAGAGAAGGGGCGAGGGGTTCTGCCCCTCGCCCGAGACACTGTGTCCTTTTAAGGACACCGACTTCTCGAGAATTCGAGAAGCGGGGGCGCGAGTCGGCTCAAGCTCGGATCCGGGCCCGACACAGGGCTTCAGACCCTGACACGTGTCTGACACGTGCAGGGCATGTGTCTGACATAAGTCAGATGCGATTTTTTTTTCATGGACGTTACATCCTACCTCCCTTAAAAGAATTTCGTCCTCAAAATTTTATAGGAAGGTGATCTGCTTAGACCGCAACCTAAGAGAACTAGGTATAGATCAAGATGCATGTGTACACCTGAGTCCCCAAACACATAAGATTCTGAAGGGATCAGGACGACACATAATGAGTCCCAGAGAAAGGTTCAAAGCCAACAACTTGATCGAACAAATCGTATGTGTGAATTCGTTAATAACTTGTCTTCGCAAGAGTTCATACAGAGTCACTAGCAAGAGTTCACATAATTTCATATGGAGAGCCATAAAAGGAAAAGGGGAGTTTAGCAGAAGACTATAAGAATGTTTATTCGCTATCTCCAAGGATGAAGAGACACAACGAGTCATCAAAGAAAAGGGATCTAGTAGAAGACCATAGGAAAAGTTTATTCATTAACTTCTACTTGACTCGATAGGGATGAAGAGACAAAGTGAGACATTTCTCTAGCTTGTTTACGCTCCTTGAACGGGGTCTCTAAATCATTATCAAGACGTCGTGTGTTACACTCGCAGTTTCTAACAAACTCTGCGTCATGAATAATCACAATCTATTTTCATAAAAGCCCACCCTTTCATAGAAGGTCCAAAACATAATCACGATCTAAAATCAATAAAGATTTGATTCACACATCTGAGCTGGGCATATAATCATGCTATAACAGAAAGCCAAATCTATAGATTCATAACAGGCTATATCAATCAATATCAAAAGATCGCCACGACTCACCATAATCTTTCATGGAAATCAAAATCCACAAGTTCCCCACCGGACCTCCTAATATGGGAAACGTACGACTTCACAAGGAATCACCGCCCTAGATGGTATACCTGGTCTTGGACAGTACACTTCCTCACAGTTTACCGTCTTCACGGCTACCCGCTCTTGGACAATGTATATCTTCACAAAGATTCTACCACTCTAGCCAGATTACCAGATCTTGGTCATACGTACCCTCACAGAAAACCTTTGGGGTCCCAATACTCAACAAATGCCATAATCAAAGAAAATCACTATGATACACGCATCAACATAAATGACCACTCACAGGGTCGATAGCCACAAATATGTTTAACAAGATCCACGCCGGATCATCTGGTTTGGGAAATGTATGATCTCACAAGGAATTACCGCCCTAGATGATATACTTGGTCTTGGACCATACACTTTATCATAGTTCACCATCTTTGCGGCTACCCGGTCTTGGACAATGCACATCCTCACAGAAATCTACCACTCTAGTGGGTCACCTGATCTTGGTCATACACCCCCCTTGCAGATAATCCATTGGAGATTAGATCCTCAACAGATACCATACACAGTGATATATGCATCAATACAATCGACTGATCAAAACAATTGACCGCACTCGAGGTCAGCAACCACCAATATGGGCATAAGCATATATGTCAGCAATATGCATCATATCACTTCTCATGGCAGAACAAAACACAAAATCACACATTCTTTCAACAAGGTTCCACGAACCATAATCATATATCGAATATAAACATTCATCACATGCTCTCAACAATTCTATTCATGTGGCATGACAAACACATCATATAAAAGATTTACTCTACGCAATTCGTCATTGCCACAAGAAACAATGCATCCTCAAATAGGACCTCAAAGCATGCGCAATCAAAGCATGAATTCTATACACAGAAACACGCAGATAATATATTATGAATCATCCTAACTTCAACTTACGTAACTCCTACGTAATCCAATAAATTCATAGGATTCAAGTTATATGTGCAATTATTCTGATCATTGCATCATCATATGCATTCACAATTCTTACCTCAAAGCACATCGCATTCGACAACTTCAGCGTGAAACATACGCACATATCTACAAGACATTTTAGTCCAATATTCATGATATTCGTCAATCATGCTATACAAGGATGATATAATCACACAACCAATCATAATGCGAAGCCCTGCAACACAGTTATGTAGGCATGATGTATTATCAAAAGCTAATTGTTTGTAGTCGTGAGGTGTCATTCATCTAAATGATCTAAACTAATGATTTTGTAGGTGTATAAGTCAACCACCTAAAAGTCAAAACTGATCATTTGTAGGCGTAACAAGTCAACTACCCAAAAACTAATCAGTTGTAGGCGTGATACGTCATTCACCTAATAAGCATCACAATCATTAAGATCACAAAGACACCAAAGTCACACGTAATTCCATCGATAATCTTTGACTTGACAAAAATACGTAACAAAACGCACAAAAAGTCTTAAACTAAGACTATCAAAGCATCAATTCGATGTTTACTATGTGTTCTTGTTACTGTTGCGGAGGAGGTTGGGGTGTATCACCCACTCGCTGGAGGTCATCGACCTTCTTCTTGCGACAATCACAGATAAAGTGGCCCATTCTGCTATAATAAAAGCAGCCACTAGAGTCTCGGGGACATGCCTGTTCACGGTGAATACGATCGCATCTCAAACACTTTGGGTTTAATGATCATTGAGGCTCATTTCCTCCACCTTGTTTCTGTCTTTTAGCATATCGACTCTTGTTATCAGCACTATCTTCGGCAGACTTTTTATCGTGATGTTGTTTAAAGTGGCATTCTTCAGCAGAATGACCCACCTTTCCGCAAAAGTTACAATCGACGAGGTTTCGAAGGCACATTGGATCAGACAGAACATGAGGGCTGACACTCCGCCCTAGGTTGATGATCTCGCAACCCAACCCATTAACCTTATGATCCAAGTTCTGGACCATCGCTTGGAGCTGCTCAACTGCTCTGGTTAATGCATCTACAGATTTGATTAGTTCATTGAACGACATCTAAGCAAAAATACATTCTTTAATTAAAATAAATGCAAAATAATTCAAGCGAAATAATACTCACAGTGCGATGTAAATGCCGGATCATCAAGGATTATCACTTTCCCTGTTGCTCTGATACCAAAAGCTGTAACGCCCCAAAATCGTGGACTTGAAACCTTTTATGAAAAAGGTTGAAAGCTTTGAAATCGATCATTTATCAGAGTTTAAAACGAAAGTTCAGCGGAAGATCAGGTTCAAAACAGCAAGTCCCTAGACCTTGGGCGCATTACAACATAAAAGCAGACTACCCCTTACAAACCGATTTGCAATTCAAATATATATATATTTGATTGAATTGAAATGAAGAACCAAGTTTTGGTAATACAATTTTAGAAATCCAGAGTTTAAATCAGAAGAGATGCTTTCAAGAAACTTCATATCACATCTATCAAAAGTATCCCCAAGATCGCAACGTTAGGAAAGGGCCTTGCCTTGAACGCATCGCATTATCGTGCCATCCCAAGCTGTATAACCTGTTCACCACCTGCCCATGAAATGGGTCAGTCTCACAACAGACTAGTAGGGGTGCAACGGACAAGAAAGAACAAAAGCTGCAATAGTAAGATAAACGTTAGCTCAAGCAGGAACAAGCAAGACTAGCAGATCTAACCAAATGTGTTGTAGAGTAAGCAAAGCTCTAATAAAGCAAACAGCTAAATACAAGAGCAGGAAAGATCATAGTGTTAAACAAGCAACTATAACAATCACACAGATACTATAGGTAGGTGAAGAGCAACTAACTCTATCCACCAGTGAAGCAAAGCAATTGCATAAGACAAACATTCATAACAATACTCGTAATACATATACAAGTACCATTGGATGGCTCAGTCTATCGACAAGTAACTACATTAATCGTAAGGTACAAGCTATTGCATCACAAGCAATTCATAAGCTACACATGATAAGTAATCATACAATAGCAGTTATATCACAAAAGGTAATAACTAGCATAATGTTTATAGTATAAGTAATTGACTAGTGTGAGAAGCTAATCATTTCTTAGCAGAACTGCGCAAGCAGTTTAACCAACAAGGATAACGCCTCGACAGACGTACATAGCTCAACGAGTAGTGTACCAAACTACCGAGCTAACAAGCAAGCAATCAATTTACGTCACAACACGCATATCTCATGATTATGTGGATAAGTTATATCTTGTCTCATTATTGAGCAGATCGTTGTGGGTACGCACAAGGCAAAACGTAGAAATAGCCGAGATCGATTCGGGGGTCTATTATGCTATGTATTTTATTATACCCTGAATGACTGACTGAGTCCGCTTCCTAAGGGGACAGCCAGTGACCAAGAGAGTAAATCCCCAAAGGCAAACAAAGGCCCAAATAGATGCACATCCAAACTTCTGCAGAAGTGGCATGAAGGATTTCCCCTAGCCTCCGATGACTGGGGAAGGTCGGATCTTTGCCTGAGATTGCCATTAATGACTGTCCATCAGAGTTTTATACCATCCATCCTCTCTCTTGATGAACCATCCCGAATGAGCACGACGGAGGGTTTCTTAATCGCCATCCCATTCTACATGCTCTGGTCTTTCAACCAAACGAGCATCTTGCCTGTGAAGGCACATGATTATTATTTAGGTGAATTATACGCGCCATTGCGCGTTCAAAGCAACCACACACCTCTCATCCTACTCACCGCAATACGCAACGTACATGTTCAAAAGTACAACCATGATGAGAGGGGTCAACCCATAGTGAGGGTAGAAACATCACTCTAGTGATCTCAAACACATGCCATTGCATGTTCGAGGAAGACATAGACCTCTCATCCTACTCATCGTAGTACGCAACGTACATGTTCAAAAGTACAACCACGATGAGAGGGGCATGGATCTCTCGCAGGAAATCCCAATACTTCTGCTTTATAGAAGTCTATAGTGAACTCATTCAAGTTTCAACTTATCGTGCTCGGGTCCTTTAGACAATCGCAAGCATTCTGCGTATTAGGCGAATATCAACATAACAGGATTAGCTTAATGCGTCAATACACGCTTAGAGGTTACTACAGACCTCTTGTCCTGCTCTTCGTAGCCCAAACATATCGTACATGACTAAGAATACAACTACAAGAGGAACATGGATTCCTCGTAAGTAATTCAACAATACCTTCACGAAGGAAGGAAGGCGCTACTATCTGGGTTCGGCCAAAAAGCCTAGAACTAGGTCTTGTATCAGAAGTGATGCAACGCTGATCTAGCGATGACCCAAGTACCTCGCTAGGATCCTCGTCCTACTCGTGCATAAGCTCCTAAACAGGGTTATCTGAGTTGTAGTGGATAGGCGAACTGAGGTTTGTAACACACCTATCCCAAATACATTGATTTGGGAGATCCGGCCGCTATCGCTGCTTTACAAGTTATACATCTTGAAAATAGGTTTGCACCTAAGACGATGTCTTTGGAGAACCAAAGTGCATAAGTGTGTGTCGTAGCTTGTAAGACAAGTGAAACGATATACACTATACACTCGAAGCTGCACTCAGGGAGTGCAAGCTGACAAGGGACAAACCCGTGCACATACTAATACATTGGCAAATCGAGGGGCAAAACTTGATGGGCGAAGCTTCACCATGAGAGTAGAACGCTAGAGCTACATACGAGGTATGAGATCATACCTCGATCATCAAAACACACAAGCAGGCAACTACGTAAACAACTCGTGAGGTATGAGATCCTATACTAACTAAGCAAGTGTAGAAAACGACTCACGAGGCATGGGGTTGCACCTCGATTAAACGATAAGCGTAAGCAAGTAAAGAAGCATATGACAGAGATAAGAATACACGCACGAAGGGCAACAACAAGGTAAGGACAAACACATGCAAAAGGTAAGTATAAGAGCAAGCACGACAGCACAGGAAAGTAAAGTACGAAGAGTAAAGCAAGAAGCAAGGCCTGGGCGCATAAAGCGTGGGGCAACAAGTAAGTGCAAGAAAGTAAAGTGCAAGAACGTAAAGGAGGACCAAGATTGCATCCTGGAGAACAAGGTAGACATAAGCAAGTAAATGCCAGGGTGCAAAGCGCGGGACAACAGAAAAGTAAAGTGCAAGAAAGTAAAGAGGACAAGGATCGCAAAACCGCGTCCTTGAGTTAAAAGACATGAAATGTAAAGACAAGAATGAAAATCCTAGGCACATATAGCGCGGCGGCAACAGAAAGGAAAGTGCGAGAAAGTAAAGAGGACAAGGATCGTGAAACCGCATCCTTGAATGTAAAGACATACGTATATATATTATATGTATACATATATCATCCTCTTTTAGTTATCTTTTCTTATTTTAACATTCATCCGTTCATTGTCCTTTCACGCAAGAATCCCCAACCTTAAGGGGTTGCGGGTCCTCGTACGCATGCAGCGTAGGCAAACAAGAGCTCGAGCCACAGAGGGCGAGCTGGATCCACCGTTCAACCTGGAGATCTTAGAACGTTAGTATACGTCATAAGATAAACGAGAAGCAACAGAGGCAGCAAGGTCTCTCGCAGGCTGTAGTTTCAGAGGCAGGGGCCTCAGTCCTGTCTGGCAACAGGAGCAGAGGCAGGGAGCAGGAGCTTCCTGTCTGCCAGCACAGAGAAAGGCAGGGGAGGGAGCAGAGGCTCCCTGCCACAACTGCCGCAACAAGGATGGGGGGGGGGGGGGGAGACACCCCCTGTCAGAACACGACAGGGGCGCATCCCCTCTGCTGGGAACGAAACAGGCAAGGGCTCTGCCTCTACCAACAACAAGAGCAAGGCAAGGGGGCAAAGCCCCGTGCCGGAGAACAATGAAACGCAGGGGGCATGCCCCTGCTCAAAATTAGGAAAGCAGGGGACAGAACTCTCTGTCGAGGAGCAACAGAGGGTGCAAAGGGGCTCCGCCCCCTACAGAGGAAACAACTGAAGGCAGGGGGGCCTCGCCCCCTGCCGACAAACAAAAGAAGGCAGGAGGCGAAGCCCCCTGTCGATAAGCAACACAAAGGGAGGGGGACCCCTCCCTCTACCGAGAAACAACAAGAGAGCATGGAGGCTCCGACCCCTGTCGAGACAACAACATAAGGCAGGGGGCAAAACCCCCTGCCGAAAAACAAGAGCAACGACAGGGGGGCCTCGCCCCCTGCCGGAAAACAAAAGAAGGTAGGGGGCTTTTCCCCTACCGAACATAATGGGGTAGGGAGGCCAAGCCCCCCCCTCTAACAGAGGACCCCAAGAGGCAGGGGTGAAACCCCTGCTGAAAAACAATAGGGGCTCAGTCTCCCTATCGACCCACTGCAAAAAGGCAGGCGGGGTAACCCCCTGCCGACAAGAGGCGACAGGGGGCTCAGCCCCTCTGCCGACCAACTGCAAAAAGGCAGGGGGGTGGGGGGTGGGTAACCCACTGCCGAACAAGAGGCGACAGGGGGCTTAGTCCCTTTGTCGACTTACCCAACACAGAAAAGAAGTTGGAGAGAGTTTACCTCCGAAGATTGCAACAATGAGGGAGTCGTCGGGGAACGAGGTCGCCAACACGATGGAAGCCTGAAGTGGCGGCAATAGGTCGATGGCTAGAGGAAGACAAGAGGGGCCTGATAGAGAAGATGCACAGGGGACAACAGACAATGTCGGTGGCGAGTCACCAGCGGCAGCACTCATCGATGACAGCGAATCGAGGAATAGGAGTGGCTGACGTCGGTGGCCGCAGGGGGGGAGCGCTGGTCGCCGGAACTCAAAGGCCGCCGTCGACGTCGATCGACGACATCTTATGACACTGAGGACGAAGAGGGGAGTGTTGGTGCTTGCATCATCGAGAAGCCCGTCGGACTGAGAGAAGGTGGTCGGACGGAGCTGCTCGCTGGCGTCTCTAGTCGCCGACGGCAGTGCGAGGGAGACAGAGCAGAGGAGATCAGTCAAGGAGAGAGAAGGGGCGAGGGGTTATGCCCCTCGCCCAAGACGCTGTGTCCTTTTAAGGACACCGACTTCTCGAGAATTTGAGAAGCCAGGGCGCGGGTTGGCTCGAGCTCGGGTCCAGCCCGGATCTGGGCCCGACACAGAGGTTCAGACCCTGACACGTGTCTGACACGAGTCAGACTCGATTTTTTTTTTCATGGACGTTACAGAAAAGGCAGAGGGTCGACCCTCGTTATGAGGGAGTTGACTCCTGCATCCTAGGTGTTGACCCTCTATTTTTTAGAGTCGACCCTTGCTTTGATGAGTCGACTCTTGGACTTCAGAGAGTCAACCATTGATTTGATGAATCGACTGTTGGACTTTAGAGAGTCAACCCTAACTTCGTAGAGTTGACTCTTGTAACTAGAGAGTCGACCCCTGCTCTCAGAAGAGTCGACTCATGGGTAACATAATGTGTTTTATGGTTGTTTTAAGTTCGAGGAAGTGTTGCTAAGCCTGCACGAATATGCAAACATGTAAGTACTCAGTGGTCCAACAAGTGAATCACCTCGGAAACATACTATGAGACCTATGTTTTCGATGAAAATGGAGTGGTAAGTACTCAGTGGTCCAACAAGGGACCCTTTTCGTGACAAGATGCACGAATATGCAAACATGTATGTAAAATTGTGATGTGTATGCATAATTTTTGGAATATACAATATATAAAATGGAAAATATGTCGTGCATGATATTGAAAATGTGTAATGCTTGCTAAGGAACTGTGTGAATGAATAATAAACTAATATGTAATGTTGAAATATGCATATGAATGTTGTTTAAGTATTCTTAGACATGATAAGATAGTATGTGTGACATGTATATGGATAATGTATTGAAAAGATGCATGTTCGAGCCTAGACATGTGTGTGCTAGTGTCCTAAATGGGTGGTTGACAACCTTATAATAGGTTAATTGTGTAATACCCATGATTTTTATCAGATAAATAAACTTGAGATTTAGAGCCTTAAGTTGGTACAAGAATAATGTATTAGTTTAATTATTTATTCATAATTGGATATCAAATATCCTATTTGGATCTTCAATGTTGGATCCCTAATACCCTGTTCAGAACTTTGATTTTCTATTCGGATCTTAGATAGCGGATCAAGAACATTTTAATTGGATAACCAATAAGGGATTTTAGGCAAATAGATCAGATCTCTGATATTGGATCCTCAATATCATGGTCATATGGGATACTGGATCCAGGATGAATTCAGTGGATCCACGAACTTTAAATTAAATATTAATGAGAAAATTTCTATTTTGGACCTATAACACTTTATTAGGATCCATAATAGCCTAGGCGATGTTTGAATCCACATTACTTCTTTTGGATCTTAGACATCGAATCCTTAATTTTCAATGTCAATTTTACATCGGTAGTACTCGGGTCCAGTTAAAATTCTACTTGGATCCAAAATAAGATTACTTGGGATCCATAGTACCTTATTCAAAATTATACCAAAAATTTTATAGTGTTTCGGATCCTTGGGTGGATCCAGATTTTCTTGGTTGGATCCATAAATGTATTGGGTCATGGACCCATATCATCCATTAAGACGTGGTCCAAATCAAAAGTTTTGGATCCGTAGATCCGGTTAGTTTTAGTTTGGACCCAAAGTTTAAACAGGTCACCATGAGGGCGACCCAAATGAAAAAATAAATTTAGAAGATCCGGATAGGCCCAAGAGTGGACCCAACGAAACGGGGGGGGGGGGGGGGGGGGGTCATGGGTCACGAGTTCGGTCGACCCAGACCCACACCCGTATGTGTGTTAAAAAAAAGAAAAAAAACTCTAAATAGGGTTTTTGTTTGCCCTTATGAGATAAGGGGTGGTTGCGTGAAGCCCTTATTCATGTCGTAGCCGACCAGGTTTATCCCCCTCCTCTCACAGTTTTTGTAACCATCCCCTCTCCCTCTATTTATCTGGTCTTCCTCTCATCTCGACCCTACGCTCCTCCCTTCTCGCTTACCTCTTGGCTGCGCCCTCCTTGCTCCCACTTCGAGTGACCTCTTCTCTGCAAAACCTAGCGAACCAAACACTCGCCTCTCTCTCGCTTCCTCTCGTCTGGCACACCTCAACGATTGCCCGACGTCGGCCGATGCCGTCGGCGACCTCGCATGATAACGGACCCTCTCCCCTACAAGCTCCTCCACGTCCTCACCTCACTGTGTGTGACTGAGTCAACGCCGCCGCCCGTCCATCGACACCAGCTCCCTCGCAAGTAAGCCTCCACGACCTCTTTCCCCTGTCTTCCTCTTCCTCTCCTTTTTCCTCTAGTTGTCGGCCCCTGTCGAGCCCTTCCTCCCTCTCACACCCTCTGTCTTCTTCCTCATTTTCTTCTCTCCCCCTGTTGCGCGGTTTAGCCAGAAGAATTCCCGTATCAATCTGTTGCCATTGCAAGGGAGGAAAGAGAAACGCAGAGAAAAAAAGGGGGCTCACACAAGCACGACAACAAGGGGACCACTTGGATTCACTGCGACCGAAAGAATAAATCAGAGATAAAGGGGGAAAAGCTCAAAACAGGTAGGGTTCACTGTGATTTTTGCATATGTGCCAGTTTTAGGTATGCAATGTTTTGTCGTAACACTCATATCGGAAAAATTGGGGATTTTTGGTTCAATGTAGGAGTTTACTTTGATTTGCGATTGTATTGTTTTCAAGCACGTAATGTATACCTCAAATCGAAAACAATGGGGATTTAGGTCTGCCATAAGTCCCAAATCGAAACACATTTGGGGATTTAGGGCTGCCGTAATCCCAAATCAAAACCCTAACTATAATTATTTTGGCTTTGTTTATGAAAGGAATGGGGCACTTCAGACATGTTGTTCTACCATTGATTGGGGTGCTAATGTTGTTGGTGTGATTATCTTTCAAATACAAATATAAATATGATGAGAAGCTTCCAAGATAACAATGGGGATATTATGGTCGGTGGGGGAGCACTATGTTATTTGTTATCGTGAGCTATGAGTTGTGCCCCCATTTGTAATCATGTGTTGTGCAAAGAACATGCCCTCCAATTGGTCATCTGGTACTGTTAAAAAAGTATGTAGCTTGCAAACATTGTCTATGTGGTTGTCACGTGGCTAGATTTAGGTTCATTTACTACTTAAGACTTGATTATCATGACAAACTCAACTAGGTCTGCATGGAAGATTCCATGATGGTATTGGGGGCGTCGGCCTGATTCATTATGATCCAAGTTCTCTATTGATGGTTTTGGTACTAAAAAAAAATGTGTGACTCGTATGCTCAACTAGAATCTAGGGGAGTTCCACAAATAGTTTTTGTTTGGGTTAATAATTGGTCAATACTAGAACTGTTTTGTTTTAGTATGACTGATTAGTAAAAGAAACAGGAAAAAAATGAGATGCATCTCGTGACTGACAGTTTGAAATCTGAGTTTCAACAACCTCAAACTTGGTGTTTATGTTCATTTTCATTCAGGGAAGTAGTTTAATGAAAAAAATATATAATAATAATAATAATAATAATAATAATAATACATCTAGGTGTTTTATGAATTACCTAGGGATGTTGTGAACACCCCAAATTTTTCAAAATTTTATAAAAATCTCCTTTTTGCCCCTGACCTCCATTTTCTGAGTAAATTGAGTCATTTTCAATCAAAAATTCTAGTTTATTTCTTGAATTTACTGGAATCAAATCTATTTTATGTATCTAACTCAATTTTGGATCCAGATCCAATGCCAAAATCCCAATCTGAGCCTCGTTATTCAATTTTCAAATTAAATTTCCAAAAATACCAAAATTTTTTTTTGAAAGGCTCAGACAGTTCATCAGGTATCCAATTGGATCTCTGGCTCTGTATTCCTCGATTTGAGGTTAAAAACTCTAATATTTCTTAAAAAACCGGATCAAAAAACCATTTTCTGAAGAAATTTCCAAAATTCAAACCCGAATTCTCAGAAAACCTCTCTTTTGTAAATATTTCTCAAAAATACAAAAAAATAGTTTTAAATCCCTTATTTTCCCATAGTTTTAGAGTTTTATTTCAAAAATACCAAAAAATATAGAAAATGTTAGAAAAAGAACAGAAAAAAGAAATCAAAAATATAAAAAAAGAAAATCGAAAAATGGCTTTTAATCACCCTTTTTGAAAAGAAATTATAAATATGAACCACCTTTTTGAAAATCTTTAAAAATGAGAATCCGTTTTAAAAATACCCTAACAACATTCGGTTTCTGAAGGTCGACCGCTCTCTCTCTCTCGAATACTCTCGATCCTTCTCGATTCCTCTTCCCTTTTTTATAAAAACGACCATCCTTCTCCTTCGGTGAGGATCGCCTCTTCACCCACGCACCCCACTTTCCTTTGGATCCCTGCCCTCCTCTCGATTTTCCCCTTTCTTCTCTCGTTTCCTTCACTTCCTTCCTGAAACTTCCTCGTTGATGATGGAAGGATCTTCAATTCCAGCAACACAAGCAAACCGAAGGTAAGTGGTTCATCTTCCTCCTTCTTTCGTATTGTTTATCTCTCTTTGCTGAGACACCACCTCATTTCTCTAGTTTTCCTTTTCTTTTATCTCCATTAAAGCATCCATGTAACATCGCTTTGCTCATTAGCAAATTCGATCTACAGACATGCGATAGCAAGGGAATGATTCTATCATTCCAACATTTTTTTTTTACTTCTTGGCAAGTTCTTTGATCTTCGTGATTTCAATGTGTGTTCATTTCCCCTTTTGCGTTCCTGTGGTTTATCTTATGCTCATAATTATATAAGGTTATTTCTGTATATCGCTTCGTTTTATTCATTCCCGGATTTATTGCCAATATCGTATCCATTCTGCATATTTCACTGTAGCTTTTGCATACATCCATTTGTCTCACTTTTACTGACAATTGTAAAATAGTGACCACAGGTCAACATCCATGATCTTGGAAAACATAATTTTTTTTTTTAGTTTTCTGTAACGTCCTTTGAATTTGAAATTGAAATTTTTTCATTGATCCCAATAAGAAAGAAAAGGTCAAATATTTTAAACTTGTTGATTATGAAGGTTGCTGTTGTAATTTGACTTATGATTTAACCTAGGTTAATGGACAATAATAAAGACAGTCTCATGTTTTACAGTTTCCAGAAAACATAGGCCTATGTCAGGAAATTCAGAAATGTGAAGCCCATTTTTGGAATTAGGGGCAAAAGGTTAGGCCCCAAACAGAACCTTCCCTAAAAAATATTCTCACATATATATATATATATATATATATATATATATATATTTGGTAGCATCAATTATATGTACAAACAGTTTAGCAACTTTTTTTTTTCATTATTTTGCTCTTTAGTAATCTGACCTCATGGATGTATTTAGTAGGGGTCGGCATATCTGAATTGCCGGATTCTGATAGCAGAGAGTTTTCTTCAATGAATGAAACGTAAATGGACCCAAATGCATCAAATTTTTTCAACTCAAACAAGCGTGTTTTCCATTGAGAAGACATGATCCAAAGATCACTAAATCGAGCATGTTGAACATTACAACATCAAATTGACTCAAAACAACTTGCATCTCAGATCTCAACTATATTCTACATCCAAAATGACAGTATATATATAGAGCAATGGTAATATACCCGACCCCATACCTGGTGGATTTTTTTTTTAAAATCTGACCTTAAGGATGTGTTCTACTTGCTTGTTTTCATAGGAATCGACTCTAGGATCATGCATTTTGGATGAAAAATGGTTTTTGAAGCCTCAAAAGTCTTAAAAACTTGTAGACCATTGATTTTGGAACCTTATAAAAACCTATCCACGCATCTGAATCAAATGATCCAAGACCCGATTCCTATGAAAAAAAAAACTAAGGTTAAAATTTCGAAAAAACATATATATATTTTTTTAAAACCCCATCTGGTATGGGTCGGGCATGGATGGGGTCAGGCATCTTCCCATTTCCTATATATATATATATATACCACCATTTGGATGTAGAATATGTATTAGTAACTTGGAAAAAGAGATTCCCTGTTCAAATCCTTCAAAGCCAATTTGAGCTCCGGTCATGATGAGCTCGCACCCGGTTAGCTTGTCATGAACTTGAGCTGAAGCTCGGTTTCAGCCTTATACATGAGGCAAACATGGGGATACATGCCGGTCTGCATCTTATACGTGGCGCTCTTTGGGAACACCCGAACATGAGATGGAGTACCGGCCTTGTTCGGGGGGGCGGGAAACATATAACCTGCTTCGCTATACGTTGGTATAAACTACTAAATTTAAGTGGGTTTATTATATATGCAATAGAGAGAGAGAGAGAGAGAGAGAGAGAGAGAGAGAGAGGATGATGATTTCATGGTAATTGAACAGCGGGGTTGCTTTAACCCTACTCCAAATTCCTGAAGGAAAAGAGTAACCAACTTTTCCTTAAATGGGAAGGTGAGTAGTTCCACCGCCTTTACCAACTAACTTTTCTTTTTATAGATTAGTTTATAACAATGTTGAAGGCGGTCCTCATAAAAAAAATGAAATGTTGAAGGCGGAGCTAGCTTCTTTGCTAGTCCTAACAAATTCTAGAGACATATTAGGGTCAGGAGGATCTCTACAAGCGTCCGACATGTCAAATATTTCCCTCTTTTATACTGTGTTTATTGTTTGTTCTGGTAGGGATCTGTCTAACCCAGCTCGCCAATCTTATAAAATATAATAAAAAAATGTGTGCAAGCCTGTGTTCACGTGTGATATAAAACCCATTCCAACCAATGAATTATGGGTGCATGGGCTACAATAACAATATAGGTACCTGTTTTACTATTTCATTTGAGAGAGAGAGAGAGAGAGAGAGAGAGAGAGAGAGAGAGAGAGAGCTGAATGAACTCAACTACCCTCATATAACTTCACGGGATCATGTAAGTCGACCTAGTTAGTTCTACATGAATAAGACTCTTAACTGATTGGGATCGTTACCATTCATAACCCATGTATGTCTAAAGCCCACCTGATTGAGACTCAATTTAATTGGATCCATGTTTACTTGCGTTTGACCACATTGATCTAATGAGATATTGAACACAATAATATGACTCAAATGTGGACCTGATTTCATCAGTTTCTTTTGGATCTAGAATCTTTCAGTCACCTAACTTATTAGCCATCATGGAAAGTTGCTAACATTTTGATTATTATATTTCGATACATGCTTTCATGCATGGCTTATGCCTGAAAAATACACTTGGTCCTTAATTCATTTTTTTTTTTGAGACTTGGTCTTTTAAATCATTCAGTTCACCCTCTGTTAGTCGAACAAGGTGACTAAAAAAATGCCCACATTGCCAATTTGTTTAAAGATCATATATAAGATGAGATAAAGTTGTTTTGTAAAGGGACAAAAATGTCAGTTTATACATCAAGTATATATTGCAAATGCACTCAGATAAAGAAATCTGTTGAAGGTAATAACCTAAAGCTTGGGAGGCTTTTTGTGAATAGAAGCTGTGTCAACGCCTTGAACTTTTCACCTATCGGTTCATAAAATTCCTAACAAGAATAAATGAATAGAAGCTAATTCAAATGGTCAAATGATAACAGGCAAGGGACAGGTGTGTCAACGCCTTGAACTTTCACCATACTTGCCTGGATCTGGAGCTAGTTTCGATTCAGAGGTGCTTGTTTGATGCAGTGATCTTTAAAATAAGGGAAGCAATTAAAAATCTGCAAATGAGAAACAGATTAGGTGTCAAACCAAAAGTTCAATTTTAGAAACAATGAGAAACAAGTTAGACTGTGAAATTCACAACACAATATTAGACTGTGCATTCAAACTCCCTTGACAGTGATTGAAATTCGTATCTCTTGCCTGGGCTGTGGTTCAAAATTTACCAGAAACCATTGTATTTTTCAATCCCTGCAATGATGCATCAACAACTGGTATCCCTTCAAGGGTTTTGATATGTCCTCAGGTTTTGCAGTCTTTTTATTGAACTGCTTACTGGTGCTACACTTTCACCATGATAGGATGACAGCCTCTTCCTGCTACTATTCCCTGTTGTGCACAAGCAACACAGCCAGAGTTCAGCAGACATGTAAATAGCATGTGAAAAACACAGTAATGGAAGCGGATCATTAAAAAAAATTATGATAAGATGTTGCTTTTGCCATAGCTTTCTTAGGTGCTACTGTTGCATCACTGGAAGCTGTTGCCTTGGCATCAGATTGCAGAGCCTTAGTGTCCGACCTTTGGAAAAGAGAGGTTCCCAGTACTGGTTACTCGTATTGCACCATTGATGGAAGGATCGAACTTAAAAGAATTCCAAATGGCTTTGCTTGCCTCTGAATCTGGTATCTTAAGATCCAACTTAGATAAACCCTCAGAAATGGAGGTGCCTTTAGAAATTTTATTTTTCTCATTTAATCATCACAGCTTTGAAGCTGCAATGGGTTTTCAGGTTTCTCAGATTTTTGGTTTTCAGCATTCTCCTTAGACAACTATAACAAAAAAAAGGACACTAGTATCAATGCTAAAGGCTAAAGCTCAATGGCGATCCACCATGTCCATGCCCTCCATAACCTACAATAACAACAACAACAACAACAACTACCCCTTCATCCCAAAATAATTGGGGTCGGCGATATGAACCAAAAAAGAAAATCATTATGGGTCTTCCACATGAATCCTTCTCCTCCAATCATTTCTATCCAATGCCATGTCCTTGGTGAGGTTCAAAGCATTCATATCCTTTCCTATCACCTCCATCCATGTCTTACTAGGCCTACCCCGACCTCTTTTAACTAAGGAAAAAATAATTCTAAACTATATACATAAGCATTTTATCATTAAAGAATATGAACATCATAAATTTGATGGGAAATTGTAAACCCTTTCTTTTCATCATTTTCGGTTCAACTTTAGAAAGTTGCCAAAAAGAGAGATAATCAAACCAACCTTCTTTCCACTTGTGAGTGGTAGGTGGTGACTTGTGAATGTTATCGAGTTGATGCCACGTAAGTTTGAGACCCATCATGGGTGCATGTTCCGAAGTACTGGTTGTTTGATAAAAAGAAAGGGTTGACAATTTCCCATCAAATTTATGTTCATATTCTTGAATTGCCCGTGTCGATCAAGCAATCATGCCCTTATCATCTTTTTGGTTTCTAGTGTTTTCAAGTTATTTTTCTTTATTTTCTTTAATGACTAATATGGAAATACCCGTATAATTGAAACCTGAGATCTTATACAAGGTAATGTTGCATATGCTAATCCAGATATCACATTTTATATGATTTATTTTCTTTTTTTTGTCCCTTCTTTTTAGTATTTTTTTCCTTTTTTTATGCTAGTCCTAGTAACCAAATAAATAAAAAAGTAAATTACGCATTTTTTAAAAGATACTGGAGTTGTCAAATTACTTGGAATAACAAATCCATGTATTTTATTCTGTTTTTGAAGTGATTACTTATAAAGGTGACGTGTGTTTAAGGCCTTGCCCAGCTAGATCACCATAAGACAAACAAAGAATCAAAATAAGAGAGTTCTTGCATTCAAGCACATGGAATTCATTCAAGCATAAGAGATTCTCCTTTCAAAATCACCTCCTCTACAGATTTTGATCTAAACTATAAATGCTCTAAACACAAAAAAGGTATCAAATCTCATTTTGTGTCTTTCAGACCAGCATGCAGACCAAAATGTTCCCCTCCACGAACCCAAACCTCCTTAACACCATAAGCAAATAAAAAAAAGAAACTATTGCACACATGAACACGTTGCATTTATATAATGTTTTCAAGCAAAATCCAGCAAATAAAGAAAAATAGAAGAAGAAACATATTAGGGTTTTCACTTACCTGAGACTATCCTTTCTCACAGATCGTAGATGATCATTCCTTGCAGATTTGATAGAAAACAGGGCCTGACGGCACTGGAGTCTCGACGATCTCTTCGATCTTCTGGAGAGAGAGAGAACATTTATCATTCAACATTACCAAAATACATCCAACCGAATATTGGATGAGAGAGGAACATAAGAGTAAGACAGCCACCATCTAGATGGTGACTGTGCACAGTTCAGAGTACAAGTAGATCCAAACCCCCGTCTCTACTATGTAATTTAAGAGTCAGAGAGAGAGAGAGAGATGATCGATGGCCCTGGGGATCGATCAGACCATAGGGGTGCTTGCAGAGGAAGCTTTAGCGCAGAAGAGAGAAGAGAAAACGAAACAGAAAAATCAGTTAGCGCCAAAATGGGGAGGGATCAAGCGCAAAAAAACTGAGAAAACCATAGATTTACCGGAAGTCTCGAACTGCCGTTGTAGATAAAGTGTAGATTTAACTACCATTGTAGGTTACCTATAGCAGCTTCCGCCAAATTGCCACTATTTGATCAACGGTGGCAATTTTTCAAATTGCCCACTGTACAAACTACTGCTGTTTCCATCTTTTGTTGTAGTGGATGTGGAACCTGTTGAAAGATCAGCAGGTCCAAACCCAGATCTAGTTCAAGGTAAAGACCCAAATTCTGTCCAAGTCACTAAAGGCGAAAAAATAGTGAAAGAGACAGGTATATCAAATGTGGTTCAGCAAAATCATAAAGCTCCACAAATCATGGGATAAATGATAACATCAGAATCATCCAGAAGGACAATACATCTCTGAAGATCTCCAAAATATTGAGTTTCCCTTGTTGAGAGTTATCACTGTAATGATATAAAGAATAGACTGACTCCTCTATTAAGAATATTAGAGAGTGGTTTCATTGTGGATATAGGTTGCCTCCAACTGAACCACGCAAATATTGAGTTGTGAGTGCAAGATCTGTGGTGTTTTCTTCCATTGCTGTACATGTGCTGATTTGTTATGGTATCAAAGCCACAACCAGGATTCATGGCATCATCTAATTCAACCCAGACTTCTAGTTCAAATCAATGTGGTATGTCATTTAGTTTTCTCTGTTTAAGCATCTGAATAGTCTCCAGCATTTTTTATCGACTAAGATAAGATAACCTTGAATTATCTCTTAAGGTAATCACAATTTATTCTCATTCTTCATGCCTATGATATGATAGGCTATGTAGATGGTAGTTGTCCCCGACATCATGTCATGCTGTTGACACCCAAAATTTTCTGGGTTCCCTGAACCAACTTCTATCGTTGGTCCCCGACATCATGACAGCCACGACTCATCGAAAATCGAGATGTGTTCGTTCGTTCACATTCCTCGAGATTCAAGGTGTAAACCTTTTATACTTCGTTATTCATCGAGAATATGAAGTATTTTGAAAAGGAATGAAGCTTTTATCGTCCCAAATGCATTACCAAGCAGGCAAGCACTTAACATCCATTTGTTCTTCCTTCTTTATGATGAAGAACAGCAAAAAGATCTGGATGTCCTGTCATATGTTTTGAACATCCACTGTCTAGTATCTATTTGTTCTTCTTCTTTAGAGCCTGCAAAAGATCAAGTAAAACTTCTTTTTGGTACCCGATCGGGTCCCTTTTTGTTAGACTTTGGAACCCATATCCTTTTACATTTGGGTTTGTCTACAAATTTAGAGGAGTACATGGTATTAAAATTGAAGTTGTAATACTCCTGTTTAGGCTGAGCAGAACCTTTGACAAATGTAGTCCTTTGATTCATACAAGAAGGTTTATTTAGATGAGAGTAACCAATACCATTAATGTAAAAAGAGAATTTTTGAGAGGATAGGAGTTTGTCCAGGTTTTCTTTCCCTTTGGTAAACTTGAAAACTGTTTTCATAAGGTTTTCAGTTTTGCTTTTTAATTTTGAAATTTCTACTTGAAGATTTTTTGTCTTGGAACTAGTAGAACTGATTTCAGAAGTTAGAATAAAATTTTTCTTTTTCAATTTAGAAATTTCAACACTGAGTTTTTCATTATTCTGGAGAAGCTCTAGATTTTCAGATTTTAAAATTTTGATTTTGAGAATCATTTTTCTTGATTCTTCAAAAAGTTCTTGAAAAGCATTTTTAAGTTCTTCAAAAGAAAAATCAAAAGATTCACTTACCGAGCTTTCTTCTGCCATGAAGCACATGTTAGCTGTTTTGGTTTCATCATCACTTAACTCTTCACTTGTGGATGGTTCTAAATCATCCCATTGAGCATGAAGAGCCTTCTTCTTGAAGAGCATTTTCTTTGGTTACTCGGTTTTGGATTTTCTTTTTAGAAGAGGACAGTCACGTCTCATGTGACCTGGCTTATTACATTGATAGCACATGGTATCTTCCTTAGAATCTTTCTTTTCCTTGAGCTTATTTGATAGCCTGTTCTTTCTCATGAAGCGCTAAAATTTTTTAGTAAGCAGCGCAATTTCAGATTTCTTTTCTGAGTTCTCATTCTCAGAAATGGCTGGGAATGCGAGATTTTTCTTCGTCGGTTGTTCCTCTTCCCTTATTTCTTTCATATGAACTTCATAGGCCATAAGATTGCCTATTAAGTCATCCAGAGTAAGCTTGGATAAATCTTGAGCTTCTTCAATAGCTGTTGTCTTTTTCTCCCAATCAGTTGTGAGAGATCTCAAGATTTTCTTCACCTTATCGGTCTGGGAATAAGTTTCTCTCAAAGATTTAAGATCGTTGGTGATGTTGGTGAATCTTATAAACATCTCTGTGATGGGTTCATCTTTATTCATTTTGAATAGCTCATATTTTTGAACCAAGGATGAGATCTTAGCTTCCTTTACTTTGTTGGTTCCTTCATGGATAACCTCTAGATAGTGCCAAATATCATATGCAGTTTCACAGACAGATATTCTGTTGAATTCATTTTGATCAATGGCACAATACAAAGCATTCATGGCCTTTGCATTAAGATTAGCCATCTTCTTTTCTTCATCAGACCATAAGCTATAGTCTAAAGATGGAGATATGTATGGACTTTCAACAATTTTCCATATAACAAAGTCTATAGATTTGAGAAATATAGCCATCCTGCATTTCCAATATCCATAGTTGGAGCCGTTGAAAAAAGGAGGGCGAGATGCGTGTTGTTCTTCGATGTCACGAGCATAAGAAGTAGATGCCATTAGTGCTGGAAGACTTGTTAGGTCGAAACCAGCAAAATCTGCTCTGATACCAAATGAAATTCCACTAGAGGGGGTGAATAGTGAAAAATGATAAAGATCGATAATATAAAAATTAAAGGCAATAAGGCACAACACAGAAAACACAGAATTTATACTGGTTCGGTCGAGTTACTGACCTACATCCAGTCCCCAAGTAAAACACTTAGCTTTTCACTATAACATCCATGTTACGGGATAAATAGTACAACACCCTCTTCCTCAGAGGTCTACTTCTCTCAACAGAGAAGAGAAACACCCTCTTTCTCAGAGGTCTACTTCTCTCAACAGAGAAGGGAAAACACCCTCTTTCCCAGAGGTCTACTTCTCTCAACAGAGAAGAGAACACACCCTCTTTCACAGAGGTCTACTTCTCTCAACAGAGAAGGAATACAGCAGAAAACAAAAAGTTACAATACTTTCCTATAGAACCTTCAGAATGATATGAATGTACAAATGAAGATTCTCAAAATGTTCTTTTCTTTTCACACACAGTAGATTCTTTTGTCAAAGTGCTTTTCTTGACTTTTTCTCTTTCTTTTTCTAAGCTCTCTTTTTCAAATATTGAATAGGAGTTTTTCTCTTTGTAAGATCACGTCTGTATATCTGTTATGAAAGACTATTTTGTTTGTATATATATAGTCTTAAAAAAATAGTCGTTACCTTTTTGAAATGATTGTCCTTTTGGGATATGAGGTGTCAAGTCATTTCAAAAACAACTTTGTGTGAAATGATAAGTGTACTATATTGCTATTTCAAAAAGACTTCTTTCCATAAGTGTAGCATTTGGGGTACACTATTCGTTGTTTGCTTTTTAAATAAGATATAATTTGTAATGGGTCTTTTCTCATAATAAATGATTTGTAGTACATTGGACGTTGGAGTATAATCTATCATGTAATTTTGTCTTTACTCAATTTAATGATTCGTAGTGTATTAATATTTTTCTTACAAATCGTCACTTCTTTAGTTAAATACATGTAAGTACAATAAATGCTTTGTTAAGTACTTTATTTATAAATGGTCATTTCTCAAATGCTTTTTGAGATGACATTTAATGTTTACAGAAAGAATGATGGCTTTAAGTAAGTCGACACTCTTGAGTGTGAATTTTATTATTAAATAAATAGTCATTTCTCAAATGCTTTTTGAGATGGCATTTAATGTTCACAGAAAGAATGATGGCTTTAAGTAAGTCGACATTCTTGAGTGTGAAATAAATAGTCATTTCTCAAATGCTTTTTGAGATGGCATTTAATGTTTACAGAAAGAATGATAGCTTTAAGTAAGTCGACATTCTTGAGTGTATATTAAATACATAAAAGGTCTTTTCAAAACTTAATTGTGTTATTGAAACAATAAGTAGTTTTGTATATAAAATAGTATTTATTTTCTCAATTTGTCAAGTCAAGATAGACGATTGTATATTATGAGTTAATTAATTTTGTCTTTTTCTTTCATACTTGAAATCATTAGCTTTTATATCTTTTCAAGTTTTCTTTTTCGTAAATGCTTGTAAGAAAGTACAATGATTTGTTTCAAAAAGATGTTTTTGAAATACCGTATTCTTTTTATGAAAGCTTTGTTTTTTGTAACTAGATGTATATCTGTTATGAAAGACTATTTTGTTTGTATATATAGTCTTAAAAAAAATAGTCGTTGCCTTTTTGAAATGATTGTCCTTTTGGGATATGAGGTGTCAGGTCATTTCAAAAGCAACTTTGTGTGAAATGATAAGTGTATTATATTGCTATTTCAAAAAGTCTTCTTTCCATAAGTGTAGCATTTGGGGTACACTATTCGTTGTTTGCTTTTTAAATAAGATATAATTTGTAATGGGTCTTTTCTCATAATAAATGATTTGTAGTACATTGAACGTTGGAGTGTAATCTATCATGTAATTTTGTCTTTACTCAATTTAATGATTTGTAGTGTATTAATATTTTTCTTACAAATCGTCACTTCTTTAGTTAAATACATGTAAGTACAATAAATGCTTTGTTAAGTACTTTTTTTATAAATGGTCATTTCTCAAATGCTTTTTGAGATGGCATTTAATGTTTACAGAAAGAATAATGGCTTTAAGTAAGTCGACATTCTTGAGTGTGAATTTTATTATTAAATAAATAGTCATTTCTCAAATGCTTTTTGAGATGACATTTAATGTTTACAAAAAGAATGATGGCTTTAAGTAAGTCGACATTCTTGAGTGTGAAATAAATAGTCATTTCTCAAATGCTTTTTGAGATGGCATTTAATGTTTACAGAAAGAATGATGGCTTTAAGTAAGTCGACATTATTGAGTGTATATTAAATACATAAAAGGTCTTTTCAAAACTTAATTGTCTTGTTTAAACAATAAGTAGTCTTGTATATAAAATAGTATTTGTTTTCTCAATTTGTCAAGTCAAGATAGACGATTGTATATTATGAGTTAATTCATTTTGTATTTTTCTTTCATACTTGAAATCATTAGCTTTTATATCTTTTCAAGTTTTCTTTTTCATAAATGCTTGTAAGAAAGTACAATGATTTGTTTCAAAAAGATGTTTTTGAAATATCGTATTCTTTTTATGAAAGCTTTGCTTTTTGTAACTAGATGGCTTGTATGATATTTAAAGCATGTAATATGAAATATGCAATATGCATGATTCTGAAGGTTCTATTACATATGACTCTAAAGAAGAAGAAAAAGTCTTTATCTTGAAGTAACCGATCTTCTAGGATAGACTTTATGAATGTATGGCCCATCAACCTTTTTCTTCAGAGAGTATGATTCCATCAACTAGTTGTACTTGATCAGGTTGTCTTCATTCTTGTTAGGAGAAATAACCTTGCATCAAATACTCGTTAAATGCATGACAAATCATATTCAGTCATAATATAACATTTTCATGAAGGCATATCATCATCATATCATATTAAAGCATGTATGACAACATATCATATTATATATCATCAATACATAGTTTCTCAACAAATAGGATGTCTAGATCGGGTAGACCTTCTGTGAATAGGTGATTGAATGGAAACAAGAGGATTCTGCTCCTGATTAGAGTTGGGGGGTATCTCCTTCTCACGTCGAGAGTAAACAATGCCTTTATATCTTTCTGGAGCCGATAGTGACTCAGAAATCACACTTTCCTGAGGTCTTTGCTCAGCAGTAGATATGCTTCCCTCATCTCTTTGATGACATTCAGAGGAACAAACATCATCAATACTAGAAAAGAGATCTGAGTTTAACCAAGGATGGTAAACTTCAATTTCAGGAGGAGTGATAGCATTATGACCAAAATTTGATTCGTCAAACACAACATTTCTGGATATTTTGATGCGCTTGCTAACGGGATCATAACATCTGTAGCCTTTGTAATCATCAGCGTATCCAACGAATCTGCACTTTAAAGCCTTATCCTGAAACTTATGCCACATTGAACTGTCAACAAGGATGGTAAACTTCAATTTCAGGAGTGATAGCATTATGACCAAAATTTGATTCGTCAAACACAAAATTTCTAGATATTTTGATGTGCTTGCTTACGGGATCATAACATCTGTAGCCTTTGTAATCATCAGCGTATCCAACGAATCTGCACTTTAAGGCCTTATCTTGAAACTTATGCTGCATTGCACTGTCAACATGAACATAACATACACACCCGAATACACGCAAATCATGATAATTTGGATGCACACCATGCAAAGAGAAATAGGGTGATTTGTTTTCCAAGATGTTCATGGGCAATCGATTTATGACATAAACTGCTGTATAAAAGACTTCTGTCCAGAAGGTAACTGGAAGATTACTATCATGCATCATGCTAATTGCACTCTCGACAATATGGCGATGCTTCCGTTCAGCAATTCCATTCTTTTGAAGTGTATGTCTACTTATCCCATTTGTCTGGAGGAAACTAATAAAGTCTATTGAAGAGAATTCACCCCCTCCATCACATTGAAAACAAATGATATTCTCAAAGAATTGATTCTAATGAAAGTTCTGAAATAACTTAAAGGTTTCAGATTTATTTTTCATAAAGAAAAATCCATGTGTATCTAAAATAGCTATCAACAAAGATGAGATAATATTTAGTGCCAGACATGGAAGAAACTGGAGCCGGGCCCCAAACATCTGAACATATAATCTCGAATAGTCTTGAAGCTCTTTTATTAATGGAACGAAAAGGAAGAACATGACTCTTACACTGAAGACAACTAGAACATTTCAGGCCCCAAATATCTGAACATATAATCTTGAATGGTCTTGAAGCTCTTTTATTAATGGAATGAAAAGGAAGAACATGACTCTTACACTGAAGACAACTACAACATTTTTTATTGTCGACACTTAAACTTAGACTTGACTTGGGAATAAGACTACTTGAAACAAGCTTATCAATAAAACGACTACTACAATGACCCAGACGACCATGCCAAAGATTCGGCTTAATACATTCAAAAAGATTAAAAACACTGTCAGGAGGAACTGAGGATGATGGCGTGAGCTGCAAGGTGGAATCAACAGGCTGAATACCAGATGAAGGATTCTCTTGAAACACATACATATTCCCTTGTCGTTTTCCTTCAGCGAACATTTCCCTCGTGTGAAGGTCTTTAACACAAATAGAGAAAGGAGTAAACTCAAAACATTAATGTCATCTACAAGCTTAGAGACAAAAACAATATTTTTCTTGATATTAGGAGCATAGATGACATTTGAAAGAGTAAGAGAAGAGTTGGACATAGGAATTACAAAGTTTCTAATGTGCGAAATATGGTGGTGAGACCCATCTCCAGTGACTATACTATTTCTACCAACATAAGGAACAAGATTTAGGAGCTTACCAGCATCACCAGTGACATGAGTGGCTGCACCAGAATCAACATACCAAGTGCCTTGATCATTCTGTTTGATATTTAATTCAACCAAAGTAGACAATAACAGTTCTTTGACTTCTCCAATATTTTTCAATGTATCTGTTCCCTTTCTTGCCTCCAATTGCTTTCCTCTATTTTGCGAGTTAAACCAGCAATTTGCCTTTATGTGTCCCATTTTGTTGCAGAGAAAGCAGGTAGGTATTGTCCTTTGCCTTTGCAGATTAGGAGGCATACTGAGAGTAGGTAATATTCCACGAGCTTCTTGTCCATTCCTCTCTTGACTTCCTCTTTCTCTAGATTCATACCTGCCACGTCCACGACCATAGGTGACTCCTGTGACAAGAACGTCGTGGGCTTCAACAGGGTTGTGATTACCTTCAGAGAATCCTTTTAAAGTCATCTTATACTGTAAGAGCTTAGCACGCAGATCTTCAAATGTAGGTAAGTATGGCAAACACAACAAGGAAGTAACCATCATATGATAATCAAGTCCCAGCCCGCTCAAGGTTTGTTGCACCATATCTTTGTCGTTAACCGTGCATCCCACTATAGCCAACTGATCTGTGATGGTTTTCATTTTGTTTAAGTACTCCATGACAGTCATGGAGTCCTTTCTCAACATTTGAAATTCTTTCTTTAAAAATAAAACTCTTGCCTGAGAAACTTGAGAGTACGTCTGAACGAGACGATGCCATAACTACATAGTTGTGCAGTCATCGGGGATTGCCACAAGCACCTCTTGTGACAGAGTGGAAGTGATGTAGGCAACCAAAGCCTGATCTTGCTTCATCCAGGATATATATTCTAGATTTTTGAGAAAAGTAATGGAAGTGTCACCCTCCCCAGTCTTGCCATCTTGTGATATGAACTCTGGAGGAACAGAAACAGAGCCATCTAGATGCCCAGAAAGATCCCGACTTCTTATGAATGGGATGATTTGTCTTTTCCAGGTAAGAAAATTGAAGTTGTTAAGTTTTTCTGACACAAGTTGGCTAAGAAAGTTGGAAGAAAGTACAAATTGAGAAGAAAAAGAATCCATATGAAGGTGGAAGGAAAAGAATATTGGAGTAGAACAAAAAATAGTAAAAAACAAAGGTCAGAACCAATACGAAATTTCAGAAAACTCAGACTCGTCTGCCTTTTTTTTTTTACAGCAGACCTGAGTCAGAAAACAAAGTTATGCAGTAAACTGATCTGAATAAAGATCAGTTAATGAGAAGCAAAACAGAAACACGTTATTTGGATATAATGTGTTTTTTTTTAAGATGCAAAGGGCTGAATCTGATTTTTGGATGAAACGATATTCTAAAATGTAAAGAAAAGAAATCTGAATATGTCCTTACTTTTCTGAAGAAGATGAGGAACAAACAATTTATGGAATCATGTCAAACAACGTGAAAGGGAAAAGTAAATGCAAAATAGAGAAGGTGCAAACTCTGATAACGATTAAAGGAAAGAGGATGATGATTAATGGTGGGTGACGATTAAAAGTGAAAAGGGATTGACGAGATGCAGGATTGACGAGATGCAGACCTTAGAGATAGGAGAAAGAAAAAAAAAAAAAAAAATACCTTGGAGATAGGAAAGCAACGAGGGAGGAGAGAGCCTGGATCTGTTAATGAAAGGATTTTGAAGATGTTGAAGAGAGAACCTGTTGCTCTGATACCATGAAAGAAAGCAACGAACGAGGAGAGAGAGGCTCTGAGGGCTGCAAAGAAAACCCAATACAAGTCTGCGTGTTTTGCTTCTCATTAAGTAGGCTTCTGTATAGTGATTAGGGTATGGAAATACCCATTACATGTTATACAAATATTACAACATGCCATTAATGAGCATGTGTTAATAAACAAGATAAGTTGGGTCTGGATCTCAGGATCCAGACCCAGTCGTGAATGGTGTCTTTTCAAGAAGCACTTGAAAATCCAACACTATACAGACAACTTGTTAGGGCTCTATCATATCTCTCAATTACGAGACCTGACATTGCGCGCATGTAGTTCACACAGCAAGCCAGTTTCAACATGCTCCCACCATTGTTTATATGGGAGCAGTTTCGTGTATTATTAGATATATCAAAACTTCTATTTTTTGAAGACTTTTCTTATCTGCTTCTTCTTTCTTAGATTTAATTGCTTATATTGATGCTGATTGGGGAGGTAATCTAAATAACCGACACTCAAGCATTGGTTTTTGTGTGTTTTTAAGTGATTCATTGATTTCATGGAGGTGTAAGAAGCAGCAAAAAGTTTCTCTATCTTCAATTGACGTAGAATACCAAGTCATGGCTACAACCATTATGGAGGTGGTTTGGCTTGGCTGACATGGGCGCTCAAAGTAAATGAGCATCATGATTGTGTTGTGAATCTTGTGACAACAAAAGTTCCATTTACCAAACCTTCCACGAATGAACCAAATACATTGAGATGGATTGTTACTATGTATGAGAGTAATTCCTACATGACACCATTGATTTTTTCTACTATGTTACTTAATAATATCAATTGGTACCTCTCGTTGCTCATAGATTTCACTTTTTCTTTGACAAACTTTTAGTTATCCAACCGTAAGTTTGAGGGGGGTGTTAAAAACAAGTTTATATATAGTCATATTATGTAATGTAACTAGGAATAGTAACTAGGATTAGTTCTTTTATTTTTTGTTGGATTAAAACTAGTCAACATGAGTTGACTAGTCTGAATAGAGAGTCGTTGGGACCCCAACAACTCTATTTAGAGTCGTTGGAATCCCATCGACTCTCTATGGACCTTCCTCTTTGTATATAAATATGGGGCAAAGCCCACTTCAATGTATGATTCTTACATGTGTTATGATCAATAAAATTAGTATTTTTTATCTGTTCTTGTTCTTGTGCCCCTTTTAAGTAGGTGTTTGTGAGTGAACCCCTTTTGTGGTTCTTTGAGTATTCTTTTTGGTATTTCAATGAAACTCTTTTGAGTACCCATTGTTGGTGACTAAGTGAAGGAACTCATTTCCTTACAATGGAAGGGAATGAAAGGCCTACTATTGGCAGGTCTCCATTGCCTCATAAAAGCTCTTGTACTGCTAGGAAGCTTGACAATGCAGCAGTTGGAGGGTTGGGAGGGAGGGGGTGGTGGGGGAAGTGAGACGATGCTTGACGTGAGATTGAAACCCATGAACCTTAATTAGGTGCCAAAACCTAATCATCTTACCATCAGTCAGATTGACTTTGCACAAATTGAATAAATATTACCCTACTTTTAAACAATAAAAACATGATTTTTTCTTAATTTTAGAACTAAAAGTAGCAAAACAAATAACAAGTCTCATCTGTAGAACCATGAAAATTTTCTAATGTAAGAGATTCTTCCACTTATTACTGCATGAAACCAATTTTTGTCAAGGGAACAAATCTTCACCAACAAAAAGTAAATCATGCGCATCCAGTGCATATATTCCTTAAGAGTGCTCAACAGCTTCTTAATAAAAAAATTGTGTACATGCTATTTTTTGTTTTCTATACTTTGAAAGTGATGAAACATGGGGCAGCTGCAAAAGGTACCCATTTTAGAAGATACTGCAATCACCCAAACAAGTCATGAACAAGAGATGACACCTAACAAGTTTTATTGTAGACTCAACATGCTGCAGGCAACAATAGTGCAACCAAAGACAATTATATAATACACAAGATTCCACATGCAGAAAATCAGTGTAAGGAATGATAAATAGATGACACAAATTTGATTCATAGAAACAAGTACCCCTATCGGGTACTTGTAAAATGACTAAAATACCCCTATCGGGTATTTTAGATAATACAAATATATATGTATATAAATATATACATATATATGAATTACATATATTTTAACACCCTCCCTCAAGCTTTACGGGGATATAACCGAAAGCTTGTTAAGAAGAAACAAAAAACGAGGAGCAGCAAGTGCCTTAGTGAAGAAGTCCGCCAACTGGTACTCAGATGTGACGTAAGGTAGTGCTATGGTTCCTCTCAGGTATTCATCACGGACGTAATGGCAGTTCATCTCAATATGCTTAGTACGCTCATGAAAGGTGTGATTGCTTGCAATATATATTGCACTTTTGTTGTCACAACACATCTTCGAAGGAGTAGAGATGACAATGCCCATATCACTAAGAAGACTTCTTAGCCATACAAGTTCCATGGTTGTAGTGGCCATAGCACGATATTCCGCTTCTGTTGAGGACAAGGATACTTTGTGCTGCTTCTTGCACCTCCAAGAAATCATAGAGTCACCTAAGAAAACACAGAAACCCGTAGTTGAGACTCGGTCATTGGGATTTCCTCCCCAATTCGCATCAGTATAAGCAATTAAATCAAGTGATGAGGAAGAGGAAAGAAAAACTCCCTTAGTTATGGTGTTTTTGATATATCTGACGATCCTTAAGACTGCACTCATGTGCACGGTTGTAGGTGCATGTTGAAACTGACTGACAGAGTGGACAACATGAGCTATGTCTGGCCGAGTAATGGATAAGTAGGTTAGAGACCCAACAAGTTGCTGGTAGGGAGTAGGATCCTCGAGAGGTGTTCCATCTTCCAACCTTAACTTTGCATTGATGACTTCAGGGGTTTCTGTCTTCTTATCATCAGAGATACCAGATTTAGAACAAATGTCAGCAGCTAGTTTCATCTGAGAGAGAATGTACCCTCGAGGAGAGTACGCCACTTCAATCCCTAAAAAGTATCTTAAGAAGCCAAGATCAGACATGTCAAAATGTTCTTTTAAAACTTTCTTAATATCATAAATTCCTTGCTCATCACTTCTAGTGATGATCATATCATCAACATAAAGTAGTAAAATAACTACTGAAGACCCTGCACTTTTCACAAACAAAGCAGTTTCAGTATAACATGAACGAAAATTCAAACTTGTCACTACATTACTAAATCTATCATGCCAAGCCTTTGAGGCTTGTTTTAAACCATATAATGCCTTTTTAAGTTTGAGAATTTTATTTTTACCAATACATACTCCTGGTGGGGGATCCATGTAAACTTCTTCATTTAATTTGCCATTTAAAAATGCATTCTTAACATCTAGTTGATAGATAGACCATTTTTTCACCGACGCAATGGCAATAAGAGTCCTAACACTAGTCATTCTAGCAACAGGTGCGAAGGTTTCTTCATAATCTATACCATATTCTTGAGCATATTCTTTAGCTACTAACCGTGCTTTATAACGTTCTAATGAACCATCACTCTTAGTTTTAATTTTGAAGACCCATCTACATCCAATTGATTTCTTTCCAGTGGGTAACGAAGTTATTTCCCAAGTTTTTGCCTTTTCAAGGGCACTAAGCTCTAAGTTCATGGCTTCAACCCATTGGGGAATATTTTTGGCCTCATTATAGTGTGAAGGTTCATAAAATGAATGCAACGCAATTAGACACGCTCTATATCTTGGAGTTAGGGACTCATAGGAAACAAACCTATTAGGAGGATTGAAGATCCGACCGGATCTCCTTAAAGAGGTTTCTTTTATGTTGGATCCTTGAGAGCATTTTTCTAAGGCGCTCATCTGAGTTTGTTGACCACGCCTAACATAGGTTTGGATTGGTCTATCACTTTCATCTATAACATTATCAAGAAGAATATCCTCTAAGTCATTCAAAGACTCATTAGATATTTCCTCTTCTTGAGGAGTCTCATCTTCTTGAGATAGAAGATCAAATAAAAAAACATATTCACTTTTGTCAATATCTTTAGTTTTCACAAAACCATTTTCATTTTCCAAAAAGGTTACATCTTTGGATACATAGAGTTTGTTGTTTTTCAAGTCAAAACTTCTAAAACCCTTTTGATTTTCTCCATATCCCAAGAAAACACATTCAATAGCTTTAGGAGATAATTTATCCCGTTTATGTGTAAGGATAAAACATTTACATCCAAAAATTCTTAATCTATTGAAATCGGGTGTTCTTTCAAATAGTTTTTCATATGGAGATGTATTGTGTAAGGATGAAGATATCATTCTATTTATTAAATAAGTTGAGGTTAAGGCCGCTTCGGCCCAAAAACTCTTTGGAATTTCTTTGGAAATAAGGAGTGTCCTAGTGGTTTCCATGATGTGTCTATGCTTTCTTTCGGCCAAACCGTTTTGTTGGGGAGTCCTAGGACACGATCTTTGATGACAAATTCCATTTACTTCTAAATAGTTTTGAAATTCATTTGATAAATATTCTCCACCCGAATCGGATCTAAGAGTAGAGATATTACTTGAAAATTGATTTTTAACTATCATATGAAATTTTTTGAAGAAGTCAAAGACTTCGGATTTTAAATTGAGAAAGTAGATCCATACATACCTAGTGTAGTCATCGATGAAAGTAACGTAATAGGAGTACCCTCCTTTAGACATGACCGGGGAAGGACCCCAAACGTCCGAATGGACTAACTCAAAAGGTCTTTTGAACACAAAAGTTCGGTTTGAAAAAGGAGTAGATTTCATTTTGCCAAAAATACAATTCTTGCAAACAAAATGTTTCTCATTACAAAATTTCTTTCCAAATGGAAAGGAGTACATTTTTGAGAAACTTGGATGTCCAAGTCTTTGATGCCAAATATCAATATTTTCATCTTGGACATGGTTACAAAAAGAGTTAGTGGGGAGTTTCAAGTTGCTCATATAATAGAGATCTCCCCTCCTATGGCCTTGCCCAATCTGCTTCCCGGACCGGAGATCCTGTATAGAGCAATCCTTAGTTGAGAAGGAGATTTCACATCCATGATCACATATTTGAGCAACAGAGAGAAGATTTAAATTAAGTTGAGGTACAACTCTCACGTTTGGCACAAAGAAATCTTTTGAAAAGTTTAAAGTTCCAAAACTTTTTACTTGTAAAGATGTACCATCGACAGTTGAAACATATGAGTTTTTATAATTATTACATAAATCGGAAAGCTCATTTTCAAGTGGGGTCATATGAAAGGAAGCTCCAGAGTCAAGGATCCAAGACGACATACCTGGAGGAGAGGAAGAAGCTATGGCGGCACCCGAGGTTGATGGTATCTTGAGTAGAGTTTGTAGTGCTTCCGATAGTTGAGCAAGAGAAAGAGATTCCTTCCCTTTGATGGCTTCCTCTTTTTTTTGAGTAGCTTCTTCAACGGAAGCAACCTTATTTTTAGGTGCTTCATTCAACTTAGGGCAATTAGGTCTTATATGACCCGGCTCTTGACAATGATGGCAAATGGCTTTTTTATAGTTGCCATTATTTTGCCTTCCAAAATGTGGAGGTTTGTAAGCTTTCATATGGTTGTCGGGTTTTGATACGGCCAAGACATCATCTCCTCCTTTAATCATTCCAAGACAAGTTTCTTCTTGGCATATTTCGGCTATGGCATCTTCCAAGGGAAGAGGCTTAGATCTATGTAGGAGGGAAGATCTAACTTGTTCATATTCGGACCTAAGCCCATGTAAAAATTGGAAAAAATGCTCTTTTTTCATTTGTTCTCTCCTTAATTCCACATCCACACTAGAAACCCATTTTGGTTCTAGTAAAGATAGTTCATCCCATAGAGGACCAAGAGTGCTAAAGTAATCCCTTACACTCATTTCTCCTTGCTTGATAGTCCGGATTTTTTCTTGAAGAAAGAATTGACGAGCAAGGTCTTTTTGAGTAAACATACCTTTCATGAAGAACCATGCTTCATTCGCCATCCGAAACTTGGCAATGTTGGGGCAAATCTTGAGCTCCACATTGTTCATGAACCAAGCAAGAATCTTGGCATGCTTACTTTCCCAATCTTCTACTTTAGATTGGTGATCTTCAATGGCCTTCATGCGGGCATTTCCTTTAAGAGCTTTTTCTTGATCACCATCCATCTTAGTTAGTTGGAGTTATGGTTCCGGAATGGTGCCCATAACGTATCCCCAAAGTTTTTTACCTTTGAGGTTGTTCTCCATGGCGGCGGCCCACATCATGTAGTTGGAGCCATTGAGCTTGAAGGAGAGATCAATCTTTTGTTCTCCTTCCATGTTAATCACTCACAAGAGGATAAATGAAGAGAGATACAACAAGAAAAAAATATAGCTACACAACTAGCTATATTAAGAAGAAGAGCATACACAAGGCTCTGATACCATGTAATGAAATATGCGGAAAAAAAAAGAGTGCATTAAGCACTTACAACATCCACTAATGAACAAACAAAAGGGCTAACACTTAAAACCACAAGAGACAACACAACATAAAAATATAAATGTCTCTTATTGAAAAGAGAGAGAGCTCTCAAGAGTAAAGAATACAAGAGGAGTTCACCCCTATTTATACACAAAAGAAGGAGAGGAGGAGTGGCCTTATGGCCTTAAAAGAAGAGCCACCTAGGGGCTCCCATGGAGTCGTTGGGAGCCCCCAACGGTCACAAATGTGACCGTTGGGGGCCCCATCGACTCCATGGTGGGGCCCCTTTTAGGTGGGCAAAAAACCAAAAAATAAAAAGTAAAAAAATAAAAAAGGAATTTACAAAAAAAGAAAGAAAAGAAACAAGTACCCCTATCAGGTACTTGTGAAATGACTAAAATACCCCTATCGGGTATTTTAGATAATACAAATATATATGTATATAAATATATACATATATATGAATTACATATATTTTAACAAGCAGTTATATAACCATAACAACTATGCCACATTAATATGCAAATGAGCAGTTATTTAGCAATAACAAATATGCAACATGGATAAGCAGTTGTATAACTATAACAACTATGCTACATTAATATGCCAATGAGCAGTTATTTAGCAATAACAAATATGCAACGTTGATAAGCAGGTGAGGTATGCCACAGTCAATGAAATAACATATACACTTTCAGATAACAATTTAATTACCTCGTATCCACCAAGTTAAGAGTTTTACTAATTTACAAATTGATAATATGAAGCATCTTAAATACAACTTGCATATGTCTCTCTAGTGTCTCCACTAATTGTGAACCTAACTCATCTAAATGATGTTTAATTATCTTATCCCGTGGGTACACACGGGCACAGGTGACCATCTCAGAAGAGAACGTTCGGGGGTATATTATTCCAAGTAATTTATTAACCCGAACATTCTAATGGAGACTGAATCCCCAAGAGAGCGACCAATAGCCGAGAGAATCTTCCAAGGGCTCAACTCAAATCAGAATGCATCCCTAACTTCTGCAGAAGACGTGAGACTACCACCTAGGACACATAGGTAGTTCTGGTCCCTAACTCCGAGGACGGGGACCCACGAGCCGCTTCACGCTCGTAACACAACACAAGTTCTCGAAGTTTTGTACCACCTACCCTCTCCAAGGTAGGTCTCAATTGAGTAATTGGGTTTCATTAATTTAGTTATTTGCCCGAAGCTTAGAACATTTACACAACTTCTAATCATTGTCATAGCATTAACCCATTCTTAGTAATACACACACTCAAACATTGAGACCCAATTTACTTGTCATGTGATATGTTCTTTGTTCACCATATACTAAACATGAGTACCCCTCAAATGTATCTATCTGATAAATATGACCCAATTGCTTTGTTAACAGAAGTATCATGTACCTTGAGAGTTTGTTCTAACCAATTTGTTTCCAGCTAGATATCTTTTCAAACATAACAATTAAACTACTCTGAAATTTGTGGTAAACTACTTTGTACTGACACTTGTTTAATATAGTGCTGACATTTGTTCAATATAGAATGCAGTTGAACACTGAATTAGTTCAAAAATATAACATTTCATACATAGAGGTGCAGTAGCGTAACAAACAATTTCCAAAGAAGCAGATAGCACAATTGGCAAGGGTTGCTGCTTCAGCCAGATTTAATAATCCATCATAAACCATTTAAGATGAGAATTAATAATGGCTCCAATGTACGAATATGCAAGTCACTAATGGACTGACATGATTCACTACCTACGGCTAAGATAAATTGATGGAATCAACCACTAATGGATAAAAAAAATAAACTAATTCTGGAACTACCATTGCATGTCAACAGGGAATCATTATCTTCAGTAAATAAGAAATAAAGGATTCAATACAATCCTGCATAGAGCAAAAATTGTCGAAACAGTAGCAAATAGTCTGTGTTAACATGATGCCCATACAACAGGTCAGTTAAGAAAGGTGTTGGCGTAGTTGATAATATATATAAATATATATATTTCACCCAGCACTGCCAATATTTGAAACTATCAATACTTCTGTATTCTCAAGAACAACAGATGAACCAAAAAGAAAGGTGTATACAATGACTTATCATTTTCGATTTGTTATCATTTGCAGGTAGATGAACAAGTAAACGCAGACAGGTATAGATAAAAAAATCGGATACACGATCAAGAAAGGTTGTTCATCACAAAGTCAACTATGAGTAAGAAAGATAATTCTAACCGAGAAAATAAAGTAAATTCTATCAAGCAAATGAATAAGATCAAACCAACCCCTCAAAACGTTATGAATTTAATAATTTAGGGTTTATCAAGAAAACCCCAAATCTATTTGATGTGGGGATTTACGGTTTATCAAGAAAACCCCCAAATTGATTTGATTTGGGGAATTTGTGTTTTAGGATTAGGCACGTAAACATCTGCCCTTCCCAAGGCTATCATTAGCCTTATCGGTAACCCCTGCCACGGTGTTGGATTTTCAGACAACCAAGAAGAATTTGGAATCTCGTTCATGAGATAATAATCGGAATTTCCCCTGACCGACCCAACCCCAACCTGATTCAGTCCACACCCAACAAAATCCGTGACAGAAAACCTACCTCTTTCCGGATGAAAAAAATAGTTGGAGGTGTCGGCAACAACAGTTGCAGGAGGTCGGCTTCCTTCGACGTCGGTGCTTCTGCAGGCAAGCACAAGATCGTCTATGGCGAGAAGAAGAGCTCCAACAAGGTGGGAGGGAATAGCCGAGAGAAGGAAGAGAGATGAGATACAGAGGGAACCCAAGAGGAAGGTGAGAGACTCGTTTCCCCCCACTCATCTCCGAGAATGACTGGCGTAACTCCTCCCCTTCTTGACTCTGTTTGCCAGAATCGTGCCCTAGGCGCGATTCATGTTTTATAAGCCTTTACACTTCTTGCTCGGTCCGGGTCCTGCGACCCACTACATTGGATCCACTATCAAAGTGGATCCGGGTCCCAAGCGAGAGGCGAATCCGGGTCAACCCAAACTGAGTGATCCAAGTGGATCCGGGTTAGCCCAAACTGAGTGATCCAAGTGGATCCGGGTCGGCACTGAACTGCAGGATCCACTGGCTGGGTCCATTTGGCTCCAATGTGGGTCCAAACCCCAATTACGCAAATCTTTTTAATTATAACACTTTGTAAATTATTATTTTATTAAACCTTATTATTACGTATATACCCTTAATACCCATATATTTATATATATTTCCTTTTGGATCCGGGTAACGGATCCCAGACCCAATATGAATAAAATCACTCAAATTTTACGGGTATTACATCTTTCCCCCCTAAAAAGAATTTCGTCCTCAAAATTTCCTATAAAAGTTTTACTCGAAAAGATTAGGGTACTTCTTCCGTATATTAGCTTCAGGCTCCCACATGTTTTTTTTTTTCATCGATGCCATGATGTTGCCATCTCATCTTGACAAAAGGAATGGTCTTAGATCGTAAGACCCGCTCGTTCCGATCTAATATTTTCACAGGCTTTTCTTCCAAATTCTCAAATGATCCCATGTATATGAGCTTAACTCTCCCCCTAAAAAGAATTTTGCCCTCGAAATTCCATTGCAGGATTCTCGTAGAGATCGTAATCTGAGGAAAATGGAATCGACAAGGATGCACTTATTTGTGTGAGCTCATAATATATATTTCAACATATAAGGATCAAGACAAAACACAGTGTTTCTATGAGAAGTTTGGAGCTAAAAGTCGGTCTAAACAAAATTCATACATGATTTCTTTGATAGCAAATCATTCTTTCTGTAAAAAATTAATTACCACCTCAAAAAACTTTTTTAGAAATGACTATCTTAACCCCACTCAAGAATGTCGACTTGCTTAAAATCTTCATTCTCTTTGTAGATATTAAGTAGCACATCATAAAGTACTTTTTAGATATGACTATTTACAAAATAAAGGACTCAAAGCATTTATTGTACTTACACTCATTTAAGTAAAGAAGTGACGATTTCTAAATAAAATACTAAAGTACTACAAATCATTAATTTGAATAAAGACAAAACTACATGATGGTTTATAATCCAACGTTCAATGTACTATAAGTCATTTATTATGAGAAATAGACTTTTTACATAAAATATATCATACCTAAAATACTACAACGACTAGTGTACCCCAAATACTACACTTATAGAAAGAAGACTTTTTCGAAAAACCATAAAGTGTTTTTTAAATGACTTGACATCTCACATCCCAAAAAGACCATCATTTCAAAAAGGCAACGACTATTTTTCTAAGGCTATATAAACACAATCAAAATAATTTATTCAGCATGGACATGTGAGCTTACAACGAGAAAAATTCTTATTCAATATTTGAAAGAGAGCCTAGATGTAACGCCCCGAAATTTTTAACCCAGATTTTTGAGGATTTTTTTTTTAAGCGGAAACAAAAAATGATTCCAGAGTTAAGCATTCCAGAACGATACAGGAAGGTAAAAGCAAACCACACCATTTATTTTTATTTCAATAATAATAGAATCCAACATCAGAGTTTATCACATTATGATTCTCAAGACAAAAATTTCAATCTGAAAGAAATTAGGACCGCTAGGGAACAAATAGATCAAGTCTTGGTCAGCGCCTCATCCCGCATTGCTCATAGAACTACTCTGTGCCTGAAAATGATAAAAATTATAGGAATTAGACTACCACGTCTAAGTAGGAAAACTGTAATTTTTCTTGCAAGTAGATCAGGTGTCAAGTATGTGATGTGGGTGTCGTGTGTGATTTTCAGCCTATACAAAAGCACATAAAGAAGTTGATGCAATAGCAATAACAGACATATAACTAAGTAGAGAAGTGGATTATGCAACAATTATAAATAAGCAAGAAAAGCATTTTATGCAACTACTACAATTACGCAAGTCAGGTATTAAGCAATTAAAGCATATTCTGTAACAGCACTAACAGGAACATGCCTAACATTTATGTAATATCCACAATATGTATTCAATTATCTCATATCTGCACATTTTAGGATGTCGTTTCATCACAAGCACTGAATATAAAGCATGTTGAAAATATGCAAATGTCTCCATCACAGTGATACCTAACTATTCTAATTGATGTTTATCTTTTTTTATTCCGTGGGTACACACGTGCCAAGGCAACCATCTCAAAAGAAAACGTTCGGGGGTATATTATTCAAGGATATTTTATTAACCCGAACATTCTAACTGAGACTGAAATCCCAAGAGAGCGGCCAATGACCGAGAGAAACTCCCAAAGGCCAAGACCAAAACAGGATGCATCCCTAACTTCTGCAGAAGAACAAAGAACTACCACCTAGGACATATTGATAGTCTGGGTCCCCCAACTCTGAGGACTGGGACCAACGAGTCGCTTTACGCTCGAAACCAAAACACGTGTCCCCAGAGTTTTGTACCACCTACCCTCTCTAAGGTAAGCCCGAAACTGAGTGAGTTGGTTTCATTATTTGATTTTCTTCTCGAAGTACAAGGCATTTCCCCAACTTCCTTCTACTGCCTTAGCAGTAGATCCCAACCTTAGTCATTTTGCCAAGGTGAATAAACCATCCAAATTTTCTTTTTTTTTCCATATTGATTGCTTAATTTCACTCAGAATGCTCTGGTGCCTTTAAACCCATCAAGCACACAAGCCTCGGTACCTTTAAACCAGTCAGGCCATAGAAATTAAATTTAGGTTTCTCATTAGTGTTATGGTTGTTATTCATAATGCTTCGGTACCTTTAAACTAGTCAGGCAAAATTCTTTATATCTGTTCATTTTGAATTTTCACATGTATTCCTCTTATGATTTCAAGGTTAGTGTGTGACCCACACACGGTGCATACATCTGTAACTTTCATGACATGATTTTCAAATATGGGCAAATTACACATACGCCCATTTCTGTATCAGAATGCAAATCATTCTATCCCTAAAGTTTAAAACACCATGTTTCACAAATGTGCAACATCACACATTTCCCACTACATGTACAATGCCCATACAAAATTTCGTAGGGAATCACCGTTCTTAATGGCAATAAATTTTAAAAACAGTTTTTCACAAATGTGTAACATCACCCATTTCCAACTATAAGCATACTGCCCATACGTAGACAGCAAAGGACTGTCTTTCGTGTGCTTGGATCGACTCTCTGGTCTTCCCACTAAGTCGTTAAATGAGCAATTGAACCTCGTCTTAATATGCAACTGACTAAGCATTTAAACATAAAGTGAATACGAAATTAAATACTAGATTGAATCTCAACCTAATATGCAACTAAATCGACATTGAGCAACAATTTAATATGTTATTTCATATGAACCGAATATTATCATAGTATGCAGCTAACTAGGCATCTAGCAGTTGAATAACATGCAACTTCATATAACATAGAAGGCCATTATAACAGGCAGCTAACTAGTCATTGCACCATCTGGAATACATGCAACTAACTTTGATTAATCAGATAACAATCATTATCACTAGACATATACAAGACTCAAACATGGGCAGCACCTTGGTTTATCATAAGTAATTCAAACTAAAAACACAGAATTTAAACATGCATTTACATTGATTAATCATATGAAAAACAAATGTCCAGACCCTTACAACACTCAAGCATGGTCATACGTGCACAAACACTGTGTCAATCTACTAGAATGCATCAATTCTGTTACAGGAAATTTTCCAGAAACATAATACACCAACCCTCTTGATCCCCATTCATCTAACATAGCCAACTCAGACAGGCTGCATATTACATGTCATATACTGATGTAAAAACTTAAAACTTCCTACCTATTACTTCAGTTACACATAACCAAAAGAATTTGTAACAATTTAATAGAATACAAATGGACATTCAAAATTATCATACCAAGGGCGTGGCTAACCTATTTATATACATTTTCTTTTCTTTTCCTTTTTGTTCTCTCTCTTATTATTTTTTTTTCCAATAAACGAATATAGACTTTCACTTATCGGATCCATCCACCTAGAGTTGGGTCGGTTCCACATATGACAACATGAATCTAGTTAGATGAAACCGTAGTCTAATGTACCATTCTCATAGGTAATATACAGAAAGGAAAAGAATCGAGCCAGAAATGGAGATTTTTGAAACAAGTATTTAGTTGGTCATAGATGACAACGACTCAGGGAATTAAAATAGGGACTTCTCGGTTTTTTTACGAACGCAGGGCATCTGCCCCTATCCGAAATTCTTAAAACCCCCAAATCAGGAATTTGGGGTTTTTAGTAGTATAAGCCTTTTTAACAAGGTCCGAAAATCCCCTTAGCAGACATCCAAAAATCATCCCCTTAGCAGAAATCAGAACCCCCCCCCTTCGAAACAAACATACCGAACCTTCTAATGGAAAATCATAACCCCGTTTTTTTTTCTTTTGTTTCCCACGCGCATACCCAATCACATTCCATAGCCCACAAAAAGAAATCACAGCATCCTACCATTTTCCGGCGAAGATGTTGCGGCAGCCACGAAAGGAGGTCGATCGGCCTGGACAACACCACCACTAGAGAGGTCGGCTTCTCCCGGCAAGGCTCCGAGCTGCAGGCCAGAGATCGGAGGGCGATTCGAAGGTTAGAGAGATAAAGGAGAGTGAGAGAGAGAATGAGATAGCGAGAGAGGGAGGAAGAGGGGTTCGGGGGTCCCCCTTTGTAGGAGGGTGGCCACCCGAAAAGGAAGGGAACCCTACCTTCCCGGCGGCTGCGGTGTGCTCCCCCACCTCCCCATCTCCTTACGTGTTAGGGTTCAACTGAACCCTAACACCCGATATATCGAGGGAGGGGTTTTCCCCTCTTTCTTTTGCCTATCGGTCAACCCATATCGGGTTGCCCCCTTTTTAATCCCCTTTTGTTTTCATTTTACAAGGTGTGGGCCGAGTTCGGGTCCGAACCGCGACCCGCACTCAGGATCCAACAATGTGTTGGATCCGGGTCTTATTTAAAGATGTGGACCCATAGTTGGGTCCAAACCCCACCTAATGATATATATATATATATATTATTTATTTTCTTATTTACATATATATGGATATTTAATAGGTTTATATGTATAAGGGTATTACTTAAGTACGGGTTCTGGATCCGAAACTTGGATCCGTGCCCAAATCAGCCTATATTACGCATAAAACTTTAAAAATTTTGTGGTTATTACACTAGAAAAAGAAAGAGAAAAAGTCAAGAATAGCTCTTTGACAAAGAGTATCTTCTGAGTGAAAATAATAGAACATTCTGAGAAATCCTTCATTCGTGCATTCATATCATTCTGAAGGTTCTATAGGAAGTATTGTAACTTTCTGTTATTCACTGTATTCCTTCTTTGTTGAAAGAAGAAGACCTCTGTGAAAGATGGTGTGCTCCTTCTCTGTTGAGAGAAGAAGACCTCTATGAAAGAGGGTGTTCCCCTTCTTTGTTGAGAGAAGAAGACCTCTGTAGAAGAGGGTGTGCCCCTTCTCTGTTGAAAGAAGAAGACCTCTGAGGAAGAGGGTGTTGTACTATTTATCCAGTAACTCGGATGTTATAGTAGAAAGCTCAAGTGGTTTGCTTGGGGACTGGATGTAGGTCAGGGTCTTGACCGAACCAGTATAAATTTTGTGTTTTATGTGTTGTGCCTTATTGCATTCTATTTTTAATTTATCGATCTATTTAGTATTTTACTATTCACCCCCCCTTTAGTGGAATTTCATTTGGTATCAGAGCAGGTTTGCTGGTTTCGATATAACAAGTCTCACAACACAAATGGCATCTACTTCTTATGCTCTGGAAATGCAAAATGACTATATTTCTCAAGTCCATAGATTTTGCTGTATGAAAAATTATTGAGCATCCATACACATCTCCATCCGCAGACTATAGCTTATGGTCTGATGAAGAAAAGAAAATGGCAAATCTAAATGCAAAGGCTATGAATGCCTTATATTGTGCCGTTGATCAGAATGAATTCAACAAAATATCTATTTGTGAATCTGCTTATGATATTTGACATTCTTTGGAGGTTATTCATGAAGGAACCAACAAAGTAAAAGAAGCCCAAATCTCATCTCTAGTTCAAAAATATGAGATGTTCAAAATGAACAAAGATGAACCCATCACAGAGATGTTTACAAGATTCACCAACATCACCAACGATCTGAAATCTCTGGGAGAAACTTATTCCCAGATAGATAAGGTAAAGGAAATCTTGAGATCTCTCACAACTGACTGGGAGAAAAAGACTACTGCAATTGAAGAAGCTCAAGATTTATCCAAGCTTACCCTAGATGACTTGATAAGCAATCTTATAGCCTATGAAGTCCATATGAAGGAAAGAAGAACAACCTGTAAAGAAAACTCTAGCCTTCCCAGCCCTTTCTGAGAATGAGGACTCAGAAAAAGAATCTGAAATTGCACTACTCACCAGAAAATTCCAGCGCTTCATGAGAAAGAACCGACTTCCAAATAAGCACAAGGAAAGAAAAGACTCTAAGGAAGATGCCAGGTCACATGAGACGTGACTGTCCTCTTCTAAAAAGAAAATCCAAAACTGAGGAACCAAAGAAAAGGTTCTTCAAGAAAAAGGCTCTGCATGCTCAATGGGATGATTCCAAACCATCCTCAAGTGAGTCAAGTGATGATGAAGCTGAAACCGCCAACATGTGCATCATGGCAGAAAACTCTGTAAGTGAATCCCTTGATTTTTTTTTGAAGAACTTCAAAATGCTTTTCAAGAACTTTTTGAAGAACCAAGAAAAACAATTCTCAAAAATAAAAATTTGAAAATCTAGAGCTCATGCAGAAAAATGGAAAACTCAGTATTGAAAATTCTGAGTTAAAAAAGAAAAATTGTATGATTACTTGTGAAATCTCTTCTACTAGCTCCAAAACTATAAATCTTCAAGTAGAAATTTGAGAACTAAAAAGTAAAACTGAAAACCATATGAAAACGGTTCTCAAGTTTACCAAAGGGAAAGAGAACCTGGATAAACTCCTATCCTCTCAAAAATTCTCTTTTTACAAGAATGATATTGGTTATCCTCACATGAATAAACCTTCTTGTATAAATAAAAATACTGTTTTCATCAAAGGTTCTGCTGAACCTAAGCAGGAGCATTAGAACTTTCATACTTTATACTCCTCTAAAGTTATAGACAAACCCAAATCAAAATGGATATGGGTTTCCAAGTCTAACAAAAAGGGACCCGATTGGGTACCACAAAGAATTTTTACTTAATATTTTGCAGGCTCCAAAGAAGAAGAACAGATGGATACTAGACAGTGGATGTTCAAAACATATGACAGGACATCCAGATCTTTTTGATGTTCTTCATCATAAAGAAGGAGGAACTGTCACCTTTGGAGATAACAACAAATGTTTGATAATTGGTATTGGTAATATCGATAAACCTCTTATCAAAATGTTCTCCTTGTTAAAGGTTTAAAACATAACCTCTTAAGTATAAGTCAAATGTGTGACTCAGGTTATAATATTAGCTTTAAACATGATGCATGCCTTATAGCAGACACCAACGAAAATATCATTTTAAAAGGTATAAGAAGAAATAATATGTATGAATTATACCTAGAAAACATTACTGAACATTGCCTTATAGCTAATAATGACACTCAACATTTATGGCACATGAGAATGGGTCATGTCAAATCAAAATACATGTCCAAATTAGCTAAAAACAATTTAGTACGTGGGTTACCTAAAATACATTTTAAAAAGGACTATTTTTGTGATGCATGTCAACTAGGAAAATTGTCAAAATCATCTTTCAAATCAAAAAATATTGTCTCAAGTAAAAGACCTTTAGAGCTTCTCCACCTGGATCTTTTTGGTCCTTCTAGAGTAGCTAGTCTTAATCATAATAAATATGCTTTTGTCATTGTAGATGATTACTCAAGATTTACTTGGGTAATATTTTTGAAAAACAAAAGTGATACATTTTGTGAATTTGAAATTTTATGTAAAAAGTTACAAAATGAAAAATCTTGTTCTATTATAAAAATCCGTAGTGACCATGGAGGAGAATTTGATAATGAACTTTTTGTAAATTTTTGTAACTTGCATGGTATTTCTCATAACTTTGCCTTCCCTAGAGCTGCACCTCAAAATGGTGTAGTAGAAAGAAAGAATAGAACCCTTCAGGAATCTGCTAGAACTATACTCCAACATAATAACCTTGCAAAATATTTTTGGGCAGAAGCTGTTAATACTGCATGCTATATATCAAATAGAGTTATTATTAGGCCCTTATTAAATAAAACTCCTTATGAATTATTTTATGACAGAACTCCAAGGATAGACTATTTTAAAGTCTTTGGATGTAAATGCTTTATCCTTAACACAAAAGATAGCTGGATAAATTTGATGCTAAATCTGTTGAAGGCATATTCTTAGGATATTCAAGTCATAGTAAAGCATACAGAGTTTTTAATAAGAGTTCAAATACTATTGAAGAATCTATGCATGTCAATTTTTGTGAAACTATTGATCAATCTGTTCATAAGCAGACTAACGATGATGATATTGAAAGTACAGATTTATTCTTAAATAACACAGCTAAACCCAATGAAGATGATCTTTAAAGAACATTTGCCGAAATTAGAGATCATCCTCAAAAGCATATTTTGGGAGACCTGTGAACACCCCAAATTTTTTTTCAAAGTTTTGAAAAAATGACCCTTTTGCCCCTAACCCCGTTTTCTGAGAAAATCAAGTCATTTCTTCAGATTCTCTGAATTAAAATCCATATTGATATATTCAAAATCAACTCCGGATCCGAATCCAGCAGTTTAAATCCATATTTCCTCAAAATCCGGATCAAAACCCATTTCTGAAGAAATTTTCTCAAAATAGTTTTTAAATTCTCAGAAAAATCCCCTTTTTTAAATATTTTTGCAAAAACTAAAAAAAAAATAGTTTTAACCTTTAGTTTCTCGTAAAACTTTAGGATTTTATTCTGAAAATGCAAAAAAATGCAAAGATAACACCAAAAACCAAAACAAAGTTGGAAAATTTTTGAGAAGGAGCAAATAAGTTTAAACTTTTAAATCAATTTTTTTTTTTTTAAAAAGACCTCGGAAGCCCCTTTTTGTAAAAAATTTGAAAACCAAAGGGGGTCTTTTGCAAAACCCTCTTTTAGGGTTTTCCTTCGTAAGGAAGAAAAGGAAAACAGCCGCCCCTCTCGATTTTTTTTCTTCACTCTCGCCTCTCTCCCCTTCTCGGCTTCCATCTCCAAACCCTCCATCGCTCGAACCCTTCCTTCCTCCGCTCATCTCCAACGACCTTCTTCTCGAATCCTCTTCCCCTCCCTTAAAAGAGCACGCAAGGCTCTCTCTCCATCATCCATCTTCACCCCCGCATCTTCCTTCATCTTCAGCACCCGTTATCACCCTTTCCTATCCTCATCTTCACGGAGTCTCCCCTTTTTCCTCTGAGTCCTTCCCCTCAAGGTTACAAAAGAAACATCCTTCTCCTTCCTTCGGAATCCCTGCAGATTCGGGATCGCTCTTCACCCTTGACCCCCTTGTTTCCTCTCTGGTGTCTTCCCCGGAGCAATTGAAGGAGCCACGATCCCCCCTCCAAATACTCCGATAAGTACCTCTTCCTTCCCTCTTTTATCCCATTTTCCTTGATTTTTCATGTTTTTGCCCCATTAGAGCATCCACGTAGTATCGATCTTGCATATAGCAAGTGTCGATCTATGTAAATATGCAATATCAAAAGGAACAAATGCGTTCCAACATTTTTTATTACTCTTATCGGATTCCGTAAGGTTATATAGTTCAGTTGAACCGCAATCCGATCTTCCCACCAGTTTGCAATTTTATCTGCGTCTTTGATTTCCTGTTTAAGTTATAATCCTCATATTCTAACATTTTCTCTCTGCTTTCTTTGTAATTCTCCTCGATTTTCCTCAGTTCATATGAGTTTAAATATGTATTTATGTTATTTAGATGCAATCCTCCCTTGTGATTTCGTTATTGGTCCCTCATATATGCCACAGGCACCATGTGATTCAAATTCTGCATCGTAATAGCGTGTCTCTCTCTCCCTGACTCTTTCGCTCTCTGTTCTGTGATCTCAGGGAGAGAGGGTTGTGTTTGTTCTCTTTTTCGTTTCTTTTTGCTTTTTTTTTTTGCTTTTTGGTGGTGAGGGGATCATATCTCATGGAGGTTGCCGACGACCAGAGGAGAAGAGGACGGTCCTGCTCTTGCTTCTAGAACGTTCCTTTGACGAGGTTCATAGAGCTGAAGCACGTTAAAAGCTTCCCACTGTCATTTAATGAGGCCCTTGACAATGGACAAATAAAACATCATATGTGATGGAGCTCCAAAGCCTACAGGTCGAATTACACATGCAAGGTCAGCAGCTATGCGTGCTGCTATTGGAGCAATCCCCGCATGGGCATCTTCTACAAAGCAATGGAAGAAACCAATTCCCCATGGATATTCTAAGAGGGCGGCCATGGATGAAAACCAAACTGCTCTAGGCATTCCCAACTTGCAGAATAAGAGGCGGGCTGTGCTGAAGGACATTTCCAATGTTATTTGTGAGAGTTCATATGCTAACTGCATTAAAACAACCAAACTGAAGACTAAGAGTTGCAAGAATATTAGGCAGAATACTGGAATGGACTCCAAGATTGCTTCCTCTGGTGAGGAAGTGGTGATAGAGTTTCAAAAGAAGGCAGAAGTAGCAGAGTGTCAAGAGAAGGCAGAAGTGATTTACAGATTGACAATCTGGTTGACCTTGAGCATAAGAAAATGAATAAAGTCCCTGAACATACTTCAGAAGTTGTGGTCTTTACTGACAAAGGTGATGCAGTCAATAACAAACGCATGGAGATGAGGGAAGCATCTACCAGTTTGCACTTCACAGACATTGATATTGACCACAAGGATTCTCAAATGTGTGCAGCCTTTACACCCCAGACATTTATGCTTACTTACAAGAAGTTGAGTGAAGCAACATCCATCAAATAATTACATGAATATGGTCCAATGGGATATTTCTCCAGCTATGCGTGCAATTCTTATAGACTGGCTTGTTGAGGTCTGTGAAGAATATAGGCTTGTTCCAGACACACTTTATCTCACAGTCTACTACATTGATAAGTTCCTCTCTGACAATTCTGTTGAAAGGAAGATGCTACAACTAGTTGAAATTACATGTATGTTTATTGCATCAAAATATGAAGAGATTTGTGCACCTCGTGTGGAGGACTTCTGCTTGATTACAGACAATGCATACAATAAGTAACAAATTTTTGAAGGTTGATGTTTTGGAACATTTGTGCTTTGAGTTGGCCACACCAACTATAAAGACCTTTCTCAGGAGGTTTCTACGAGCAGCATAAGCTTCATACAAGATAGATCGTATATTTGCATTGGAGTTCCTGGCAAATTATCTAGCAGAACTTACATTACTTGATTATGGATTCCTGAAGTTCCTTCCTTCTCTTATAGCTGCATCTGCCAAATGGACACTCGATCAATTATCATATCCTTGGAATTTAACCCTTGAGCACTACAGGAATCATAAGGTATTGGATCTAAAAGCTGCAGTATTTGAAATTCATCGTTTGCAGGTGGATGTCAAGGCCACGGCTTCAAAGCCACCTCAGATGCCATCACCTTCACACGGTTCCAAATTCTGTTTGCCCAAATTGTGAATCCTGGTGACTGGTGGAGCTGGATTTGTTGACTCCCACCTAGTAGACAAATCAACAGAAAATGATAAAAAAAAGAGATTTGTAGAGGGATGCAGTTGTTCGTTTGCCAAAATTCCTAGTTGATGGGCTATTCAAATACGTTGCTGGGATTCATCAGCCATTAGCTTGTTCCAGCAGTATGTGGTGATTGCCTCGTCGAAGAATCTTCGAACTCATCACCACCACCATGTCCCTCATAATGCCCTGGTTGTTCCAAATTCAGGGATGATCTGCTGAAAGTGAAGATCAAACTCTGATTCGCTTCCCCGGAATAAGGGATATTGCAGATGCTGGACTCCAAAATTCAAGATGCTCGTAAGAGGAATTTTCAATGCCAAAGCTGAGAGAGAATCTGAAAAGCATCTCATAGAGATTAATCATCCGCTTCTGTGAATATCATCTCAAGCTACAACAGTTCATCTCCGTAATTGCAGAGCCAAATGCTTGGTCAAGTTCAGCAGCTGCAAGTAAATATTTTGAAAAGCCAACTTGTAGGCCCACCATCCTTGGTATCTCATGTTTAAAGGAGACTCCAAGCCTTTCTGGTCCTAAGGATCACGTTGCTGCAGGTCAAGGTACATTTTCTTTCAACAAAACTATATGAGACTGTCATCATGTTGTTATCTGCTACTAGTAATTCTTTAGTAGCATTGGACGAACTTGGTCGAGGAATATCAACTTTAGATGGTCGGGCGATTGCGTAAGTACAAATTCTGATTTCCTTTAACTGTCGCTGCTTACCGATTTTGTGTTGATTTAGTTCTCCAAAGATTGCTGCAGATCAATTATTATTGGCATTTTCTTAAAAAAAAACAAACAAAAACAAAACAACAACAACATTGATATTCTGCATATTCTCTACTCACGCTATCTTCATTCCACCTTATCTATCCCCACTTCTACCATTATACATGATTCACATACTCACCTTAGCAGCAGTACCCAGTGTATATGTCACCACAACGTCACCCCTTCACTTGTACAGCTTGTAATACCTCAACACTTGCCTTTGCATAGTGTTTCACTTCATCTTCCTGCTAGTTTCCTGCAAGTGCATATCCACCTGTATCCATCTTGTTGTATTATCCTCACACCTGCAAAAGGTACAAGACACGGCTGTGGGTTCTTTGAATCCACAATAGCACAAAAATACTATTGCTTACTCCTTGTATCTATAGTAACACATGGCAACTGCTATGTTCTTCATTCCATAGCTGTGCAAGGCACAGTTCTCCTTTTTCTTTTTATTATAAACTAGTACAATTCAAAATAACGTTGTACTCCTCCTGTCAGGCAAGACCCTGTCATCCACTTTGCGATCCGCCACAGCCCACCATGAGTCGCGATTCCTATCTTTTCGCAGTAACCCTATGAGTCACCATGGTTCCATGAAGTGTACAGCAATTCAAAGAATGGTTGTGCTTTGTATCCTTCACATCAACTTCAAGAGTTGTTGTGTCATTTCAGGTTACACAGCATTACCTAGAGTTGCTGCAACTCTTTGAGCTGCTATAATTTCCTTGGCTACATTACAGTCGAAAGAGTTGATGCAACCCGTGCCTCCTCCATAGCAACTCAACGAGTTGCTGTGATTCCATTACTTGTACAATAACTCTTACAAATCACACCACTCACCTTCCTGCTCGTTTTACCATCATACCAGCTGCCTTTCATTTTCATGCTTCCACTTCACAACATGAATACCATCATCAAACAAATCATACCCACCTATGGCAAAACTCCTTCAGCTAACTCTAGCTCCCGCTGTAGCCATTACACAACACTTTGCTGTGGCCACCAGTCAGCTCCACCTTTGCCTTACTTCACCATCCTTATCATCTGTCAAACATCCCTTCAGTTCCCATTCAGCCTCAGCAGGGCTAAGCACTGCAGTAGCTTCCTTGCATCTGCCAAAGACAATCATCGTTGTGATGATTTTCCTGCATCTACAGCACCTCCTTGAGTTGTTGTAGCTTCATGTTTAATTGTTGTAAATCACAATCAAACTCACAACAAACTCAGTTGGTTGTATCTGTCAAGCACACTCTCATCCACCTACACAAAGTACATGTTATATATATATACATATATATATGTATATGTACTCATGTATATGTAAGTATATATAAGCTCTCATGTATATATATGTATGTATATAGGTATGTATGTCATTCTTCATCTTTTTCAGCATGTATATCTTGATATATGAACATTTTACCATTAACATCCATGTGATATGTGCCATTTTCTTCTCTTTTCATTGCTAACCTGTTTGCTTTGCAGGAAATATGTGGATAAAATTGTCATTTGGAGTTGTAAAATTGATTCTATGAGTTGTAATAGCTAGACTTTAATGAGAATTTACATTCCTTGCTTTAGGTATAATGAATGGGCATTGTAAATATCATTGAATTACTTGTTTTTCATACATTTTGCCTTTATTTTTCAAATTCTCACAAATGGGAACACGAATGGCACGTGCACCATTTTGTAAGAGATAATAAATACTAAGTTGATGATCCACATCAATGGCCATAGTCAGGGTGTGGACAAAACTTAGCATTTTTATCTTTTACAAAATAACACTGGATCCATTTTCGAAATTCATCATATTTTTTTAAAAATATTTTCTCCTTTTATTAGAATTTAACTTAAAATTAACTCAAGATATATACCAATGGCCATAGTCAGGGTATATTGAAGGTTAATTTCATTTTAAATTCTATAAAAGCACTAAAAGGGTATTTTATCCTTCATTTGAAATTAGATATGACTATTATATAATACATTCAATAACCATAGTCAGGAGTGTATTATATCATTAATCCTATTTAAATTCGTTTGAAGAATGAAATATGATTTTCAAAATCCAATTTCAAACTTATTCAAATTCATTCATCATTTAGGGTAGAATTGCATCATATTTTCAAAATTCTCTTTCAAAACCCCAACTGATCTCGAATATCTTTTCTTAAGTCTATAGTTTAATTCATTCTTCTATCTTAGTTCAAAGATTCAAATTCAAAGTTCAGAGTCCAATTTGACTTTGAAATTTCAAAATTCAAATCTTTATATTCTTGATTCATTCCAAATTCAAGCTCCAAATTCAAAGTCCAAATTGACTTTGAAGGTCATTTATAAATTCAAATTCTCAAATCAATTTTGAAATTCCAAAATTCCAACTCAATCCAAACATCCAATTTCAAAGTTCAATTTAACTTTGAAGTTTCTGATCCATCTTCTGATTCAAAATCAAGTTTTCTTCAAGTTTTAAAACAAAGTTGAGATTGATTCTGAATCTCAAAATCCAAACATTCCTAAGTTCCATCTGGGTTTTCAAAACCCAAATCCATCTTTAAAGGTCCTATTTGGACTTCTAAAAACCCAAATCCAAAGTTAAATCCTAATCTCAACTTGGATCCAGATTTCCAAGTATAAACTCCATTCCGCCTTGGATCTCCAATTACAGATCCAAGTTCCATTTTAGATCCAGATCCTCATTCCACTTTGAATCTCCCATTACAGATTCAAATTTCATTTTGGATCCAGATCCTCATTCCATTGGATCTCAGATTCAGATCCAAATTCCAATTCTTAGGATCCAGAATCCAACTCTACTTTGGATCTCAGATTCATATCCAAATTCCAATTCTTAGGATCCAGAATCCAACTCTACTTTGGATCTCAGATTCAGATCCAAATTTCAATTCTTAGGATCCAGAATCCAACTCTACTTTGGATTTCAGACTTTAGATCCAAATCCATTCTAGGATCCAGAACCCAATTCACCTCGGATCTCGGACTTTAGATCCAAATTCATTCTAGGATCCAGAATCCAATTCTACTTTGGATCTCAGACTTCAGATCCAATTCCCTCTTAGGATCCAGGGCCCAACCCTATCTTGGATCTCTAACTTCATATCCCAATTCCATTCCAAATCTTGAATCTGATTCCATTCAAAATTCCAAAATCCAAATTCCACTTTAAATTCCAATTCTTAAAGCCAATTCCATTTCATTCAAACCAAGTTCCTATTTCGGATCCTAAATCCAAAAATCAACTCAAAACTCTATTCAGAATCCAGAACTTGGATTCGGATTTCATCTTGAAATTCCAACTGTTACAAATCCCATTCCTCAATTCCTTTAGATTTCCCACATTTCCTTCTAAAATCAAAACTTCAAAATTGGAATTCAATTCCATTCCAAATATTCATCCAAGTTCAAACTTCTAAATTCAAAGTCCATTTATGACTTTGAAAATTTCCTTCATTCTCTTTTTATTTCAAGACTTCAAGATCAATTTCCAAATTCCAGATTTATTTTCCCAAGCTCTTGATTATTCTAAAAACTTAGAACTTTAATCTTAAGTTCTAAGTTAGAAAACATTTCTTCACTTTATCGGATTCACTTGGGAATTCATCAAAACATTTTCAAAAAGAGCATACATCTTTGCATTTGCACAAGCATGATTCATTGTGCATTTTAGACTTAGGATAAATACTTAGATAATTTCTTAGCAAAGCAAAAGGCATTGATTCGACCCTTGGTTCGATTACCCCTGGTAAAGGCGCCAGGAACGGTCGAACCTCGTACCGACGAGCGGATCCCGTCTCCCAGTTTTCCCGCAAATATTTCAAAAACGGAGGCGAGTTATTTCAAATATTTTTAAAATTAAGGTCAAGTGAAACCCGCAAAAGAATTCCTCTTCTCTTCTCTTCTTTCTTTTCTCTTCTCTCTTTCTTTCCGTCTTTTATCTTTCTCCCTTCAAAAAGGAGGAAAATAAGAGGTTGGAAAGGGAAAGAGAAGGAAGAGAGAGAACATTACGAGAGGAAAATTTTTGCGATGATCACAGTTTTGGCGACCGTGATGAGACTCATCTCCGTCCGGTCGAATTATGCCTTTTCTTTTGCTTTGATATTGTCTAAGTCTTTATTCTTCAAATGTCAGCTATATTTCCATGCAAACCTTAGGAAGCCTAGATTCTGTCCTAAGCTGACATCATTGCATATAGGATCTAAGTATGGTTTGGTAGGACCATATTGAGGAGATTATTCCATGATCACATTAGACTTAGGTCTGAAATACAACTCTCCTCAATTCTAAGGATTGAATGCAAAACAATGTATGCAAGTATATGCTTCTCTTCATTTTAATATATCTCTTTAGGACTTGCATTAGAGCCTTCTGATTTCTTGCATGTTGCACATATTTTGAAAATCTCCTTACCTATATTGTCTCGGTCTTCACGTTGCTGGGCTTTCTCATTGAACTATAGTTCGGGAGAGAGCCTCACAACTGGACCACTTATTTGGGTTCGCGCCCCCCTACCACGTACCTAAGGGCCATAGTCCGAGGTATATCGGTAGGTGCTCAAGGATGTTGGGAAGCCATTACCTTAGAACCGGAGGAATATTCCTATGCCACGTACTTCGAGCTTCGGCTTGAGTATATCGGCGTATCTTGATTGGAATCAGATGATTTTTGAACCCTAGAGTTAGGATTAAGGTCCTACAAGCCATTTCAAAATATTGCATTTAGAGTCTGCCTCTAGGGAGTGCCATTTGTGCATTCTTGTTTGTATATCTATGATTGTATGATATTTTATATTCCCTATATTTTTCAAAACCCTGGGTATATTATTATTCAAAAAATTTCCTCCTTATTTTAAAACCCAGGTATATTTACCTTTTTCTTCTCTTAATTTCTTCTAATTCTTTTCTTGATCTTGCCTGCAATTCTTCAAAAATTTTCTTTTCTATATTCTATTCCTTACCCTCATTTACAATAAAACATCTTTTGTCAGGATATGTCCTTTTCAAAAAGTTTTATTTACACTTTACTTGTCTATCCTTTTTCAGAAAAACAGTGCGGTTGTCGCAAATTTTGATGACAACCCAATCCCTCGTAATGGGATGTTTTCATCTTCAGATTATGATTTCTTCCTTTATTAAAATTTCTTCCTAGATCTTTTCTAAAAAAGCCCATTTATGCTCTACAGAGAGTATCAGCGCTATCAGTTGAGTCAGGCAAAGCTAAAGATTACACTGCTCTAACGTCCCAAATTACAAGCAAAGAGAGTAAGGAATGGATTCTCAAAAATCTGTCAAAAATGGAGTTCAGGACAGCAAAAGTGAGATCGATCCTGCGATATATCAATTATTCAAAAAGATGATGGTGGAGATATTATCTGAGCAAGCTGAAGCTAGTTGCCGAAAAGCTCCCACAAAAGGAAAGGCACCTATCACCTTCCCCATAAATGAACGCAGCCATATCGGCGCAGGAAATGCTAAAGCCAGCAACCAAGGCAACCAGGGCAGCAACTTGGGAGAGTGTAAAAGCCAGACTGGGAAATATTGTGAAAACCATGATAGACCTCTTCAATGCAGTCCTCAGCAAAAAGGCAAGAAGCAAGAAGAGCCAAAGCGCAAGGATTGGAGCAAGGATCGAGATTTCACTCCTTTAGATGAACCGCTTGACAAAATCCTCGAATACATGTTGTCCAGTGGATTACTCAGGCTTCCGAAAGCTGCCAGCCCTTCCACAATCATGGGAAAATATATAGACCAATTTTGTGGGTACCACCGAGCAATAGGGCATGACACTGAGCATTGCTTCATCTTCAAGAATATAGTTCAAGACTGCCTTGATAAGAATCTCTTTATCAAAATCGAAGAAGAAAGACGTCTAGATCTCCTAAACATGCAAGATCAGTCCAGCTACCAGGTAGAGGTCAGCACTCGGCCGAGGTCAAACAAGCCGAAGAAAGCAAAGCATGAAGGTTGGGGTCATGATCATCAGTTTACCCCTCTAGGTCAGCCGATCGAAGAAGTTCTCAAATACTTGCTTGAAAAAGGCATGATCAAACTCCCAAGAAAGGTTGATCCTCCTGTCATCATGGGAAAATGAAAAGATTGCTTCTGCAAGTTTCATCGAGCAAGGGGGCATGACACGGAGCGCTGCTTCGTCCTCCAAAACCTTGTGCAAGACTACATTGATAAAGAGCTCCTGGTGCCAGAGGAAGGAGAAGAGCAGCCTGCAGTTTCAACTGGACCTTTTCCAGACCAATCAGAGAATTGAGAATACCAAGAGTTTTTCGCTTTCATCCCTTTCTGTCAGTCGCTTTGTAGGGGCAAGTCAGCCCAGTCTTTGTGACTCTTTTTAGTTAAAATACTTGTAAATATTCAGTTCTGTCATCAACTTTTGCTTATCAATGAAATGTCGATTTTCTTTATATCTTTGATATTCAATACTTTCTTCCTTTTGCTATATTGGGCATTAAAATTTCTTTTTCAAAAATTCGGGACAATCCTGACATCATTCATGAGAGAAATGATATTACCTATGAGGGTCTTTCAAAAATCATGAAAATTTTAGTTCAAATATTTTATTACAACCTTTTTCAAAGATCAACCCTTGTGTTGATCATATTTTTCTGCAAATTGATTTCAAATCATTGCATTTCAAAAATCAACCCTTGTGTTGATCATATTTTCTAAAAATTGGTTTCAAACCATTATATTCAAAGATCAACCCTTTTGTTGATCTCATTTTAAAAAAAAAAAAAAAAAATTCATTACATTCAAAGATCAACCTTTTTGTTGATCTCATTTTTTTTTCAAAATTTGATTTCATTACACCAAACATCAACCCTTGTGTTGATCTCACTTTCCAAAAATTTGATTTCATTCAAAGATTAACCCTTGTGTTGATCTTATTTTCCAAAAGATTGATGTCATTACATTCAAACATCAACTCTTGTATTGATCATATTATCTAAAAAGTTGATTTCGAATCATTGCATTCAAAGATCAATCCTGGTGTTGATTATGTTTTCTAAAAAAATTGATTTCAAATCATTGCATTCAAAGATCAACCCTTGCGTTGATCATATTTTCTGAAAAAGTTGATTTTAAATCATTGCATTCGAATATCAACCCTCGTGTTGATCATATTTTCTACAAATTGATTTTCAAATCATTGCTTCAAAAAATTAACCCCCATGATGATCTCTCATGAATGATCCCCTTTCAAAAGATTAGCTCTCGTGGTTGATCCTTCTTTCCAAAAAAAAGATTTTCCCATCTTCTTCTCTCATTTTAAAAGATCCCACATGCAGGCAGGATCAAACTCTTTTTCTCGATTTTTTATCAACCTTTTGTTTATCCATCGTTATCAGTCTTATCAATTTTTTATTTATATTAATTATTCATCCATTTTTTTCTTCTTGATTCTTATTTCAAAAAATACCCTTTCAGGTTAAGGGATAAACCTGATGCCTCTTTTCCATGAGGTATTTCTTTTTCCTTCTTTTCTTTCTTTCTCCCCCCTTTCAGGTTAAGGGATAAACCTGAAACCTCATCCTACGAGGTCCTTCTTTCTTCAGGATAAGGGATAGTCCTGAATGTCTTTTTCTTTTAAAGCTTCATTAATCTCTGCTAAATCTTTTTTTCTTCATCCAATTTTATCAATTTTTATTTCTTAATTAAATTTTAATTCTTCAAATTCTTTATCAAAGCATTTTCATCAACTTTTGCCTAAAATTTTATTCCTTTCCCATTCAGGATAAGGGACAATCCTGAAACCCCTCATAGGAGCAACAATGCTACCTGTGAGAATTCTTTTACAAAGATAATTTTCATAAAATTTCCTTGATTCTTCTCTTTCGTCAAATTTCCCATCAATTTTCTATCTCTTCTCATCAGTTCTTCTCAAAATTTATTTTTCTCCCCAGTCAAGATAAAGGGGGCAATCAGATTGCATGCAAATAAATTCAGTCCTCTAAATGGTCATTTTCAATCCTAGGTCCGGTCCTCGCACTGGCAAAATTTCAAAACTCAATCTTTTGATTAAAAACTTTCTGTCAAAAACCCTAGTTCTCACTTGAGCTTCTCCCTCTATTCTTTCATTTGAAGTTCCGAGTTCCGACTCAGACTTCCTTTTGAATCCAATCCTCGCATTAAAAATTAATTATTTCTTTAGAAATTTGAATTTTCAAAAAATCGGGTTTCTCTTTATATCCGAGTTCCAGCTCGGGTTTGTCCCCTATTATTTTCGTTTGAAGTTCCGAGTTCCGACTCGGACTTCCTTCTGAATCCAATCCTCGCATTGGAAAACAATCATTTCTTTATAAATTCAAGTTTTTCAAAACTCGAGTTTCTCTTTATCTTTTATCCGAGTTCCAGCTCGGGTTTTTCATTTATTATTTTCGTTTGAAGTTCCGAGTTCCGACTCGGACTTCCTTCTGAATCCAATCCTCGCATTGGAAAACAATCATTTCTTTAGAAATTCAAGTTTTTCAAAACTCGGGTTTCTCTTTATCTTTTATCCGAGTTCTAGCTCGGGTTTTTCATTTATTATTTTCATTTGAAGTTCCGAGTTCTGACTCGGACTTCCTTCTGAATCCAATCCTCGCATTGGAAAACAATCATTTCTTTATAAATTCGAGTTTTTCAAAACTCGAGTTTCTCTTTATCTTTTATCCGAGTTCCAGCTCGGGTTTTTCATTTATTATTTTCGTTTGAAGTTCCGAGTTCCGACTCGGACTTCTTTCTGAATCCAATCCTCACATTGGAAAACAATCATTTCTTTAAAAATTTAAGTTTTTCAAAACTCGGGTGTCTCTTTATCTTTTATTTTCTGAAGATTCGAGTCCCAACTCGGATTCTCTTCTTTTTCAAAAAAACCCAACTGCCAGGCGAGACCTTCTTCCAAATTCCAGCCTTCCGGCTAATCCATTCCAAAAATTCAGGTTTATTCTCTTTAAAAATTCTTCTTTCCCCTTCAGGTTAAGGGATAAACCTGATGCCTCCTGATAACGAGGTATTTTATTTTCTTCCTTCTCGGTTCAAGATAAAAAGATGAATCCTGAAAACAGACCACTTCAAAGGATCCAACAATCATTGGTCATATATTTCCAAAAGATCCAACAATCGTTGGTCATGTATTCCTAAAGGATCCAACACTCGTTGGTCACGTATTTCCAAAAGATCCAACACCCGTTGGTCATGTATTTCCAAAAGATCCAGCATCTCGCTGGTCATGTATTTCTGGAGGATCCAGCATCTCGTTGGTCCTGTATTCCAAAAGAACCAGCTCCCGCTGGTCGTGTGATCAAACCCTTAGGGTGCGACTCCTCAATTCTATCATTTCCAAAACCTTCAAGTTCTCCAATCTCACAATTCTATCAGTTCCCCAACCTTTGGTTGCAATATCTTCAGAATCTCATCAACCCTCGGGTTATAATTTCTCAAGTTCAATCACTTTCAAACCATCAGGTTAAATCTTTCATATTTGAAATCCAGTTTTCATAACTGGTCGGGATTTGAAATCCAGTTTTCATAACTGGTCGGGATTTAAAATCCAGTTGTCATAACTGGTCGGGATTTGAAATCCAGTTTTCATAACTGGTCGGGATTTAAAATCCAGTCGTCATAACTGGTCGAGATTTGAAATCCAGTATTTTTCACTGGTCGGGATTTGAAATCCAGTATTTTTCACTGGTCGGGATTTGAAATCCAGTTTTCATAACTAGTCGGGATTTGAAATCCAGTTTTCATAACTGGTAGGGATTTGAAATCCAGTCGTCATAACTGGTCGGGATTTGAAATCTAGTATTTTACACTGGTCAGGATTTGAAATCCAGTATTTTTCACTGGTCGGGATTTGAAATCCAGTATTTTTCACTAGTCGGGATTTGAAATCCAGTATTTTTCACTGGTCGGGATTTGAAATCCAGTGTTTTCACTGGTCGGGATTATCAAAAATCCAGTTTCTCATAAACTGGTCGGGATTTTCAAAACCTAATGTATTTCATCAGTCCAGTTTTCTAAAGTCTGATTTCTTACACCATTTCTTTAAATTACAGCTAAATGTCTCATCAAAATCTATATTGAGTGATTATTTCACAAAGAGTTCGTGAAAACTTTGCTAATTCGCTAAAAGCATTCGTTGATTCTAAATATTCTTACTGCACAAAAGAATTTTCTCAGATTACCTCCAGTACTTCCTTCCAAAAGGTGAAACTCTTTGCGAAAAAGAGGTAAAATTCAGATCTTTTCCTGTTGATCAACCAAAAGGATGTGAGAAATATCCTCGATATGATCAATGAAAGAAATCTTCAATGATGTTGAAAAGCCAGAAGCGAATTGATATTGATCTTGGCCATGGCGCATGTTTTAAAATGATTTTCTGACAATCAGGCAGTGGAAATATCTTGAGCTATAAAAGGAATCCACTCAACCCATCCCTTCTCATTCTCGTTTAAAAGTTGCAATCAAATATCCGCAAAAGGGATCTCTCAATTGTTGTCAAGATGAAGGCGAATTAAGCGAGTAGATCCCCGGGGCTAAAGAATATTTGAAACATCTCCAAGATGACGGAGTTTGTGATGGATCCTTCCAGGGAAAGTTCGGATCACTGTCGAGATGAAGGCAGATGCGATGAACCTACCGACAAACCCTAAAAGATATTTGATTTCAGCTACATCTAAAGACCTTTTTGAGCTAATATCATATAGAATCCCTGAGATAAAAGAAGGATCAGAACATCTCCAAGATGAAGGAGTTTGTGACGTACCCTTCCCTGAAAAAGAGAGAAAAGTCAGGACCCATCCAAATGAAGGATGACGTGAAAAACCGAGAAAGCCCAATGACTCAAAAAGAGTGCAAAAAGATCATCGTGGGAAAACACCCGGATATCAAACTGCCAAAGTTGTCAGAAGTCATCTTTTCTCATGCAAAATTCTTTTATCAATATCTCTTCATTTCTTGGTTTTATGAAATTAAGAATATTTCTTTTATTCTCATATCAGGGAAATGGACAACTTCCTTGAAAAAAATCATCAGCGCTAAAATTTGAATCTGACTCTTAGAACTGAGGAGTTAACCTCATTTGGGGGAAATACTCTAGGTAAAAAGAGGGAATATCTTTTGCACATGCGTGCCTATTTCCAAGCATTTGAATCAGCTATAATTTTATCTTATTGGCAAAATTTTCTAGCTATTCCAAGAATGAAATGAACATTTGATATCTATTCTGATGCAACCTAGCGTTGTTTATATCTTCCAGAAGAGTTGCCTCATTCAGTTGAAGTATCTCTTCCTGTCCCATTGCGGTTTCTTCAGTCAAGGATTTCGTATGGTGTTCCCCCACTCAGGATAAGGGTCAAACCTGAACCATTCGCGAAAGATCATTTGATTTCAAAAGCTATTTCAGTCTCAACAATGAGGCACCCACTTTCTTCCCCTTTTCAAAGCTTTAGGGAATCCTATATTTTCCTCCTCTCATAAAATCCCTTTCGGATTTGTTCGTCCAAGTTCCGAAGGTCCCATTATGGTTTCTCCATTTGAGAAATCCGTATGGTAGATTTCCTATCCAGGTTAAGAATTAACCCGGAACCTCGCTTCGCGAGGTATCTTCCTTTCAGGTTTGGGTTAAACCTGAGGCTCGTTCCAACAAAATTCCTCATTTTAACGAGATGATTTCCTTCAGTCCCATCATGGCTCTTCTCATTGAGGAATCCATGCTTTGTATATCCATCCAAGAAAGGATTTTACTTGAGCTTCGTCTCATGAGGCATTTTTCAAAAATGTCCCATCCAGGTCCTCGTGTATTCCTTTCCTCATTTCAAATTCAAATTTTGATATATCTTCGTCCCATCCAGGTTAAGGGCTAAACCTGAATCATTCCAAAAAAAAAGTATCTTGTCTCATCCATGAGACCTGATCAAAATTTTCATTTCCCACCATTTCAGAATTTCCATCCAAAAGTCCCATCACGATTTCCTCATTTTCTACTCAATCATACCATCTTCGAGGATTTCGTCTCCCCAAAACCATTCAGGATAAGATTTCAAAGCCTGAAAAACCATATTTTCAAAATAATTCTTCCACACCCAGTTCAGACCTGCTGAGTGAGGCATTTTCAAAATTTGGAGTGTTGTCTTTGCCACTAAGCTCGGCTCTCAACCGGCTTAGTAGCAAAGAGGGGCATATGTGAACACCCCAAATTTTTTTTCAAAGTTTTAAAAAAATGACCCTTTTGCCCCTAACCCCATTTTCTGAGAAAATCAAGTCATTTCTTCAGATTCTCTGAATTAAAATCCATATTGATATATTCAAAATCAACTTCGGATCCAAATCCAGCAGTTTAAATCCATATTTCCTCAAAATCCGGATCAAAACCCATTTCTGAAAAAATTTTCTCAAAATAGTTTTTAAATTCTCAGAAAAATCCCCTTTTTTAAATATTTTTGCAAAAACTAAAAAAAAAATAGTTTTAACCTTTAGTTTCTCGTAAAACTTTAGGATTTTATTCTGAAAATGCAAAAAAATGCAAAGATAACACCAAAAACCAAAACAAAGTTGGAAATTTTTTGAGAAGGAGCAAATAAGTTTAAACTTTTAAATCATTTTTTTTTTTTTTTTAAAAAAGACCTCGGAAGCCCCTTTTTGTAAAAAATTTGAAAACCAAAGGGGGTCTTTTGCAAAACCCTCTTTTAGGGTTTTCCTTCGTACGGAAGAAAAGGAAAACAACCGCCCCTCTCGATTTTTTTTCTTCACTCTCGCCTCTCTCCCCTTCTCGGCTTCCATCTCCAAACCCTCCATCGCACGAACCCTTCCTTCCTCCGCTCATCTCCAACGACCTTCTTCTCGAATCCTCTTCCCCTCCCTTAAAAGATCACGCAGGGCTCTCTCTCCATCATCCATCTTCACCCCCGCATCTTCCTTCATCTTCAGCACCCGTTATCACCCTTCCCTATCCTCATCTTCACGGAGTCTCCCCTTTTTCCTCTGAGTCCTTCCCCTCAAGGTTACAAAAGAAACATCCTTCTCCTTCCTTCGGAATCCCTGCAGATTCGGGATCGCTCTTCACCCTTGACCCCCTTGTTTCCTCTCTGGTGTCTTCCCCGGAGCAATTGAAGGAGCCACGATCCCCCCTCCAAATACTCCGATAAGTACCTCTTCCTTCCCTCTTTTATCCCATTTTCCTTGATTTTTCATGTTTTTGCCCCATTAGAGCATCCACGTAGTATCGATCTTGCATATAGCAAGTGTCGATCTATGTAAATATGCAATATCAAAAGGAACAAATGCGTTCCAACATTTTTTATTACTCTTATCGGATTCCGTAAGGTTATATAGTTCAGTTGAACCGCAATCCGATCTTCCCACCAGTTTGCAATTTTATCTGCGTCTTTGATTTCCTGTTTAAGTTATAATCCTCATATTCTAACATTTTCTCTCTGCTTTCTTTGTAATTCTCCTCGATTTTCCTCAGTTCATATGAGTTTAAATATGTATTTATGTTATTTAGATGCAATCCTCCCTTGTGATTTCGTTATTGGTCCCTCATATATGCCACAGGCACCATGTGATTCAAATTCTGCATCGTAATAGCGTGTGTCTCTCTCCCTGACTCTTTCGCTCTCTGTTCTGTGATCTCAGGGAGAGAGGGTTGTGTTTGTTCTCTTTTCCGTTTCTTTTTGATTTTCTTTTTTTTGCTTTTTGGTGGTGAGGGGATCAGATCTCATGGAGGTTGACGACGACCAGAGGAGAAGAGGACGGTCCTGCTCTTGCTTCTAGAACGTTCCTTTGACGAGGTTCATAGAGCTGAAGCACGTTAAAAGCTTCCCACTGTCATTTAATGAGGCCCTTGACAATGGACAAATAAAACATCATATGTGATGGAGCTCCAAAGCCTACAGGTCGAATTACACATGCAAGGGCAGCAGCTATGCGTGCTGCTATTGGAGCAATCCCCGCATGGGCATCTTCTACAAAGCAATGGAAGAAACCAATTCCCCATGGATATTCTAAGAGGGCGGCCATGGATGAAAACCAAACTGCTCTAGGCATTCCCAACTTGCAGAATAAGAGGCGGGCTGTGCTGAAGGACATTTCCAATGTTATTTGTGAGAGTTCATATGCTAACTGCATTAAAACAACCAAACTGAAGACTAAGAGTTGCAAGAATATTAGGCGGAATACTGGAATGGACTCCAAGATTGCTTCCTCTGATGCAGAAGTGGTGATAGAGTTTCAAAAGAAGGCAGAAGTAGCAGAGTGTCAAGAGAAGGCAGAAGTGATTTACAGATTGACAATCTGGTTGACCTTGAGCATAAGAAAATGAATAAAGTCCCTGAACATACTTCAGAAGTTGTGATCTTTACTGACAAAGGTGATGCAGTCAATAACAAACGCATGGAGATGAGGGAAGCATCTACCAGTTTGCACTTCACAGACATTGATATTGACCACAAGGATTCTCAAATGTGTGCAGCCTTTACACCCCAGACATTTATGCTTACTTACAAGAAGTTGAGTGAAGCAACATCCATCAAATAATTACATGAATATGGTTCAATGGGATATTTCTCCAGCTATGCGTGCAATTCTTATAGACTGGCTTGTTGAGGTCTGTGAAGAATATAGGCTTGTTCCAGACACACTTTATCTCACAGTCTACTACATTGATAAGTTCCTCTCTGACAATTCTGTTGAAAGGAAGATGCTACAACTAGTTGAAATTACATGTATGTTTATTGCATCAAAATATGAAGAGATTTGTGCACCTCGTGTGGAGGACTTCTGCTTGATTACAGACCATGCATACAATAAGTAACAGATTTTTGAAGGTTGATGTTTTGGAACATTTGTGCTTTGAGTTGGCCACACCAACTATAAAGACCTTTCTCAGGAGGTTTCTACGAGCAGCATAAGCTTCATACAAGATAGATCGTATATTTGCATTGGAGTTCCTGGCAAATTATCTAGCAGAACTTACATTACTTGATTATGGATTCCTGAAGTTCCTTCCTTCTCTTATAGCTGCATCTGCCAAATGGACACTCGATCAATTATCATATCCTTGGAATTTAACCCTTGAGCACTACAGGAATCATAAGGTATTGGATCTAAAAGCTGCAGTATTTGAAATTCATCGTTTGCAGGTGGATGTCAAGGCCACGGCTTCAAAGCCACCTCAGATGCCATCACCTTCACACGGTTCCAAATTCTGTTTGCCCAAATTGCGAATCCTGGTGACTGGTGGAGCTGGATTTGTTGACTCCCACCTAGTAGACAAATCGACAGAAAATGATAAAAAAAAGAGATTTGTAGAGGGATGCAGTTGTTCGTTTGCCAAAATTCCTAGTTGATGGGCTATTCAAATACGTTGCTGGGATTCATCAGCCATTAGCTTGTTCCAGCAGTATGTGGTGATTGCCTCGTCGAAGAATCTTCGAACTCATCACCACCACCATGTCCCTCATAATGCCCTGGTTGTTCCAAATTCAGGGATGATCTGCTGAAAGTGAAGATCAAACTCTGATTCGCTTCCCCGGAATAAGGGATATTGCAGATGCTGGACTCCAAAATTCAAGATGCTCGTAAGAGGAATTTTCAATGCCAAAGCTGAGAGAGAATCTGAAAAGCATCTCATAGAGATTAATCATCCGCTTCTGTGAATATCATCTCAAGCTACAACAGTTCATCTCCGTAATTGCAGAGCCAAATGCTTGGTCAAGTTCAGCAGCTGCAAGTAAATATTTTGAAAGCCAACTTGTAGGCCCACCATCCTTGGTATCTCATGTTTAAAGGGGACTCCAAGCCTTTCTGGTCCTAAGGATCACGTTGCTGCAGGTCAAGGTACATTTTCTTTCAACAAAACTATATGAGACTGTCATCATGTTGTTATCTGCTACTAGTAATTCTTTAGTAGCATTGGACGAACTTGGTCGAGGAATATCAACTTTAGATGGTCAGGCGATTGCGTAAGTACAAATTCTGATTTCTTTTAACTGTCGTTGCTTACCGATTTTGTGTTGATTTAGTTCTCCAAAGTTTGCTGTAGATCAATTATTTTTGGCATTTTCTTTAAAAAAAAAAAACAAAAAACAAAACAACAACATTGATATTCTGCATATTCTCTACTCACGCTATCTTCATTCCACCTTATCTATCCCCACTTCAACCATTATACATGATTCACATACTCACCTTAGCAGCAGTACCCAGTGTATATGTCACCACAACGTCACCCCTTCACTTGCATAGCTTGTAATACCTCAACACTTGCCTTTGCATAATGTTTCACTTCATCTTCCTGCTAGTTTCCTGCAAGTGCATATCCACCTGTATCCATCTTGTTGTATTATCCTCACACCTGCAAAAGGTACAAGACACGGCTGTGGGTTCTTTGAATCCACAATAGCACAAAAATACTATTGCTTACTCCTTGTATCTATAGTAACACATGGCAACTGCTATGTTCTTCATTCCATGGATGTGCAAGGCACGGTTCTCCTTTTTCTTTTTATTATAAACTAGTACAATTCAAAATAACGTTGTACTCCTGTCAGGCAAGACCCTGTCATCCACTTTGCGATCCGCCACAGCCCACCATGAGTCGCGATTCCTATCTTTTCGCAGTAACCCTATGAGTCACCATGGTTCCATGAAGTGTACAGCAATTCAAAGAATGGTTGTGCTTTGTATCCTTCACATCAACTTCAAGAGTTGTTGTGTCATTTCGGGTTACACAGCATTACCTAGAGTTGCTGCAACTCTTTGAGCTGCTATAATTTCCTTGGCTACATTACAGTCGAAAGAGTTGATGCAACCCGTGCCTCCTCCATAGCAACTCAACGAGTTGCTGTGATTCCATTACTTGTACAATAACTCTTACAAATCACACCACTCACCTTCCTGCTCGTTTTACCATCATACCAGATGCCTTTCATTTTCATGCTTCCACTTCACAACATGAATACCATCATCAAACAAATCATACCCACCTATGGCAAAACTCCTTCAGCTAACTCTAGCTCTCGCTGTAGCCATTACACAACACTTTGCTGTGGCCACCAGTCAGCTCCACCTTTGCCTTACTTCACCATCCTTATCATCTGTCAAACATCCCTTCAGTTCCCATTCAGCCTTAGCAGGGCTAAGCACTGCAGTAGCTTCCTTGCATCTGCCAAAGACAATCATCGTTGTGATGATTTTCCTGCATCTACAGCACCTCCTTGAGTTGTTGTAGCTTCATGTTTAATTGTTGTAAATCACAATCAAACTCACAGCAAACTCAGTTGGTTGTATCTGTCAAGCACACTCTCATCCACCTACACTAAGTACATGTTATATATATACATATATATGTATATATACATATATATGTATATATACATATATATGTGTTTGTACTCATGTATATGTAAGTATATATAAGCTCTCATGTATATATATGTATGTATATAGGTATGTATGTCATTCTTCATCTTTTTCAGCATGTATATCTTGATATATGAACATTTTACCATTAACATCCATGTGATATGTGCCATTTTCTTCTCTTTTCATTGCTAACCTGTTTGCTTTGCAGGAAATATGTGGATAAAATTGTCATTTGGAGTTGTAAAATTGATTCTATGAGTTGTAATAGCTAGACTTTAATGAGAATTTACATTCCTTGCTTTAGGTAGAATGAATGAGCATTGTAAATATCATTGAATTACTTGTTTTTCATACATTTTGCCTTTATTTTTCAAATTCTCACAAATGGGAACACGAATGACACGTGCACCATTTTGTAAGAGATAATAAATACTAAGTTGATGATCCACATCAATGGCCATAGTCTGGGTGTGGACAAAACTTAGCATTTTTATCTTTTACAAAATAACACTGGATCCATTTTCGAAATTCATCATATTTTTTAAAAAATATTTTCTCCTTTTATTAGAATTTAACTTAAATCTAACTCAAGATATATACCAATGGCCATAGTCAGGGTATATTGAGGGTTAATTTCATTTTAAATTCTATAAAAGCACTAAAAGGGTATTTTATCCTTCATTTGAAATTAGATATGACTATTATATAATACATTCAATAACCATAGTCAGGAGTGTATTATATCATTAATCCTATTTAAATTCGTTTGAAGAATGAAATATGATTTTCAAAATCCAATTTCAAACTTATTCAAATTCATTCATCATTTAGGGTAGAATTGCATCATATTTTCAAAATTCTCTTTCAAAACCCCAACTGATCTCGAATATCTTTTCTTAAGTCTATAGTTTAATTCATTCTTCTATCTTAGTTCAAAGATTCAAATTCAAAGTTCAGAGTCCGATTTGACTTTGAAATTTTAAAATTCAAATCTTTATATTCTTGATTCATTCCAAATTCAAGCTCCAAATTCAAAGTCCAAATTGACTTTGAAGGTCATTTATAAATTCAAATTCTCAAATCAATTTTGAAATTCCAAAATTCCAACTCAATCCAAACATCCAATTTCAAAGTTCAATTTAACTTTGAAGTTTCTGATCCATCTTCTGATTCAAAATCAAGTTTTCTTCAAGTTTTAAAACAAAGTTGAGATTGATTCTGAATCTCAAAATCCAAACATTCCTAAGTTCCATCTGGGTTTTCAAAACCCAGATCCATCTTTAAAGGTCCTATTTGGACTTCTAAAAACCCAAATCCAAAGTTAAATCCTAATCTCAACTTGGATCCAGATTTCCAAGTATAAACTCCATTCCGCCTTGGATCTCCAATTACATATCCAAGTTCCATTTTAGATCCAGATCCTCATTCCACTTTGAATCTCCCATTACAGATCCAAATTCCATTTAGGATCCAGATCCTCATTCCATTGGATCTCAGATTCAGATCCAAATTCCAATTCTTAGGATTCAGAATCCAACTCTACTTTGGATCTCAGATTCATATCCAAATTTCAATTCTTAGGATCCAGAATCCAACTCTACTTTGGATCTCAGATTCAGATCCAAATTTCAATTCTTAGGATCCAGAATCCAACTCTACTTTGGATTTCAGACTTTAGATCCAAATCCATTCTAGGATCCAGAACCCAATTCACCTCGGATCTCGAACTTTAGATCCAAATCCATTCTAGGATCCAGAATCCAATTCTACTTTGGATCTCAGACTTCAGATCCAATTCCCTCTTAGGATCCAGGGCTCAACCCTATCTTGGATCTCCAACTTCATATCCCAATTCCATTCCAAATCTTGAATTTTTCATTCAAAATTCCAAAATCCAAATTCCACTTTAAATTCCAATTCTTAAAGCCAATTCCATTTCATTCAAACCAAGTTCCTATTTCGGATCCTAAATCCAAAAATCAACTCAAAACTCTATTCAGAATCCAGAACTTGGATTCAGATTTCATCTTGAAATTCCAACTGTTACAAATCCCATTCCTCAATTCCTTTAGATTTCCCACATTTCCTTCTAAAATCAAAACTTCAAAATTGGAATTCAATTCCATTCCAAATATTCATCCAAGTTCAAACTTCTAAATTCAAAGTCCATTTATGACTTTGAAAATTTCCTTCATTCTCTTTTTATTTCAAGACTTCAAGATCAATTTCCAAATTCCAGATTTATTTTCCCAAGCTCTTGATTATTCTAAAAACTTAGAACTTTAATCTTAAGTTCTAAGTTAGAAAACATTTCTTCACTTTATCGGATTCACTTGGGAATTCTTCAAAACATTTTCAAAAAGAGCATACATCTTTGTATTTGCACAAGCATGATTCATTGTGCATTTTAGACTTAGGATAAATACTTAGATAATTTCTTAGCAAAGCAAAAGGCATTAATTCGACCCTTGGTTCGATTACCCCTGGTAAAGGCGCCAGGAACGGTCGAACCTCGTACCGACGAGCGGATCCCGTCTCTCAGTTTTCCCGCAAATATTTCAAAAACGGAGGCGAGTTATTTCAAATATTTTTAAAATTAAGGTCAAGTGAAACCCGCAAAAGAATTTCTCTTCTCTTCTCTTCTTTCTTTTCTCTTCTCTCTTTCTTTCCGTCTTTTATCTTTCTCCGTTCAAAAAGGAGGAAAATAAGAGGTTGGAAAGGGAAAGAGAAGGAAGAGAGAGAACATTACGAGAGGAAAAATTTTGCGATGATCACAAGACCTGACCAAGGGGGTTCAAACTAGAGCTCAGCTGGAACGAATTGCAAACATGGCATTCATTTATCAACTTGAACCAAAGAAGATTGATGAAGCCATCATCGATGAGTTCTGGATGCTGGCCATGACTAAAGAACTAAATCAATTTCAAAGAAATGATGTTTGAGATCTTGTACCAAGACCTAAAGATCATCAGATCATTGGGACAAGATGGATCTTCAGAAACAAGCTAGATGAAACAGGTAATGTTATAAGAAACAAGGCAAGACTAGTAGCTCAAGGATACAACCAGAAGGAAGGTATTGACTTTGATGAGACATTTGCTCCTGTTGCTAGACTTGAATCTATTAGAATGTTTTTAGCATATGAAAGTTATATGGATTTCAAACTATATCAAATGGATGTTAAAAGTGTTTTTCTAAATGGTTTTATAAATAAAGAAGTTTATGTAAAACAACCTCCAGGCTTTGAAAATGAACAATATCCAGATCATGTTTTCAAACTAAAACGTGTCTTATATGGATTAAAACAAGCACCTCGTGCTTGGTATGACAGACTTAAAACTTTTTTATTAAAAACTGATTTTTCTGTAGGCAAAGTAGACTAGAAAAATAGTGAATAATCATACCCTAATCGTTCAAATTTATGTGGACGATATCATCTTTGGATCTACTAACAACACTCTCTGTGAACATTTTTCTAAGTCCATGCAGAAAGAATTTGAAATGAGTATGATGGGAGAACTCACCTACTTTCTTGGACTGCATATTAAGCAAACCAAAGATGGAGTCTTCATTAATCAATCTAAGTATGCTCATGAACTTCTGAAAAAGGTTCAACATGAACTCAACTGCTTCAAAGAATACTCCTATGAGCACAACTACTGTTTTGGACAAAGATGAAGATGGTAAGACTGTGGATACAAAGTTATACCGAGGTATGATAGGATCACTACTCTATTTAACTGCTAGTCGTCTAAATATCATGTTCAGTGTTTGCCTGTGTGCTAAATTTCAGTCAAATCCAAAAGAAACACATCTTAAAGCTGTAAAAAGAATAATGAGATATCTAAAATACACAGTTGATTTTGGATTATTTTATTCAAAATCATCTACATTTGATTTAATCTCATACAGTGATGCTGACTTTGCTGGAAGTAAATCTGACAGAAAAAACACAAGTGGAACATGTCACATGCTAGGGCACTCACTAGTTTCATGATTCAGTAAGAAACAAAACTGTGTATCATTATCAACTACTGAAGCTGAATATATAGCTGCTAGCCTAGCATGTACACAGGTCATCTGGATGAAACAAACTTTGAAAGATTTTGGTTTAAAATTCGAAAATAGAACTATTTTATGTGATAACACCAGTGCTATAAATTTGTCTAAAAATCCTATTTTACACTCTTGAACTAAACATATTCACATTAGACACCACTTTTTAAGAGAGCAAGTCCTAAACAATATAATCAAACTGGAATTTATACCCACTAATAAACAATTAGCAGACATTTTCACTAAACCTTTAAAAAATGAAGACTTTATAAGAATTAGGAGAGAATTAGGGATATGTAAATTAAATGATTTATTAAATCAAATTTATATGACTAATTAAAATTTAGAAAGATTAATCTACTCGAATTCACCTTCACAAAATATAATCTACACTTGACAAAATTTATCTTAACCAAAGAATAACAAGTAAAACCGATAAAACCACTTTATGAGAAATCTTGTTTTTCAAACTTGAGTCATAATCGAGTGTTTGTCCTTCTTACTATTTTTATTTTTGTCATCATTCAATTCACCACCTTTTTCAAAGTTAAGTTCTTTAATATTTCACGTACAGTTTTACTATTTAATGCTTTATGTCATCTTTTATATCATATCTCAAGTACAATCTACTTTTGTCCTATCATCTTTCACACTTTTTATGAAAAATTATTATAACAACTCATTCTTGACAACTTGTCCTTCATTTTTTTACTATTATATGTTATTCTCATGAGTACTATTAGTACCATCTTTTTCACTCTCTCTATCTCATCCGATTTGAGCCTCCATCTGTGACCTTAACTCCTTACATATTTTGAATTAATTGATCTTTTTCAAAAACTATGAACTCCCTCCAATTGAGTTTCATTACAATCATTAAATCCTGTCAATCATTACTTTATGTCATTCATTGATTATTGTCCTTTTCTAACCTACTCAAAAATCCGTATATGACACCACCTTCACTTTATGTCTACTTTCACTCTTTCCACGCATATCCATAAAAATACTTCCTATTAAAGAAATCATTATATTTCTTTTGTCTTCTTCCAAATTCATTCTTCACGTATTTAGAATGGATTCACATAAAGTAAAAACATTGTATAAAAAGTTGTTTGTTTTTATTAGGCCATTATTTATCTCATTTTATAACAATCCTCACATGAAAATCTTTAAAACTCATAGATCATACACCTCCGTGACTTTATCCTACTTTATTCATCCATCACACATCAAGTCTAATGAGCACTCCATACTCAAAGTATGACACATCTCACAATTCGATAAACTCTCCCATAGTAATATTTTCCTATATAGAAAAATTATTTGTGAAACTATGTTCTTCTTGTCATTCATGCTAATATAATACACTATCTTCCAAAAATTGATTTGATCTATCATTCACAAGCCCCTTAAGTTACAACTCACGAATTTCTTCATTCAACTAAAATCTAAAAGTCATTCATTCCAAATGTCACTCACTTCTTATCATAATTATTTTCTTCCTTCTATTTAATAGATTGATTCATCCCTCACCAATTCACTCGAATTTCTCTTTCTTCATACAAGTGATCATCCTCTGCAAGTCATTATTTCCTTTCAAAAGCTTTCATTCTCCCAAATCCTTTGAAAATGGCCTCCTCTTCAAGATCATCCAACATCAACATGATTGAAGCTTCAAAACTAAGATTTCCTGATCTCATTCACACATATCATTCCATTAGTTCCATGCCCATCCAAACCGGCAAGCTAGTTCATCTTGAAGCTTTTCCATCATTTGATCTACAAACTTCACTTTCCGAATTTATTCATGTCCTAGCCTCTCCCCAATTAATGACCATTTATGCACATCTCATCAAAGTTTTCTACATGAATCTTTCAGTCGACCACGACAACTCCATTATCACTTCCATGGTTCATGGAAAAGTCATATCCTTCAACATTTTTCAGTTAGGCTGCATTCTAAATATTTTGTCTTACGGCATTGAGCTCCCTAACATAGTTCCTATCGACCGAGCTGTGTTTAAAAAAATCCTCCTTTCCACTCGCTCAACCCACTTTCCGTGGCATGTAAGCAACTTAAAGCCTCATGCTCTATTATTATCACAAATCCTTTCCTCAAATGTAGTCTCTAAGCCGCCTTCTAAGGGATTTATTGCCAATGAAATCTCACTCCTTCTCTATGCAATCTTCTGTGCCTTTCCAATAAACTGGTCCAGTGTAATCTTTAATAACATGATTAACTTTTGATCTTTTTGCTCTCTTCCTTTCGGATACCTCATCACCCTTATCCTTGAATACTTCGAAATACCTCTTGAAACCGATGTCGTCTACCACTCCAACCGCATGATTGATGACTCCTTCCCTCCCTGAGGAAGAGTCCCCTCAACTCAACTCTGACGGCGAAGGCCCTCAAGAAGCAGATCCAGCAATAACTTCTGAACTCGACATCTTCTTAGCAATTGTCGATGTACAGAACACCCAGAATCTCCTTCTCAAGAATCAAGCATCACTGCATCAAGCCTTCGAATCCCTGAAAATCGGCCAAGATGTATTGCTTCAGAAGTTTCACCCCTCATTCGGCTCAGAATGAACTTTTTATTCATTTGGTCTGTAATAACTTTATTTACTCTGATCCCCTCCTTTTTGTCCATGACAAAGGGGGAGAAAAACATGTCTCCAATATTGGAGAAAAACACTCTAACATTTCTCTATATTTTTATGCATCTTTATGATAGATGCATTGCTTCGGAAGTTTCACCCCTCATCCGGCTCAGAATGAACTTTTTATTCATTTGGTCTGTAATAACTTTATTTACTCTGATCCCCTCCTTTTTGTCCATGACAAAGGGGGAGAAAAACATGTCTCCAATATTGGAGAAAAACACTAACATTTCTCTATATTTTTATGCATCTTTATGATAATATTATTACTATGCATAATGGTTTTTTGACAAGGGGAGCATATTTTGTCATCATCAAAAAGGGGGGAGAATGTTGAGAAACTATATTTTGATGACACACAATATGATACACTGTCATATTTAATTTAATATGATATGATAATATGTCTTTATGAAAAATGTTATATTATGACTGAATATGCTTTATCATGTATCTAACGAGTATTTGATGCAAGGATATCTCACCCAAAAGGATGGAGACCTCTTGTTCAAGTACAACCTTGGTGCAATCATACTCTTTGAAGAAAAAACTTGATGGGCCATTCATTCTTAAAGATCATCTAAAGGGATCAGCTATTTTAAGATGAAGATTTTTTCTTCTTTAGAGTCATATGTAATAGGACCTTCAGAAGCATGCATATTGCATATTACATACTTTATCATACAAGTCACTTATTCGCAAAAGCTATGTTTTATAAAAGTATATGATATTTTCAAAGAGCACCTTTTTGAAAACCAATCATTGTACCTTCTTACAAACTTTTATGAGAAAAGGTATTTTGACAAGATATAATAGCTCATAATTTCAAAAGCATTAATTGTACCTTCTATCATGTATAAGATAACTTGAAAAGAAATAAAAAGTAATGATTTCAAGTATGTAAGGAAAAAGACAAACATAAAAATCGACTAGTTGAACTAAACAAACAAAACTAATAATATAATATGTTTAGAAAAGACTTTAGTTACTTTATACAACTCAAGAATGTCGACTTACTTAAAGTCATCATTCTTTCTGTAAAACATTAATTACCACCTCAAAAAACTTTTTTAGGAATGACTATCTTAACCCCACTCAAGAATGTCGACTTGCTTAAAGTTTTCATTCTCTCTGTAGACATTAAGTAGCACATCATAAAGTACTTTTTAGATATGACTATTTACAAAATAAAGGACTCAAAGCATTTATTGTACTTACACTCATTTAAGTAAAGAAGTGACGATTTCTAAATAAAATACTAAAGTACTACAAATCATTAATTTGAATAAAGACAAAACTACATGATGGTTTATAATCCAACGTTCAATGTACTATAAGTCATTTATTATAAGAAATAGACTTTTTACATAAAATATATCATACCTAAAATACTACAACGACTAGTGTACCCCAAATACTACACTTATAGAAAGAAGACTTTTTCGAAAAACCATAAAGTGTTTTTTAAATGACTTGACATCTCACATCCCAAAAAGACCATCATTTCAAAAAGGCAACGACTATTTTTCTAAGGCTATATAAACACAATCAAAACAATTTATTCAGCATGGACATGTGAGCTTACAACGAGAAAAATTCTTATTCAATATTTGAAAGAGAGCCTAGAAAAAGAAAGAGAAAAAGTCAAGAATAGTTCTTTGACAAAGAGTATCTTCTAAGTGAAAATAACAGAACATTATGAGAAATCCTTCATTCGTGCATTCATATCATTTTGAAGGTTCTATAGGAAGTAGTATTGTAACTTTTTGTTATTCATTGTATTCCTTCTTTGTTGAAAGAAGAAGACCTCTGTGAAAGAGGGTGTGCCCTTTCTCTGTTGAGAGAAGAAGACCTTTGTGAAAGAGGGTGTTCCCCTTCTTTGTTGAGAGAAGAAGACCTCTGTGGAAGAGGGTGTGCCCCTTCTCTGTTGAGAGAAGAAGACCTCTGAGAAAGAGGGTGTTGTACTATTTATCCGGTAACTCGGATGTTATAGTGGAAAGCTCAAGTGGTTTGCTTAGGGACTGGATGTAGGTCAGGGTCTTGACCGAACCAGTATAAATTCTGTGTTTTATATGTTGTGCCTTATTGCATTCTATTTTTAATTTATCGATCTATTTAGTATTTCACTATTCACCCCCCCCCCCTCTAGTGGAATTTCAATTAAAGCCTATATGACAGTATATCATATTATGTGTCATCAAAACCTAGTTTCTCAACATTCTCTCCCTTTTTGATGATGACAAAAATATGCTCCCCCTGTCAAAAAGCCATATGCATAATATATAAAAAATGCATAAAACATAAAAGTTTTAAGTTTAAAAAATAAATCAGAGTATTTTTCTCCATCGTAGGAGACAGGTTTTTCTCCCCCTTTGTCATGGACAAAAAGGAGGAGATCAGAGTATAAAAAAGTTATTACAGACCAATGAATAGAAAATGTTCATTCGGAGTCGGATGTGGGAGGAAACTTCTGAAGCAAAGCATCTAGACCTATCTTCAAGGATTCGAAGGCTTGATGCAGAGAGGCTTGACTCTTTAGAAGGAGATCCTGGGTGTTCTGGACATCGACAATTGCTGAGAAGATGTCTAGTTCAGAAGTTGCTGCTGGATCTACTTCTTCATGGCCTTTGTCGTCAGATAAGTGTTAAGTTGATCCTTCCTTAGGGAGGGAGGAGTCATCAAAAGTTTGGATGGAGTAGTAGACGACATCGGTTCGAAGAGGTACTTGAAAGTATTAAAGAATAAGGGAGATGAAATACCCGAAAGGAAGAGAGCGAAAAGAACAAAAGTTAATCATGTTGTTAAAGATGATACTGGACCAGTTTATGAGAAAGCACAGAAGATTGCATAGAGAAGAAGAGAGATTTCATTAGCAATGAATCCCTTTGATGGCGATTTAGGCAATACGTTGGAAGAGAGTATATGTGACAATAACAGAGCATGAGGCTTCAAGTTGCTTGTATGCCATGGGAAATGGGTTGAATGTGTGGAGAGGAGGATCTTCTTAAACACAGTCCGGTCTATAGGAACTATGTTTGGGAGTTCAATGTCATAAGAAGAGATATTGAGAATGCAACCTAATTGAGAAATATTGAAAGAGATGATTTTTCCATGGAATTGATAGTGGAATGGTCATGGTCGACTGAAAGATTTGTGTAGAAAATTTTGATAAGATGGAGATAAATGGTCATAGATTGGGATGATGCTAAAACATGAACAAAATCTGAAAGGGATGTTTGTAGGTCAAATGAGGGAAAAGCTTCAAGGTGTACTAACTTACCGGTTTGAATTGGCACGAAGTTAATGGAATGAAAGAGGTGAATGAGATCTGGATATCTCAAATCCGATGCTTCAATCATGTTGATATCGGATGATTGTGAAGAGGATGCCATTTCCAATAGTTTTAAGAGAATAGAAACTTTGAAAAAAAAGTAAGGACTTGGAGAGAGTAAAGGCTTGAAGGATGATAGAGATTTTCGAGTGAATTGGTGAGGGATGAATCAATTCATTAAATAGAGAGAAGTTATTATGATAAGAAGTGAGTGACACTTGAGGTTAATGAAATTTAGATTTTAGTTGAAAAGAGAATGCGTGAGTTGTAACTTAAGGCTCTTGTGAATGATAGATCAAATCATTCTTTGGAGGATAGTATTGATGAGAGTATATGACAAGAACATAGTTAAAAAAATTTCTATATAAGGAGATTTTTGATAGAGGAGAGTCCATCGAATTGTGAAGTGTGATAAAAATATGATAGAAGAATAGAGTCAAATAGGTGTGTTTTACGATGTGAATTATGATCCATGGTTTTTAAAGGTTTTTATGTGAAGATGTGATGAGATGTGAGGAGTAAAAGTGATCTGTGAAAGGAAGGTGTAAGAGTGTCATAAAGCCATATCACGTGAGATGAATAATGGCCTAATAAAACAAACAACTTTAAACAAGATATTTACTTTATGAGAATGTATTCTAAATTCGTGCAAGATGAATTTAAGAAGAAGACAAAAGAGATACATGAGTGAAGAGTAATGATTTCTTATATAGGAAGGTTTTATGGATATGCGTGGAAGGAGTGAGAGTAGACATAAAGAGAAGGTGATGTCATATACGAATTTTAGAGTGAGATATGAGTGGACAAAAGGAAAAAAAAATGATGATTGATATGAGATGAATGACATAAAGTAATGTCATGATTGACACGAATTGATGTTTATTTAAAGGACATGGTTTTTAGAGAAACTCGATTGGAGGGAGTTCATAGTTTTTGGAAAAAGATTTAAGTATTTCAAAACTTATAAAGGAGTCAAAGTTACGGATTGAGAAGAATGAAGGTTCAATTTGTATGAGAGAGAGAGAAAGATGGTACAAATGGTACGAATGAAAGAAACATATAATAAAAAAGATGAAAGACAAGTTTGTCGAGAATGAGTCTTTTTATGGAATATATATATAATTTTTTTATAGAAAAGTATGAAAGATGATAGGACAAAAAGTAGATTGTACTTTGAGATATGATATATAAAAGATGACATAAAGCATTAATTTAAAAGTAAGACTTTATGATGTACGTGAAATATGAAAGACTCTTTTTTCAACTTTGAAAAAGGTGGTGAATGGAATGATGACAAAATAAAAAATAGTAAGAAATGCAAACACTCGATTATGACACAAATTTGTAAAAGAAAACAAGATTTCACATAAAGTGTTTTTATCGTTCTTACTTGTTAATCTTTGGTTAAGATTAATTTTGTCAAGTAAAGATTATATTTTAATATTTTGTAAAGGTGAACTCGAGTAGACTAATCTTTCTATATTTTAATTAGTCATATGAATTGATTTTATAAATCACTTAATTTACATATTCCTAATTCTCTCATAATTCTTATAAAGTCTTCATTTTTTAAAGGTTTAGTGAAAATGTCTGCTAATTGTTTATTAGTGGGTATAAATTCTAGTTTGATTATATTGTTTAGGACTTGTTCTCTTAAAAAATGGTGTCTGATTTGAATGTGTTTAGTTCGAGAGTGTAAAATAGGATTTTTAGACAAATTTATAGCACTTGTGTTATCACAAAAAATAGTTGTATTTTCAAAATTTAAACCAAAATCTTTTAAAGTTTGTTTCATTCAGATGACTTGTGTACATGCTAGGCTAGCAGCTATGTATTCAGCTTTAGTAGTTGATAATGATACACAATTTTGTTTCTTATTGAACCATGAAACTAGTGAGTGCCCTAGCATATGACATGTTTCACTTGTGCTTTTTCTGTCAGATTTATTTCCAGCAAAGTCAGCATCACTGTATGAGATTAAATCAAATGTAAATGATTTTGAATTAAATAACCCAAAATCAACTGTGTCTTTTAGATATCTCATTATTCTTTTTACAGCTTTAAGATGTGATTCTTTTGGATTGACTGAAATCTAGCACACAAGCAAACACTGAACATGATATCTGGACGACTAGCAGTTAAATACAGTAGTGATCCTATCATACCTCTGTATAACTTTGTATCCACAGTCTTACTATCTTCATCTCTGTCCAATACAGTAGTTGTGCTCATAGGAGTATTCTTTGAAGCAGTTGAGTTTATGTTGAACCTTTTCAAAAGTTCATGAGACTTAGACTGATTGATGAAGACTCCATCCTTGGTTTGCTTAATATGCAGTCCAAGAAAGTAGGTGAGTGATTTGCTACCATGATATAATCTATCTTGAGAAGGTAACAATGCTGGTGAAATATAAAAATATAAAATATGAGACATGCCATTCTTCTTCCGTCTGATATTAAGAAAAAAATCAACATAACCTTTTAAAACACTTTCCTATCCTTCACATTGCAGAATAATTGAAACAGATTCCTTGATTGATGTCTTCTCTATTAACTGCTACAACACTGTATGTATTGAATTAATTTTAAATTAAATTCTGATAAAAGAGGAAAATATTTAAAGAAAATATGATGATTTTTTTAAAAGGGTCCAGTGTGGATCCTATTGTTATTTTGTAAAAGATAAAAATACTAAGTCTTGTTTACATTCTGACTATGGCCATTGATGTAAATCATCAACTTAGGACTAATTACCTCTTACGAAATGGTGCACGTGCCATTCGTGTTGCCATTTGTGAGGACTTTAGAAAATAGAGGCAAAATATATGGAAACAAGCACTTTATGATATTTACAATGCTCATTCATTCTATCTAAAACAGGAAATGTAAATTCTCATTTAAGATCTAACTATTACAATTCTGGGATTGAATCTCTAAACCAAGAAAAGAAATGACATTTTCTATTTCCTGCAAAATAAACAGAGTTAGCAAGACATCATATATGGGAAGAAATTTAAAATATCAAATTGGAACCCAAATGGATATGTTGACAAACATGATACATATGTTAAGCTATTAAGAAGAATAAATACAATGTCTTAATCTAATGATGAGAATAGATATTAAATACATACACTAAATCCTAAACTTACTATGAATTTTAGGATATCTATATGTTATCTTAATGAAGAAAACTCATTGTGATACATGTGGTAGATTGATCATGATGTAGTAATGGATGCTGTACCATTATGAGGGGAGTGGGGAATAGAATGTGAACGAGCTTAATAAAGATAGACCATGCTGGAAGTGCCGTAATGGTGCAGCAAATATGGTAGGCTACGGAGAGGTGATGCGGCCAGGTGCTTCTGTAGATGTTCAAGAAATGGAGTAATGCAGTAGCAGATGTGTGAAAGTGTCGATGATGGTACAAGCGCATATGCAGTGGTAAGTCCTATATGCAGAAATGCAGTTTGTAATGATGATATGCTTACAGATGTTGTGCTTGCAAAGGGTGAAGTGCCATGGTGACAACAACATGTTTGTTGTGTGTTATGACAGATGGTACAGAGGGTTGCTGGGTGTAAGTTACGGAGATGCAATAAATGGGATGTTGGCAGCTGTAAACATTGCCAGTGATGTTGCAGCATTCATGACTATGGCTGGTAAAGTAGTGCTGGAAGGAAACAACACTTATGCACAGTGGATGGCAGAGGCATGAGTGCAGATGGTAGTATTTGAAGGGGAGAAATGCACAAGTTATGTTGTGCTAATGTATGTACAACAAGGGTAATGGAGTGTATAATGAATAAGCTTGGGCAGCAGTGTAAGTGCTGTGTAGAAATGGCGGGCTGTGGATGAAGCTGGAAGGTTGCGTCAGCTGAGTGTAATGATGTGAATAGTGGCTTTTTGCAGAAAATGACAGCAGCAATGAATAAGTGCATATGTAAGTGGGTGGCAATGGTGATAAGCGCAGAAATATGTGAGGTGGAAAATGTTTTGACAACTATGCAAATACACTAGTATGAGGATAGCAAAGAGGTGGGAGTATAGGAAAATATTCAAATAGTGAGATTTACAGGAAAAGATTGTAACCTAGCAAAATATGCACCTGCAGAAAATATGTACAAAAGGGATGATGTTGAATATTATAGAATGCAACCTGAGAAGCTAAATGATATGCTGGAAATAAGGTGCGGTGAATGGATGTAGTGAGTGTTATGGTTGTGACAGGTCAGGAGCAGCATAGTGTGCCGCTGTATAAATGAAGTGAAGTAATGTAAAGGCTGCAGGAGATGTGGGGTAGATGTTGTTGTGCTTTTAAGCATTGTAACGATCACTGTGACATCATGATACCTTCTTCTTCTTTCCGCAGGAGTCTTCATCGATTCTTTTGTAGTCAAGCCTGCCTTTTCAGTAGCTCTTAATAACGACTCTTCCAGCAGATACTTAGCTGGATCACCAAATGGGTTATTTCGAATGAAAAAGGTATACCAAATTAACAACTTCATTATTGGTGAAGAAATTAAACAGTCTATCACCTCCAATAACAACAAAGAGATCATCATCTGACACTCTATGGTTTATTATGGATGGCTGAGTAGAAACATAAGGAAGGTTGCGCAAATTGAAAACTCGAAGAATACCTATCAGTGCATCAGTAATCAACATCAAATGCACGGGTTAGTTTTAGTTTGCCTTTCACTCTTCCCCCCAACTATTGTTGATAGATCATCGGGATGGTCAGCCAAGAGCTGATCACGCTCGGTCTCATTATCAACGGTATGTGCTTCAATTAGGTGCATAACCTTCAACAGACCATCTACATGTGCTAATACAACTCTGTTGTCCTCAAGATTCAGCGTGTATAGATCCTTACCATGAAGAGGTACAATGAGCACACACGATCCCACATATAATAAATCAGGGTGCTCCTTTATTTCCTGTTCAACCCTATATATAAAATCATTCTCTGCTTGAGCAACTGCACTCCTCAGGCAATTCATGACACCTTGACGAAATGGCTCTGAAAATGATCCTTCAGGGGATTATGGAAATGTTTTTTTTTTTTACAACAGTATTGGAAGCCTCAAGTTTGTGGGTGTTAAGAGCAAAGGGGGTAAGCAGCAAAGGGAGGGGTATTAACTAAAGGCTCATTAGATCAATTTAAGAAGAAAAGAAAATTCCATCTTTCACCTATAAGTGTACTCTATTGCTTTCAACAAAACCAATAATAGAAATAGCAGAAAAGCTACAAAAAATTTTGGAAGAGAACTTACCAGACGTCTCAATTTCTGTCAAGGTTCACAACAGGATAATGGCCAAAAGCAAAGGAATCAGAGAATAAGAAGCGTATGTTCCTAAGTATGAAATTTTTAATGTGCCCTAATAAGGATTTTCCTTGAATCGAGAAGGTTGAAATAGGGTAAATGCGGCTAGGATAAACCTCAGCTGAATCCCAACAACAATGATACCTCTGCCTTTTGTACATCGAAGGCAAAAAAAAAAAACATTACAGAATGCTTCATTATACAACATATGGAGCACTTTATTGTTGATGGGCAGGGAATGATGCATATGGGAGGCTTCATGCAGGTGATGCAGAAGGTTTGATGAAATGGATAAATCAATATTTGCTAAACGACAGTATGAAGCATATCACCTGTCGTGCGGTGTAAGGAATTTGAAGAAAACACATAAATGTACAGATGATGCTTCAAACAGGAGTGCAACAAGGAATGGAAAACGATAAATCAGATGTCATCAAAACAAGATATTGATTGCAATGGCTAATCAGATTATAAATCATCAAAACCAGAATAAGAAAAGAAACGATAGACCACTATTAGAGAATTTCATAAAGAATTAATCTGAAATTCAGATAAGACCCAAAAGAAGTATTGAATCTAATAGTGTGACAAAAAACAAATGGTAAAACAGAGGAATAAAATAATGACACGAAAAAAATATCGGAATCAAAAGATTTCGTTTCATTTTGCACAGGAGGGGGAAGTGGATGATGCTAAACAGCAATCCAACTTCCCCACAAGTGCGTTAATGGGGCCAGAATGAAAGAAAAAAAAAATGGTATAAGAACTTTGAGAGATGGAAGAAAACTTACCAAAATGCTTGCAAAAATTTGTTGAATTGAGTCTTTCTCTCCTCGGTGGGAGTTCTCTGTTACTGAAGAGAAGCTTGCTTGTGGGGATCCAGGGAAGAAGAATCGATTGTCGTTGAATGAGTGATAGCCGACTGTGGATGAGATCGATGTGAAAAATGGATGAATGGATGCTTCAGGAGAAGAGTTGATAATGGATGCTCCAGCAAAAGGGGCAATGAAGGTGGGGGAAAAAATGGATTTCAGAGGAAAGATGGATGATCGTTGTCTGATATGTTCAGAAAAAAATGGATGCCCTCTCCATGGATGGGGGGGGGTCTCCTCTTAAAGGGACGGTGGAAGGTTCGAGTGAAAAACTTGTTGGAGATGGAAGGTGAAGATTAGAGGGTCCGTTTGAGATCTGCGATGGAGAGAGGAGAAGAGAACGCGCGGGAAGGGTTTGTTGGGATTTTCCATTTTTTCATAAAGGAGGTCCCCTTTTTAGGAAATTTTTGAAAAATGGTTTAAAATGAGGTTTTCAGGAAAATTAACTTAAAAAGCTAAAAAAACCATTTGTTTTTTTTCGTAATTTTTCCAATTTTTTAGTTTTTGTGTTATTATTTTTTTTCATGTTTTTTTTGTATTTTTTAGAATAAAATCCTAAAATTTATAAGAAATAAAGATTTTAAAACTATTTTTTTTTGTATTTTCGCAAAGTATTTACAAAAGGGAATTTTTCTGAGAATTTAAAAGCTATTTTGAGAAAATTTCTTCAAAAATGGGTTTGGATCCGGATTTTGAGGAAATATGGATTTAAAATACTGGATTTGGATCCAGAATTAATTTTGAATATACCAATATGGAATTTAATTCAGAAAATCTGAAGAATGACTGAAATTTAGCTTTGAAATTGCTTTGATTTTCTCAGAAAATGGGGTCAGGGGCAAAAAGGGTCATTTTTACAAAACTTTGAAAAATTTGGGGTGTTCACAGATGCCCCTCTTTGCTACTAAGCCGGTTGAAAGCCAAGTTTAGTGGCAAAGATAACACTCCAAATTTTGAAAATGCCCCATTAAGCAGATCTGAACTGGGTGTGGAAGAATTATTTTGGAAACATGGCTTCTCAGGCTTAGAACCTTATCCTGAATGGTTTTGGGGAGACGAAATCCTCGAAGATGATGTAATCAAATAATAGAAATGAGGAAATCATGATGGGACTTTGGATGAAAATCTCGAAATGGTGGAAATAAAAAATTTTGATCAAGTCTCATAGGTGAGACAAGATACTCTTTTTTGGAATGATTCAGGTTTAGCCCTTAACCTGGATGGGACGAAGATATATCAAAAATGTATTGAATGAGGAAAGGAATACATGAGGACCTTGATGGGACATTTTTTGGAAAATGTCTCGTGAAATGAAGCTCAAGTAGGATCCTATCCTGGATGGATATACAAAACATGGGTTTCTTGATGGGAAGAACCATGATGGGATTGGAAGGAAACATCTCGTTAGAACAAGGAATCTCGTTGGAACGAGTCTTAGGTTTAACCCAAACCTGAAAGGAAGATAGCTCGCGAAGCGAGGTTCCGGGTTAACTCTTAGCCTGAATAGGAAATCTACCATACAGGTTTCTCAAATGGAGAAACCATAATGGGACCTTCGAAATTTGGGCAAACAAATTCGAAAGGGGTTTTTGCGAAAGAAGGAATATAGGGTTCCTTAAAGCTTTGAAAAGGGGAAGAAATTGGGCGTCTCATTGCTGAGACTGAAATAGCTTTTGAAATCAAATGATCTTTCACAGAAAATTCAGGTTTGACCCTTAACCTGAGTGGGAGAAATCTACCATACAAATTTCTCAAATGGAGAAAGCACGATGGGACCTTCGGAGTTTGGACAAACAAATCCGAAAGGGGTTTTTGCGAAAGGAGAAATATAGGGTTCCCTAAAGCTTTGAAAAGGGGAAGAAATGGGGCATCTCATTGCTGAGACTGAAATAGCTTTTGAAATCAAATGATCTTTCGCAGAAAATTCAGGTTTGACCCTTAACCTGAGTGGGGGAAATCTACCATACGGATTTCTCAAATGGAGAAACCATAATGGGACCTTCAGAATTTGGAAGAACAAATCCGAAAGGGGTTTTTTGCGAAAGGAGAAATATAGGGTTCCCTAAAGCTTTGAAAATGGGAAGAAATTGGGCGTCTCATTGCTGAGACTGAAATAACTTTTGAAATTAATGACCTCTCGCAGATGGTTCAGGTTTGACCCTTAACCTGAGTGGGAACGACCATATGGATTCTTCGAGTGAAGAAAACCGTGATGGGACAGAAAGAAATACCTCTTCTGAAGGAGGCAACTCTTTTGGAAAATATAAGCAACACTAGGTTGCATCAAAATGGATATTGAATATTTATTTCATTCTTGGAATAGCTAGAAAATTTTGTCAATAAGATGAAATTGTAGTGGACTCAAATGCTTGGAAATGTGCACGTATGTGCAAAAGATATTCCCTCTTTTACCTAGAGTATTTCCTCCAATGAGGTTAACTCCTTGGTCTTAAGAGTCAAATTCAAAATTTTAGCGCTGATGATTTTCTTCAAGGAAGCTATCAATTTCCCTGATATGAGAAATAGAAGAAATATTCTTAATTTCATAAAAGCAAGTAGTGAAGAGATATTGATGAAAGAATTTTGCATGAGAAAAATGACTTCTGGCAACTTTGGCAATTTGATATCTGGGTGTTTTCCCATGATGATCCTTTTGCACTCTTTTTGAGTCATTGGGCTTTCTCGGTTTTTTTATATCATCCTTCATTTGGATGTTCCTGAATTTTCTCTCTTCTTCAGGGAAGGGTACGTCACAAACTCCTTCATCTTGGAGATGTTCCGATCCTTCTTTTATCTCAAGGATTCTATTGATGATATTGGCTCAAAAAGGTCTTTAAATGATAGCAGAAATCAAATATCTTTTAGGGTTTGTCGGTAGGTTCATCACACTCACCTTCATCTCGACGGTGATCTAAACTTTCCCTAAAAAGATCCTTCACAAACTCCTTCATCTCAGAGATGATCCAAATCTTCTTTGGCCCCGGGGGTCTAGCTCGTCTATTTGTCTTCATCTTGACAACAGTTGAGAGATCCCTTTTGCAGACATTTGATTACAACTTTAAATGAATGTGAGGACATGGATTGACTAGATTCTTTTTATAGCTCAGGATATTTTCACTGTCTAATTGTCAGAAAATTATCTTTAGACATGCGTCATAGCCATGATCAATATCAATTCGCTTCTGGCTTTTCAACGTCATTGAATATTTCTTTCAATGATCATATTGAGGACATTTCTTACATCCTTTTGGTTGATCAACATGAAAAGATTTGAATTTTACCTCTTTTTCGCAAAAAAGTTTCACCCTTTTGGAAAGAATACTAGAGGTAATCTGAGGTAATTCTTTTGTTCAGTAAGACTATTTAGAATCAGCAAATGTTTTTAGCAAATTGGCATAATGTTCCAGAATTCTTTTGTGAAATAATCATTCAATATAGATTTTGATGAGACCTTTAGCTGTAATTTAAAGAAATGGTGTAAGAATCAGACTTTAAGAAACATGACTGATGAAAATACATTAGGTTTTTGGAAATCCCGACCAGTTATGAGAAACTGGATTTTGATAATCCCGACTAGTGAAAACACTGAATTTCAAATCCCGACCAGTTATGAGAAACTAGATTCTGATAATCTCGACCAGTGAAAACACTAGATTTTAAATCCCGACAAGTTATGAAAACTGGATTTAAAAATCCCAACCAGTTATAAAAAACTGGATTTGAAAATCCCGACCAGTTATAAAAACTGGATTTAAAAATCCCGACCAGTTATAAAAACTGGATTTGAAAATCCCGACCAATTATAAAACTGGATTTGAAAATCCCGACCAGTTATAAAAACTAGATTTGAAAATTCCGACTAGTTATAAAAACTGGATTTGAAAATCCCGACCAGTTATAAAACTGGATTTGAAAATCCCGACCAGTTATAAAAACTGGATTTGAAAATCCCGACCAGTTATAAAAACTGGATTTGAAAATCCCGACCAGTTATAAAACTGGATTTGAAAATCCCGACCAGTTATAAAAACTGGATTTGAAAATCCAGACCAGTTATAAAAACTGGATTTGAAAATCCCGACCAGTTATAAAAACATGATTTGAAAATCTCGACCAGTTATAAAACTGGATTTGAAAATCCCGACCAGTTATAAAAACTAGATTTGAAAATCCTAACCAGTTATAAAAGCTGGATTTGAAAATCCCAACCAGTTATAAAACTGGATTTGAAAATCCTGACCAGTTATAAAAACTGGATTTGAAAATCCCGACCAGTTATAAAAACTAGATTTGAAAATCCCGACCAGTTATAAAACTGGATTTGAAAATCTCGACCAGTTATAAAAACTGGATTTGAAAATCCCGACCAGTTATAAAAACTGGTTTTGAAAATCTCGACCAGTTATAAAAACTGGATTTGAAAATCCCGACCAGTTATAAAAATTGGATTTGAAAATCCCGACCAGTTATAAAAACTGGATTTGAAAATCCCGACCAGTTATAAAACTGAATTTGAAAATCCCGACCAGTTATAAAAACTGGATTTTAAAATGAAGGATTTAATCTGATGGTTTGAAAGTGATTGAATTTGGGAGGTTATAACTCAAGGGTTGAGAAAAGGATGAAGATATTGCAACCAGAGGTTGGGAAACTGATAGAATTTGAGAGATTGAAGATCTTGAAGGTTTGGAAATGATAGAATTGAGGAGTCGCACCCTAAGGGTTTGATCTTTTGGAATACACAACCAGCGGGAGCTGGATCTTTTGGAAATACATGACCAACGAGTGTTGGATCTTTTGGAAATACATGACCAGCGAGATGCTGGATCCTTTGAAAATACATGACCAACGGGATGCTGGATCCTTTGGAAATACATGACCAACTGGTGTTAAATCTTTTTGGAAATACATGACCAGCGAGATGCTGGATCTTTTGGGAGACATGACCAACGAATGTTGGATCCTTTTGGGAAAATACATGACCAGCGAGATGCCGGATCTTTTTGGGAAAATACATGACCAGCGAGATGCCGGATCTTTTGAAAATATCAAATCTTGGGAAGTTCAAGTCAGAACTTGAATTTTTCAAATGGAAGGTATTTGATCAGAAGACTGAATGTAGAAAGTTATTGGTGCGAGGATTGGATCCTCCAAATGAGCTCAATATGTGATTGAAGATTTTGAGAAATACCCTAGTGCGAGGACTGGGTTGTAAAGATGAGCTAAACAAAGTGAAATTTTTAGAAAATACAGATTCTTTGGTAAAAATTAATGGACCATCATAGTTTATTTGCATGTGGTCAACTTTCAGGATTTTGTCCCCTTGTTCTGAACGGGAGAAATAAGAGAAAGAATACCTCATTGAAAGGAGGCATCAGGTTTATCCTTTAACCTGAAAGGGTGTTTTCAAAGATAAAAATTGGATGGAATTTAATAAGATTGATAAAAATTTTAAAACTTGACAGAAATTGGCAATAGTCTGATGAAAATTTGATCAAACCAAAAATGAATCACAAGATCAATTGAGAATTAATAAAATTTGAGAAAAAGAGCTTTTTTCTAATCCTGCCTGCATATGATAAAAGAAGATGATTATAGATCAAAATAAAATGCCCCAGTATCATGGAGAAGAATGTAAGAATTGATAGAAGATCATTGTTTTATTGAAATGACTCTTCGAATAGTACAAAAGGCTTTAGAATAAAAATTCTAGGTATACAATTTCTTCAAATGCAGGGCGTTGATAGGGTCTGGCATTTTCACCCCGTCTGCATTGATTAGACGATACAAATTGCGAGGCAAAGCTTCCTTAACCATATAGGGGCCTTCCCAATTGGGTGACCACTTGCCCCGTGGTTGATGCTTGATATGAGCTGTCGATCTGAGCACTAAATTGTTAACTTAAAATTTTCTCTCAATGACGGACTTGGCATAGTGTCGAGCTATCCTCTGTCGATAAGCTTGAGCATGCTCTGCTGCCTTGAGCCTTTTTTCATTTAGCAGATTCAGCTATACCAATCTCTGTTGCTGATATTGATGAAGTGGTAATTCTATAAGAGAGGCAAATTTGAGAGCAGGCTTCTAGACATGGAGAGGTAACACCACTTCAGTTCCGTAAACAAGTTCTGAAGGAGTGGCATTAGTCGGAGTCCGAATGGTGGTTCGGTACGCCCAAAGTGCATCATGGATTTTCTCATGCCAATATCGACCTGTTTTCACAGTCCTTTTCAAAATACGGATTAAGATCTTATTGGTAGCCTCTGCTTGGCCGTTCCCTTGAGGGTAATAAGGAGATGAGAAATGATGAGAAATTCTGAATTTAGAACAAAGTGTTTTCATCCTCTCATTTTTAAAATGGGTTCCATTGTCTGAGACAATATCATGTGGTATGCCGAAGTGACAAAGAATGTTCTTGTGAATAAAAGAAACCACATGGCGGCCTTCTACTGTGCGCAGAGTAACAACTTCAACCCATTTTGTGAAATACTTTGTCGCAGCCATAAAGTATTTGTGGTCGTTGGAAGCAAAAGGAGTAATTGGACCTACGACGTCGAAAGCCCACATAGAAAATGGCCAAGGAGAAACAACTGATTGCAGATATGTGGTCAGCGCATGAATGGAAGGTGCGTGCACTTGACACTTGACGCATTTCTTCACAAATCGATGGCAGTCCTGCTGCATGGTATTCCAGTAGTACCCTGCTCGAACGATATGCTTGACGAGAGTTTGATAACCGACATGGCCACCACAGATTCCTTCATGTGCCTCTTGGATGATTTCCATAGCCTCTTCTTTGTCTATGCACCTTGCATACTCAGAACTGAACCCACGACGGTAAAGGACATTGGCCAAAATGAAATAACGGGTAGACATACACTAAATTGCACGTTGCTCCCTTTTTGGCATTTTTGGTGGAAATTCACCAGTCTTAATGAAATTTTTGATATTTTGATACCAAGGCCTCTCCTTCTGATCGACCTGGTTTACTTGCATAGTTGAAGTGAAAGCAGGTTGCTCAAGTCTGCCAACTTCGAAAGAACGACATAATTCACCGCCCTTGAATGATAGAATGGAGCCCAAACTGGCTAAGCCATCAGCTATCTGATTATGCTCTCTTCTGACATGGCTGAGTTGAAATTCTTCGAAGCTGTCCACAAGAGCTAGAACGATCTTCTGATACAGAATCAATTTTGGATCTTTTACTTGCCATTCAGTGTTAACTTGACTGACAACAAGTAAAGAGTCGCCAAAGGCATGCACTCTCTTGACATTGAAATTTTGCAGAATTTTGAGGCCTTGTATTAGAGCTTCATACTCGGCCATATTGTGAGTGCATTGGAAACCAAGTTTGAGAGAATAAGGGATTATTTCTTTTTCTGGAGTGATTAACAAGACTCCAATCCCTATGCCAGACATATTTTTAGAGCCATCGAAGAAAAGATTCCAAACTGGGGGCTGTTGGACATTGCAGATGTGCTCATCAGGAAAATCATCCTCTGCTTTAATTTCTTCTGTCAAAGAAAAATCTGCCAACTGATCTGCGATCGCTTGGCCTTTAATTGAATTTTAAGAAACATACTCTAAGTCGTATTGCATCAGAAGGACTTGCCACTTCGCAATTCATCCAGTGAGAAATGGTTGTTCAAGAATATATCTGAGAGGATTAAGCTTTGATAGAAACTTGATTTCAGAAGCCAACAAGTAATGCCTTGATTTCTGGCACATCCAAACCAGAGCTAGACAAGTTTTCTCCATCTGAGAATACTTCTTTTCATAATCAATGAAGGTTTTGTTCACATAGTAGATAGTGTGCTCTATCAGGTTGCCTTCTTCATACTGTGCGAGGAATCCACCACAGGCATTCTGATTGACAGAAATGTATAGTAGGAGAGGTTTCCCCAACTTAGGTGGCTTCAAAACCGGTGGATTAAGGAGATACTGCTTGCGCTCAAATGAGAGCTGACATTCTGATCCCCATTCAAATTTAACTCCTTTTCTTAGCAAATGATTGAAAGGTTCACATCTCATAGCCAAATTAGAGATGAATCTGCGAATAGACTGAATACGCCTTTGAAGGCTTCGCAGTTCCCTGAGATTAGTTTGAGGCGGCATATCAATAATGGCTTTTGCCTTTGCTGGATCCACCTCGATTCCTTTCTTGCTGATAATGAAGCTGAACAATTTGTCAGACTCAACTCCAAAAACACATTTCTGAGCTTATAAAGAATAAGTCTTTCAAAAACTTGACTAAGAGCATCAAGGTGATCCTCTTCTTCTTTAGACTTAACTAGAATGTCATCCACATATGCATCCATATTTTTGTGCATTTGATCGTGGAAAATAACGGCCATTGCCTTCTGATAAGTTGCCCCGGCATTTTTTAGCCCAAATGGCATAACAGTGTAGCAAAAGGTTCCCCATGGGGTAGTAAATGAAGTCTTGGACTGATGACGAATGGCCAGCTTGATCTGATTATAGCCTGAATATCCATCCATGAAAGAAAACATAGCATGGCCTGCTGTGCTATCGATCAACAGGTCAATATTGGGAAGTGGATAATCATCTTTCGGGGTTGCTTTGTTGAGATCCCTGAAATCAATGCAGATCCAAACTTTTCCGTTCTTTTTAGAGACTGCTACAATATTTGCTAACCAATCTGAATAATCAATGGCCTGGATGAAGCCTGCTTTTAATAAATCTTCAAGTCCTTCCTTGACTTGCTGCTCAATTCGAGGGTCTAATTTCCTCAATTTTTGCTTGATTGGTCTGGCTTCTGGTTTCAACTTGAGTCGATGCTCAACCAGCTTGGGCTCTAATCCTAGCATATCTTCGTAAGTCCAGGCAAATACTTCCTGATGCTTCTTAAGGAATTGGATGAGTCTTGCTTTTTCAACTTCGCTTAGACCCGACCCGATTTTGAGAATTTTCGGATCATCTTTCGACCCAATGTTGACATCCTCAGTTGGATCTTGAACCAGAGATGAGGGTTCATCCTGCTTCTGAATGTGAGCAAATTCTGGCAATTCCTGAATGATGGAATCAAATTCGGCTGGCTCTTCGGTCTGTTCTGCTGCCTGACTGACCTCTGCTCTGTCTTTCATCTCAGGAAACCTTGCTAATTTTAGATACTTGGGATTGATAACGAATTTTGTCATTGATTCAGGAATTAATGGTCCTGAAAATGCCAAGAAGAGGTTTTTAAGGGAAAGTACAAGTCAAAACAAATTTTTGTATAAAGTAAAGAAAATGACATAGACAAAATATAAGAAAGTGAAATATTGGAAGTGAAATATTTACAAGATTGACAAAAAGATGAGATTGTGTCGTCTCTACAAGATTCAGTAGAAAAGAAAAGACAAAAAGCAGGAAAAACTAAGGCATCATTTTTTTTATTGACTTCCTCTGACAAAAATGGTCTCTTTGCTGGAATCCTGGTCGGTGAACCCCAACCCCGAGTTGTTCGCATGCTGAACCAGAATGATAGGCTCTATTATGCCGTCCTCATTCTTCCCTATGCCCTGGAATGACTGGTATCCATGTTTTATCAGCAGATCAAATCCCTTTCTGGTTTTGGAAAACTGAGGAAATAAGGGATGATCTTTGAAGGAGATGTAATTGATGCATCCTCCTAACTTTAAAAAGCAAGGTCCTTGCCATTGGACCGTGGCTGCAACATTCTCTTCGTCCATGACATCTTTTAATTTCAACATCTCTAGGCTGTCATTGAGATTGATTTCATCTGCCTCCCGGATGTTGGGAATATCTGCTGTAAATGTCGGACGAGGAATCATAGGTTGTGGCAGCCTCTCTTCAGGATCTTCGCCCAAGATGGTAGTAATCATTTTGCCCTTGGACCACTTTATGCATTGATGGAGGGTTGATGGAACGACATTGGCATTATGGATCCATGTTCGTCCCAACAAAAGATTATAAGTTGGCGGCACATTGACGACATGGAATAAGACGGTGTGCACTGAGTAATTAATGAAAATCTCTAAAAAGATTTTGCCCTTGGCAGTTTGCCCATGATTATCGAAGCCATAGATGGTAATGGGATCAGGCACGTATTCTTCTTCTTTTAATCCCATGGCCTTCGCTGTCATTTCTGGGCAAATATTTAAACTGCTGCCCCCATCAACAAGTACATGTGGGACAGTCATGCCCCTGGTCCTGACCATGATGTACAGTGCATTGTTGTGGAATGAATGAGGCTTTGGCAGGTCCTCATCTGAAAAAGTAATAGGCGCATTAGTCATCGTCTGATTCACTATTTGTGCCATATCTTTGGGAGTGGTGCCTGGCTTCACCTTGATCTTTCTTAGTAGATCATCTAGCTTTTCCCGATGCTGGGGAAAATCGTGAGTTAATTCAAAAATAGAAATGTTGGAGAGCGCTGTAATAGGTTTCTGAAGGCTTTTGGCCCACTCTTCTGCTGCCTCGGAGGTTTCTGCTTTCTCTGGGAGGCTTCCTTTTTCAAAAATCTTTTTGGAAAAACTTGGGTTTTCCCACTCTCGGCTGACATGTTTCTTATGTTAAAAAATGAGAGGATATTTCCTTTCTGAGATGCAGGCTGATCCTGATGTAGAACCATCACCTGATGCTGAAGACTTATTTCTTCGCTCGAACATGGACGTATGTGATTCTGCAGAAGAAAAGAATTTTCTGAAATGGTTGATGTTGAATGTTTTGGAAATGGGGCGGACATGATGTCCATTTTGCCTTCTTCTTCATCCTCGATGAGGATGCTCTTATCGATGCAGTCTTGGATTAAATGCTTCAGGACGAAGCAATATTTTGTGCCATGGCCTGTCGCTCTATGAAACTTGCAATACTGTTCCTTGAATCTTCCCATGATCACTGGCGAATCTGCAACTTTGGGAAGTTTCACCATTCTGTGAGACAGCAAGTATTCCAGAATTTTTTCCAAAGGCTGGTCAAGGGGAGTGAATTTCTGATCCCTGCTCCAGTTTATGTGCTTGGGTTTTTCTTGAAGGTCCCCTTTTTGTTGAGGACCGGCCGAGAGAGGCTTGTCACTGTTCTTGAAGAACTTCCCCTTTCTTCCTCTGCTCTGTTCAGGCTTCGTGCCACTGTCGCTGCCCTGCTTGCTGCTACTGCCCTGGTCATCCCCTGAAACTTTGGCTGAGTAAGTGAAGTGTGTCTTCTTCTTTGGATCCTGGACATTTTTGGCCAAAGTGACACCTTCGTACATTCCATTTTCTACCCCCATCTCGAGCCATTCTGCTCGCTTTGTCAGTTCAATGAACGATTTGGAAGGATATGGGAAAAGGAGGCTTTTTAGGGGCTGGGAGAAGTTATTGAGGATGACTTGGAGTGCATGTTCCTCAGAAATAGGGTTTCTCATCTTGTTACAAAGGCTCCTCCACTTGTGAATGAAATCTCTAGGCTTCTCATTGGGCTCCTGTTTGAGGTTGCACAAATGGTTCAGGGTGGGCAGAGCTTCCGTATTGAACAGGAAGCGTTCAACGAACATGTTGACAACCCTATCAAAATCCCTTATCTCAATGGGATTGACGTGCTCGACATACCATTTGGCAGCTATCCCCTCCAGACTACGAGGGAAACAGAGAAATAGGGCACGGTTGTCCTCACTGAATCAGGCATATTCGGCAAAAAACATTGCCAAATGGGCCTTGGGATCTCCGAATCCATCAAACTTAATGAATTTCCGGGGGAGGTTCTCCAGATTGATGTCCCCTTCTAAGCCGAGGTAGAAGTCTTGTCTGGTGTATGACCTTTTTCCTTTGTCACGGATTTGCAGGTCTTTGACTATCTTGGTCAAGGCTTGGATCGAATCCTCTGCGGGGGGCCCATACTTGGGCTTGTTCACTGACAAAGGCTCTTCTACTGGCCTTTTGGATGATCGCAGATGCTTTTGGATGTAGATCAGCTGCTCCTCTTCAGATTTCTCTTCTGCTGACTCAGAATCTTCTGAGGTACTGTCACGCTGGATCTTCTGTTTGCTGATTTTAACAGGCCTTTTCACGGGCTTCTTCTTAACTTTGCTCTTAGAAGCCGCCTTCTTAGGACCAGCCTTAGCCTGCTGTAAACACCCCAAATTTTCCTCATCCATTCTCAAACAACCCACCTCGTGTAGTGCCAACCCTGTTAGGTCAGTGTAGGAGTCAAACCCAGTTCAGGTTCGTAATTCACTTCATTCCAATGACCATTCCATACCATTTCTCTAAAAATGGCAGCTTTTCTTGAAAATTCAGTTGGAAAGGTCAGTTGAGTCAGTGTCCGGTGAGTTCATTTGAGTTCTGAAACTCTAAAACCCAGCTCAATTCAGTTCATTTTAGTTGAATCCAGCTCAAACCCTAATTTTCAGTGTTACTCTAGCTTGGCAGAGCTCGAAAATCATTTCTTCAACCATTTTTTGCAAATTTTATCAATTTTAACACTTTTTGAACTGGTACAAGTGTCAATCGGGGTCTAACATCCAAAATTCTTCATTCAGGGTTAGCATTTCGCATAGCATTTCATGTCATTTCTCATCATTTCATATCATTTCTCAGTATTTCATAACATTTCATCACATTTCATTCCATTTTCGAAGTCCAGAACTCCAGTTTTATAAATTTCAATCCAGATTGAGTTTTAAAAGTTTTCAGAAATCAATTTCAAACCCTGGGTTTTCAAAATTGGCATTTTTTCCCCCAAGATTCTAAATTTGGAAATATTTTCTCGAGAAAAACAATATGGATTTCTTTCAAAGTTAAATTTTCAAATTCTACACTGGATTTGCTTTGCAACGAGCTATTAAACTTCAAAATTCAAGCTCATTTCAAAAACTGCCAAAAATAGCTCATTTTGTTGAAAGCATTTTCTCGAGAAAAATAATCTGGATTTCTTTCAAAATTACATTTTCAAATTCTACACTGGATTTGCTTCGCAACGGGGTATTGAACTTCAAAATCCGAGCTCGTTTAAAAAACTGCCAAAAATAGCTCGTTTCGTCTGGAAACTTTCTGAAAAGACTATTTTACCCCTCTAATCTTCAAAATGAATTTCAAAATTGAAATTTGGACCCGCTCTGAGATGGCCCATTCATTTGCATTTCTATTTTATTAAAAAAAAGATGCTTCTTTTTTATTTGTTTATTTTTGTTTTTATTGATTTTTATTTATTTTTTATTTTTATTTTTTTTTAGAGAGGTGGGACCCACAAGGTGGTCGCCCAAACCTCAAGCCCCTCTATTTCTCCCATTTCCTTTCTTTCTTCCTCCATTTTCTTTTTTTTATATTTTTTTTATTTTTATTTTCTTTTCTTTTCTTCTTTATTTCTTTTCTTTCTTTTTTTCTTCCTTTTTCTTTCTTTTTCTTTCTTTCTTTCTTCCTCTTTTTTTTCCTCTCCAGTAAACTCCTTTTCTTCCTTTCCCTCTTCTTTCTTCCCTCTTTCCTTCCCTTTTCTTCCCTTTTCCTTCTTCCCCCCTTCTTTCCTTTTCCTTCCCTTCCTTCTTTCCCCTTTCTTTCTTACTCCCCTTTTCCTCTAAAGCCATACGGCTGTAGCCTTGAACATTACACAACATTCCTTTATTAATTAATGGTAACTTAGGGAAAGATAACATCTTTCCTAAGTTACCAACTAAAAACAAAAAGGGAATTCAAGTCCAGCCTATCTCTCATTCACGGCTCATCTTTTCCCCTTTACTCACGTTTCTCTCTCTCTCTCCCTTTCTCTTCCCCTCCTTGCTGCAACTCTTTCTTTTCCCTTACAGCCATCACTCTCACACCTCTCTCCTTCAAGTCTTGTTGCTCCAGCCATCACCACTACAGGTGCTGCTCCAGCCACACCACAGCAGCTTTTCCTCCAACCACCACCATTGATCCAGCTTGTGCAGCTATTCCAGCCACCTGCAGGCCTTCTTCCATCCAAAGCAGCCAGCCACTTCAACACTGCAGCCACCTCTTCCAAAGCAGCCAGCCACTTCAACACTGCAGCCACCTCTTCCAAGGGATGCCCAGTTGCTTCCCTACTTGCTCCAACCTTCATCGCTAATTGAAGCCTTAGTGAAGCTCCAGCCGAGCCTCCTCCTACGCCACACCATTGCAGCTCCTTTACCTTCAACTTCCCTCAAACAAGTGTAGCAGATCTACAACCTTCCTTCCATCATCACCACAGCCACTACTCATTTCACCAAGGTACCAAGGTAAGATCCATTCTTGTGTTATTAAAGCTTTCATCAAATTTTGCTAATATCGGGTGATTGAAAGAGAATGTTAAAAGGCTATGTTCATGTGAATGCTGGGCAGTTAGTTCAAAAAAAAAAGAAAATGAGTCTATAATGATGTGGGAGCTTCTTTCATGATTATAAGTGTTAGGAAGTAAGAAAAACACATACTACATGTATATGGGCTAAGATAAAGAAAGATTCATCTAATCGATAGATTGAATCTTTTGTTTCATAAGCCAACATCAAGAAAATGAATCATGTCCCCCATTGAATTTCGTTTAGTCTTATATTTTATGAAATTTTTCAGTTTATTAGCCTTTTCATTCATGCCATATAGATTTCATTACTACTTAACTTAGAATGTTTAAATTGTCATTTTGGTATGAAATCCATGCACTATTTCACGTGCATTTATTCATCAATAATTTTTTTAAATTGTATGGCTATTAGATCTATGTGTCTTTGATCTCCTGAAAACAACCCAAATCTAATCGGGTTTTGTAACTCCATTTAGAAAATCAAACCCTACATCGGGTTTTCTGTCTCTCTGAATTTCCAATTTATGCTTTAGCAGACAAAAATCTTTGGAATCACCCCTGTGGGAGATTCAAATCGTCCTTAAAAAACTCACAGTGTATTTATAATAGAATCTACTAGTGATCTGAAAATTTTTAGGTTTTTACAACTAGTATTGATCTCTGAAAAAAATCGGATTTTCCAGACTCCTGGGAAAATCTTGATTTTTCTTCGTCAGGGTATAGACAGACCCTAATGCACAGAGTCCATCCAATCTGTAACCTTTCTGCAAAAACTTTCAACATGAAAGTTGTTCCTAACAAAATTTCCTGTCATTTCCCAAAATTTGAGAATTTTTGGATCTGTTTCATTATTTTTACCGGATTTTCCCTTTCTGTCTAACAGATTCCAATGTCCAGAAATCTCAGAGATTTAGGTCTCTAATAACAGTATGGCTTTTTCCAAACCATAACTAGAATTCCAATGGTGTCAAAATATCAAATCTTCCTATGTTTGTCAGGAACATTTTCCCACAAATTCAGCCTTTTTAACATATGTATTCTATTTTTCCCATATTTCTATCGAAACCTGTCTGTTTCCCCTAAATCCTAGAGTCGCCGGATTCCGATCCGACTTGCCGGAGTGGTACAGCTCCGACCATAGGTCAAAACCAGAAACTGTAAAAGGAAACAATCCTTGCCTTACTGTCCTCTGTCACCCTATAAAATTTTGGAATTTTTATGGAAATTTGATATCCTAAATTCACTTTAGAATCAACATTTTAGGCAAAAATCACAAAATTTAGGGTTTTTATTTGAATTTCCATATTTAAAAATACAAAAAATTAGATTTTCGAGATCCATTCTATTTTTAGGGTTATTTTAGGTGTCCATGCCAAATTTGGTTTAATTCCAAGTTCATTTTCTCCATGTATTAGTTTATCTTTAAGTTCAGAAGCGAAAATCAGGCGAAAATCAGGTTAAATTCGATGTTTTATGATATTTTCGTCATTTTAAGATTTTATCATGTACATAAGCATGTAGAATCATATTAGGGTTAATTTTAATCTCATTTGCATTTCATATTTTTCCATTTTGAAAAATTTATTTCAGAAAACCCTGGTTTCAAGGCCATAGTCTTGTTATCGGGGGTATTTTGGTCATTTTGACCTAAATTTCGAAATTTTAATTTCTAATTCTCCAAAATTTCATGCATATCATCATATCTTATCATATTATGTTTGATTTATTTCATTTGATTTTCAAAATTCCAAAATTTATAAAAATTCTTTCAGAAAACCCTGATTTCAAGGTCATCAGGGGTATTTTGGTCATTTTGACCCAAATTTCGAATTTTCAAGTTTATTTTCGAAATTTATTCATTATTTATCATGTTTATATCAAAGGGGGTATGATTTGGGGTTTATATCTGAATAATATCCGATAATTTCCCATATTTTCGGATAAATTCAGAAAAACCTACATTTTTGTGCTAACCTTGTTTTCTAGTTTTGCAGGAACATTCAAGAAGAAGACTTAGCTTTTATTTTTTTTTATTTCAATTCAATGTAACCTCAAATGTAATAATTTGGAATAAGAGTTACTTTTCTGCTTAGAATAGGGCTGCATTGCATATAGTTTAATTTATGCAAATTTTAATATGTGATGTATGATTCATGCACATTATTTCAAATTCACTATGGTTTACACGAATGGCACATGCACAAGCTTTTATGGAGTTTATAAACTCGGTGGAATTCGTATTTATGGCCATAGTCAGAATACGAAGAAAACCAAGATTTATGATCTTTATATCAGCCACATTCAACCTACACTCTTAGGCTAACTTCAAAAATGCACTGCATTTCTCAAAGTTTCAAAAGGATTTCCCAATTCCTCAATGAAATTCCCTTTTCAAATTCATATTCATTCATTCATATCATTCAAATTGCATTATTTTCAAACTCGTTTTCCAATTTCAATTTCAGAAAATTCAATTTTCTCAAGGATTTACCAAGTCTTTCTCAGGATTGGATTTTCCAAGAATTCTAAATTTTCAAATGACATTTCAAAGCATTTCCCAAGTTCAAATCAAGATTTTCCTATGTTTTCAAATTCTCAAATTTCAAAATCCCAAGTTTTCAGAAATCGATTTTCTCATATTTTCCAGTTTTCCTGAGAATTCATTTTCCATTTCAAAAGTCATTTTCCAATGAATTTCTTAGATTTTCTCAGAATTCTCAAATCCATTTTCTCAGAAAAGCAATTCCAAATTTCAAAATCGATTTTCTAAAGTTCAAATTTTCTTGAGAAATCACTTTCCAATGCAAAATTCTGATTTCCAATAAAATTCAATGATTTTCCCAGGAATTCCATTTTCAAGCATTTTCCAGTCCTTTTCTAAATGCATTTCAATTTTCCAAAGCAATCATCATATTTTCTCAAACTTGCATTTTTCAAAATTCCATAGCACAAGCCTGATTCTTTGTGCATTCTAGGAAACATAGAGCATAATTTAGATATTTGAGTCAAGTTAAAGCACATAATTGGTCCTTGGTTCAATTACCCCTGGTAAAGGCGCCAGGAACGGTTGAACCTCGTACCGACAGGCGGATCCCATTCCATGGAATTTTCCCATAAATTTTCAAAACGGAGGCAAGTAAATTTTCAAAACAATTTTCAAAACTTTGGTCGAGTTTGACTCGCAGATTCGTTTCTCTCTCGCAAAGGAGGGAAAAATTTTTGCGATGATAACAGGTTTGGCGACCGTGATGGGACCTGTCCTCGCCTGATCAATTATGTGCTTTAACTTAGCCCAATTGTCAAAATTATGTTCTATGAAATGTCAGCTTTAATTCCTGATATCATGTGAACCTAGGAGCCTAGACTTGAACCCAGCTGACATGGATTGCATGTAGACTAGGCATGGTTTGGTAGGACCATATTGAGGAGAATTATGCATGCTCACTTAGACTTAGGTCTAAAATACAACACTCCTCAATCTAGGACTTGTATGAAAACAATGTTTGCTTCTTCAAAAAATTTCAAAATTCTATCTCTTTAGGACTTAGAGTCCTCTGTTTGCCTGCATGTGATCATATTTCAAAAACCACCCCACCTATGTCTACCCGGTCTTCACGTTGCTGGGCTCTCTTCCAGAACTATAGTTCAGGACAGAGCCTCACAACTGGGCCACTTATTTGGGCTAACGCCCCCCTGCCACGTACCAAGGGCCATAGTCCAACGTATATCGGCAAGCGCTCAAGGATGTTGGGAAAACACAAGCCTAGACCCGGAGATGAGTTTTATGCCACGTACATCGAGCCTCGGCTCGAGTATATCGGCATAGCATGATTGGACACAGTTGATCTAAGCCTAGAGTCAGGATTAGGGTCCTAAAGCTCTTTCAAAATCAATGCATTTAGAGTTGGCTTCTTAGGGATTGCTGTATGTGCATAATTGTTTGTAATTGAATGTATGATATTCATTTTCGCCTTATTTTTTTTCAGTTTTTCCAAAATACCAAATAATTTTCTAAAATACCTCATTTTTCATCTTTTATGAAATATCTCTTTTTTCTCAAAAACCCTGGATAATTTTTCCAAATTATCCACCTTTTCTTCAAAACTCCAGGAGATTTTCCATTCTTTCGTTCCTCTGGACTTCAAATTTCTAGCTTTCATTTTATCCTGCCTGCAATTTTCAAATTTCTTGTATTTTTCCAAAGTCTAATTCCAGTCTTCTTGTCTTTTAGTCCAATGGCATCCAGTCAGCTCGATTCTGTTTTTCCTGAGGGTCACATCTCCTATGAGGTGCGATAAAGTCTTCCTGAGCATCGATCTCTTAGCACCGGACCCTTCTTCCCCCGGTGGTACTATGTCTGGTTCAAAAACTTCTCTTGTATGTTTCCGGACCACTTGAGCGATTGCGGGTTGGAATTGGCATCTGCAGTGGGAAAGTTGACAGTCAACGGCAATCTGATTCATTCACTGGCAGAGCGGTGGAATCCGCGCACTTGCACGTTCTGGTTCCTGTGGGGCGAGATGACACTACTGATGGATGAATTTTCAGAGATTATGGGACTGCCTGAGCCAGCCGGTCAGCCTGGAGATCCGTTAGAGCAGCAGTTTCTGATCAATGTCAAGGGTCTGGACCCCAAAGATGTCGTAGCTCGCATGACAGGGCGCAAGTCTTGGCCACTGATTGAAGAAAATGGGAATGAATACGTGAGTCTGATCGAGATCTACCGACAGCATGGAGAATTCGCAGAAGTCAGCTCGTTTTCCAGGACAGCTCGAGAGAGAATTCAGCATGCGATGGTTTTGTGTACTGTGGGACTTGCTTTCTTTCCAGATGGACAAAATTATGTGGATGTCAGAATAGTTCAACTTTTGAGAAGATGGGGAAGTCGACAGACCAGCCGTCTCTCGATAGCCATGGTCGCGCTTGCTTTTCTATATAGAGGACTGACCCGCTTCACACTTGGAGAGTCCATCTTAGTCGAGGGATGTACTTATGCTCTTCAATCTTGGTTCCTTCAGCATGTACCGACCAGAGCTAGTTCATTCAGATACAACGGCAAGGAGCTCCTTCCAGTTGCGCGGTACCGATTCCTGATCGACTATCTGTAGGAAGAAGAAGTGGTGTGGGACTATTTTGATCGAGAATTATCACCTCCCAGATACACCTATGCATATGGCAAGAGATTCAAGTTGCTTGGTCCATTCTTCTGTGCTTACTATCATTCGGAGCGGTGTGTTCGACAGTTTTCTCAGAGACAGAAGCACATAGAGATGCGGCTGCTATCAGGAGTCGTGCCAGAGTTCGACCTTACATCAGCACAGTGGTCCGGAGCATACCATTCTGCCAGATATGGCTGGGACTCTTTTGTTACTCTTCCGCTTTTTCTCGGTCCTCGTGTCTCTGCTAGTTATAAAGAGTGGTGGCAAATTGTCTGTCCGCCCCCTCTTTCTCAAGTTTATTATTGATGCAATCATGTTTTCTTTCAATAAATAAAAATCTTGCAAATTCTTCAATTCTTGGTTTGACGACCTCGCCTAGGTAACAAGGCTTAATTTTCAGTTGTTTATTTTCTTTGCAAAGGAATGACAACGCAATTGTCATAATCCCAGCGACGACTCAATCCCTAGTAATGGGATATTCTTTCAAATTGTCTACCAAAATTCTCAGCGAATATTTTCTTCCAATCAAAATCTCTCTCAAAAGCCTAACCATCGATTTTGCCCTGCAGAGAGCATTCGTGACCGTCAATGGTTCAAACAAGGTTAGGGAAGAAGACTGCACCAGTCGAGGGAATCACATATTCGACAGCTTCAGACGAAGAAATGGATTCCCCGCGCTCAGGCAAAAATCAGGGGCAACAGGTTGAGGATGACATTGATCCTCAGATGTATGCCATGTTTAAGAAGATGATGACCAAAATGTTGGCAGAGCAAGCGGAAGCTAGTATAAAGAAGACCCAAGTCAAGCCAAAGGCTAAGGGTCATGCAGTCAAGAAGCAGGTGAAAATGTCTAAGAAACATGTCCAACATGTTGATACAACTGATGAAGAAGGATCAACAAAAGGCACAGATGAAGAGTTTGAGACCCATCAGGCATTCCGCGAATCTACTCAGGGGCAGGGGTCAGCCCACAAATTCAAAGAGCAGTCTGTCAATGACTCTGACCAGCCGCAGTTCAAAGATGTGGTCAGAATGCTTCGAGACCTGCAGGCCCGCGACAAGGGCAAGAAAGTCTTCACCAACGAAGACTTCTATGATGGTTTGGATGGGGATGATAATCTCGAGAATCTTCCCAGAAAGTTTATCAAATTCGATGGTTCTGGCTATCCCAAAGCTCATCTCGCCATGTTCTTCGCTGAATGCTCCAGATTCAAGCGAGACAACCGGGCATTTTTTCTATGTTTCCCTCGCAGTCTGGAGGGAACCGCAGCTAAATGGTACTTGGAGCATGTAAATCCAATTGAATTGAAATAATTTGATAAAGTGGTGAACATGTTCATCGAGCGATTCCTCTTCAATGCTGAGGCACTTCCCACCCTTAGTCATCTCTGTGGCCTCAAACAGAGAGAAAACGAAAAGGCAAGAGATTTCATTCACCGCTGGAGGTCAGCTTGCAACAAGATGAGAGACCCCATATCAGAGGGGCATGCTCTATCCTTAATTCTAAGCAACTTCTCACAGCCTCTGAGAGGCCTCATCTCTACTGCACCATCAAGGACATTCATTGAACTGACAGAGCGAGCCGAATGGCTCGAGTTGAGCATGGAAAATGGTTCCTACGAAGGCTTCACTTTCACCAAGAACAACGGCCAGAATGAGCAGAAGAAGAAGACTCACTTCACTCATTCTGTCAGAAATAATAATTGGAGCCACTGTAAGGGGCAGAACAAAGATTTCTGTTATGGGGCAGGAAGTTCCAACAAGAACGATCAGAAAGGCAAGTCAGTGCCTCAATACAATAAGCCACTTCAATTAGAACAGAGACCGAAGCCCCGAGAAAAAGTAAAGCATGAAGGGTGGAGTTATGACAGGAAATTCACTCCACTAGACCAATCCCTCGAGACTGTGCTCGAGTATATGTTGACCAAGGAGATGGTCAAACTGCCTAGGTTGGCCGATCCCCCTGTTCCCATGGGAAAATTCAAAGATCAGTTCTATAAATTTCACATAACAGTGGGACATAATACTGAGAACTGCTTCGTTCTCAAGAATATTGTTCAGGATCTCATCGATAAGAATCTTCTGGTAGAGGGTGTCGAAGATGAAAATATGGATATTCTGAAGAAACCCTTTCCCCATCATTCTACAACGGTCATTTCTGAACAGCCTTTTCAGCCACAGGAGCATATCAGGCCATGCTCTAAAAAGGATATACAAGTCCGACATCAGGTCCTTGTGCTGCAGTAGGCTCAGTCCAAAGCTCAGAAGATGGACCTCATTGCAGCCTTTGGAAAAATGAAAGTATCTGACAAATCCGCTGGGGTATCTCCTGAGGTGGCTAAAAGAATGCCATGGCTCCCCAAACACTTTATTAAGCCCGCCCCGGAGAAAAATGAGACATCCACACCACAACCGATAACTGCATTATCCAATGTCTCAATTTTGGACTTAGCTCAAGCCTCCACCAAATACCAGCAGGTGTTGAATAATCTGTTGCAGAAAATCAAAGTGAAACCGAGCATAACTCCTGAAGACATGGCCCAGATAGTCAATCAGGCCATGACAAATGCTCCAATCACTTTCTCAGATGAAGATCTTTCCAAGCCGCATGTATTTCACAACAACGCTTTATATGTTGTGATTCGAACCAGAGGAATGATTGTTCCTCATGTGCTGATAGATGGAGGCAACAGCCTCAATATATGCCCAGAAATGACAGCCAAAGCTTTGGGCATCAAAGAAGAGGAATATATCCCGGACCCGATCACCATCTACGGGTTTGATAATCATGGCCAGACAGCTAAAGGGAAATTTTTCTTCGAAATTTTCATTGAGTACTCGGTCCACTCTGTCCTCTTTCATGTGGTCAATGTACCCCCAACGTATAATCTGTTGTTGGGACGACCGTGGATTCACAACACGAACGCGGTGCCGTCTACTCTGCATCAGTGTGTCAAGTGGTCAAAAGGTGGAATGATCACAACAGTCTTGGGCGAGGATCCGGAGAAGAGGCTTGCACAACCCATGGTTCCTAGGCCCACTTTCACTACTGATATCCCTAGCATTAGGGGCATTGATGAGGTCAGCTTTGAAGAAAATTCGGGAATACTGCAGACGGCTGAACAACCAGCACATACAGTGGCCATGACTCGATGGAGAGGCCCACAGTTTTTCAATATTGGAGGACGAATTGACTATAGTATATTCAAAGATCATCCACTGTTCTCCCAATTTATGAAGGCCAAAAAGGGATTTGATCTGTTAGTAAAGCATGGTTATCAGCCTTTTCAAGGCCTGTGAAAAAATGGGAATGGTCGTCTCGAGCCAGTAATTCCTCATCACTATCCTCAGAGGGCTGGATTGGGCTTTAGTGGCAGAAGATCTCAGAAGGGCACTATCTTTATCAAAGGGACGCACTAAGGGCATCTGCTTGTCTTTCATTTCTATTCTTTTGTTTTCACATTTAGGATGATATCCCGTTTCATTTCAATCATTGTCCTCAATTCAATCTTTCAATAAAGTTGCAACTTTCCTTTGTCTATCTGGATGCCATTTGTCTCTTTACTTCTCGTTATCAAATCTTTGAAAATTTGCCATTATTTTGCTCTTTTATCTTTCAAATTATTTTCTTAACAAAAGTAATTTGTTTTATGATAGGCGATTTTCCTGAATCGATTTATTCTCCAATTTTCAGAATGTCTTCCCAATCTATCAAGAAGCTCGTTCTTAATCCAGAGGCCTTTTCAAAGCCAACAGTGATTCATCAGGTTAAAATAAGAGCAGAATGTAGTCAGATTACAAAGCAGTCAGAAGAACCTGCAGAATTTGATTCAGCTCTTCAAGAATTACCAGAATTTGAAGCAATTCAGAAACAAGATGAGCCATCATCCTTAGTTCAGGATCCGACTGAGGATATGTTATCGTCGCGAAATTTTTCCCCGTCTTCCCTTCCTTGCGAAAGAGAAAGAGGGAAACGCTTTCGCGATTCAAACTTGACTGGATTTTGGAAAATGTTTTGAAATACTCCCCTCCGTTTTGAAAATTGCGGGAAAATCCATGGGATGGGGCCCGACCTGTCGGTACGAGGTTCGACCGTTTCTACCGCCTTTAACAGGGGTAATCGAACCAAGGACCAAAACTATGCTTGACTTAGCAAAATTATCAAAGTTATGTTCTATCCTAAATGCACATGGAATTCAGGCATGTGCTATGAGATTTTGGAAAATGTAAGTTGAAAAACATGATGTATGCTTGAAAAATATTTGGAGTTGAAAGCTATTTCTCAAGAAAAAGGTGAAAGTCAATTTCTCAGGAAACTCAGATGGAAAAGATTTGAAATCTCGGGAAAGTTCATAAAGTTGTGGGAAAATCATGAATGGTTGAAAATCCTGGGAAAATGGAAGTGATTCTTGAGAAAAAGGTGAACCTTTGAAAAGGGAAACACTTCTTAGGAAAACTTGTACTTTGAGAGTTTTCTTAGGAAAATGATGGAAAATTTATAGGAAAACTCATTGGGGAAGGAAATTCAAAACTTGGGAAATCGAAATCCTGAGAATTTTACCTTTGAAATACTTGGAAATCGATTTTTGATCTTGGAGAAATATTGAAAAACTCCTTTGAAGCTCTTAAGAAAATAACATTTTCCAAGGAAAACTGTGAAAAACTTGACTTGGAAAAACCGATTTTGGAAAATTCTTAGAGTTTCTTGAGAAATCGATTTCTTGATAATGAAGTTTTCTTAAGAAAATCATGGGAAAACCAAGGATTTCATGATGCAAATGATATGAGTGTATGAATGCACTTTGAAAGATTTTCTAAGAAATTTGTTGGAAAATGTGTATTAAGTCAAAATAAATCCTTCACATATTCTGACTGTGGCCATGAATATGTTCAGAGTTTGATTGATTTAATGCACAATGCTTTGAAAACATTGAAAATATGATGTGCATTTTAAGATAGCCTAAGAGTGTAGGCTCAATGTGACTAGTAGAAAGATGATGGATCTGGGTCTCATCCATATTCCGACTAGGGCCGTAAATATGGATTCCACCGAGTTCATCAACTCCCTAAGAGTTGGTGCACGTGCCATTCGTGAACATCCATAGTGCTTTTGAAATAACAATGCATGAATCATATAAGCAGGATATTGCATAAATTCAAACTATATGATATGCATCCTAGTCTAAGCAGGAAATTAACTCTCTTATTCCAAAATTTACATTATTACATCACTAAATAAAGGAAATAAAAGAAATTTGCAGACTTCAGCTCCTTCTTTTGATTGTTCATGCCAAACTTGAAATAGGGTTAGCTCAAATATGTGGGTTTTTCCAAGATTTTCCAATAATATTATGAAATTATTGGATTTAATTGGATATAAACCCTATTCTCATGCTTACTTGATATTTGAAATGATGTAAATGCATGGAATTCAGTGGAAAACAGTTTGAAATTCGGAATTAGGGTCAAAATGACCAAAATACCCCTAATTATAAAGTTATACCTTTAAAATCAGGGTTTTTTGAAGGAAAACTTGGTAAATTTGAGATTTCGAAATTCGAATTGAATCAAATGATGATGAAATGCAGTATGATACATTATGACATGCTGCTAAATGCATTAGGACTGTAAAATCAGAATTTGACATTTTACAATTTATCCAAAATAATGAATTTCGCTTGTTTTTCGCTTGGATCTGGGTCATGCGGGACCCTGTTTTGGTATTATGGCTAATCCGAACCTCAAATGGATTCCAAATTGCACCAAATTCGGTATGAAGTATCTACTTACTCTGATAAACAGTCTAGAATGCTAAAAATCACGAATTGATATGATTTAAATGCTGAAATTTAAAAGAAATCCTAAAATGGTGGATTTTGCCTATGGATTCGAACCAAATGCAATGCTTAATATAATAATGCAAGATTTACACCATGAAAACTTCTGATATTTTTCAGACTGTTAAAGGACCCGAAATGAAACATTTTTAGTTTTTACAGCCTCGGGATTTGAGCCATGGTGAGTTCAATAACAGAGATTTAGTTCTGACAGAGGTAAAAATCACCATAATTTGATGTAAAATGCTAAAAAAATATACAACAGCCATGGAAATTTATGAAATTAATCAGAGCTACTCACGACACCTATTTGAACAACTTTCATGTTCATGACTTCAGCATGTGATCAACAAAAACATGGATAAAAATATAACTTTGTGTTCCTAAGTTGACAGAACAGACCAATGTGACCAAACAGGGGACTGACAAGAAAAATTCGAAGCAGGTATCAACACTGTTCTAAAAATCACAGGATTTCAGATGAAAATATAGGACATCTCGGACATAACTTTCACTTTTTACAGTTTTGGATTCGGAGCAACACACAAAGAGAAACCATAGCCCTAAGTCGATCCAAGATCTCAGAGGCCCAAATCAGGCTCTGACACGTGTCCTTAGCTCTCGGATTTTTGTCAGACATAAACAAAATCAGAAAAATCTTAAAAAATCAGGTTAAACACTATACATTCTTCCTAGTTCAGGACATTTTTCGGATTGAAAATCGGATATCCCATGAGGGAGATCTCGATTTTACAAATCGGCAAATGATTTTCAAAACGCCTCCCGGGTAACAAAACCCGACTTGCCATTTTGAATGTTTACCGCAGTAAACAAATTCAAATGATTCCGAATTTTTGGCATAATTTTAGAGACACATAAGGGCGCATTCCGTGATTTTTTTGAGATTTTTAATAAAAAATAAATGCATGAAATGACGTGTCGACTGACTGACAAAAACATAGACCTACTAAAAATGAGCAGAATTGAAATAAATACTAAATTAATCCTAATTAATTCATGAAATGTGCTAAATGAATGAAATAAAATGCAAATTAAACCTAGCTAAATGCATGAATGTTAAAAATCATCAAAGAAGCATAATTGAGTATTTTTATGTATGTCGTTTTATGAGAATAGCTCAATCCATCTCTCGGATGAGCTCTTTCTTCAAACGACTCTCGAATCGAACTATGACGTCAAATCAAGCGAAAAAGAGGTGCACCTTGCTTCGTTAGGCAGCGTAGGATCTCTTGAAAGGGGCGGCTATCACGAGCTTCGTTCACCCACTACACCTTCTTCACTGAGCCAAAGGGGGCGTGAATTCCAAAGTGCAAAAATTGGATTCTCAAGAAGGCTAGGTCGAATTTTCAAGTTCACAAGAGTTCTCCAAAGATGGTCTTCTCTCAAAAAAAATGGTCTTTCCTCTGCTGGGCGTGGAGCCTTGTTTTTATAAACTTTCTGAAAAAAATTCAAATTTCAAACAGGCTCAATCTGAGCCCTCCATGTGGCGCCATCTCAGGGGTGCTATTTTGATTTTTGAGAAAATAAAAAATGAGAATTTTGTGGGTGAGACACCTCAGCAGGATTTGAAATTTTTCAAAATTTGGTTTGCTTGATTTTCTCTGCAGGAAGCTCCCAGATGGCGCCACCTCAGAGGATGCTCTCTTGGAGTTTAAATTTCAAAATCACCTTTTGTAGGGAGTCCTCAGGTGGCGCCACCTCATGGTGGGCTGCTCTTATTAAAAATAAAATAAAAAATGAAAATGAAGCCAAGTGGGAGCTCTGGAATGGTGCCACCTCAAAAGGTGTTTGACACATGTCAGAAGAACAGAGCAGTGGGCTCAGAAGGCACCACCTCAGAGGAGTTTGAATTCTACTTTTTCTGATGAAAGGAGATCTGGACATGTGGCAGTCCAGGATGGTTCCATACCTGACAAGTGTCAGCCTGCTGGAGGAGGTTCTTCAGATGGCGCCACCTCATGGGGGATTTAAATTTTAAATGGAGGTTGGCCCTGGAGGAATGGGGGGTGGACATGTGGCGCCACCTCAGGGTGGCTCCTACAATGCCATGTGGCAGGAGGGATAGGCAAGGGACATGTGGCGCCCTCATAGGCCATCTGGAAAAATCAGAGCTCAGGATTTGCGCCACCTAGGCCTTGTTTGAATTTTTGAATGGTTTGCTTTTTCTGAAGAAAGCCAGGAGTGACATGTGTCTCCTACTTTTCTGAGAAAAGTAGGGAGAAGACATGTGTCCTCTACTTTTTCTGAAGGAGGTAGAAGGAGACATGTGTCACCTGCTTTTTCTGAAAGAAGCAGAGAATGACACGTGGCAGAGGGGAGAGAAGGAGGGCCAAGCCATGTGGTGCCATCTCAGACAACATGGAAAAGGTGAAGTTCAGGATCTGCGCCACCTATGAGGAGATTTGAATATTTGAATTCTAGATTTTCTGAAGAGAGTAGGAAATGACACATGGCATCTACTTTTTCTGAGAAGAGCAGAGAATGACACATGTCACCTGCTTTTTCTGAAAAGAGTAGAGGATGACACATGGCATTTGCTTTTTCTGAGGAAATGAGAGATTGACATGTGTCCTCTGCAGGAGACACACTCCAAATGGCGCCACCTCAGAGGAGACAAGCCTACCTTTTCTGGAGGAATCTAGGAGTGACACATGTCTCCTACTTTTCTGAGAAAAGTAGGGAGAGACATGTGTCAAGCTACTTTTCTAGAAGGAGGGAGAGGTTGACACGTGTCCCCTGTAGGAGACACACTTTAAGTGGTGCCACCTCAGAGGAGACAAGCCTCCACTTTTTCTAGACAGGACAACCTATGACACTTGGCATCTCTTGGTAATCTTGGAATGACTCATGGCGCAGGATGGATAGGGTGACACATGGCCGATAAATGGGATGACATGTGGCGGCTTCTTAGGGTAGCCCCACACTGACACTTGGCATGGAAATGGGAGGAGAGAGAAAAGACAAGTGGCACCAATCCAGGGGACAAGGCTCCTATATTTTTGGGTTTTTCAAAATTCAAAATTTCAAAAGAAAAACTTGTGTGACACCACCTCAGTGTGGGTCCCACATTGCTTCTTTACTGAAATAAGGATAAAACAACAACTTCTTTTTGGAATTTTCATAAAATCTGGACTAATTGGTAAAACAGGATTTTTTGGAAAGAGTTGGCCCCTGTAGGGCAATTTTGTAAAAGGAAGATATTTGAAATTGTCAAAAGGGCAAAATCTGAGGTGAAGTGGCTGAAATCCATATTAAAAACTATCCAGATCGTTTTCCTGAGAAAATATTTTGAAATTCAGAGTCCTGGGGGTAAAATGGGAAGAATTGATAATTTTGAAGACCCAGGGTTTTGAAATCAATTTTGAAAAGAGTTGAAATTCTAATCTGGATTGAAAATTTTGAAATCAAGAGTTCTGGACCTCGAAATGACATGCTGTGCAGTGCAGTGATTTGAAATGCTCATGCAATGATATGCAATGTCATGTCTTATGCAATAGAATCTTGAACCAAGACTTTGGAGATGTCTGTCTCCTGTCAGGAGTAAAATTTTGAACATCTGAGATAAAAATAGAGAAAAATTGAGAGTTGTAGATGCAATCTGAAATTTTGCAGGTTCCATGCTCAGAAAATGACCATTTTGCCCTCTGGCGATCCCATAGGTTGAATGATGATGCTTGGTGGAACTGTCGGGGAGGTGAGTGAAAATTTGGGGTGTTTACAGATGCCCCTCTTTGCTACTAAGCCGGCTCATGGCCGAGCTTAGTGGCAAAGAAAAACACACCAAATTTGGGCTATACATAAAAAAATGCCCCAGTTAGAAGGATCTGACTGGGTGTGAAGAAATTAGTCTGAGGAAGATGGTAGATATGAAGCGAAGAATGGAGAGAAAAGACTGTGAACACCCCAAATTTTTCAAAATCTTTTAAATATTCCCTTTTTGCCCCTAAATTCATTTTCTGAGCAAACAGGTCATTTCAAATCTAAATTCCAGTTCATTTCTCTACTTTTATTGAAATTAAATTCATTTCATATATTTAAATTGATTTTGGATCTGGATCCACTATTCAGATCCAAATCTGAATCTCCTTGTTCAAAGTTTTAAATCAAAATTCCAAAAATAGCCTTTAAATAGCTCGGACAGTCCATTCAACATCCGTTTGGATCCATCACATTGTATTTCTCGATTCAAGTGTCAAAACTCGAACATTTTCTCAAAACCTGGGTCCAAACCCATTCTTCTGAAGAAATTTCCCCGAAATGGCCGGAAATTCTCAGAAAAATACTTTTGTAAATACTTCTCAGAAAAATACAAAAAAATAGTGTTTAAAAAAAAAAAAAAAAAAACTTAGTTCTCTTTTAAGATCTTAGTTTTCTACTACAAAAATACAAAAAAAATGGAAAAAGCAGTATAAAAATTTAAAAAAAAAAAATTGGGGGAAGGCAAATGGTTTTAAAAATTGAAAAAATGAATTTTTGCCAAAAACCTCTTTTTAAACCATCTTTTTACAAAATTTCTTTCAAGGGGGCCTTCTTTTGGGAATTTTAGAAAATCTTCAACAGCTTCTTCCCGCGCTCCCTCCTCTCCTTCCTCCATCGTTGATCTCAAAACCAACTCCTTCCTTTTTCACCTTTGATCGTTAACCAAACTATTCTCGAATCATCCAGGGGTCTCTTTAAGAAGAGCCGCTTTGCCTTCTCCGAGGGAGGGGGATCAAGTTTTTCTCTGCAAAAATCGCTTAAACCCATCATCTAAATTCGTCTTTCCCCATTCTTCCATTACAAATCATCATCGTTAAGCATTTTTTTTGTTGATATCCATCACACATCTTCAATATCGAGCACCAAGTTTTATCGACTCTACTGCTGGAAGGCCATCGATCAGCTGGGAAGATCGACCATCCTGACAATTGAAAAACTCCAGCGTCCCTGCAACACAAAGGAGTAAGAAGAAGCATCTGTCTTCACCCCTTCTGTGCCTCCCCTCAAGAACGATAGAAAAAGCCTCGACTCTCTCCTTCAGAAACTCGGCAAAATCACGGAATCTGAAAGAAGTCGATCCCCTCCGTAGTAACAGAGTCCCAGCATATCCATTGCATACAGGAAGCTTCACTCATTCCCCAAATTGGAGCCCTAGCAAATCGAAAATCACCCGAAAAGCCAACTTGTGGGAGGCCATCTCATTTCGGCTAAACTGGTAAGACGTTTTCCCCCATCCTTCTTCTCCTTAAGAATCAGATCCATTGCTTAAGTTTGCTATTCGATTGATTTCCTTTATTTTTCTGAAAATTTGTTTATCCACATTTTCATTCTTTTTGTTACATTTCTTTTCTTTCTTTTTTTTTTCTTTTCTTTTATCCTTTATTTTTAGCAATATATGCAATGTCGGGCTGCTTATAGCAGTACCGATTTGCAACTCGCAACAGTAATTCGACCTTCCCCTGGGTTACATTTTTTTTGCTTTGTTGTTGGTTTATATGGTTTTTTTTTTTTATATCTTAGTTGGTTTTCATTTCATTCCATGTTAGATGAGGCTAAATTACCGCGTTCCCATTCTGTGCATTTGTTTCTATTCTCCTGATTATTTACTCTTTCCTCTTTGGATTTCCCTCTGAATTTTTAACTTCTTTTTTTCTTTCATTTTGGCCTCCATTAATGCACTATAGATGACATTGGGTTGTATATGGCAATTTCAATGCACCACCGTGCAACAATAACAGAATTCTCCCAATTCCAATAATCATTCTCTGCTTTGTGATTTATCATGTTTATGTAATAATAGATTCCTGTTTATGCTATTTCCCTTTTGCAATTTATCACGGTAATTTCTTTCATTTATTATTATTATTATTTCTGTATATTTTATATCCCAGCATATCGTTTTCATCAAATTAATATCCGACAATAGGGTCACCTGAACAGGTGTGTTTTATTTCCCTGTTTTCCTTTGCTTTCCATTTTGATTCTATACTTGGATCGGACCTCCGTAATATGAAAAGATTTCCATTCCCTCTCTTTCCCCTTCCTCTTTTGTTCATCTCCCATTCACCATGGGTGAAGAAAACAAGGACAAGGACAGGGAGATGAAGCTAGTCCCAGTGAAATCGGTAAAAGGGAATGGTGTTTTGTTTTTGTTTTTCTTTTTTTTTCTTTTTTTTGTTGATTTACCTGTTGTAAATAACATTCATTATGAAATTGGCATCGATGGCCACCATCTTAGGTTGAATCACCTTTAGATTCTCCAGATCCGTCCCTTTTCTGTTGGTGGCGTCATCTATGAATATACTATTCAATGGTAACAGATCTTCTTTTAAATGTCATGACCAGAATGGATCACCGGATTATGTTATAGAGTAAAGAAATCACTAACTTTTGCTTTCCGCCTCCAGCTCTGTTCTATATTTGTTTTGCTGACAGGTTTGAGTAATGTAGTGTGAACTTCACTCCATTCTGTGTATAGCGTCATCTTATTTCATCTCCCCATCATATTCTTTCCTTCATCATAGGTGTATTTATGCTCATTTGCCATCCTTCATTTAACTATTTACATCCGTAGATGCTTATGTATCACCTTGCATCTGTTCAGCATATTTACTTCCTACGTGTTATAGTCTTATTTTATTTACAATCTTGGGCATATACATACCTATCATCAGCCTTTGTGTATTGCGGTTCATAATTCTTTACATCAGCATGTTCTACCATTTTCTAATTCTTTGTGCATTAACCCTTGATTTTGCTTACTATCGTTTCATGAATTAGAATAGCAGTGTTTTATTTGAACTACCATCCCCATGGTGTGCTGGCATTCATATTTCACTTTGACACCATCTATGCTCATCTTTTTTTTATACGATCACTTCACATTCATGAGATGGTCATTCAAGCCTTCAAGCTGGTTCTGCAAGCTGTTATTATTGTTACCAAGCAGGTGGATGCCTTGACTGAAGCGATGGTTGGATAGCTAAGCTTTTTGACAGAAGCATCAAATAAAAAAAAATTGTGATTCTGTTGAGGGAACTCCAGAAGCTGCTGTAGAATTTTTTTTTTTCTGCATTCAAGAGTCACCAAGGAAATCTCTCGTCCCTGGTGGTTCTAGATGTCAATAATTTCCCTCCATCAATGGCATAACCTACCATGAAGTTAGAGATACTACAAAAATTGAAGGACAAGAAGGGTTTTATCTGAGGAATTGATGCATCTGGCCCTTTAATTACAAATTCTGATAATAACTCGCAGGTCATTAACTTCTCTGTTGTCTCTCCTGATTAGGCATACCTGGAAAGTATTGCAAATTTGGTCATCTTAAAGGAGGCGGTAAGACAGAATAGCGGTTGGCTGTGGTAGATTTGTAGACGGTCACGGGATCGGGACTAATCTTTATGCTCAATTTTCACTAAAAAAAAAAAAAGGAAGGTATTGTTCATGGTTATTTCAAATCTCTTATTCCTTATAAGTCTGTTTCTTTTTTTAATGCATAAAGGCAAGTTGATTTGGTGGCAAGGTAAGCAGCCAACCAAACTTTTTCTTGTTTTGATTACCTGGGAATATAAGAAGTTGATCGAGCGTCTAGCACTTATTCAATTCCTGGGAGAGCAACCCCTAGGGTTTATATATCCACCCCATTGAAAGACTCTCATTATTACTGGTGTATATATATTTGCATGACCTCAAATGATTCCTGTGACAATCTGAGTATATAGTAATCACATGTTACATCATCCAGCATGCATCATTTCTCATTCTTCCACACCTTTTACCCCTTTTTTTTTTCATTTGCATACGTCTCCTTCTTATTGTCTACCACACATCTCTTAAAAACTATCAGCACCTGTCCATCCTACAACACGGTATGTTTACCTAAAACTTTCACTGTTTACACCCTCTCTTCACTATACCAACAACACATCCTAAATATCTTCTTCAGCACCACCTTGTGCCATCTGCTGTCTTCATTACAGCAACTTCCCCAACTACCCACCACTTAGCATATCACTGGCACCACACCTTGCATTTACACTATAACCCCACCTGCCCCTGTCATAGTTACACAGCATTCACACTTGTGGCATCCTTCATAGCATGTCATCTAGTCTTTTATAATATATTAGTCCATCACCCACATTGCTTTCTATCCCCTACACCCTTTCAATTACCTTCACATTCCATCTTCTCACTCTACAGTTGCAGCAACTTGGTTACCCATTATCATCCTCTAATTGTTGTGTTTGTTGTCTTCACATCAACAACATGCCAGCACTTCCATAGGCATGACAGCAATAAAACCCTACAAGTCTACCCCTTCAGAAATACCCTTCTCATCTCTTACGACAACCCATTTCCTCATACATCATTATCCAATGCCTTCGTTGCCCACCATTATATATCAACATACCTTCACTTCTGCACATTTATACCCTACCTCACTCCTAAAGTTACAACAGTATCTTGTTACAATCCATCTTGCCTTATCATAGCCACTTCACCTGTTCCCTGTCACATCATTTATATACTTCATCATCCCATCACTACTGCATTCATATTTCATCTTCTCTGCGTTTCATATTTACACCTCTACATAGACATTTAGTACCTTCTCATTTCGCCCTTACATATCCATAGCCTCTATTTGATATTCTTAGCTCATTTGCATATATGTTACCGTCATGTTTTGCATTTTCACAAGTATACATATCACATGCATTTTAGTTCCAATATGAACATCCTAACATTTAGCATATTGTCCTATGCTAACTCTGTTTTGCAGGAATATATGAAGAATTTAGATTTCCTTTCTTAAATTAGAGACTTTTTTTTTCATTCAATGATGTAATAGTTAGGTATTAATGAGAAATTTTGTTTACCAATTTTGGATAGAATGTATGAGCATATAAATATCATAGATTATTTTTTTTCATATCATTTTTCATCTTATTTATCAAAATTTTCACAAATGGGAACACGAATGACACGTGCACCATTTCGTAAAAAGTAAATTAATCCTAAGTTGATGATTTACACCAACGGCCATAGTCGGGATGTAAACAAGACTTAGGATTTTTATCTTTTACGAAATAACACTGGATCCTCTTCAAAAATCATCATATTTTCAAATATTTCCTTCTTTTATTAGAGTTTAACTTAGAATTAATTCAATATATATACCAATGGCCATAGTTAGGGTATATTGAGAGTTAATTTCATTTTAAACTCTATAAAAGCACCAAAATGTATTTTATTCTTCACTTGAATCTAAATATAGATTATTATATAATACATCTAATGACCATAGTCAAGGATGTATTATATCTTCAATCTTATTTTAATTCATCTAAAGAATGAAATAGCTTTTCAAAATCCAATTTCAAAATTCTTCAAATTCATTCATCATTTAGAATAGAATTGCATCATGTTTTCAAAAATCCTTTTTTTCAAAACTCCAAGTAATTTAAACATCTTCTTCAATCAATCCTCAATTCTCATAAAATCTAATTCATCCTTTCATTTTCTTAAAATTCTATTTTATTTTCAATTTCAAAAGTTCAATTTAACTTTGAGATTTCAAAATACATTTTATATTCAAATTCAAATCAGATTTCAAAGTTCAATTTGACTTTGAAATTCCAAATTCATTTTATATTCAAAACTCTAATCAAACTCAAAGTTCAATTTTAACTTTGAGACTCTTGATTCATCTTCTAAATTCCAAATTCAAAAATTGAAGGTCTAATTTGACTTTGAAATTTGTTTGTATATTCAAATTCTAAATTTCATTTTTTTCTTGATTCATCTTCTGAATTTAATTCCAAATCCATTTTAGGATCCAGGATCCAACTCTACATTGGATCTCAGACTTTAGATCCAAATCCTCCTTAGGATCTAGAGTCCAATTTCACTTTTGGATCTCAGACTTCAAATCCAAATCCATCTTAGGATCCAGAACCCAAATTTACACCGGATCTCAGATTTCAAATTTTAAATCCATTTTAAGATCCAATTCTATTCCTAAATTCTAGATTTCAAATCCAATTCCTTTTTCAGATCTCGTCTGAATCCATTTCTACTTTCTATATCATTTGGATCTCTCAAGCCTGTCCTGATTTCAAATCTTAAGATTACACTTTCAAATTCCATCTTCTTCTCCTAAATCCATGATTAAATTCAAAGTCCATTTCTGACTTTGAAATTCCACTTTCTTTCATTTCAAAGCTTCAAATCTTTCTCTTCAAAATCAATATTTATTTCCCAACTCTGAAAACTTAGAACTTCTCTGATCTATCTCAAGTTCTAAAGTTAAATTCAAATATTTCTTCATTCCCTTACCAAATTCATCTCAGAATACTTGGAAATTTCCAAAACATCTTTGAAAAGAGCATACATCCTTACATTGCACAAGCATGATTCTCTGTGCATTTAGATCTTTAGGATAAATTCTTAGATTATATTTAGGCAAAGCAAAAGGCATAGATTCGATCCTTGGTTCAATTACCCCTGGTAAAGGCGCCAGGAACGGTCGAACCTCGTACCGGCGAGCGAATCCCGTCTCTCCATTTTTTCCCGCAAATTTTTAAAACGGAGGCGAGTTAAAATTCTAAATATTTTTCAAATCAAAGTCAAGTGAGACCGCGCAAAAGAGTTCCTCTTCTCTTTCTTTCTCTTCTTTTTCTCTTCTCTCTTTCTTTTTCTTTCTTTTATTCTTCTCCCTTCAAAAAGGAGGAGAATAGAGGTTAGAAGAAGAAAAGAGAAGGAAGAGAGAGAAACAACAAGAGAATAGGAAAAATTTTGCGATGATCACAGTTTTGGCGACCGTGATGGGACATAAAAAATTTGGGCTATACATAAAAAAATGCCCCAGTTAGAAGGATCTGACTGGGTGTGAAGAAATTAGCCCGAGGAAGATGGTAGATATGAAGCGAAGAATGGAGAGAAAAGACTCACTCTGTGAGAGTGAAATTTAGGTTTTATACCCTTACTCTGGATGGGACAGAAAATGCTTCGTATGGAACGAAGCTCAGGTTTGACCCTTAACCTGATTGGGGGATGGAATATCTCATTGAAATGAGACTCAGGTTTGTACCCTTAACCTGATCGGGTGGAAAATGAAATACCTCTTTGATTGAGGCTCAGGTTTGTACCCTTATCCTGATCGGGCGGAAGATGAAATACCTCTTTGATTGAGGCTCAGGTTTGTACCCTTATCCTGATCGGGCGGAAGATGAAATACCTCTTTGATTGAGGCTCAGGTTTGTACCCTTATCCTGATCGGGCGGAAGATGAAATACCTCTTTGATTGAGGCTCAGGTTTGTACCCTTATCCTGATCGGGCGGAAAATGAAATACCTCATCAAAGGAGGCTCAGGTTTATACCCTTATCCTGATCGGGCGGAAAATGGAATACCTCATCGACGGAGGCTCAGGTTTGTACCCTTATCCTGATTGGGCGGAAAATGGAATACCTCATCGACGGAGGCTCAGGTTTGTACCCTTATCCTGATCGGGCGGAAAATGAAATACCTCATTGATGGAGGCTCAGGTTTGTACCCTTATCCTGATCGGGCGGAAAATGAATGGAATCCTCGAAGGAAGAGACCATGATGGAACCTTTGGATTTTGCACAATAAATCCAATAGGGTTTTTGCAAAAGGAAGGAAAATGGAGTCCCTAAAGCTTGAAAAGAGATTGATTTTGGGTGTCTCATTGCTGAGACTAAAATCAGCTTTTGAAATTGCCTTTTACGGAAAATGATTGGTGGTTCGATCTCGAACCGAAATGGGACTGTCTATGGTGGGACAGTGGGGACACAGGGGAGTGTGCAATTCTGAGAGTTCATGCTCTCAAAGAAGGAAAGGAATCAAGTCCTTAAGAGGGATTAAAATTGGTGTCAGGATGTATCAAAGACGGACATCAAGCTCTCACTTCACGTCAGAATAGCTAGAAAGTATTGTCAAAATATTAAGAATTTTGTTGTTGATTCAAAGTATTTGAAAATGTTGCATATTGTTGCAAAGATGTTCTTTCTCTTCTACCCAAAGTATTACCTCCAAATAAGGTTCACTTTGTAGAATCGAGACTTGAAATCCAAATTGCTCGCAATTGACCTTCTTCAAGGAAGTTATCAATTTCCTTGATATGAGCAGGAAAGAGAATTTGATATTATGAAAGCAATTGATGAAAGAGTATTGATAATAAAATTTTACAAGATTAAAGAGGATTCTTGATAGATCTGGCAGTTTGATATCCTGAGAGCTTCTCTCTTGATAATCTTTCTGCACTCTTTTGGCTCTTTGGTGTTTTGGCTATATTCTCCTTCATTTTGGAGATGTTCTGACTTTTTCTCTCTTTCTTTTTCTCTCTTTCTCTCTTTTGGGAAAAGGGTACGTCACAAACTCCTTCAACTTGGAGATGTTTCGATCCTCCTTTGATGATATTGGTTTATGGGTTATTTTGATGATATTGGCTCATTGGCTGGAAAATCTTTAGCTGAAATTAAATACCTTTTAGGGATTGTCGAGGGGTTCATCGCATCTGCCTTCATCTTGACAGTGCTTTGGACCTTCCCTGGAAGGATCCGTCACAAACTCCGTCATCTTGGAGATGTTTCGAATCTTCTTTGGCCCCGGGGGTCTACTCGCCTAATTCGCCTTCATCTTGACGACAGGTGAGAGATCCCTTTTGCGGATATTTAATTGCAGCTTAGGTGATTCTGAGGAGACAGGGTTTGGGTGAATTCTCTCTTTTCTAGCTCTCAGGATATTTCCACTGCCTCGTCCTTACAAGAATAGCCTTTAAAGATGCGCCATTGACTGCAATCAATATCGATCATCTACGGCTTTTCAATAACATTGAATCTTCTTTTCTGGCCATATTGAGGATTTATCCTTCATCCTTTTGGTTGGCCAATAGAAAGAATTTGAGTTTTGAATCTCTTTTCGCAAAAGCTTCACTCTTTTGGAAGTGATGCTGAAGGTAAATTGAGATAGAGATTAGTGCAATAAATATTCTGAAATCAACAAATAATTTGATTGACAATTTGACAAAATTTTCTTGAAATCCTTGGTGAAAATGAGTATTTAAAATCCGGCTCAATACATCCGTGACGAAAATTCTCCTCTCTTTTTCCCCAAAAAGAGAGACTCAGGCTTAGCCCTTACCTGAATGGGAAATGGGAAATACTCCTCTTTTCCCTGAAGAGGAGGTGTTTGCAAAACGAACTTTCGAAGAGAAATTGAGCTTTCGTCAAAGCTCCCTAATATTAGGCTTCTCTTATGGAAAGGGGGCCGATAATAGTGAGGTCAGAAAATTGGGTCATGAAAGGAACGAGTCAATCACACTCTCCCTGCAAAGAGGGTCCTTCATGATGAAGATGGCCTAGTATGAAATTGGGGGGTCACAAGAAAAGCGAGTCTTCGTCGAGCCTCTCCCTTAAAAAGGGTTCCTCGTGTGAAATTGGAAATTGTTTTGCAAACGGTTCACAAAGACGTGAGTCCCTTCAAACTCTCCCTAAAAAGGGGCTAAGTGAACAAATTGGATAGCCTGCGAAAAGAACGAGCTCCCTCGAACTCTCCCTAAACGGGTCTCTCGCAAGAGAAAATGATCGAAATTGGATATTGGGATTGATTGACCCAATGGTCGAAATTGGAAATTGGAAAATTGGTTGCTGGAAATGGAATGACCCGAAGGTCGAAATAGGATGACCTAACGGTCGAATTTGAGAATTGGTTGACCAAAAGGTCGAAATTGTGAATTGAGTGACCCGAAGGTCGAAATTTGGAAATTGGGTGACCCGAAGGTCGAAAATTTTGAGATTGATTGACCCGAGGGTCGAAAATTGGAAATTGATTGACCCGAAGGTCGAAAATTTGGCAATTGATTGACCTGGAGGTCGAAAATTGGAAATTGGTAATTGAAATTGAGAATTGGAAATTGGGTGACCCGAAGGTCGAAATTGGAGAATTGCCTGATTTGAAGATTTAAATTGGAATTTTGAAGGCGAAATATCAAATTTGAACGATTGACATACCCTGATGATCGAAATGGCTTGAATCAATCAAAGGAGAATGATGAGTTCGAGTCAGAGCTCGAATAAGATACAGAGATCATGAGTCGGAACCCGGATCAACAAAAAAAAAATGAAGAGCTCGAACCAGAGCTCGAATGATGTAATGAGATCACGAGTCGGAACCCGGATCAACAAAAGAAAATGAAGAGCTCGAACCAGAGCTCGAATGATGTAGAGAGATCACGAGTCGGAACCCGGATCAACAAAAGACAATGGAGAGCTCGAATCTGAGCTCGAATGATGTAGAGAGATCACGAGTCGGAACCCGGATCAACAAAAGACAATGGAGAGCTCGAATCTGAGCTCAAATGAATAGAGAGATCTCGAGTCGGAACTCGGATCAACAAAAGAAAATGACAAGCTCGGGTTTCAGCTTGAGTAAAGTATAAAGATCTCGAGTCGGAACCCGGATCAATAAAGAAAAATAAAGAGCTCGAGTCAGAGCTCAAACAAAATAATGAGATCACGAGTCGGAACTCGGATCAACAAAGGAAAATGATTTGAATACAAACCCGAGTCGGAACTCGGTTTTTCGAAAAGTCGGGATTTTGAAAATGTACCAGTTTAAACACTGGATTTTGAAATAATACCAGTTCGAGCACTGGGTTTTGGTTCAGTATTGGTGATTACCTTCCAATTTTGAATCATTAAGAATTGTGATGGGACTGTTGGTTGAAATCCCAATACTGACTGGGTTGTTGTTAATGTAGTTGAATGCAAATGAATATAAATTGATGCACATGAATGCACAAGTGCATGAAATGAGGAATTTGTTTATCCTGCCTGCATACAGAACAAAATTTTAAAAATGCCCCAGTGTAACTAGGAAAGAAAGTTGAATCATTATTTGAAGGAAACGGGAAGATTACAAGAGGAGACTAAATGTTTCAAGTGTAGAACTTTTTCAAGTGTCGAGCATTAATGGGATCTGACAATTCTACCCCATCGGCATTGATGAGCCGATATGAGTTGCGGGGTAATGCTTCTTTGACAACATATGGGCCTTCCCAATTTGGTGACCATTTGCCGCCTGGACGATGCTTGAGATAAGCGGTGGATCGAAGCACTAACTCATTGACTTTGAATCTTCTTTCGATGACTGACTTTGCGTATTGCCTGGCTACTCTCTGGCGATAGGATTGAGCATGTTCTGCTGCTTTTAGCCTTCTCTCGTCGAGTAAGTCTAACTGTACCAGTCGCTGCTGCTGATATCGATCAAGGGGTAATTCTAGCAGTGACGCAAATTTCAAAGCGGGCTTCTGAACATGTAGCGGCAACACTACTTCTGTTCCATAGACCAGTTCTGATGGAGTAGCATTCGTTGGAGTGCGAATAGTGGTCCGGTAGGCCCATAGTGCATCGTGGATCTTCTCATGCCAGTCACGGCTTGTTTCCACAGTTCGCTCCAAGATACGAATTAAAATCTTGTTGGTGGCCTCTGCCTGACCATTCCCTTGAGGATAATATGGAGCGGAAAAATGGTGATAGATCTTGAATTTTGAGTAGAATGTCTTCATCTTTTCGTTCTTGAAATGACTGTCATAGCTTCTACCCACTTGGTGAAATATTCTGTTGCGGCAAGGAAATATTTATGGCTATTTGAAGCTGAAGGAGTGATGTGACCTACAACATCGAAGGCCCACATAGAGAACGGCCATGGAGAAACAATAGACTGTAAATAAGTTGTCGGAGCATGAATAGAAGGTGCATGTATTTGGCATTGCACACACTTCTTCACATAATGATAACAGTCTTGTTGCATAGTCTTCCAATAGTAACCTGCTCTGATGATCTGCTTGACAAGGGTTTGGTAGCCGACGTGGCCACCACAAATGCCTTCGTGTGCTTCTCGCACTTCTTTGGCTTCTTCTTCATCTAAACATCTAGAATACTCTGAGCTGAATCCACGACGATAGAGGACATTGGACAAAATGAAGTATCGAGTAGACATACGCTGGATTGCTCGCTGCTCTTTCTTTGAGAGTTCTGGAGAAAATTCACCGGTTTCTATGAAAGTTTTGATGTTGTAATACCAAGGTTTCTTCCTTTGCTCAGCCTGGTTTACTTGTTCCGCTGGAAGGAAAGCAGGTTGGTCAAGTCGGCCAATTTCAAAAGAGCGACAAGATTCTCCATTTCTGAATGCCATAATAGAGCCTAAACTGGCTAGACTATTGGCCACTTGATTAAAATCTCTTTTGATGTGGAATAACTGAAATTCTTCAAACTTGCTGACAAGAGCTGAAACAATTTTCTGATAGGGGAATAACTTCTGATCTTTCACTTGCCATTCGGCTCGAACTTGATTGACAACGAGTAATGAGTCACCGTAGGCATGCACTCTCTTAACATTGAAGTCTAGTAGAATCTTTAAACCTTGAATCAGGGCTTCATATTCAGCCATATTGTGGGTACATTGAAAATCTAACTTGAGAGAAAATGGAATCATCTCCTTCTCAAGAGTGATTAATAAGATTCCAATGCCTATTCCAGCCATGTTCTTAGAACCATCGAAAAATAAATTCCAGACTGGAGATTGCTGGATATTGCAAATTTGCTCATCAGGGAAGTCATCTTCGGCTTTCGCTTCTTCTGCCAGAGGAAAATTCGCCAATTGATCTGCGATTGCTTGGCCTTTGATTGATTGCTGCGAGACATATTCTAAGTCATACTGCATCAATAAAACTTGCCATTTTGCGACTCGCCCGCTGAGGAAAGGTTGCTCTAAGATATACTTGAGAGGATTGAGTTTAGACAATATTTTGACTTCTGATGCTAGCAGGTAGTGTCTTAGCTTCTGACACATCCATACCAGAGCTAGGCAGGCCTTCTCTATTTGAGAGTATCTCTTTTCATAATCTATGAAAGTCTTGCTCACGTAATAAATGGCATGCTCTATCAAGCTGCCTTCTTTGTACTGCGCCAAGAATCCGCCGCATGCAACTTGATTGACTGAGATGTATAACAAAAGAGGTTTTCCCAATTCTGTCGGCTTCAGGATTGGAGGATTGAGAAGATACTTCTTGATTCTATCGAACGATTGCTGACACTCTGGTCCCCATTCGAATTTCACTCCTTTTCTGAGTAAGTGGTTGAAAGGTTCGCATCTCATTGCCAAATTGGAAATAAATCGCCGGATTGACTGCATACGTCCTTGAAGGCTACGCAATTCTTTGAGATTCTTCGGGGGTGGCATATCAATGATAGCCTTGGCTTTGGCCGGGTCAACTTCAATTCCCTTTTTGCTGACCAGAAAACCCAACAGTTTGCCTGATTCGAATCCAAAGACACATTTTTGAGGGTTAAGCCTTAACTTGTAAAGAATGAGTCTCTTAAAGACTTGATGAAGGGCTTCGAGGTGATCTTCTCCCTCTTTATATTTCACGAGAATATCGTCAACATATGCATCCATGATTTTGCGCATCTGATCGTGAAAGATGACGGCCATCGCCCGTTGATATGTTGCTCCAGCATTCTTGAGCCCAAAAGGCATAACTGTATAGCAAAAAGTGCCCCAAGGCGTGGTGAAAGAAGTTTTGGATTGGTCGCGGGCGGCCAACTTAATCTGATTGTAGCCGGAATATCCATCCATGAAAGAGAACATAGCATGTCCTGCCGTGCTATCGACTAGAAGATCGATGCTTGGAAGTGGATAGTCATCCTTCGGAGTTGCCTTATTGAGGTCTCTGAAGTCTATGCAGATCCTTACTTTGCCACTTTTCTTTGGGACAACGACGATATTGGCTAGCCAATCTGGATAGTCAATAGATCGGATAAATCCTGCTTTGAGTAGATCTTCAAGTCCTTCCTTGACTTGTTGTTCTATTCTTGGATCCATTTTTCTCAGCTTCTGCTTAACTGGTTTAGCCTCCGGCTTCAAGACGAGTCGGTGCTCGACCAATTTGGGGTCTAAGCCTGGCATGTCTTCATATGTCCATGCGAACACTTCTTCATGTCGCTTGAGAAAATCTGTAAGCCTTTTCTTTTCTTCTGAACTCAGACTGGTTCCGATCTGGAGAATTTTGGGATCTTCCTCTGAACCGATATTGATATCTTCAGTAGGATCTTGTACTAGAGCAGATGGTTCATCTTGCTTCTGAACTGAGGCGAACTCTGGTAATTCCTGAAGAGACGGATCAAATTCTGTACCATCATCTGACTGCTTTGCACTCTTGCCATCTTCGGTGCTTGCTTTGACTCTATGAATTGCTGTCGGCTTCTGAAAAGCCTTGGGATTAAAAACGAGCTTCCTGATTGTCCGAGAAGTCATTCTGAAATTTTGGATAAGAAATCTGGTTTAGACAAATCGGCCTATAGTAAGACAAGCAATCATTTGAAGAGAACCATGCATAAAATGGCATTGAATAATAAAATGATGAGATAGACAGAAAGGGAGTAGATGGCATCCGAATAGACAAAGAAACTTGGAATTTTATTGATTGAATTGATCAATGACAAAAATGAGACATTTATTTGGAAAAGAATAGAAAGACAATAACAAATGGTCTTCATTGTGCCCCTTTGACAAAAACAGTCTCCTTTGACGAGCTTCCGCCGGCAAACCCTAGTCCTTCTCTGTGGGGATGATGTTTCTGAATCATTGGCTCGATGCGGCCATCTTCATTTTTGCCGAGTCCCTTGAAGGGTTGATAACCATGTTTCAGGAGCAAATCGAATCCCTTTCTTGCCTTCATGAATTGGAGAAACAATGGGTGGTCCTTAATGGTACTGTAGTTGATCCGGCCTCCAACCTTGAAAAATTGAGGACCTTTCCATCGGGTCATGGCTACCGTGTGCAGAGATGGCTCTGATGATGCCTGAAGTATTTCTCGATTTTCTTCGAGGTTGATCTCTTCGCTTTCCCTGATGCTGGGAATATCCGCATTGAATGATGGCCGAGGAATCATGGGCTGCGGGAGCCTTTCTTCTGGGTCTTCTCCCAGTATCGTGGTTATCATTCCACCTTTTGACCATTTTACACATTGATGTAGGGTGGAAGGCACGGCATTGGCATTGGCATTGGCATTGTGAATCCACGTCCTTCCGAGCAGCAAGTTGTAGGTGGGTGGCACATTAACCACGTGGAAAAGGACGGAGTGCACCGAATAGTTGATGAACACCTCCAGGAATATCTTTCCTTTTGCCGTCTGACCATGGTTGTCAAACCCATAGATGGTGATAGGGTCTGGAATATATTCTTCATCCTTGATCCCTAATGCCTTTGCGGTCATTTCGGGACATATGTTGAGGCTACTGCCTCCATCGACCAGTACATGGGGAACTGTCATTCCTCTGACTCGAACGACAATGTACAAGGCATTATTATGAAAGGAATGAGGCTTTGGAAGGTCCTCATCTGAGAAGGTGATTGGCGCATTGGTCATGGCAGAGTTCACAATTTGTGCCATGTCTTCAGGAGTGGTACTGGGCTTAACTTTGATTTTTCTGAGCAGATCCTCCAGTACTTGTCGGTGCTTGCTAGAATTTTTGGCCAAATCAAAGATGGAGACATTGGATAGAGAGGTCAGAGGCTTCTGACTTGAATTCTCTGGCCTTGGTCTAACGATTTGCTTGAAGAAGTCAGGAGTTCCTTTTGATTTGGGGACTGACTTCACAGGTGCTTCAGAAACTTTCATTTTGCCGAATGCTGAAATTAAGTCCATCTTCTTGGAATCTGGAGCTGCTTGTCGTAGTACCGATACCTGGTGCTGAACTTGTAGGTCTTGTGCAGAACATGGCTTGATGTGCTCATGTGGTAGGAATGGTTATGCCGACACTACTGTTGTGGTGTGTGGAGGAAATGGCTGATTGAGAATATTCATCTTCTCTTCTTCTTCTCCTTCCACTAAAAGATTTTTTTCAATGAGATCTTGCACGATGTTTTTGAGAACAAAGCAGTTCTCGGTGTTGTGCCCCACTGTCCTGTGGAACTTGCAGAACTGATCTTTCCATTTTCCCATGGGCACAGGGGGATCAGCCAATCTGGGCAACTTAACCATTTCTTTTGATAGCATATACTCGAGTACATCCTCGAGTGTTTGGTCAAGAGGAGTAAACTTTCTGTCGTAACTCCATCCTTCATGTTTGGTCTTCTCACGCAGTTTTGGCCCTTGATTCTGCTGAGGAGGCTTGCTGTACTGAGGAGCAGGCTTTGCTTTCTGATCCTTGTTGTTCGAACTGCCTGTGCCGTAGCAGTAATCTTTCTTCTGCCCTTTGTATCGACTTTGGCCTTTGTTGCTGTTGTTGGCAGAATAAGTGAAGTGAGCTTTCTTTTTCTGCTCACCTTGGGAGTTGTTCTTGGAAAAGGTAAAGCCTTCATAGACTCCATTTTCCACACTTAGTTCGAGCCATTCGGCTCGTTCAGTCAACTCAATGAAGGTCCTGGATGGCGCTGTGGAGATCAATCCTCTTAACGGCTGCGAAAAATTGTTGAGGATTAGGGACAATGCATGCCTTTCTGAGATAGGATCTCTCATCTTATTACAGGCTGATCTCCATCTGTGAATGAAGTCCCGTGCTTTTTCATTCTCATTCTGCCTTAAATTGCAGAGATGACTTAATGTAGGAAGCGCCTCTGTGTTGAACAAGAAGCGTTCAATAAAGAGATTCACAACTTTGTCGAACTCCTTGAGCTCGATGGGGTTGATATGCTCAGTATACCACTTGGCTGCAACTCCTTCCAAGCTGCGGGGGAAGCATAGAAACAATGCTCGGTTATCCCTTTTGAACCGAGAGCATTCAGCAAAGAACGTGGTGAGGTGCGCTTTTGGGTCGCCAGAACCATTGAACTTGATGAATTTACAGGGGAGATTCTCCAGATCATCATCCCCTTCTAAGCCGTCATAAAAGTCCTCACTGGTTAAGACTTTCTTGCCCTTGTCGCGGGCTTGGAGATCCTTGACAACTCGGGCCATTTCTTTAAACTGCGCTTGCAAAGGTTCTTCTTTATCTCGGCTCTTTGATTTGCGACTTTTACTTTGGCCACGTTTCTGAAATGCCGGAGGCACTTCATATTCTTCATCTGTATCTTCAATGGAGTCTGATTCATCTGAGATTTCCTCTGGCTGGATCCGCTTCTTGGGAGCCTTCTTACTCCTGCGACCATGGAACTTTTCTCTAAATGGATCCCTTTCTGAGCTGGTCCCGGGCTGTTCACTCATCATCTTATTCATCATTTTTCTGAACATGGCATACATTTGAGGGTCTATGTCGTCATCTTCTTGCTGCTGCTCTTGACTTTTCTCGGATCGAGGGGAACCCATCTCTTCTTCTGAGGCCGACGAGTACTGGGATGCCGTGGTTCTTTTGCCTGATCTTGTCTCAACCATCAAATGATATGGATGCTCTCTGCAGGGCAAAGACCTGATTAGATTATGAAGGAATTAGCTTTTGGAAGAAATATTTGCTGAAAATATGGTAGACAATTTGGAAAAGATGTCCCATTACTAGGGACTGAGTCGTCGTGGGAATCACGACAATTGTGTTGTCGTTCCTTCTGCAAAAGAAATAAACAACGAAAATATGCCTTGTTACCTAGGCGAGGTCGTCAAACCACAATGGAAAGAGAGACAATTTTATAGAAATGAGAAAACATGACTTTATTGATCTTGACAAAGAGGTGGGGACAAACAATTTGCCACCATTCATGATAGTCGGCAGACACTCTAGGACCTGGAAAGATTTTAAGAGAGACAAAGGAATCCCAGATGTAGCGGGCAGAATGATATGCCCCGGACCATTGTGCGGAAGTGAGATCAAACTCTGCCATAACTCCTGATAACAAGTGGGCTTCAACGTACTGCTGGCTTTGAGAGAACTGCCGAACACATCTCTCTGGTTGGTAATAAGTGCAGAAGAAAGGTCCCAGCAACTTGAACCGCTTGCCATAAGCGTACGTATATCGGAGAGGAGACAACTGCCGATCAAAATAGTCCCAGACTACGTCATCCTCTTGAATGTTGTTGATCATAGACCGGTACTGCGCCACTGGAAGGAGTTCTTGACCATTGTATCTGAAAGAGCTTGCTCGGGCTGGAACGTGTTGAAAAAACCAGGACTGAAGTGCGTAGATGCATCCTTCAACTAAAATGGATTCTCCAAGTGAGAATCGAGTCAGTCCTCGATATAGGAAGGCGAGCGCTGCCATGGCTATAGAGAGGCGATTGGTTTGCCGACTTCCCCATCTTCTCATAAGCTGGATTATTCTGATGTCCATGTAGTTTTGTCCATCTGGGAAGAGGGATAATCCTACAGTGCACAAAATCATCGCATTTTGAATCTTTTCTTTAGCTGTCCTTGATAGCGAACTGACTTCCATGAAGGTCCCGTACTGGCGGTACAACTCAAGTAGGTCAACATATTCATTTCCTTCCAACTGGATCAGAGGCCAAGATCGACGGCCTGTCATACGAGCTAAGGAGTCTCGGGGGTCCAAACCCTTGACATTGATAAGGAATTGATGCTCTAATGGGTCTCCTGGTTGACCGGCTGGTTCTGGCAACCCCATGATTTCTGAAAATTCATCCATTAAAACGGTCATTTCTCCCCATGGGAACCAGAAGGTACACGTTTGAGGATTCCATCGCTCCGCCATTGCATGGATTAGGTTGCCATTGATGGTCTGCTTTCCGACTGCTGATGCCAGCTCTAATCCGCACTCGCTCAAATGGTCCGGGAACATTCGGGAAAAGCTCTTTAGCCAGGAATAGTACCACCGGGGAATGAAAGTTCTGGTGCTAAGGGCTCGATGTTCAGGACGACCTTGTCGCACCTCGAAGGAGATGTGACCTTCAGGAAAGATAGGATCGAGTTGATTGGATGCCATCGAACTGAAAACAGAGAAAGACTCAGAATGAGACTTAGGGCAATGTGGGAAATTTTTGAAAAATCTTTTGCAGGCAGGATAAAGTGCAGCTGGAAATTCGAGATCCAGTAGAATGGTAGAATGAAAAAAAATTGCCTGGAGTTTTGAAAGAAATTGGATATTTGAGAAAATCATTCAGGGTTTAAGAAAAACATCTTGTGGAAAATAAGGATGTTTTGAAAAAGGCCTAATAAGTTGGAAAACATTGGGAAATATAAGAAATTAAGGAAATCATACACATACAATCACATCCTGCACAAACATTTATGCGCATTCAGCACTCCCTAAAAGGCTGACTCTAGATGCATCAATTTTGAAAACAGCTGTAGGACCTTAATCCTAACTCTAAGTTCAGATCATCTTTGTCCAATCCAGTTATGCCGATATACTCAAATCGAAATCCGAGGTACGTGGCATAGAATTTCAACTCCGGTTCTAAGGTAAGGTTTTCCAACATCCTTGAGCGCCTACCGATATACTTCGGACTGTGGCCCGCGGTACGTGGTAGGGGGGTGTTAACCCAAATAGTTGACCCAGTTGTGAGGCTCTGTTCCGAACTATGGTTTTGGAAGAGAGCCCAGCAACGTGAAGACCGGGTAATGATAGGTAATGGAGATTTTGAAAAAATGATCACATGCAAGAAATAGAGGGCTCTAAATCCTAGAGAGATAGCTTTTGAAAACTTTGAAGAAGCATACATTGTTTGCATTCAGATCCTAAATTAAGGAGAGTTGTATTTAGACCTAAGTCTATGTGAACATGAAAATTTCTCCTCAATCTGGTCCTACCAAACCATGCCTAGTCTATATGCAGTCAATGTCAGCTAGGTCAGAATCTAGGCTCCTAGGTTCGCATGATATTAGAAAGTAAAGAGCTGACATTTTGTGAACATAATTTCGATAATTGAACTAAGTCAAGCATAATTTTAATCAGACAAGGACAGGTCCCATCTCGGTCGCCAAACCTGTTATCGTCGCGAAATTTTTCCCTGTCTTCCCTTCCTTGCGGAAGAGAAAGAGGGAAACGCTTTCGCGATTCAAACTTGACCGGATTTTGGAAAATGTTTTGAAATACTCGCCTCCGTTTTGAAAATTGCGGGAAAATCCATGAGATGGGGCCCGACCTGTCGGTACGAGGTTCGACCGTTCCTGCCGCCTTTAACAGGGGTAATCGAACCAAGGACCAAAACTATGCTTGACTTAGCAAAATTATCAAAGTTATGTTCTATCCTAAATGCACAGGGAATTCAGGCATGTGCTATGAGATTTTGGAAAATGTAAGTTGGAAAACATGATGTATGCTTAGAAAATATTTGGAGTTGAAAGCTATTTCTCAAGAAAAAGGTGAAAGTCAATTTCTCAGGAAACTCAGATGGAAAAGATTTGAAATCTCGGGAAAGTTCATAAAGTTGTGGGAAAATCATGAATGGTTGAAAATCCTGGGAAAATGGAAGTGATTCTTGAGAAAAAGGTGAACCTTTGAAAAGGGAAACACTTCTTAGGAAAACTTGGACTTTGAGAGTTTTCTTAGGAAAATGATGGAAAATTTATAGGAAAACTCATTGGGGAAGGAAATTCAAAACTTGGGAAATCGAAATCCTGAGAATTATACCTTTGAAATACTTGGAAATCGATTTTTGATCTTGGAGAAATATTGAAAAACTCCTTTGAAGCTCTTAAGAAAATAACATTTTCCAAGGAAAACTGTGAAAAACTTGACTTGGAAAAACCGATTTTGGAAAATTCTTAGAGTTTCTTGAGAAATCGATTTCTTGATAATGAAGTTTTCTTAAGAAAATCATGGGAAAACCAAGGATTTCATGATGCAAATGATATGAGTGTATGAATGCACTTTGAAAGATTTTCTAAGAAATTTGTTGGAAAATGTGTATTAAGTCAAAATAAATCCTTCACATATTCTGACTGTGGCCATGAATATGTTCAGAGTTTGATTGATTTAATGCACAATGCTTTGAAAACATTGAAAATATGATGTGCATTTTAAGATAGCCTAAGAGTGTAGGCTCAATGTGACTAGTAGAAAGATGATGGATCTGGGTCTCATCCATATTCCGACTAGGGCCGTAAATATGGATTCCACCGAGTTCATCAACTCCCTAAGAGTTGGTGCACGTGCCATTTGTGAACATCCATAGTGCTTTTGAAATAACAATGCATGAATCATATAAGCAGGATATTGCATAAATTCAAACTATATGATATGCATCCTAGTCTAAGCAGGAAATTAACTCTCTTATTCCAAAATTTACATTATTACATCACTAAATAAAGAAAATAAAAGAAATTTTCAGACTTCAGCTCCTTCTTTTGATTGTTCCTGCCAAACTTGAAATAGGATTAGCTCAAATATGTGGGTTTTTCCAAGATTTTCCAATAATATTATGAAATTATTGGATTTAATTGGATATAAACCCTATTCTCATGCTTACTTGATATTTGAAATGATGTAAATGCAGGGAATTCAGTGGAAAACAGTTTGAAATTCGGAATTGGGGTCAAAATGACCAAAATACCCCTAATTATAAAGTTATACCTTTAAAATCCAGGTTTTTTGAAGGAAAACTTGGTAAAATTGAGATTTCGAAATTCGAATTGAATCAAATGATGATGAAATGCAGTATGATACATTATGAAATGCTGCTAAATGCATTAGGACTGTAAAATCAGAATTTAACATTTTGCAATTTATCTAAAATAATGAATTTCGCTTGGATCTGGGTCCTACGGGACCCTGTTTTGGTATTATGGCTAATCTGAACCTCAAATGGATTCCAAATTGCACCAAATTCGGTATGAAGTATCTACTTACTCTGATAAACAGCCTAGAATGCTAAAAATCATGAAATGATATGATTTAAATGCTGAAATTTAAAGGAAATCCTAAAATGGTGGATTTTGCCTATGGATCCGAACCAAATGCAATGCTTAATATGATAATGCAAGATTTTTACCATGAAAACTTATGATATTTTGCAGACTGTTAAAGGACCCGAAATGGAACATTTTTAGTTTTTACAGCCTCGGGATTTGAGCCATGGTGAGTTCAATAACAGAGATTTAGTTCTGACAGAGGTAAAAATCACCATAATCTGATGTAAAATGCTAAAAAAATATAAAACAACCATGGAAATTTATGAAATTAATCAGAGATACTCATGACACCTATCTGAACAACTTTTATGTTCATGACTTTGGCATTTGATCAACAAAAACATGGATAAAAATATAACTTTGTGTTCCTGAGTTGACAGAACAAACCAATGTGACCAAAGAGGGGACTGACAAGAAAAATCCGAAGCAGGTATCAACACTGTTCTAAAAATCACAGGCTTTCAGATGCAAACATAGGACATCTTGTACATAACTTTTACGTTTTACAGTTTTTGATTCGGAGAAACACACAAAGAAAAACCATAGCCCTAAGTCGATCCAAGATCTCAGAGGCCCAAATCAGGCTCTGACACGTGTCCTTAGCTCTCGGATTTTTGTCAGACATAAACAAAATCAGAAAAATCTTAAAAAATCAGGTTAAACACTAGACATTCTCCCTAGTTCATGACATTTTTCGGATCGAAAATCGGATATCCCATGAGGGAGATCTCGATTTTACAAATCGGCAAATGATTTTCAAAACGCCTCCCGGGTAACAAAACCCGACTTGCCATTTTGAATGTTTACCACAGTAAACAAATTCAAATGATTATGAATTTTTGGCATAATTTTAGAGACACATAAGGGCGCATTCCGTGATTTTTTTGAGATTTTTAATAAAAAATAAATGCATGAAATGACATGTCGACTGACTGACAAAAACATAGACCTACTAAAAATGAGCAGATATGAAATAAATACTAAATTAATCCTAATTAATTCATGAAATGTGCTAAATGAATGAAATAAAATGCAAATTAAACCTAGCTAAATGCATGAATGTTAAAAATCATCAAAGAAGCATAATTGAGTATTTTTATGTATGTCGTTTTATGAGAATAGCTCAATCCATCTCTCGGATGAGCTCTTTCTTCAAACGACTCTCGAATCGAACTATGACGTCAAATCAAGCGAAAAAGAGGTGCACCTTGCTTCGTTAGGCAGCGTAGGATCTCTTGAAAGGGGCGGCTATCACGAGCTTCGTTCGTCCTTTGCTCCGGGCTTCGGATGGTTCACCAAAATCGACCCACTACACCTTCTTCACTGAGCCAAAGGGGGAGTGAATTCCAAAGTGCAAAAATCGGATTCTCAAGAAGGCTAGGTCGAATTTTCAAGTTCACAAGAGTTCGCCAAAGATGGTCTTCTCTAAAAAAAAATGGTCTCTCCTCTGCTGGGCGTGGAGCCTTGTTTTTATAAACTTTCTGAAAAAAATTCAAATTTCAAACAGGCTCAATCTGAGCCCTCCATGTGGCGCCATCTCAGGGGTGCTATTTTGATTTTTGAGAAAATAAAAAATGAGAATTTTGTGGGTGAGACACCTCAGCAGGATTTGAAATTTTTCAAAATTTGGTTTGCTTGATTTTCTCTGCAGGAAGCTCCCAGATGGCGCCACCTCAGAGGATGCTCTCTTGGAGTTTAAATTTCAAAATCACCTTTTGTAGGGAGTCCTCAGGTGGCGCCACCTCATGGTGGGCTGCTCTTATTAAAAATAAAATAAAAAATGAAAATGAAGCCAAGTGGGAGCTCTGGAATGGTGCCACCTCAAAAGGTGTTTGACACATGTCAGAAGAACAGAGCAGTGGGCTCAGAAGGCGCCACCTCAGAGGAGTTTGAATTCTACTTTTTCTGATGAAAGGAGATCTGGACATGTGGCAGTCCAGGATGGTTCCATACCTGACAAGTGTCAGCCTGCTGGAGGAGGTTCTTCAGATGGCGCCACCTCATGGGGGATTTCAATTTTAAATGGAGGTTGGCCCTGGAGGAATGGGGGGTGGACATGTGGCGCCACCTCAGGGTGGCTCCTACAATGCCATGTGGCAGGAGGGATAGGCAAGGGACATGTGGCGCCCTCATAGGCCATCTGGAAAAATCAGAGCTCAGGATTTGCGCCACCTAGGCCTTGTTTGAATTTTTGAATGGTTTGCTTTTTCTGAAGAAAGCCAGGAGTGACATGTGTCTCCTATTTTTCTGAGAAAAGTAGGGAGAAGACATGTGTCCTCTACTTTTTCTAAAGGAGGTAGAAGGAGACATGTGTCACCTGCTTTTTCTGAAAGAAGCAGAGAATGACACGTGGCAGAGGGGAGAGAAGGAGGGCCAAGCCATGTGGTGCCATCTCAGACAACATGGAAAAGGTGAAGTTCAGGATCTGCGCCACCTATGAGGAGATTTGAATATTTGAATTCTAGATTTTCTGAAGAGAGCAGGAAATGACACATGGCATCTACTTTTTCTGAGAAGAGCAGAGAATGACACATGTCACCTGCTTTTTCTGAAAAGATTAGAGGATGACACATGGCATTTGCTTTTTCTGAGGAAATGAGAGATTGACATGTGTCCTCTGCAGGAGACACACTCCAAATGGCGCCACCTCAGAGGAGACAAGCCTACCTTTTCTGGAGGAATCTAGGAGTGACACATGTCTCCTACTTTTCTGAGAAAAGTAGGGAGAGACATGTGTCAGGCTACTTTTCTAGAAGGAGGGAGAGGTTGACACGTGTCCCCTGCAGGAGACACACTTTAAGTGGCGCCACCTCAGAGGAGACAAGCCTCCACTTTTTCTAGACAGGACAACCTATGACACTTGGCATCTCCTGGTAATCTTGGAATGACTCATGGCGCAGGATGGATAGGGTGACACATGGCCGATAAATGGGATGACATGTGGCGGCTTCTTAGGGTAGCCCCACACTGACACTTGGCATGGAAATGGGAGGAGAGAGAAAAGACAAGTGGCACCAATCCAGGGGACAAGGCTCCTATATTTTTGGGTTTTTCAAAATTCAAATTTTCAAAAGAAAAACTTGTGTGACACCACCTCAGTGTGGGTCCCACATTGCTTCTTTACTGAAATAAGGATAAAACAACAACTTCTTTTTGGAATTTTCATAAAATCTGGACTAATTGGTAAAACAGGAATTTTTGGAAAGAGTTGGCCCCTGTAGGGCAATTTTGTAAAAGGAAGATATTTGAAATTGTCAAAAGGGCAAAATCTGAGGTGAAGTGGCTGAAATCCATATTAAAAACTATCCAGATCGTTTTCCTGAGAAAATATTTTGAAATTCAGAGTCCTGGGGGTAAAATGGGAAGAATTGATAATTTTGAAGACCCAGGGTTTTGAAATCAATTTTGAAAAGAGTTGAAATTCTAATCTGGATTGAAAATTTTGAAATCAAGAGTTCTGGACCTCGAAATGACATGCTGTGCAGTGCAGTGATTTGAAATGCTCATGCAATGATATGCAATAGAATCTTGAACCAAGACTTTGGAGATGTCTGTCTCCTGTCAGGAGTAAAATTTTGAACATCTGAGATAAAAATAGAGAAAAATTAAGAGTTGTAGATGCAATCTGAAATTTTGCAGTTTCCATGCTCAGAAAATGACCATTTTGCCCTCTGGCGATCCCAGAGGTTGAATGATGATGCTTGGTGGAACTGTCGGGGAGGTGAGTGAAAATTTGGGGTGTTTACAGGATATCAATATTGGATCAGAAGACGATCCTAAAATTCTCAAGATTGGCAGCAGTTTGAGCCCGAAAGAGAAAGAAAGGCTCACCCGTTTTCTCAAGCAACATGAAGAAGTGTTCGCGTGGACGTATGAGGACATGCTAGGTCTAGATACCAAATTGGTTGAGCATCGTCTCATCCTAAAACCAAATGTCAAGCCGGTTAAGCAGAAACTGAGAAAGATGGATCCTCGAGTGGAACAAGTTAAGGAAGGTCTAGAAGACCTACTCAAAGCAGGGTTCATTCGAACCATTGACTATCCAGATTGGCTAGCAAATATTGTTGTTGTTCCCAAGAAAAATGGTAAAGTTCGAATTTGTATCGACTTCAGAGATCTCAATAAAGTAACTCCTAAGGATGATTATCCACTTCCTAATATTGATCTTTTGATTGATAGCACAGCAGGTCATGCTATGTTCTCTTTTATGGATGGATATTCCGGATATAATCAGATCAAGTTGGCCGCTCGTGATCAGTCCAAGACATCTTTCACTACTCCTTGGGGCACTTTTTGTTATACAGCCATGCCATTTGGGCTTAAGAATGCTGGAGCCACTTATCAGCGTGCTATGGCCGTCATTTTCCAAGATCAGATGCACAAAATCATGGATGCCTATGTCGATGATATTCTGGTAAAGTCCAAAGAAGAGGAAGATCACATCGAAGCTCTCAATCAAGTTTTCAAGCGGCTCATTCTTTACAAGCTAAGACTCAATCCACAAAAATGTGTTTTTGGAGTCGAATATGGCAAATTGTTAGGCTTTCTAGTCAGCAAAAAGGGGATAGAAGTTGATCCCGCTAAGGCCAAAGCTATCATTGACATGTCTCCCCCGACTAATTTAAAAGAATTGCGTAGCCTTCAGGGACGCATGCAATCAATTCAGCGATTCATATCCAATTTGGCCATGAGATGTGAGCCTTTCAATCATTTGCTCAGGAAAGGAGTGAAATTCGAATGGGGACCAGAGTGTCAGCAATCGTTCGAACGCATCAAGAAATATTTGCTCAATCCTCCTGTTTTAAAGCCGCCAAAATTGGAGAAACCCCTACTACTATACATTTCAGTTAATCAAGTTGCTTGTGGCGGATTCTTGGCGCAATACGAAGAAGGCAGTCTGATAGAGCATGCCATTTACTATGTGAGCAAAACCTTCATTGATTATGAGAAGAAATACTCTCAGATAGAGAAAACATGTCTAGCTCTGGTTTGGATGTGTCAGAAATTGAGACACTATCTGTTGACATCTGAAGTCAAGATCCTATCCAAATTAAATCCTCTCAAGTATATTCTAGAGCAACCCTTCCTCAGTGGACGGATTGCCAAATGGCAGGTTCTATTGATGCAATACGATTTGGAATATGTCTCTCAGCAATCTATCAAGGGCCAAGCCATTGCAGATCAATTAGTAGATTTTCCTCTAGCAGAGGATGTTAAAGTCGAGGATGATTTCCCCGATGAGCGGATCTGCAATATTCAACAATCCCCAATTTGGAATTTATTCTTTGACGGTTTCAAGAATATGGCAGGCATAGGAATCGGGATTCTGTTGATCACACCTGAGAAGGAGATGATCCCCTTTTCTCTCAAATTAGATTTTCAGTGCACTCATAATATGGCCGAGTATGAAGCTTTGATACAAGGTCTGAAAATTCTACAAGACTTCAATGTCAAAAGAGTGCATGCTTATGGCGACTCTTTGCTCGTCGTCAATCAAGTCTTAGCTGAATGGCAAGTGAAGGATCAAAAGTTACTTCCTTATCAGAAGATCGTCTCAGCTCTTGTTAGCAATTTCGAAGAATTCCAACTTTTCCATGTCAAGAGAGACTTCAATCAAATTGCAGACAGTTTAGCCAATCTGAGATCCATCATGTCTTTCAAGAACGAAGAATCTTGTCGCTCCTTTGAAATTGGCAGACTTGATCAACCTGCTTTCGTCCCAGTAGAGCAGATAAACCAGGCTGAGCAAAAGACGAAGCCCTGGTATCATGACATCAAGAATTTCATTGAAACTGGCGAATTTCCTCCAGAACTCTCAAAGAAAGAGCGGCGAGCAATTCAGTGCATGTCTGCTCGATATTTTATTCTTGCTGACGTCCTTTATCATCGTGGATTCAGCTCTGAATATTCCAGATGTTTGGACGAAGAAGAAGCCAAAGAAGTTGTGCAAGAAGCACATGAAGGTATCTGCGGTGGTCATGTTGGCTACCAAACTCTTGTCAAACAAATCATCCGAGCAGGCTATTACTGGAGAACTATGCAACAAGATTGTTATCGTTTTGTGAAGAAGTGCGTTCAATGCCAGATGCATGCACCTTCCATTCATGCGCCAGCGACATATTTGCAATATGTCGTCTCGCCATGGCCATTTTCTATGTGGGCTTTTGATGTTGTTGGCCCCATTACTCCTTCTGCTTCAAATGGCCATAAATATTTTCTTGCTGCAACAGAATATTTTACTAAATGGGTAGAAGCAGTCACTCTGCGCACAGTAGAAGGTCGACATGTGGTCTCATTCATCCATAAGAATATCCTATGTCGTTTCGGCATACCACATGATATTGTGTCGGATAATGGCAGTCATTTCAAGAATGAGAGAATGAGGACTTTCTGTTTGAAGTTCAAAATTCATCATCATTTTTCCGCTCATTATTATCCTCAAGGAAATGGCCAAGCAGAGGCCACCAATAAGATTTTGATTCGAATCCTGGAGCGAACTTTGGAAACAGGTCGTGACTGGCATGAGAAGATTCATGATGCATTGTGGGCGTATCGAACCACCATTCGAACTCCAACTAATGCTACTCCGTCAGAACTTGTCTACAAAACTGAAGTAGTATTGTCTCTACATGTTCAGAAACCTGCTCTGAAATTTGCATCACTTCTCGAATTACCTCTTGATCAGTATCAGCAACAGTGGCTAGTACAGCTTGATTTGCTAGATGAAAGAAGACTCAGAGCAGCAGAGTACGCTCAATCATATCGTCAGAGGATAGCCAGACAATATGCAAAATCAGTCATTGAAAGAAAATTTTGAGTCAATGATCTAGTGCTCAGATCAACGGCTTATCTCAAGCACCGCCCAGGTGGAAAGTGGTCACCAAATTGGGAAGGTCCCTATATTGTCAAAGAGGCACTACCTCGTAATTCATATCGACTCATCAATGCCGACGGAGTGGAATTACCAGATCCCATCAATGCTCGGCATTTGAAAAAATTCTATACTTAAACCATGTCTTATTCTTTGTAATTCCTCCAAATTTTGTTCAATAATGGTTAAATTCTCCTTTCCCAGTTATACTGGGGCATTTTTAAAATTTTGTTTTTATCTACAAATATCCTGTATGCAGGCAGGATAAACAAATCTCTCATTTTGCACGCATGTGCATTCATTTATATCATTTTCATATTTGCATACATCTGCATTCATTGGTATGCATTTGCATCAAGTTCGCTACCCATTCAGGATAAGGGATAATCCTGAGACCCCGACAATCATTCTCGTTACAATTCCCAAATACTTTAAGAGCATAGGTCTCTTTTAAAAATTAAAATTTCAAATTAAAAACAAGGTATATTTTCAAAACTCAGTGCTTGAACTGGTACAATTTTGAAATCCAGTGCTCAAACTGGTACACTTCCAAAATCTAGTGCTCGAACTGATATATTTTTAAAATCCAATGTCTATGTTGACATATTTTCAAAACCCGGTATTCATGCTGGTGTTCTTTCAAGATTGAGCACTTGTGTTAGTGTCTCACTGGTGGGTCGTATCAGTCAACCTCTCGGGTTCAGTCTTTGTGTTGATCATTCATCAAACTTCAAATTCCAATTACCAATTTTGGCCCTCAGGCCATCCAATTTCCAAATTTCTAATTTCGACCTTTGAGTCAACCAATTTCAATTTCGACCTTTGGGTCAATCAATTCCAATTTCGACCTTCGGGTCAATCAATTTCCAAATTCCAAATTCCAAATTCCAAATTTCTAATTTTAAATTTCAAAATTTCAAATTTTCCAAATTCCAATTTCGACCTTTTGGTCACCGAATACCAATTTCAATCATTTCCTCTTGTGAGAGACCCTTTTTACAGGGAGAGTTCGAGGGAGCTCAATATTTTTGCATGTTATCCTTTGTTCACTTAGCCCCTTTTCAGGGAGAGTTTGAAGGGACTTGTGTCTTTGTGAACCGTTTGCAAAACAAATTTCCAATTTCATACAAGGAACCCTTAGTTCAGGGAGAGCTTCGACGGAAGTTCGCTTTCCTTGTAATCATAATTTCATACTAGGCCATTTCATCATGAAGGACCCTCTTTTCGGGGAGAGTGTGATGGACTCGCTCCTTCATGACCAATTCCCCGACCTCACCATTACCGGCCCCCTTTTCATAAGAGAAGCCTAATATTAGGAAGTTTTGACGAAAGCTTGATTTCTCTTCGAAAGTTCGTTTTGCAAACACCTCCTCTTCAGGGAAGAGAGGAGTAATTCCTATTTCCAATTTCTGAATCTTCTCCTTTGGGGAAAGGAGAAGAAAATTTCTGTCATGGATGCATTGCGTTGTGCTTCAAATACTCGCTTCCACAAAGGATTTCAAGAAAATCTTGCCAATTTGTCATTAAATATTTGTTGATTTCAAAATTTTTTATTGCACAAAAACATTACCTCAGAATACCTTCAGTATTATTTCCGAAAGGTCAAAGCTTTCGTGAAAAAGGATTCAAAATTCAAATTCTTTCTATTGGCCAACCAAAAGGATGAAAAATAAATCCTCGATATGGCCAGCAAAAAGGAAATTCAATGTTGTTGCAAAGCCATAAGTGATCGGTATTGATTGCAGTCAATGGCACATTTTTAAAGATCATTCTTGGAAAATAAAGCAGTCGAAATATCCTGGGTGATACAGAAAAATCCATTAAATCCCTATATCTTCTCAATCACCTAAGCTGCAATTAAATATCTGCAAAAGGGATCTCTCAATTGTCGTCAAGATGAAGGCGAATTAGGCGAGTAGACCCCCGAGGCCAAAGAAGATTTGAATCATCTCCAAGATGACGGAGTTTGTGACGGATCCTTCCAGGGAAAGTTCAGAGCACCGTCAAGATGAAGGCGACTGCGATGAGCCTCCCGACAAACCCTAAAAGATATTTAATTTTCGCTATCATCAAGAGATTTCCATCCAATGAGCCAATAACCGTCGATATAATCCCTGAGAGAAAGAGAAGGATCGAAACATCTCCAAGATGAAGGAGTTTGTGACGTACCCTTCCAAAAAAAAAGAGAGAGAGAGAAAAGTCAGGACATCTCCCAAAATGAAGGATGATGTAATAAAATCCCCAAAAGCCTAAGAGAGCTCTAATTCTGCCAAAAAAAAAAGTGGGCAGAAAGATCATCATGAGAAAAGAATCCCAGGATATCAGACTGCCGAATCTGTCAAGAATCTTCTTTAAAATTTGTGAAATTCTATTATCAATATTTCTTCACCAATTGCTTTCACAATATCAAGAATACTCTCTTTTCTATTCATATCAAGGAAATTGATAGCCTCCTTGAAAGAAAGTCAATTGCAAGAAATTTGAATTCGAATCTGGATTCTACGAAGTTACGCCCAGTCGGAGGTAATACTTCAGGTAGAAAAGAGGGAATATTTTTAAAACAATGTGCATCATTTTAAACTATTTTGAATCAACAATAATTTTTAATATTTTGACAATATTTTCTAGCTATCCTGGCATGAAGCGAGAGCTTGAGGTTCATATTTGGCGCATCCTGACATCAGTTGTTATCCCTTTTAAGGACTTGATAACGGGAGTTTTCAAGATTCCTTCCCTTCTGTTGGTATAATCTGAGCGCCTGGGCTCTCAGATTCGCACACTTCCCTGTGTCCCCACTGTCCCACCATAGACAGTCCACTTTCGGCTCGAGGTTAAGCCACCAATCATTTTCTCGCAAAAGGTCACCAATTTCAAAAGTTATTTAGTCTCAGCAATGAGGCGCCCAAAACCAAACCCCTTTTCAAGCTTTAGGGACCCCAATTTCATCCTTTTGCAAAAACCCCTATCGGATTCATTGTGCGGAAATCCAAAGGTTCCATCATGGTTTCTTCCTTCGAGGAATCCATTTCATTTTCTGCCCAATCAGGATAAGGGTACAAACCTGAGCCTCCTTTGATGAGGTATTTCATTTTCATTGCCCAATCAGGATAAGGGTACAAATCTGAGCCTCCTTTGATGAGGTATTTCATTTTCTACCCAATCAGGATAAGGGTACAAACCTGAGCCTCCTTTGATGAGGTATTTCATTTTCATTGCCCAATCAGGATAAGGGTACAAACCTGAGCCTCCTTTGATGAGGTATTTCATTTTCTACCCAATCAGGATAAGGGTACAAACCTGAGCCTCCTTTGATGAGGTATTTCATTTTCATTGCCCAATCAGAATAAGGGTACAAACCTGAGCCTCCTTTGATGAGGTATTTCATTTTCTGCCCAATCAGGATAAGGGTACAAACCTGAGCCTCCTTTGATGAGGTATTTCATTTTCATTGCCCAATCAGGATAAGGGTATAAACCTGAGCCTCCTTTGATGAGGTATTTCATTTTCTTCCCAATCAGGATAAGGGTACAAACCTGAGCCTCCTTTGATGAGGTATTTCATTTTCCTCTCAATCAGGATAAGGGTACAAACCTGAGCTTCTTTTGATGAGGTATTTCATTTTCCTCCCAATCAGGATAAGGGTACAAACCTGAGCTTCCTTTGATGAGGTATTTCATTCCCCGGTCAGGTTAAGGGTTAAACCTGAGCTTCGTTTCTATATGAGGTATTTTTTTGTCCCATCCAGGTTAAGGGCAAAACCTGAATCTCACTTCCTTTTGAAGTAAAATTTTCTTCTTTATTCTTTACTTCATATCTACCATTTTCATCAGGGCTAATTTCTTCATACCTAGTCAGATCCTTCAAACTAAGGCATTTTTATGGCCAAAATTTGGTGTGTTTTTCTTTGCCACTAAGCCCGTCTTCAAGCCGGCTTAGTAGCAAAGAGGGGCATCTGTAAACACCCCAAATTTTCCTCATCCATTCTCAAACAACCCTCCTCGTGTAGTGCCAACCCTGTTAGGTCAGTGTAGGAGTCAAACCCAGTTCAGGTTCGTAATTCACTTCATTCCAATGACCATTCCATACCATTTCTCTAAAAATGGTAGCTTTTCTTGAAAATTCAGTTGGAAAGGTCAGTTGAGTCAGTGTCCGGTGAGTTCATTTGAGTTCTGAAACTCTAAAACCCAGCTCATTTTAGTTGAATCCAGCTCAAACCCTAATTTTCAGTGTTACTCTAGCTTGGCAGAGCTCAAAAATCATTTCTTCGACCATTTTTTGCAAATTTTGTCAATTTTAACACTTTTTGAACTGGTACAAGTGTCAATCGGGGTCTAACATCCAAAATTCTTCATTCAGGGTTAGCATTTCGCATAGCATTTCATGTCATTTCTCATCATTTCATATCATTTCTCAGCATTTCATAACATTTCATCACATTTCATTCCATTTTCGAAGTCCAGAACTCCAGTTTTATAAATTTCAATCCAGATTGAGTTTTAAAAGTTTTCAGAAATCAATTTCAAACCCTGGGTTTTCAAAATTGGCATTTTTACCCCCAAGATTCTAAATTTGGAAATATTTTCTCGAGAAAAACAATATGGATTTCTTTCAAAGTTAAATTTTCAAATTCTACACTGGATTTGCTTTGCAACGAGCTATTAAACTTCAAAATTCAAGCTCATTTCAAAAACTGCCAAAAATAGCTCATTTTGTTGAAAGCATTTTCTCAAGAAAAACAATCTGGATTTCTTTCAAAATTACATTTTCAAGTTCTACACTGGATTTGCTTCGCAACGGGGTATTGAACTTCAAAATCCGAGCTCGTTTAAAAAACTGCCAAAAATAGCTCGTTTCGTCTGGAAACTTTCTGAAAAGACTATTTTACCCCTCTAATCTTCAAAATGAATTTCAAAATTGAAATTTGGACCCGCTCTGAGATGGCCCATTCATTTGCATTTCTATTTTATTAAAAAAAAAAAGATGCTTCTTTTTTATTTGTTTATTTTTGTTTTTATTGATTTTTATTTATTTATTTTTTTTTTTTTTTTTAGAGAGGTGGGACCCACAAGGTGGTCGCCCAAACCTCCAGCCCCTCTATTTCTCCCATTTCCTTTCTTTCTTCCTCCATTTTCTTTTTTTTATATTTTTTTTATATTTATTTTCTTTTCTTTTCTTCTTTATTTCTTTTCTTTCTTTTTTTCTTCCTTTTTCTTTCTTTTTCTTTCTTTCTTTCTTCCTCTTTTTTTTCCTCTCCAGCACACTCACGTAAACTCCTTTTCTTCCTTTCCCTCTTCTTTCTTCCCTCTTTCCTTCCCTTTTCTTCCCTTTTCCTTCTTCCCCCCTTCTTTCCTTTTCCTTCCCTTCCTTCTTTCCCCTTTCTTCCTTACTCCCCTTTTCCTCCAAAGCCATACGGCTGTAGCCTTGAACATTACACAGCATTCCTTTATTAATTAATGGTAACTTAGGGAAAGATAACATCTTTCCTAAGTTACCAACTAAAAACAAAAAGGGAATTCAAGTCCAGCCTATCTCTCATTCACGGCTCATCTTTTCCCCTTAACTCACGTTTCTCTCTCTCTCTCCCTTTCTCTTCCCCTCCTTGCTGCAACTCTTTCTTTTCCCTTACAGCCATCACTCTCACACCTCTCTCCTTCAAGTCTTGTTGCTCCAGCCATCACCACTACAGGTGCTGCTCCAGCCACACCACAGCAGCTTTTCCTCCAACAACCACCATTGATCCAGCTTGTGCAGCTATTCCAGCCACCTGCAGGCCTTCTTCCATCCAAAGCAGCCAGCCACTTCAACACTGCAGCCACCTCTTCCAAAGCAGCCAGCCACTTCAACACTGCAGCCACCTCTTCCAAGGGATGCCCAGCTGCTTCCCTACTTGCTCCAACCTTCATCGCTAATTGAAGCCTTAGTGAAGCTCCAGCCGAGCCTCCTCCTACGCCACACCATTGCAGCTCCTTTACCTTCAACTTCCCTCAAACAAGTGTAGCAGATCTACAACCTTCCTTCCATCATCACCACAGCCACTACTCATTTCACCAAGGTACCAAGGTAAGATCCATTCTTGTGTTATTAAAGCTTTCATCAAATTTTGCTAATATCGGGTGATTGAAAAAGAATGTTAAAAGGCTATGTTCATGTGAATGCTGGGCAGTTAGTTCAAAAAAAAAAGAAAATGAGTCTATAATGATGTGGGAGCTTCTTTCATGATTATAAGTGTTAGGAAGTAAGAAAAACACATACTACATGTATATGGGCTAAGATAAAGAAAGATTCATCTAATCGATAGATTGAATCTTTTGTTTCATAAGCCAACATCAAGAAAATGAATCTTGTCCCCCATTGAATTTCGTTTAGTCTTATATTTTATGAAATTTTTCAGTTTATTAGCGTTTTCATTCATGCCATATAGATTTCATTACTACTTAACTTAGAATGTTTAAATTGTCATTTTGGTATGAAATCCATGCACTATTTCATGTACATTTATTCATCAATAAATTTTTTAAATTGTATGGATATTAGATCTATGTGTCTTTGATCTCATGAAAAAAACCCAAATCTAATCGGGTTTTGTAACTCCATTTAGAAAATCAAACCCTACATCGGGTTTTCTGTCTCTCTGAATTTCCAATTTATGCTTTAGCAGACAAAAATCTTTGGAATCACCCCTGTGGGAGATTCAAATCGTCCTTAAAAAAATCACAGTGTATTCATAATGGAATCTACTAGTGATCTGAAAATTTTTAGATTTTTACAACTAGTATTGATCTCTGAAAAAAATCGGATTTTCCAGACTTCTGGGAAAATCTTGATTTTCCTTTGTCAGGGTATAGACAGACCATAATGCACCGAGTCCATCCAATCTGTAACCTTTCTGCAAAAACTTTCAACATGAAAGTTGTTCCTAACAAAATTTCCTGTCATTTCCCAAAACTTTAGAATTTTTGGATCTGTTTCATTATTTTTACCGGATTTTACCTTTCTGTCTAACAGATTCCAATGTCCAGAAATCTCAGAGATTTAGGTCTCTGATAACAGTATGGATTTTTCCAAACCATAACCAGAATCCCAATGGTGTCAAACGATAAAATCTTCCTCTGTTTGTCAGAAACATTTTCCCACAATTTCAGCCTTTTTACCATCTGTATTCTATTTTTCCCATATTTTCTACCGAAACCTGTCTGTTTCCCCTAAATCCTAGAGTCGCCGGATTCCGATCCGACTTGCCGGAGTGGTACAGCTCCGACCATAGGTAAAAACCAGAAACTGTAAAAGAAAACAATCCTTGCCTTAATGTCCTCTATCACCCCATAAAATTTGGGAAATTTTTATATAAATTTGATATCCTAAATTTACTTTAGAATCAACATTTTAGGCAAAAATCACAAAATTTAGGGTTTTTATTTGAATTTCCATATTTAAAAATACAAAAAAATTAGATTTTCGAGATCTATTCTGTTTTTAGGGTTATGTTAGGTGTCCATGACAAATTTGGTTTAATTCCAAGTTCATTTTCTCCATGTGTTAGTTTATCTTTAAGTTCAGAAGCGAAAATCAGGTTAAATTCGATGTTTTATGATATTTTCGCCATTTTAGGGTTTTTATCATGTACATAAGCATGTAGAATCATATTAGGGTTAATTTTAATCTCATTTGCATTTCATATTTTTCCATTTTGCAAAATTTATTTCAGAAAACCCTGGTTTCAAGGCCATAGTCTTGTTATCGGGGGTATTTTGGTCATTTTGACCTAAATTTCAAAATTTCAATTTCTAATTCTCCAAAATTTCATGAATATCATCATATATTATCATATTATGTTTGATTTATTTCATTTGATTTTCAAAATTCCAAAATTTATAAAAATTCTTTCAGAAAACCCTGATTTCAAGGTCATCAGGGGTATTTTGGTCATTTTGACCCCAATTTCGAATTTTCAAGTTTATTTTCGAAATTTATTCATTATTTATCATGTTTGTATCAAAGGGGGTATGATTTGGGGTTTATATCTGAATAATATCCGATAATTTCCCATATTTTCGGATAAATTCAGAAAAACCTACATTTTTGTGCTAACCTTGTTTTCTAGTTTTGCAGGAACATTCAAGAAGAAGACTTAGCTTTTATTTTTTTTATTTCAATTCAATGTAACCTCAAATGTAATAATTTGGAATAAGAGTTACTTTTCTGCTTAGAATAGGGCTGCATTGCATATAGTTTAATTTATGCAAATTTTAATATGTGATGTATGATTCATGCACATTATTTCAAATTCACTATGGTTTACACGAATGGCACATGCACAAGCTTTTATGGAGTTTATAAACTCGGTGGGATTCGTATTTATGGCCATAGTCAGAATACGAAGAAAACCAAGATTTATGATCTTTATATCAGCCACATTCAGCCTACACTCTTAGGCTAACTTCAAAAATGCACTGCATTTCTCAAAGTTTCAAAAGGATTTCCCAATTCCTCAATGAAATTCCCTTTTTAAATTCATATTCATTCATTCATATCATTCAAATTGCATTATTTTCAAACTCATTTTCCAATTTCAATTTCAGAAAATTCAATTTTCTCAAGGATTTACCAAGTCTTTCTCAGGATTGGATTTTCCAAGAATTCTAAATTTTCAAATGACATTTCAAAGCATTTCCCAAGTTCAAATCAAGATTTTCCTATGTTTTCAAATTCTCAAATTTCAAAATCCCAAGTTTTCAGAAATCGATTTTCTCATATTTTCCAGTTTTCCTGAGAATTCATTTTCCATTTCAAAAGTCATTTTCCAATGAATTTCTTAGATTTTCTCAGAATTCTCAAATCCATTTTCTCAGAAAAGCAATTCCAAATTTCAAAATCGATTTTCTAAAGTTCAAATTTTCCTGAGAAATCACTTTCCAATGCAAAATTCCGATTTCCAATAAAATTCAATGATTTTCCCAGGAATTCCATTTTCAAGCATTTTCCAGTCCTTTTCTAAATGCATTTCAATTTTCCAAAGCAATCATCATATTTTCTCAAACTTGCATTTTTCAAAATTCCATAGCACAAGCCTGATTCTTTGTGCATTCTAGGAAACATAGAGCATAATTTAGATATTTGAGTCAAGTTAAAGCATATAATTGGTCATTGGTTCAATTACCCCTGGTAAAGGCACCAGGAACGGTTGAACCTCATACCGACAGGCGGATCCCATTCCATGGAATTTTCCCGCAAATTTTCAAAACGGAGGCGAGTAAATTTTCAAAACAATTTTCAAAACTTTGGTCGAGTTTGACTCGCAGATTCGTTTCTCTCTCGCAAGGGAGGGGAAAAATTTTGCGATGATAACACCTGCTCGGCCATCATTTTGGACATCATTTTTTGAAAGACCTGGTACATGGCTGGATCAACGTCGCTCTCATCCCCTGAGTCATGCTTTTTGGATAATCTGGGAGAATTCGTCTCTTCTGGTTCGATGTCACTGTGTCGCTGAGCAGCCTGCTTACCGGCCCTTGTCTGAACCATCTTCAGATGCCAAAGTTTTCCCTGTGGAATATGGGAATGGTTAGAGTATGGAGAAGCTTTTTTAAAAACCAAAATTTTTGAGGAAAAGGAATGAAGGATTTTGGCAGACAATTTCAAGAGATTATCCCATTACCCAGGATTGGGTCATCACAAGATTTGTGATAATCGTGTTACCATTTAATGATAACAAAAAAGAATGTGCCTTGTTACCTAGGCGAGGTCGTCAACCATGATATATTGAAGAAATGTGCGAGGAATATCCCTTTTACTCGAGATGAGGTTGTCACCAAAATTGTGACCATTTGTGCTATAAACAAAATACAAGAAACAAAATTTTGGCCAAAAGTAATTTTTATTGATATTTTAACATTCAAAGACAAAGAGAGGGTGAGCAAACAATTTGCCACCACTCTTGATATTCAGAAGATACATTTGGCTCAGGAAATACAGATAGAGAAACAAATGAGTCCCAGGTATATTTAGTGACATGGTATGCCCCATACCACTGATCCGACTGCGGGTTGAATTCTGGCATGTTGTCTGTCGGGAAGCGGGTGTTGGCACGAACCTGTCGCTGCGAAAACTGCCTGAGACATCGTTCTGGCTGATAATCAACACAAAAGAAAGGGCCAAGCAATCTGTAGCGCTTGCTGCGAGCATAGGTATATCGAGGGACGGTATCTTTTTTGTCGAAGAAGTCCCAAACAATCTCCTCCTGATGCAATTTCTCGATCAAGACTCGATACTGAATGACAGACTTTGGCTGCTTACTGCTAAATCTGAAGGAGCTTGCCTTCGAGGGAACATCTTGCAGGAACCACTGTAAACACCCCAAATTTTCACCCTTATCCAGTGCTTACATTTCATGTGTCATTGCTTATCATTGCATGAATTCAGCATATCATTGCATTTCATAGCATAGCATTGCATGTCATTACATCTCATCTTCGCGATCCAACACTCCTATTTTCAAAACATTCAATCTAGAGTTGAGTTTTAAAACTTTTTCTTTCAAAAATCAATTTCAAAACCTGGGTTTTTACTCAACATTCTGTCATTTTCCAACCCCAAGACTTTATATTTCAAAATATTTTCTCAGAAAACAATCTGGATTCATTTCAAACTCAATTTCAACTGATTTCAATTCTCAGATGAGACCCATTTAGGTGGTGTTGCTTCTGGATTCCTTCACTTATCAAAAATCTCAAAATTTTCAGAGTCCTAGTTGGATCAGAACTCTTTTTCCAGAGTCCAGTCGGATCAGAACTCTACTTTTCACTACCTTTTTACCTGTTTTCGGAGAAAACCTTTTAAAATCTTCTGTTTTGGCCAAAATTTTAGAGTCCTAGTTGGATCAGGACTCTTCTTCAAGAGTCCAGTCGGATCAGGACTCTTCTTCAGAATTTCAATTGGATTGAGACTCTAATCTTTTACAACTATTTTATCTATTTTCAATCAAATCTTTTAAAATCTTTCAAAATGAGTGAGAAACTCAGAGTTTTAGTCAAAACAGGACTCTGTTCAGAGAGTCCTAGTTGGATCAGGACTCTGATCCTGATTTCAATTTTGAGAGAATCTTTCAGAAATCTTTCAATCTACCAAAACTATTATACTTTTATCAAAGAATTTCAAAATTCTGAGGTTTTAGCCCAGAGTCTTGATCAAATTAGGACTCTATCCCCAGAGTCCTAATCGAATCAGGACTCTATCCAAAATTGATTTTCTCACTTCATTTTCACTGGTTTTCAAAAGCTTTGCCCAAATTTCATCATTTGCTCATCAGAAAACCAAAATTCTTAGAGTTCTGATTGAATCAGGACTCTTTCTTAGAGTCCTAATCAGATCAGGACTCTGAACAAAAACTTCAATTTCATCTTATTTTTAACTGATTTTCAAAATTCTCTCATTTGTTTTCTCAGAAAATCCAAAAATCTGAGAGTCCTAGTTCAATCAGGACTCTGTCCTCAGAGTCTCAGTTGAATCGGAACTCTGTCTTATTTCAATATTTGTTATTGTTTTCACTGCTTTCACAAGTTCTTTCATCCGTTTTTCAGAAAATACCAAAAAACATCTAGAGTTTCAGTCCGATCCGGACTCTATCCCGGAGTCCTAGTCCAGTTAGGAGTCTGTTTTGAAGTCTATTTTTATTCCATTTTCATTTGTTTTAAAAAATTAGGTCATTTTACAGAGTCCAGTTAATTCAGGACTCTATTTCGGAGTCCTGATTGAGTTAGGAGTCTAACCCTGACAGTATTTTCTGACTTATTGCATCATTTTTGATAAAATCTTTTCAGAAACTCCTTCATTTGGCTTTTAAAATCCAAAATCTCAGAGTCCTAAGAGTTCAGGACTCTAGCCCAGAGTTCCAGTTTGCTTAGAACTCTATTTTTAAAACTTTGAATTTCAACTGTTGATTTTAACCCTTTTTTAAAGCCATTTTTAGTATTTATTTCAAGTTTTCAAAACTTCGATGTGGGGCCCACCCCGTTGGCACCGTATCTAGAGGAGTTCTGACTCAGTCAAGACTCTTTACCATTTCAAAACTTTCAATCTCAAAGTCTACTTTTGAATTTCTTTTCAAAACCCTCTCATTTTCAAGTTTTAAAATCATTTTTTGAAAATTCAAGTGGAGCCCACTCGGGGTGGCGCCACATTTGAATAAGTCAAGGTTAGACTAGGGTTAGTCATTGTCCTAGTTAGGTTAGGGGTTTAGAGGAGTCAAATCAATTTTAAAAATCCATTTTATTTAAGTTTTAAACCATTGGTTTTTAAAGGTTTTAAATTCAGGTTTTAAAAACCAAATGTGGATCCATACTAGGTGGTGTCACATTTGGACTTTTTAGGGTTTAATTAGGTATTAATTAAAGTTTAATTAGAGTTCATTTAGGGTTAGGAAACCACAAAAAATCGTTGCCCTTAGTGGATTTATTAGAAAGAGTCCTGAAAAAATGAAAAACCTCTTAATTAACCCTAATTAAGTGACTTTTTGAAAAACTATAAAAAGGGACCTAAGTGGGGTCAAAGGGGAGCTCTTTTTCTATCAAATTTTCGTGGCTTCTCTCTCCTCTCCAGCACCTCCACCTTCCTCCATTACAGCTGCAGCCCCAAGGTGAGTTTATTTAATATTATTTTATTATTATTTTATTAGTTTTTTATAATTTTTCAATAGATTTCACCATGGAAACTCCTGTGTTCATGGATTTAACCATGAATTTCATCCAAGAACCCCAAAATTGACCCAAGAAGATGATCTAACTCAGTTTGAGGGTGATTTCAAGGATTCTAATCCATTATAATCGATGAGAGGTACGTTTTTCATATTCTTAACCGACGAAACGTGAGATTTACCCGTTAAATGGGTTAAATCCATGATTTCAAAGGTGAAAGCAAATTCCATCCATTGATTCCCTGTATTTTATTTATTTATTTGTTTATCCATGTTTATTACACGTTTTTCAGCATAGAAATAATTTTTATTTTACAGTTTTAGTGTTTATTTTATTGTTTTTCATTAGTTAATGCATATTTTCTCAAGTTTCTTAGATTTCTGTGTGTTTTTAGTTTAGAACAGAAACGAGCATGCTATTTCGGATTGAAATATGTGTTTTTAATTTCTGATTTTTTTATATGTGATGCATGCATATGTGATTAAACTACTGTAAAAAAATAAAAGATTTTGGATTCGGGAACCTTGTCAGAAAAATCAGACATCAAATCGGGTTTTTAAAACTTTAAAATCATTGTTAAAATCAAGAGGGTAACTTTCTGTGGTGATATTTTTCTCATCCTATATCCGATTTTAGATTTGTAAATTGCTATGGATTCATATTGATTAGATCTAGCTACTGTGAAATTTTCAGAATTTTTGATTGCTGTTTAGTATTTTTCCTCTGTCAGAGATTCTGATTTTCAATTTAAAACTCGTTAGGGTTTACCAAAACCCTAATCAGACTTGTGTTATTCATCAATCCCAAATCACAGATCCGATTCATGATCTGTAAAACGTGAGTATTGTTATTGTTTTGTCTACTATTTACTTCTAAAATATCAGATATTTTAGATCAGTATTTCTATTTATCCCAAAATTATCAATTGAAAGTATCTGTTTTAACCCCTGTTAGATTTGTTAGATTTTAGCTCAGATTGACGGGAGGGTTTCTCCCTAACCGGAGATGATTTTTCCGATCTGTAAATTGGGAAATCTCTGTTTTTTTTTCTAGTTTGTCTCTGTAAAATTTCATAGATTTTCATGAAAGATTGAGCCCTAATTCGGGTATAACTCTGAAACTGGTTGGTGAACTAGGTCAAAAATAGCATATTTTTAGGGTTTGATGCAATTTTCGGGTTAATTTAATGTCAAAAAAATATTTTTATAATTCTAATTACAAATTATGGTTATAACAAGTGTAGGTACCAAATTTGATGAATTTTGGAATCTGATTGAATGGCTTGAATTGCAAAACAGGGTACCCAAAGAATTCCAAAACACTGCAAAAATCACAAAATTTGTGATATTCTTGAGTTTTCGTGTATAAGCATATATTTTTAGGATTTAATCATATTCATAATCATATTATGATACTTTAGGTTAAATTTGATGTTCATTTGACTTCATTTAGTCCTTAAAACCCAAGTTTTTACCAAAATCTATTTCAGAAAACCCTGATTTCAAGGCCATAGTCTTGCTATCGAGGGCAATTTGGTCATTTGACCTAAATTTCGAAATCCCTAACCCTAATTTTCATATTTTTAATCATGTCATAGCATATTTGGTTTGATTTATTTGCATTTGAATTTCAAAACTTGCATTTTACCAAATATCTTTCTGAAAACCCTAATTTCAAGGCCATAGTCTTGTTATTAGGGGTATTTTGGTCATTTTGACCCCAATTTCGAAATTTCATATCTTATCTTCCTTATTTATTCAATTTTATTTCGTACTTTATCATTTTGGTTTAAGGGAATCATGGCAAAAAGGCTTATATCTAGCAAAATCCAGCAATTTCCTGATATTGCTGGATAAATCTAGAAAAGCCAACATATCATCACTAACAAAGTTTTCTAGTTTTGCAGGGATATTGAAGACTTTACTTTTATGTATTTAAATTTCAATAGTGATGTAAATTAAATTAAATTTGGAATAAGAATTTAAATGTCAGCATAGATTAGGATTTGCATTTCATATAGTTTAAACTTTGATATATAACTGCCATGTATGCCAATTCATGCACATTTTATTAATTCACTATGGTCTACACGAATGGCACATGCACTAGCTTTTATGAAGTTTATAAACTTGGTGGAATTTGTATTTATGGCCATAGTTAGAATATGAAGGATATGCAGATTTATGATCTTCACATTAGCCACATTCAGCCTACACTCTTAGGCTAACTTCAAAATGCACTGCATTTCTCAAAAATACAAAAAATATTTCTCAATTCCTCAAATCCATATTCATTCATTTCATGCATTTGCCAATTCCAATTCGAATCTCAATTCAAAGAAGTTCATTTTCTCAAAATTTCCTAAGTCTTATTCAAAATCGATTTTCTCAAAATATGGATTTGCCAATGATATTTCAAGTATTTTTCAAAATTCCAAATTCAATTCTCTAAGTTATATTTTCAATTTCAAAGTTTGAATTCAAAGAAATCAAGTTTTTCAAAGTTATTTCACATTTCTCAGAATCAATTTTCACAAAATCTCAAGATTTCTTCAGAAACCGATTTTTACTTTTCTCAGAAGTACATTTCAAATCCCAATTCACGATTTTCCATGTGATATCTATTCTAAGTGTTTCAGTTATTCAAAGCAAACATCATGTTTTCAAATGTGCATTTTTAGAAATTCATAGCACATGCCTGATTCTTTGTGCATTTAGGAATTAGAATATGGTTTAGACAAGTTGAACAAAGCAAAGCATTTGATTGATCCTTGGTTCAATTACCTCTGGTAAAGGCGCCAGGAATGGTTGAATCTCGTACCGACAGGCGAGTCCCATTCTTCGGAATTATCTTGCATTTTAAAAACGGAAGCGAGTTATTTTCAAAAACTATTTCAAAGGTCAGTTTGACTCACAAAAAGTTAAAAATTTTGCGATGATAAAAGGTTTGGCGACCGTGATGGGACCTGTCTTCGCCTGATCAATCTAATGCTCTGCTTAGTTCAAATTATCAAAATCGTGTTCCATGGAATGTCAGCTTTTACTTTATAATATCATGTGAACCTAGGAGCCTAGACTTGAACCCAGCTGACATGGACTGCATATAGACTAAGTATGGTTTGGTAGGACCATATTGAGGAGAAAATTTTCATGCTCACATAGACTTAGGTCTAATACAACCCTCCTCAATCTAGGCTTGATTGAAAACAATGTTTGCTCCTTCAAAATTTTCAAAATCTTTATCTCTTTAGGTTTTAGAGCCTTCTGATTTGATTGCATGTGCTCATGTTTTCAAAAACCACCCCCACCTATATTGTCCCGGTCTTCACGTTGCTGGGCTCTCTTCCAGAACCATAGTTCGGGACAGAGCCTCACAACTGGGCCACCTATTTGGGTGAAAACCCCCCTGCCACGTACCAAGGGCCATAGTCCAACGTATATTGGCAGCTGCTCAAGGATGTTGGAAAACTTGAACCTAGAACCGGAGGAATTGATTTTATGTCACGTACATCGAGCCTTGGCTTGAGTATATAGGCATAGCATGATTGGACACAGATGATCTGAACCTTAGAGTTAGGAATAAGGTCCTACAACCATTTCAAAATTTGTGCATCTAGAGTCAGCTTTTAGGGAATGCTGTATGTGCATACTTGTTTGTGCGGAATGTGATTGAATATGTTATAGTCATTTCCTTTTATTTTCCATATTTTCCCAATTTTCTAAAAATACTGGACGATTTTCTCAAAATTCCCCAATCCATGTCCATGTACTGTCCATGTTTTAAACCCTGGACGATTTTCAAAATACTCCATTTTATGAAATACTTCCTTATATTTCATTAAACCCTGGACGATTTTCATAAAATTCCTCCATTTTCCTAAAAACTCCAGGTGATTTCCCATCTTCCTATCCTCCGGATCTCGAATCTCCTACTTCATTTTATCCTGCCTGCATTTTTTTCAAAGTCTCTATATTTTCCCAAGTCTTATTCCAAATTTTCCATGTTTTCGAGTCCGATGGCATCCAGTCAGCTTGATTCAATCTTCCCCGAGGGTCACATCTCCTATGAGGTGCGACAAGGTCTTCCAGAACATCGAGTCTTCAGCACCGGATCCTTCTTTCCCCGGTGGTACTATTTATGGTTCAAGAATTTCTCTCGTATGTTTCTGGACCACTTGGACGATTGTGGGTTAGAACTGGCGTCCGCAGTGGGAAAGCAGACAGTCAACGACAACTTGATCCATGCACTAACAGAACGGTGGAATCCGAGCACTTCTACCTTCTGGTTCCCGTGGGGCGAGATGACAGTACTGATAGATGAATTTTCAGAGATTATGGGATTGTTCGAGCCAGCCGGTCGGCCTGGAGATCCATTGGAGAAACAATTTTTGATCAATGTCAAGGGTCTGGATCCCCGAGACGCTTTAGCTCGCATGACAGGACGCAAGTCTTGGCCATTGATAGAGAAGGATGGAAACGAATATGTGGACCTGCTCAAAATCTACAGACAGTATGGGGCATTTGCAGAAGTCAGCTTGTTGTCCAGGACAGCTCGAGAGAGAATTCAGCATGCGATGGTTTTGTGCATGGTGGGATTAGCTTTCTTTCCAGATGGACGAAATTACATGGATATCAGAATAGTTCAGCTTCTAAGGAGGTGGGGAAGTCGACAGACCAGCCGCCTCTCGATAGCCATGGCCGCACTCGCCTTTCTATACCGAGGGTTGACCCGTTTCACACTCGGAGAGTCGATCCTAGTCGAAGGGTGCACCTATGCCTTGCAATCTTGGTTCCTCCGGCATGTACCAGCCCGAGCCAGTTCATTCAGATACAATGGTGAAAAGCTTCTTCCAGTTGCGCGATACCGGTTCTTGATCGACAACCTTCAGGAGGAAGAGGTCGTATGGGACTACTTTGATCGTTAGGAATCACCTCCCAGATACACTTATGCATACGGCAAGCGGTTCAGGCTACTTGGTTCATTCTTCTGCGCATACTACCATCCAGAGCGGTGTATCAGGCAGTTCTCTCAGAGACAAAAACGTGTAGAGATTCGTCCACTATCGGGGGTCTTGCCAGAGTTCGATCTCACATCAGATCAGTGGTCCGGAGCATACCATTCTGCCAGACATGGCTGTGATTCCTTTATTACTCTTACTATTTTTCCTAGTCCTCGAGTGTCCTCTGATTATCAAGAGTGGTGGAAAATTGTCCGTCCCCCTCCCCTTTGTCGAGTCTATTATTAATAAAATCATGTTTTTTTCTTCAATAAAATTCCTTTAAATTTCATCCTATCTTGGTTTGACGACCTCGCCTAGGTAACAAGGCATATTTTTCAGTTGTTTATTTTTGCAAAGAAATAGCAGCGCAATTGTCGTAATCCCAGCGACGACTCAATCCCTAGTAATGGGATACTCTTTCAATTGTCTACCAAAATTCTCAATAAATATTTTCCTTCAAACCAAATTTCCTTTAAAAACCTAAATCAATCAAAAGTTAGTTGTCTTGTCACCTTCAGAGAACGTTCTTCGAACATTAATCATTTATCCTTTTGTTCAAAATCTTCTTCCCCCATTACACTGGGGCATTATTTTGAAAATTGGCTTCAAAACTCTTTGTATGCAGGCAGGATCAAATAAATCTCTCATTTTGCATGCATGCGCATCCATTTACATCATTTTGCATTCATTTGCATTTGCATGCATTCATTCGCATTCATCTGCATTCGTCTGCATCAATTTGCATTGAATTTCCCATTCAGGATAAGGGATAAATCCTGAGACCCCGGCAAGTCGTCCAAGTCATCGTCAATTGATGACCCTTCAAAACCCAGTGCTCGTACTGGTAATCCTTCAAAACCCAGTGCTCGTACTGGTAATCTTTTAAAACTCAGTGCTCGTACTGGTAATCTTTTAAAACTCAGTGCTCGTACTGGTAATATTTTAAAACCTAGTGCTCGTACTGGTAATCTTTTAAAACCCAGTGCTCGTACTGGTAATCTTTTAAAACCCAGTGCTCGTATTGGTAATCTTTTAAAACCCAGTACTGGTAATCTTTTAAAAACCTAGTGCTCGTACTGGTAACCTTTTAAAACCCAGTGTTCGTACTAGTAATCTTCCAAAATCCAGTGCTCGTACTGGTACTCTTCCAAAATTTGATGCTCGTACTAGTTGAACTAGTCCCAAATGTCATCTTTATACTTATCAACTTTTCTTTCCTTTAAATGTCTTGAATTAGTCTAGAAGATTCGAGTTCCGATTCGAATCTTTTTCCAAATCCAATTCAGAATTGGTCTAGAAAATCCAAGTCCCGACTTGAATTTTCTTACAAATCCAATTTGTATAATTTTCTTTCCTCTAGATTCTAGAATTGATCTAGAAGAGTCGAGTTCTGATTCGAATCTTCTTCCAAATCCAATTCAGAATTGGACTAGAAAAATCAAAGTTCCGACTTGAATTTTCTTACAAATCCAATTCGTATAATTTTCTTTCCTCCAGATTCTAGAATTGGTCTAGAAGAGTCGAGTTCCGATTTGAATCTTCTTCCAAATCCAATTCCGAATTGGTCTAGAAAATCAGAGTTCCGACTCGAATTTTCTTTCAAATCCAATTCGCTTGGCTTTCCTTTAAAAGTTCGAACTTCTACTCAAACTTTCCTGCAAATTTGGCAATTGGTCTAGAAGATCCGAGTTCCGACCCGAACCCTCTCTCAAAATCCAATTCATCTAGTTTTTCCTTAGAGACTTGAATTCCGATCTTCTCTCAAACCCAATTTAGCACCTGGTCCATTCAAAGCTCGCAAGTTGAATGATTCCTTCTTAAACTATGATCCTTAGGTTAAATCCCTAAGGAATTGATACTTCGTAGGTCAAACCCCTGCGAAACCAATATGATTTGTAGGCTGAACGCCTGTCAAACCAATATGGCTCATAGGTTGAACCCCTTTGTGAACCAAAAGTTATTCTCAACCCAGTGGTTCTTAGGTTGAACCCCTTTCGAACTAGTCTCATTCTCAAAAATTTGATTTGTAGGTTGAATTCCTATTGATCCCCGGTTCTTAGGTTGAACCCCTTTGGAGCAAATCTCACTTTAAAAAATTTGATCTGTAGGTTGAAGTCCTCCTGATCCAATATTTTTTACAGAACTTAGGTCGAACCCCTTTCGGATTGGTATTTTTCAGAAATGTGAATTGTAGGTTGAAGTCCTCCTGATCCAATATTCTTTACAGTCCTTAGGTCGAACCCCTTTCGGATTGGTATTTTTCAGAAATGTGATTTGTAGGTTGAAGTCCTCCTGATCCGCGTTCTTAGGCTGAATACCTATTGAACCCATGTTGTTCCCAGTGAACCAATGTCGTTCTTAATTGAACCAATGTCGTTCGTAGGCTGAATACCTATCGAACCCATGTCGTTCCCAGTGAACCAATGTCGTTCTCAATTGAACCAATGTCGTTCGTAGGCTAAATACCTATCGAACCCATGTCGTTCCTAGTGAACCAATGCCGTTCTCAATTAAACCAATGTCGTTCGTAGGCTAAATCCCTATTGAACCCATGTCGTTCCTAATGAACCAATGTCGTTCTCAATTGAACCAATGTCGTTCGTAGGCTAAATCCCTATTGAACCCATGTCGTTCCCAATGAACCAATGCCGTTCTCAATTGAACCAATGTCGTTCTTAGGCTGAATCCCTATTGAACCCATGTCGTTCCCAATGAACCAATGTCGTTCTCAATCGAACCAATGTCGTTCTTAGGCTGAATCCCTATTGAACCCATGTCGTTCCCAGTGAACCAATGTCGTTCTTAATTAAACCAATGTCGTTCTTAGGCTGAATCCCTATCGAACTCATGTCGTTTCCAGTGAACCAATGTCGTTCCTAATTGAACCAATGTCGTTCGTAGGCTGAATACCTATCGAACCCATGTCGTTCCTAGTGAACCAATGCCGTTCTCAATTGAACCAATGTCGTTCTTAGGCTGAATCCCTACAGAACCCATGTCGTTCCCAGTGAACCAATGTCGTTTTCAATTGAACCAATGATCGTTCTTAGGCTGAATCCCTATTGAACCAATGTCGTTCCCAATGAACCAATGTCGTTCTCAATTGAACCAATGATCGTTCTTAGGCTGAATCTCTATTGAACCCATGTCGTTCCCAGTGAACCAATGTCGTTCTTAATTGAACCAATGTCGTTCATAGGCAGAATACCTATCGAACCCATGTCGTTCCCAGTGAACCAATGTCGTTCTTAATTGAACCAATGTCGTTTGTAGGCTGAATACCTATCGAACCCATGTCGTTCCTAGTGAACCAATGCCGTTCTCAATTGAACCAATGTCGTTCTTAGGCTGAATACCTATTGAACCCATGTCGTTCCCAGTGAACCAATGTCGTTCTTAATTGAACCAATGTCGTTCGTACGCTGAATACCTATCGAACCCATGTCGTTCCTAGTGAACCAATGCCGTTCTCAATTGAACCAATGTCGTTCTTAGGCTGAATCCCTACAGAACCCATGTCGTTCCCAGTGAACCAATGTCGTTCTCAATTGAACCAATGTCGTTCTTAGGCTGAATACCTATCGAACTCATGTTGTTCCCAGTGAACCAATGTCGTTCTTAGGCTGAATACCTATCTAACTCATGTCGTTCCTAGTGAACCAATGCCGTTCTCAATTGAACCAATGTCGTTCTGAGGCTGAATCCCTATAGAACCCATGTCGTTCCTAGTGAACCAATGTCGTTCTCAATTGAACCAATGTCGTTCTTAGGCTGAATCCCTACAGAACCCATGTCGTTCCCAGTGAACCAATGCCGTTCTCAATTGAACCAATGTCGTTCTTAGGCTGAATCCCTACAGAACCCATGTCGTTCCCAGTGAACCAATGTCGTTCTCAATTGAACCAATGATCGTTCTTAGGCTGAATCCCTATTGAACCAATGTCGTTCCCAATGAACCAATGTCGTTCTTAGGCTGAATCCCTATTGAACCCATGTCGTTCTCAGTGAACCAATGTCGTTCTTAATTAAACCAATGTTGTTCGTAGGCATAATACCTATCGAACCCATGTCGTTCCCAGTGAACCAATGTCGTTCGTAGGCTGAATACCTATCGAACCCATGTCGTTCCCAGTGAACCAATGTCGTTCTTAATTGAACCAATGTCGTTCGTAGGCTGAATACCTGTCGAACCCATGTCATTCCTAGTGAACCAATGCCGTTCTCAATTGAACCAATGTCGTTCTTAGGCTGAATCCCTATTGAACCCATGTCGTTCCCAGTGAACCAATGTCGTTCTTAATTGAACCAATGTCGTTCGTAGGCTGAATACCTATCGAACCCATGTCGTTCCTAGTGAACCAATGTCGTTCGCAATTGAACCAATGTCGTTCTTAGGCTGAATCCCTACAGAACCCATGTCATTCCCAGTGAACCAATGTCGTTCTCAATTGAACCAATGTCGTTCTTAGGCTGAATACCTATCGAACTCATGTTGTTCCCAGTGAACCAATGTCATTCTCAATTGAACCAATGTCGTTCTTAGGCTGAATACCTATCGAACTCATGTTGTTCCCAGTGAACCAATGATCGTTCTTAGGCTGAATCCCTATTGAACCCATGTCGTTCCCAGTGAACCAATGTCGTTCTTAATTGAACCAATGTCGTTCGTAGGCAGAATACCTATCGAACCCATGTCGTTCCCAGTGAACCAATGTCGTTCTTAATTGAACCAATGTCGTTCGTAGGCTGAATACCTATCGAACCCATGTCGTTCCTAGTGAACTAATGCCGTTCTCAATTGGACCAATGTCGTTCTTAGGCTGAATCCCTATTGAACCCATGTCGTTCTCAGTGAACCAATGTCGTTCTTAATTGAACCAATGTCGTTCGTAGGCTGAATACCTATCAAACCCATGTCGTTCCTAGTGAACCAATGCCGTTCTCAATTGAACCAATGTCGTTCTTTGGCTGAATCCCTACAGAACCCATGTCGTTCCCAGTGAACCAATGTCGTTCTCAATTGAACCAATGTCGTTCTTAGGCTGAATACCTATCGAACTCATGTTGTTCCCGGTGAACCAATGTCATTCTCAATTGAACCAATGTCGTTCTTAGGCTAAATACCTATCGAACTCATGTTGTTCCCAGTGAACCAATGTCATTCTCAATTGAACCAATGTCGTTCTTAGGATGAATCCCTACAGAACCCATGTCTTTCCCAGTAGACCAATTCATAATTTCGATCTCCAGGTCATCCAATATCCTATTTCCAATTTCTGAGTCTCTCCTTCAGGGAAGAGAGAAGTAATTCCTAATTCCAAATTCTAAATCTTCTCCTTTGGGGAAAGGAGAAGAGAATTTCTGTGACGGATGTGTTGCGTTGTGCTTCGAATGCTCGCTTTCACAAAGGATTTCAAGAAAATTTTGCCAATTTGTCAATAAATATTTGTTGATTTCAAAATAATCTTTATTGCACAAAATTATTACTTCAGAATACCCCCAGTATTACTTCTGAAAGGACAAAGCTTTCGCGAAAAAGGATTCAAAATTCAAAATCTTTCTATTGTCCAACCAAAAGGATGAAGAATAAAACCTCGATAAGGCCAGCAAAGAGAATTCAATGTTGTTGCAAAGCCATGAGTGATTGATATTAATCGCAGTCAATGGCACACTTTTTAAGATCATTCTTGGAAAATAAAAGCAGTCGAAATATCCTGAGTGATACAGAAAAATCCACTCAATCTCCATGTCTCCTCAATCACCTAAGCTGCAATTAAATATCTGCAAAAGGGATCTCTCAACTGTCGTCAAGATGAAGGCGAATTAGACGAGTCGACCCCCGGGGCCAAAGAAGATTTGGATCATCTTCAAGATGACGGAGTTTGTGACGGATCCTTCCAGGGAAAGTCCAGATCACCGTCGAGATGAAGGCGAGTGTGATGGACCTCCCGACAATCCCTAAAAGGTATTTAATTTCTGCTGTCATCAAGAGATTCCTAACCAATCAGCCAATAACTGTCAATATAATCCATGAGAGAAAAGAAGGATCGGAACATCTCTGAGATGAAGGAGTTTGTGACGTACCCTTCCAAAAAAATAAAGAGAGAAAAAGCTAGGACATCTCCAAAATGAAGGATGATGTAATTCCCGAAAAATCCAAGAGAGCTCCAATTCTGTTAAAAAGAGAGTGCAGAAAGATCATCATGAGAAAAGAATCCCAGGATATCAGACTGCCGAATCTATCAAGAATCTTCTTTAATTTTGTGAAATTCTTTTATCAATATCCTTTCACTAATAGCTCTCGCAATATCAAGAATACATTCTTTTCCGTCCATATCAAGGAAATTGATAGCCTCCTTGAAGGAAAGTCAATTGCAAGTAATTTGAATTCGAATCTTGATTCTACGAAGTTAAGTCCAATTGGAGGTAATACTTCGGGTAGAAAAGAGGGAATATTTTTCATATATATATGTGCTTATCATTCTTGAATTGACTACAATTTTTTATCTTATTGGCAATCTTTTTAAGTTATCCTCACATGAAGTGAGAACTTGATGTTTATTTTGATGTATCCAGGCGTTGTTGTTATCCCTTTTAGGATCGAATGATGGGAGTTGTCCAAGATCCTTCCCTTCTTGTTTTAATCTGAGTGCCTGGGCTCTCAGATTCACACACTTCCCTGTGCTCCCCACTGTCCCACCATTGACAGTTCCCGTTCAGGTTAAGGGTTAAACCTGAATTTTCTGCAAAAAGGTCATCTGTCTTAAAAGCCATTCAGTCTCAGCGATGAGATGCCCAAGATCAATCCCTTTTCAAGCTTTAGGGAACCCCCTTTCTTCCTTTTGCAAACCTCTCTCGGATTTATTGTGCAAAATTCGAAGGTCCCATCATGGTTTCTTCATTCGAGGACTCCGTATATCGTCCCCTTTCAGGTTAAGGGTTAAGCCTGAGCCTCGTTTTTCCATGAGGTATCGTCCCCTTTCAGGTTAAGGGTTAAACCTGAGCCTCGTTTTTCCACGAGGTATCGTTCCCTTTCAGGTTAAGGGTTAAGCCTGAGCCTCGTTTTTCCACGAGGTATTGTCCCCTTTCAGGTTAAGGGTTAAGCCTGAGCCTCGTTTTTCCATGAGGTATCGTCCCCTTTCAGGTCAAGGGGTTCAACCTGAGCCTCATTCTGATGAGGTATTTCATTTGTCGTCCCATCCAGGTTAAGGGCTAAGCCTGAGCCTTATTTCGATGAGGTGAATCTTCTTCTTTATTCTTTATGCTATACCTACCACCATCATTTGAACTAATTCTTTCATACCCAGTCAAATTCATCTAACTGGGGCATGTTTATAGTCTGAATTTGGTGTGTTTTTCTTTGCCACTAAGATCGGCTTACAACCGGCTTAGTAGCAAAGAGGGGCATCTGTAAACACCCCAAATTTTCACCCTTATCCAGTGCTTACATTTCATGTGTCATTGCTTATCATTGCATGAATTCAGCATATCATTGCATTGCATAGCATAGCATTGCATGTCATTACATCTCATCTTCGAGATCCAACACTCCTGTTTTCAAAACATTCAATCTAGAGTTGAGTTTTAAAACTTTTTCTTTCAAAAATCAATTTCAAAACCTGGGTTTTTACTCAACATTCTGTCATTTTCCAACCCCAGGACTTTATATTTCAAAATATTTTCTCAGAAAACAATCTGGATTCATTTCAAACTCAATTTCAACTGATTTCAATTCTCAGATGAGACCCATTTAGGTGGTGTTGCTTCTGGATTCCTTCACTTATCAAAAATCTCAAAATTTTCAGAGTCCTAGTTGGATCAGAACTCTTTTTCCAGAGTCCAGTCGGATCAGAACTCTACTTTTCACTACCTTTTTACCTGTTTTCGGAGAAAACCTTTTAAAATCTTCTGTTTTGGCCAAAATTTTAGAGTCCTAGTTGGATCAGGACTCTTCTTCAAGAGTCCAGTCGGATCAGGACTCTTCTTCAGAGTTTCAATTGGATTGAGACTCTAATCTTTTACAACTATTTTATCTATTTTCAATCAAATCTTTTAAAATCTTTCAAAATGAGTGAGAAACTCAGAGTTTTAGTCAAAACAGGACTCTGTTCAGAGAGTCCTAGTTGGATCAGGACTCTGATCCTGATTTCAATTTTGAGAGAATCTTTCAGAAATCTTTCAATCTACCAAAACTATTATACTTTTATCAAAGAATTTCAAAATTCTGAGGTTTTAGCCCAGAGTCTTGATCAAATCAGGACTCTATCCCCAGAGTCCTAATCGAATCAGGACTCTATCCAAAATTGATTTTCTCACTTCATTTTCACTGGTTTTCAAAAGCTTTGCCCAAATTTCATCATTTGCTCATCAGAAAACCAAAATTCTTAGAGTTCTGATTGAATCAGGACTCTTTCTTAGAGTCCTAATCAGATCAGGACTCTGAACAAAAACTTCAATTTCATCTTATTTTTAACTGATTTTCAAAATTCTCTCATTTGTTTTCTCAGAAAATCCAAAAATCTGAGAGTCCTAGTTTAATCAGGACTCTGTCCTCAGAGTCTCAGTTGAATCAGAACTCTGTCTTATTTCATTATTTGTTATTGTTTTAACTGCTTTCACAAGTTCTTTCATCCATTTTTCAAAAAATACCAAAAAACATCTAGAGTTTCAGTCTGATCAGGACTCTATCCCGAAGTCCTAGTCCAGTTAGGAGTCTGTTTTGAAGTCTATTTTTATTCCATTTTTATTTGTTTTCAAAAATTAGGTCATTTTACAGAGTTCAGTTAATTCAGGACTCTATTTCGGAGTCCTGATTGAGTTAGGAGTCTAACCCTGACAGTATTTTCTGACTTATTGCATCATTTTTGATAAAATCTTTTCATAAACTCCTTCATTTGGCTTTTAAAATCCAAAATCTCAGAGTCCTAAGAGTTCAGGACTCTAGCCCAGAGTTCCAGTTTGCTTAGAACTCTATTTTTAAAACTTTGAATTTCAACTGTTGATTTTAACCCTTTTTTAAAGCCATTTTTAGTATTTATTTCAAGTTTTTCAAAACTTCGATGTGGGGCCCACCCCGTTGGCGCCGTATCTAGAGGAGTTCTGACTCAGTCAAGACTCTTTACCATTTCAAAACTTTCAATCTCAAAGTCTACTTTTGAATTTTTTTTCAAAAACCTCTCATTTTCAAGTTTTAAAATCATTTTTTGAAAATTCAAGTGGAGCCCACTCGGGGTGGCGCCACATTTGAATAAGTCAAGGTTAGACTAGGGTTAGTCATTGTCCTAGTTAGGTTAGGGGTTTAGAGGAGTCAAATCAATTTTAAAAATCCTTTTTATTTAAGTTTTAAACCATTGGTTTTTAAAGGTTTTAAATTCAGGTTTTAAAAACCAAATGTTGATCCATACTAGGTGGTGTCACATTTGGACTTTTTAGGGTTTAATTAGGTATTAATTAAAGTTTAATTAGAGTTCATTTAGGGTTAGGAAACCACAAAAAATCGTTGCCCTTAGTGGATTTATTAGAAAGAGTCCTGAAAAAATGAAAAACCTCTTAATTAACCCTAATTAAGTGACTTTTTGAAAAACTATAAAAAGGGACCTAAGTGGGGTCAAAGGGGAGCTCTTTTTCTATCAAATTTTCGTGGCTTCTCTCTCCTCTCCAGCACCTCCACCTTCCTCCATTACAGCTGCAGCCCCAAGGTGAGTTTATTTAATATTATTTTATTATTATTTTATTAGTTTTTTATGATTTTTCAATAGATTTCACCATGGAAACTCTTGTGTTCATGGATTTAACCATGAATTTCATCCAAGAACCCCAAAATTGACCCAAGAAGATGATCTAACTCAGTTTGAGGGTGATTTCAAGGATTCTAATCCATTATAATCGATAAGAGGTACGTTTTTCATATTCTTAACCGACGAAACGTGAGATTTACCCGTTAAATGGGTTAAATCCATGATTTCAAAGGTGAAAGCAAATTCCATCCATTGATTCCCAATATTTTATTTATTTATTTGTTTATCCATGTTTATTACACGTTTTCCAGCATAGAAATAATTTTTATTTTACTGTTTTAGTGCTTATTTTATTGTTTTTCATTAGTTAATGCATATTTTCTCAAGTTTCTTAGATTTCTGTGTGTTTTTAGTTTAGAACAGAAACGAGCATGCTATTTCGGATTGAAATATGTGTTGTTAATTTCTGATTTTTTTATATGTGATGCATGCATATGTGATTAAACTACTGTAAAAAAATCAAAGATTTTGGACTTCGGGAACCTTGTCAGAAAAATCAGACATCAAATCGGGTTTTTAAAACTTTAAAATCATTGTTAAAATCAAGAGGGTAACTTTCTATGGTGATATTTTTCTCATCCTATATCCGATTTTAGATATGTAAATTGTTATGGATTCATATTGATTATATCTAGCTACTGTGAAATTTTCAGAATTTTGGATTGCTGGTTAATATTTTTCCTCTGTCAGAGATTTTGATTTTCAATTTAAAACTCGTTAGGGTTTACCAAAACCCTAATCAGATTTGTGTTATTCATAAATCCCAAATCACAGATCCGATTCATGATCTGTAAAAAGTGAGTATTATTATTTTTTTGTCTAATGTTTACTTATAAAATATCAGATATTTTAGATCAGTATTTCTATTTATCCTAAAATTATCAATTGAAAGTATCTGTTTTAACCCCTGTTAGATTTGTTAGATTTTAGCTCAGATTGCCGGAAGGGTTTCTCCCTAACCGGAGATGATTTTTCCGATCTGTAAATTGAGAAATCTTTGTTTTTCTTTCTAGTTTGTCTCTGTAAAAGTTCATAGATTTGCATAAAAGATTGACCCCTGATTCGGGTATAACTCTGAAACTGGTTGGTGAACTAGGTCAAAAATAGCATATTTTTAGGGTTTGATGCAATTTTCGGGTTAATTTAATTTCAAAAAAATATTTTTATAATTCTAATTCAAAATTATGGTTATAACAAGTGTAGGTACCAAATTTGATGAATTTTGGAATCTGATTGAATGGCTTGAATTGCAAAACAGGGTACCCGAAGAATTCCAAAACACTACAAAAATCACAAAATTTGTGATATTCTTGAGTTTTCGTGTATAAGCATATATTTTTAGGATTTAATCATATTCATAATCATATTACGATACTTTAGGTTAAATTTGATGTTCATTTGACTTCATTTAGTCCTTAAAACCCAAGTTTTTACCAAAATCTATTTCAGAAAACCCTGATTTCAAGGCCATAGTCTTGCTATCGGGGGCAATTTGGTCATTTGACCTAAATTTCGAAATCCCTAACCCTAATTTTCATATTTTTAATCATGTCATAGCATATTTGGTTTGATTTATTTGCATTTGAATTTCAAAACTTGCATTTTACCAAATATCTTTCTGAAAACCCTAATTTCAAGGCCATAGTCTTGTTATTAGGGGTATTTTGGTCATTTCGACCTCAATTTCGAAATTTCATATCTTATCTTCCTTATTTATTCAATTTTATTTCGTACTTTATCATTTTGGTTTAAGGGAATCATGGCAAAAAGGCTTATATCTAGCAAAATCCAGCAATTTCCTGATATTGTTGGATAAATCTAGAAAAGCCAACATATCATCACTAACAAAGTTTTCTAGTTTTGCAGGGATATTGAAGACTTTACTTTTATGTATTTAAATTTCAATAGTGATGTAAATTAAATTAAATTTGGAATAAGAATTTAAATGTCAGCATAGATTAGGATTTGCATTTCATATAGTTTAAACTTTGATATATAACTGCCATGTATGCCAATTCATGCACATTTTATTAATTCACTATGGTCTACACGAATGGCACATGCACTAGCTTTTATGAAGTTTATAAACTTGGTGGAATTTGTATTTATGGCCATAGTCAGAATATGAAGGATATCCAGATTTATGATCTTCACATTAGCCACATTCAGCCTACACTCTTAGGCTAACTTCAAAATGCACTGCATTTTTCAAAAATACAAAAAGTATTTCTCAATTCCTCAAATCCATATTCATTCATTTCATGCATTTGCCAATTCCAATTCGAATCTCAATTCAAAGAAGTTCATTTTCTCAAAATTTCCTAAGTCTTATTCAAAATCGATTTTCTCAAAATATGGATTTGCCAATGATATTTCAAGTATTTTTCAAAATTCCAAATTCGATTTTCTAAGTTATATTTTCAATTTCAAAGTTTGAATTCAAAGAAATCAAGTTTTTCAAAGTTATTTCACATTTCTCAGAATCAATTTTCACAAAATCTCAAGATTTCTTCAGAAACCGATTTTTACTTTTCTCAGAAGTACATTTCAAATCCCAATTCATGATTTTCCATGTGATATCTATTCTAAGTGTTTCAGTTATTCAAAGCAAACATCATGTTTTCAAATGTGCATTTTTAGAAATTCATAGCACATGCCTGATTCTTTGTGCATTTAGGAATTAGAATATGGTTTAGACAAGTTGAACAAAGCAAAGCATTTGATTGATCCTTGGTTCAATTACCTCTGGTAAAGGCGCCAGAAACGGTTGAATCTCGTACCGACAGGCGAGTCCCATTCTTCGGAATTATCTTGCATTTTAAAAATGGAGGCGAGTTATTTTCAAAAACTATTTCAAAGGTCAGTTTGACTCACAAAAAGTTAAAAATTTTGCGATGATAACAGGTTTGGCGACCGTGATGGGACTTGTCTTCGCCTGATCAATCTAATGCTCTGCTTAGTTCAAATTATCAAAATCGTGTTCCATGGAATGTCAGCTTTTACTTTATAATATCATGTGAACCTAGGAGCCTAAACTTGAACCCAGCTGACATGGACTGCATATAGACTAAGTATGGTTTGGTAGGACCATATTGAGGAGAAAATTTTCATGCTCACATAGACTTAGGTCTAATACAACCCTCCTCAATCTAGGCTTGATTGAAAACAATGTTTGCTCCTTCAAAATTTTCAAAATCTTTATCTCTTTAGGTTTTAGAGCCTTCTGATTTGATTGCATGTGCTCATGTTTTCAAAAACCACCCCCACCTATATTGTCCCGGTCTTCACGTTGCTGGGCTCTCTTCCAGAACCATAGTTCGGGACAGAGCCTCACAATTGGGCCACCTATTTGGGTGAAAACCCCCCTGCCACGTACCAAGGGCCATAGTCCAACGTATATCGGCAGGTGCTCAAGGATGTTGGAAAACTTGAACCTAGAACCGGAGGAATTGATTTTATGCCACGTACATCGAGCCTTGGCTTGAGTATATAGGCATAGCATGATTGGACACAGATGATCTGAACCTTAGAGTTAGGATTAAGGTCCTACAACCATTTCAAAATTTGTGCATCTAGAGTCAGCTTTTAGGGAATGCTGTATGTGCATACTTGTTTGTGCGGAATGTGATTGAATATGTTATAGTCATTTCCTTTTATTTTCCATATTTTCCCAATTTTCTAAAAATACTGGACGATTTTCTCAAAATTCCCCAATCCATGTCCATGTACTGTCCATGTTTTAAACCCTGGACGATTTTCAAAATACTCCATTTTATGAAATACTTCCTTATATTTCATTAAACCCTGGACGATTTTCATAAAATTCCTCCATTTTCCTAAAAACTCCAGGTGATTTCCCATCTTCCTATCCTCTGGATCTCGAATCTCCTACTTCATTTTATCATGCCTGCATTTTTTCAAAGTCTCTATATTTTCCCAAGTCTTATTCTAAATTTTCCATGTTTTCCAGTCCGATGGCATCCAGTCAGCTTGATTCAGTCTTCCCCGAGGGTCACATCTCCTACGAGGTGCGACAAGGTCTTCCAGAACATTGAGTCCTCAGCACCGGATCCTTCTTTCCCCGGTGGTACAATTTATGGTTCAAGAATTTCTCTCGTATGTTTCTAGACCACTTGGACGATTGTGGGTTAGAACTGGCATCCGCAGTGGGAAAGCAGACAGTCAACGACAACTTGATCCCTGCACTAGTAGAACGGTGGAATCCGAGCACTTCTACCTTCTGGTTCCCGTGGGGCAAGATGACAGTACTGATAGATGAATTTTTAGAGATTATGGGATTGCCCGAGCCAGCCGGTCAGCCTGGAGATCCATTGGAGAAACAATTTTTTATCAATGTCAAGGGTCTGGATCCCCGAGACGCTTTAGCTCGCATGACAGGACGCAAGTCTTGGCCATTGATAGAGGAGGATGGAAACGAATATGTGGACCTACTCGAAATCTACAGACAGTATGGGGCATTTGCAGAAGTCAGCTTGTTGTCCAGGATAGCTCGAGAGAGAATTCAGCATGCGATGGTTTTGTGCACGGTGGGATTAGCTTTCTTTCCAGATGGACGAAATTACATGGATATCAGAATAGTTCAGCTTCTAAGGAGGTGGGGAAGTCGACAGACCAGCCGCCTCTCGATAGCCATGGCCGCACTCGCCTTTCTATACCGAGGGTTGACCCGTTTCACACTCGGAGAGTCGATCCTAGTCGAAGGGCGCACCTATGCCTTGCAATTTTGGTTCCTCCGACATGTACCAGCCCAAGCCAGTTCATTCAGATACAATGGTGAAAAGCTTCTTCCAGTTGCGCGATACCGATTCTTGATCGACAACCTTCAGGAAGAAGAGGTCGTATGGGACTACTTTGATCGTCAGGAATCACCTCCCAGATACACTTATGCATACGGCAAGCGGTTCAGGCTACTTGGTTCATTCTTCTGCGCATACTACCATCCAGAGCGGTGTATCAGGCATTTCTCTCAGAGACAAAAACGTGTAGAGATTCGTCCACTATCGGGGGTCTTGCCAGAGTTCGATCTCACATCAGATCTGTGGTCCGGAGCATACCATTCTGCCAGACATGGCTGGGATTCCTTTATTACTCTTACTATTTTTCCTGGTCCTCGAGTGTCCTCTGATTATCAGGAGTGGTGGAAAATTGTCCGTCCCCCTCCCATTTGTCGAGTCTATTATTAATAAAATCATGTCTTTTTCTTCAATAAAATTCCTTTAAATTTCATCCTGTCCGTACTTGCGATAGAGTCCGAAAAGGTCGATGAATTGATTCCCATTGATCTCAGTAAGAGGCCAGGATCTGCTTCCTGTTGCTCTGGCCAAGGCTTCTCGAACATCCACCCCTTTAATGTTGATAAAAAACTGCTGCTCGACAGGATCATCTGGCTGGTTAGCTGGTTCGGGCAATTCCATAATATCATTGAACTCATCCATCAGTAGAGTCATCTTTCCCCAAGGAAACCAGAATGTGCAGGTACGTGGATTCCACCATTCTGCCATAGCCTGAATCAAAGCTCCATTGATGGTTCGCTTGCCTACCGTTGATGCCATCTCCAACCCACAATCATCCAAGTGGTCTGGGAACATACGTGAGAAGGTGGCGAACCAAGAATAATACCACCGAGGGAAGAAAGGGCGAGACTGGATGACCCGTTGATCCGGGGATCCATCCTGAATCTGATAGAAGACATGATCTTGGGAAAATACCGCATCGAGAGAATCTAACGCCATCGAAATGATATTGGGGCAAAGAGGAATAAGGAGGAAAATTAGATAGAATGCAGGACTTACGGATAGACTCTTGAAGAAAAAAAAACCCTGGACATTTTAAAAGATCGGGAAAATTTTAAAGGAATTTTCCAGGGTTTTGAAGAAAATTTGATCTAAAAGAGAAAAGAAATATAGGTAGAGAAAAATATACACCTGGGGTTTTTGAAAATAAGGGTAAGTTTTAAATGATACACCTAGGGTTTTTGAAAAGGGTTTGATACATATATATGAGAAACATCACAAAAAGCTGCACAAACAAGGATGCGCACACAGCACTCTCTAATGGCTGACTCTAAATGCAATATTTGAAATGACTTGTAGGACCTTAATCCTAACTCTAGGGTTCAGATCATCTGATTCCAATCAAGATATGCCGATATACTCAAGCCGAGGCACAAAGTACGTGGCATAGAAATATTCCTCTGGTTCTAAGGTAATGGTTTCCTAACATCCTTGAGCACCTACCAATATACCTCGGACTATGGCCCTTATGTACGTGGTAGGGGGGCGCGAACCCAAATAAGTGGTCCAGTTGTAAGGCTCTCTCCCGAACTATGGTTCAGTGAGACAACCTAGCAACGTGAAGACCGGGACAACATAGGTAGGGATGTTTTCAAAAATATGTTCAACATGCAAGAAATCAAATGTCTCTAATGCAAGTCCTAAAGAGATAGATTTAAAATGAAGAGAAGCATACACTTGCATACATTGTTTGCATTCAATCCCTAGAGTTAAGGAGAGTTGTATTTCAGACATAGATCTAATGTGAACATGGAATAATCTCCTCAATATGGTCCTACCAAACCATACTTAGATCCTATATGCAATGATGTCAGCTTAGGACAGAGTCTAGGCTCCTAAGGTTTGCATGGAAATGAAGCTGACATTTGTAGAATAAAGACTTAGATAATATCAAAGCAAAAGAAAAGGCATCAAATTCGACCGGACGAAGACGGGTCCCATCATGGTCGCCAAAACTGTGATCATCGCAAAATTTTTCCTCTTAATATTCTCTCTCTTCCTTCTCTTTTCCTTTCCGACCTCTATTTCCTCCTTTTTAAAGGGAGAAAAATAAAAGACAGAAAGAAAGAGAGAAGAGAAAAGAAGAGAAGAAGAACTCTTTTGCGGGGTCTCACTTGACCTTAATTTTGAAAATATTTGAGAAAATAACTCGCCTCTGTTTTGAAATATTTGCGGGAAAACTGGGAGACGGGATTCGCTCGTCAGTACGAGGTTCGACCGTTCCTGACGCCTTTACCAGAAGTAATCGAACCAAGGGTCGAATTCATGCCTTTTGCTTTCGCTAAGAATTTATTCTAGATCTAGATACACAAAGAATCATGCTTGTGCAATGTAAGGATGTATGCTCCTTTTGAAAATGATTTAAAAATTTCCCAAGTGTTTCTGAGATGAAAATAAAGTGAAGAAATGGTTTTTAACTCAGAACTTAAGATTTAAAGTTCTAAGTTTTTGGAATAATCAGAGTTTGGAAATAAATCTGGATTTTGAAAGAGATGATTTTGAAGTTTGAGAAAAAGGAGAAGAAAAGAAATTTCAAAGTCATAAATGGACTTTGAATCAGAATAGAGATGAAATGGAATTGAATTCTAACTTTTGAAGTTTGAAATCAGAATGAAATGTGGAAAAAAATAGATTTTGAGAAATAGAATTGGTTTTTGGATTCAAGAAAAACTTGGAATGGAATTTAGATTGGGAGATAGGATTTGTTTTGAAATTTGGAGTTTCATAATGGAATTTGAATCAAAGGTTTGGATTCTAAATAGAGTTGAAATCCAAGATAAAATTGAATTTTAGAATCCTAAATGGGAATTTAATCTAAAATTTGAGATCCAATGATAATGTTGAATTTTGAATTTTAAATGGAGTAGGATCCAAGATTTGGAATCCAAGATGGAATTTGGATCTGAAGTTTGAGATCCAAGGTGGAATTGGATCCGAAATTTGGAATGGAATTTGGATCTGAAATCTAAGATCCAAGGTGGAATTGGGATCTGGATCCTAGAATGGATTTTGGATCTGAAATCTGAGATCCAAGAAGAGATTGGATTCTGGATCCTAGAATGGATTTGGATATGAAGTCTGAGATCCAAAGTGAAGTTGGATTCTGGATCCTAAAATAGAATTGGATCTGAAGTCTGAGATCCAAAAGTAGAATTGGATTTTGGATCCTAAAATGGATTTTGGATCTGAAATTCGAGATCCGAAGTAGAGATTATACTTGGAAGTCTGGATCCAAGTTGGGATTAGGATTTAACTTTGGATTTGGATTCTGAAAAGTCCAAATAGAACCTTTAAAGATGGATCTGGGTTTTGAAAACCCAGATTGAATTTTAAAACTTTAGGAAGATTTAGATTTTGAGATTCAAAATTAATCTCAAACTGTGATTAAAGATAAGAAGATAAACTTGATTTTGATTTTGAGAATGAATCAGAAACTTCAAAGTTAAATTTGAACTTTGAAATTTTGAATTTTGAATTGAATTGGAATTTTGAATATAAAATGATTTTGAAATTCCAAAAGTCAAATTTGACTTTGAAATTGAGATAGAATTGGAATTTGAAAAGATGTTCAAAATCACTTGGGTTTTTGAAAGGGAATTTTGAAAATATGATGCAATTCTATCCTAAATGATGAATGAATTTGAATGATTTTGAAATAGGACTTTGAAGAGCTATTCCATTCTTTAAGTGAATTAAGAATGAGGTTGAAGATATAATATATCCCTGACTATGGTCATTGAATACATTATATAATAACCACATTTAAATTCAAGTGAAGAATAAAATACATTTTTTATGCTTTTATAGAATTTAAAATGAAATTAACTCTCAATATACCCTGACTATGGCCATTGGTATATGTATTGAATTAATTTTAAATTAAATTCTGATAATAGAGGAAAATATTTAAAGAAAATATGATGATTTTTTGAAAAGGGTCCAGTGTGGATCCCAGTGTTATTTTGTAAAAGATAAAAATACTAAGTCTTGTTTACATCCTAACTATGACCATTGATGTAAATCATCAACTTAGGACTAATTACCTCTTACGAAATGGTGCATATGTCATTCGTGTTGCCATTTGTGAGGACTTGAGAAAATAGAGGCAAAATATATGAAAACAAGCACTTTATGATATTTACAATGCTCATTCATTCTATCTAAAACAGGAAATGTAAATTCTCATTTAAGATCTAACTATTACAATTCTGGGATTGAATCTCTAAACCAAGAAAAGAAATGACATTTTCTATTTCCTGCAAAATAAACAGAGTTAGCAAGACATCATATATGGGAAGAAATTTAAAATATCAAATTGGAACCCAAATGGATATGTTGACAAACATGATACATATGTTAAGCTATTAAGAAGAATAAATACAATGTCTTAAGCTAATGATGAGAATAGATATTAAATACATACACTAAATCCTAAACTTACTATGAATTTTAGGATATCTATATGTTATCTTAATGAAGAAAACTCATTGTGATACATGTGGTAGATTGATCATGATGTAGTAATGGATGTTGTACCATTATGAGGGGAGTGGGGAATAGAATGTGAACGAGCTTAATAAAGGTAGACCATGCTGGAAGTGTCGTAATGGTGCAGCAAATATGGTAGGCTACGGGGAGGTGATGCGGCCAGGTGCTTCTGTAGATGTTCAAGAAATGGAGTAATGCAGTAGCAGATGTGTGAAAGTGCCGATGATGGTACAAGCGCATATGCAGTGGTAAGTCCTATATGCAGAAATGCAGTTTGTAATGATGATATGCTTACAGATGTTGTGCTTGCAAAGGGTGAAGTGCCATGGTGACAGCAACATGTTTGTTGTGTGTTATGACAGATGGTACAGAGGGTTGCTGGGTGTAAGTTATGGAGATGCAATAAATGGGATGTTGGCAGCTGTAAACATCGCCAGGGATGTTGCAGCATTCATGACTATGGCTGGTAAAGTAGTGCTGGAAGGAAACAACACTTATGCACAGTGGATGGCAGGGGCATGAGTGCCGATGGTAGTATTTGAAGGGGAGAAATGCACAAGTTATGTTGTGCTAATGTATGTACAACAAGGGTAATGGAGTGTATAATGAATAAGCTTGGGCAGCTGGAAGAAATGGCGGGCTGTGGATGAAGCTGGAAGGTTGCGTCAGCTGAGTGTAATGATGTGAATAGTGGCTTTTTGCAGAAAATGACAACAGCAATGAATAAGTGCATAGGTAAGTAGGTGGCAATGGTGATAAGTGCAGAAATATGTGAGGTGGAAAATGTTTTGACAACTATGCAAATACACTAGTATGAGGATAGCAAAGAGGTGGGAGTATAGGAAAATATTCAAATAGTGAGATTTACAGGAAAAGATTGTAACCTAGCTAAATATGCACCTGCAGAAAATATGTACAAAAGGGATGATGTTGAATATTATAGAATGCAACCTGAGAAGCTAAATGATATGCTGGAAATAAGGTGCGGTGAATGGATGTAGTGAGTGTTATGGTTGTGACAGGTCAGGAGCAGCATAGTGTGCCGCTGTATAAATGAAGTGAAGTAATGTAAAGGCTGCAGGAGATGTGGGGCAGATGTTGTTGTGCTTTTAAGCATTGTAATGATCATTGTGACATCATGATACCTTCTTCTTCTTTCCGCAGGAGTCTTCATCGATTCTTCTGTAGTCAAGCCTGCCTTTTCAGTAGCTCTTAATAACGACTCCTCCATGTTATCATCGCAAAATTGTTCCCCTCCCTTGCGAGAGAGAAACGAATTTCGTGAGTCAAACTCGACCAAAGTTTTGAAAATGATTTTTGAAAATTTACTCGCCTCCGTTTTGAAAATTTGCGGGAAAATTCCGTAGAATGGGATCCGCCTGTCGGTACGAGGTTCAACCGTTCCTGGCGCCTTTACCAGGGGTAATTGAACCAAGGATCAATTATGTGCTTTAACTTGACTCAAATATCTAAATGATGCTCTATTTTTCCTAGAATGCACAAAGAATCAGGCTTGTGCTATGGAATTTTGAAAATAATGCAAGTTTGAAAAAAATATGATGTTTGCTTTGGAAAATTGAAATATGCTGGAAAATGATTGGAAAAGTGCTGGAAATGGAATCCTTGGGAAAATCATTGAATTTCATTGGAAATCAGAAATTTGATTGGAAAATGAATTCTTAGTAAAACTTGAATCTTGGGGAAAAACAATTTTTGAAATTTGGAATTTCTTTTCTAAGAAAATGGATTTGAGAATTCTGAGAAAATCTAAGAAATTCATTGGAAAATGACTTTTGAAATGGAAAATGAATTCTCAGGAAAAACTGGAAAATATGAGAAAATCGATTTCTGAAAACTTGGGATTTTGAAATTTGAGAATTTGAAAACATAGGAAAATCTTGGTTTGAAATTGGGAAATGCTTTGAAATCTCTTTTGAAAATTCAGGATTTTGAGAAAATCAGATCCTGAGAAAGACTTGGAAATTTTTGAGAAAGTTGAATTTTCTGAAATTGAAATTGGAAAATGAATTTGAGAATAATGCAATTTGAATGATATGAATGAATGAATATGAATTTGAAAAGGGAA